>NC_064255.1:22200902-22825902 GCF_003254725.2 Canis lupus dingo
AGCCTCCCTGATGGATGGACATGTAGGTTGTTTCCAATTTTTCTCTATATGAAACAAAGCTTCATTCAGTAAACAATGTGCTGCGCGCAGGAGGGCAAGCTTCTCTCTCAATTGTGTGCTGGGAAGAAGTGCTTTGTATTTCAAGGACTCATGCTACCTAGCCTCATCAGGAGCTGCCTCAATTTACCTTTAAACCAGCAGTGTCTAAGAGCAGGTGTTTCCCCAGAGCTTCCCTGGCAAGATGTTTAAGAGAGTCAGCGGGCAGGCCAGGGAGCAGGTAGGGGGGCAGTGAAAGATGAGGAGCCCGGGAGGCAAGGGGACCTAGGAGCTGGTGGGGGCTGACCACTCGTTCCCATGCATCTCCTCCTGTTCTCCTCCTTCCAACCTGCCGCCAGGATCTGCCTGAACCTGAGACCTGCTCTCTTCCTACTTTTCTTCCCTTTACTATTAGATCTATTTGATTAGGGGGAAACAAAAGAGCTTGTCTGTTGTTTGAGAGCAGGGCTTGAAGGAAACTAGACCAAGGGGGGAAACCACATGTGGTCAAGTAAGATTAGAAAAATAATAATCGGAACCTTCTTGCCCAGGCAGGCTACCGATTGCCCCAATACTAGACGTCTCCTGGCGGGACTGCAGTGTTTCCAGAAGGTGGGAGATGTTGAGTAAGAACACTGACCCTTCCCTAAGGCTGGGCCCTGAATGGAAACTCCTTGAAATGAGGGGTTTGATGATCTTGTGCAAAAAAGAGAAGTCCAGGCATGCTTAGGAAAAGGGCTTTGGGGTTTAAGCTGTAGCTTGGAGCATGGTGGCGCTTTAAGAAACATGCTGGAGGGGCACCTCAGTGGCTCAGTGGTTGAGCATCTGCCTTTGGCTCAGGGCATGATCCTGGGGTCCTGGGATCAAGTCCCCCATCAGGCTCCCCGCATGGAGCCTGCTTCTCTCTCTGCCTATGACTCTCCCTCTCTCTCTCTCTGTGTCTCTCATGAACAAATAAATAAAACCTTGAAAGAAAGAAAGAAAGAAAGAAAGAAAGAAAGAAAGAAAAAAAGAAAGAAAGAAAGAAAGAAAAAAGAAAGAAAGAAAGAAAAAAGAAAGAAAGAAAGAAAGAAAGAAAGAAAGAAAGAAAGAAAGAAAGAAAGACAGACGCTGGATAGCACAAGCTGAGCAGAAGGAGTCAACCCAGAGTCGTCTGTTCTCAAGGCTTTTAAAATAGCATTTTAGCATCAAAGCTCTGTTGAAGCTTTTCCTTGCTGTCTGCTCCAAACACTACTTCTGTTTCCTACCTGGAGGCTCAAGAATGTTGGGACTCTGGCATTTTCCCTGCTGGACTTCCCATTCTACAGGACAAGCGGTTGTGGAAGAGAGAAGGGGTCTCCCAATAATGATTTGCAGACCCACTCTACTCTCGATGGATCCCTTGGGCCTCATGACTTCTGGACCCAAAGACGAATGGGCTTCTACTAAGGCCTTAACAAAGGCTCTTTTCAGCTCCTGAAATGGCAGCATGTGCCCCAGGGAACAAGGGGAGAAGTCTGCTGAGAGAAGCAGATGGAAACCTCCAGGAAGGTGCTGGCAGCCACCGGGGGAGTCACTGGGATCCCCTCTGCACCACCTGTCTCCAGGCCTCTTTGCAGTCCTTTTTGTACTCTGTGCTAGATGACAGCCACGGACAAGGCAGCTGCACAAACATGCTTAGACCACTTATTGCATTACTCGTGCCAGAAGACCTGCAAAGTCAGGCGGGCAAGAGGAAAGTAGGATCTTGCCTCCTGCATATAAAACTATGCATTCCTTTTGGAGAAACAAAAGCGGCTTTGACACAGCTTTTCTGGAGGGATCTACTCTGTCAAGCCAGAGGCAACAGCACCAAGATTGACAGCCAGGAGATTTGGAGAAGGATCCCAATCTTGGCACGGGCCAAGTAGACACAGTTCTGGCCAGATGCTTGCTTATCCCATGAGTGGAATGCAGGGAGTAGCTTTCCTTCTGGCTGCTGCAACTCTGTCTGATGGGCATGTGGGTGCTCCCTCAAGGGCTGGGGCTGAGGGCTTGGCTGGAACTAACCTTATTGGTTCTCGTACACAAGATCTCGATGAGCACTGCCTCATCTGTGCCCAGACCTTTCATGGCCTTTTGCAGCTGCCGGGCATCGTACTCGCTGGGGCGGTCCAGTAGGGCCAAGGCTGTCTTCTCGAAGTTCCCACTCAGGTCACTCTTGAACACCTCCTCCAGGTCCTGTAGGAAGATGGCAAGAGCCCTGACTGGGGAATGGCCCAAAGCAGAGGGACAAGTGTTGCTCTCTCTATTGCTTGGCCTTAGGGTCAACAGGAAAACTGCCACGGATACAGTGGGGGAGAGAGCTCTACTGGCATGAGTGACCTGCTCTGGAGGACGCTGGAAGTAAGTCACCTTCCTATCCATCTTCTCCCGGAACTGGCAGAGAGGCAGAGAAGATCCCTTACTCAGGGTGGGAGACCCCGAAGATGAATCACAACAACAACCAGCCTTTGCTGGACATTTTGGGATTCAGAGGGCCCTCTCACTGATCTTCAGAAGAGTCCTGGCAGGAGATGTATTGGCATCATTCCCGTTTACTGACCTCAAAAAAATGAAGGGCTTGCCCCCCAGCCCCAACCCTTGCTCAACTAGAAAGGACCGATTATCTCTAGAGGGATCAGATAATTTGTCTTCAAAATGGGAATGGTTTTGAGAGTGAAAGGGGCAATGATAAAGTAGCAATCATTGCAGGGGCATAGCAGGAGTAAAAGGGGATCACCCTGGGCATGTCAGAGGTACAGCCACTTTGGTTAACTTGTTAAATCTGGAAAGGAACATACGTAGGAAAGCACTCAGGTAGGCAGAAGGAAGGAAGGACATGAAATGACTGTTTTTAGCAAGTGTCCATCATCATGGATGTTTTCTGGCAAGTGCTGTCTTATTAGAGGCAAACTGCCTGCCATACCTGTGTCTCTCTGACATGGGTTAATGATGAATGGGACATGAAGTGATGTTCAGTCTAACTAGAGTTGCCAACACCCCCAACTTCAGTGAAGGAGCTCAGAGCAAGACCTTCATGTACAGCCGGCCCCGTGTGGGTCAGACCACAGGACCCCGGAGCAGCTAGCATCTGAAGGACCCAAATTACAGCATGGAGTTGTTCTGGCCACTCAGCAATGCTGCATGATGGCTAATGACATGGTCACAGCAGCCGTGTGACTTTGGAAATGTACTTTCACCAGCTGTCAGTTTCCTTCTCTGAAAAATGGGAAGATAATAAGATTCATCTCTTAGGGTTTTGGGGAGAGAAAGCTGAGAAACAATCTGTTTCAAGTCCAAGCACAGTGCCTGGGACACTTAAATGTTTAATTAATGAGTATTATTATTATTATTATTATTATTATTTCACAACAAGAGGAACCTTCTAAGAGGCTAATCCATGTTACTCACATGAACCTCTGAGCTCTAAGCCTGGGAGAAAAACCTCAGAGATTTTGCCTTATGAGGGGGATCTGCAGTCTTATGTGGGGACCGTGGTATTACTGCCTCTGTCTTAAGGCAGTTACCCCATCTAGTGCTGCAATCATTACAGGGACATGAGAGGAATAAATGGGGCCCTTTGCTGAGCACTCTACAGTGTGGATCCACCCAAATATTGGTCATGTCTCTTCAGGTCAGATGAACATTATATAGAACTGCAGAGAAGTCCCAGCTGTCTACTCTTATAAGCCACAGGCATGAAAACAAATCCTTGTATGTTTACATTCTGCTTGGACACAGAAGCTGGCTCAGTATGTCTCAGCTCTAATCCTGGTTTTCTTGCTCACTAGTTGTGTCACCTTGGGATGTGTGTTCTCTTTGGAGCTCAGTTGACATGGGGACTTGGATTTTTCCCCTGCCAACATCTCCATGCTTCAGATGTTGATTCCAGATCACCTCCTTGGCAGTCTCAGCTATCTGAGACAGGTGTGAACAGGTGTGTAAGCAAAGATTGGCAGGCTGTTGGTATTGTGGTTTGATGCTAGAGCATGCCCACTTTCCTATTAGCAGAGCTCCTAAGTCCCCACCTCAAGATCAGTTACTCTGCTTTACATTCAAGCTTAAGAAGCCTGATCTGACTTTCCACATTGGTAGAGTGGGGGATAGACATGGCACTTGAGAGGCTGTTATACTTAGGCACGCTGACAACGATAAAAGTTCAATGTCATTCAATTCAGTTCCCTGCAGCTGAACTGAAGAGTCACTTATTTTCATCAATGTCATCAAGGAATGACATTGGCAAGCCCGATTGTGAGGAGAGAAGCAGAAAAACTATAAAAGCACAGCCAGGTAGGCCAGGTAGTGTGGAAATAAATAGCTCCTCTTCATGGCAATGTGTTCTTCAGAAGTGGATGCTGCCCTTGGAGTTAAAAGACTGGGATTGGATGTTGGTTCTTTTGCTTATTAGGTGAGTAATTTTGCGTGAGCTTCAGGTCATACAGAGGAGCCCCAGGTTTCCTCTCTATAAAATGGAAATAGCCATACCTAGGAGTGCGTCCCTTTACTGATATGTATGCCATCAGCCATCAGCTTGATTCTCCCAAAAGCTGGGAAGTAAGCCAAATGACCATTTTCATTCTGTGTCTGAGGACACCAGGGCCTAAAGAGATTGTTGCCTGCCCAGTGTCAAATAAATAAGAAAACCCATCTCTGTATCTATTTCTGCATAGTGATCGATACTGTAAAGGTCTTATAAATATGGATTTAAAAACAGCCTAATGATTAATATTCGGTTTGCATGCTAATAATTCTAATGACATTAAGAAAAGGTTAAATTGTGTTCATCATAAATCAATAAAGAAAATAGAAAGCCTAATGCATACTTATAGATTTCTATATATAACACCATCAACAACAACAAAAAGAAGGAAAGAAAAGACACAGAAAGAAAGAAAACAAGTATTCATGCTTAATGAAATGGAAGTTTGTGTTTTGTTTGTGTTTTTTCTTTTTAGTTTTCTGTCAAAACACTTATGAAGAATGTATCATTCTTGAAGGTCAGTGTATAGATGAAGAATTCTTGTATGAAGATCCACCTGTGAAAACTGGTTCTCAAGTCACTGGCCTACCAGTAGGTTAATATGTAGAATTAGACCAAAGGAGTAGAAAAATGGCAGAGGGATTAATTAGAAAAAGGAAGTCAATTTTCAAGAGGAGTTAAGGAATATTGATTTTATAGGCTATTAAGTTAACAAGGCAATTTCAGTTTCTCTGTGATCAATTAAAATTGTCAAGAATAGTTTCATCTTGTTTTCTCTGGAGCTAACTCAGTAAAGCTTTAAAGATATTCTCCGCTGCCTTGGGAATGTAGAGAAAGCAGAGACCGCCTTGGCCAAGGCTGTGCTTGCAAGAACCCTTGGAATCACCTTGCCATACGTTGCCTTGTACTTCTGCTTGATTTGTTGCCTCTCATCTGAAGTCCTGCTTGATAAGATCTCAATGATGGCTGCTTCATCAGTTCCTAAAGTGCAAGAGAAAGAAACAAGGTCAAGAGTGAATAAGAAAGAAGATGGAGGTTGATTTTCATCAATTCTCAGGAAGCTAGGGCAGTGGTCAGAGGCTTTGGGGGAACCTAGATGGACCCTTTAGCTTTAAAGTCTTGTGGAGAAGTATATTCTCATTCACTTGACAAATATCCATGAAGGCTTCACATTGCCTGAAGCAAAGTACTGGGCATTGTGGCAGAAAGAGGAATGAGTACAGCCTTAATTTCATTCCTAGGTCTATACTCAGGAGAGATGAAAACAAATGTCCACATAAAGCTTGCACACAAATGTTCATTGCTGCACCATTCATGATAGCTAAAAGGTGGAAACATCCTGAATGTCCGTCAACGGACAAATGGATGAACAAATGAGGTATATCCATACAATAGAGTATTATGTGACCAGAAAAAGAATGAAGTACTTTTACATGCTACAATTTGAATGAACCTTGGAACATCATGCTAAGTGAAAGAAGCCAGTCACAGAAGACCACATATTATAATTACTCCATTCCTGTGAAAGTGTAGGATAGGGAAATCTATAGAGTAGAAAAGTAGTGTGTGGGGATGGTGTGGGTAGGGGAGTAATAGCTAAAGAGTAGGAGGTTTCTTTCTGAGCTGATGGAAGTGTTCCAAATTGACTGTGGCGATGCTTTCATGTATCTGTGGATATATTAAAAACCATTGAATTGTACACTTTAAATGGGTGACTTATATGTTATGTGAATTTATACCTCAATAAAATGGAAAATCTAAAAAAAAAAAAAAAGTATAGTCTGTTCATTGGCCTCCAGGTACTTAAAACTGGGTGGAAGAGATTAAAATAGAAGCCCAAATTGCTACAAGCCCACCCATAAACTTGCCAATCTCAAGAGAGAAGTCCTAATAGGGACCATGATGGCCGTTTGCCTTGTTAAACTCCTATTATGCCTTTAAATGACATTCTTTCTAAAAAAATTTTTCCCCCCATCCTCAAAGTAATACATGCTCCTTGTAGGCAATTTGGTCAGTACCAGAAGCCATAATGAATAAGAAAGAAGAGGGGAATATCCTTTTTAGAATATCCTTTAGAATATCCACAGAGACAGGATTGGAAAGATGATCCATGTGTAGCAGGTGTGGGAATGAGAAAGACTAAACAGCAAACTCTGATTTAGACTCTCCAGCCCAAGGGACGCCTGGGCAGTGCAGTGGTTGAGCATCTGCCTTCGGCTCAGGTCGTGATCCCAGGATCCTGGGTTCAAGTCCCACATTGGGCTCCCCAGAGGGAGCCTTCTTCTCCCTATGTCTCTGCCTCTCTCTGTGTGTCTTTCATCCATAATCAAATAAAATCTTAAAAAAAAAAAAAAAGATTCTTCAGCCTAGATTCAAATCGACTTATCAACTGTATGATATATATGTCATATATATATATATATATATATATATATATATATATATAGGCACACATACAACACTGACTCTTGAATAATACAGGGGCTAGGGGTACCAATTCCCCTCGCAATAGAAAATTCATGTGTAACTTATGAATCCCCCCAAATTAAGGACTTAAGTAATAGTCTACTATTGACCAGAAGCCCTACTGATAACATCAACAGTCAACATATTTTTGTATGTTTTGTGTATCATATATTGTATTCTTACAATAAACTAGAGAAAAGGAAGGGTTACTGAGAAAATCATAAGGAGGAGAAAAATACATTTACAGTACTGAAAAAAACTTCATACAATGGACCCGTTCAGCTCAAACCTGTGTTGTTCAAGGGCCAACCATATATGAAGATATCATTAAGTCATTAAATGTGTGATTTTGCTTACATTTTGTAAAGGACAGGGGCTGAAGGAATTGATTAAAAGAAAAATGTTATGTTATGTTTATAGGACTCAGATTGACCAAGATCATGGAAGGTGGTATCTGAATGATTGAGGTTTGAAAGCCTGTTACAGAATTGAGGAGTTTTTGGCCACAAAGTCACAGTGAGAGTGCCACGTAAGGATGGAGGATTGGATAGATGGGTCTATAAACCCAGGAAGAGCTGAGGCCTCCAGAAGCAGGACAGAAGCCTGGGACAGGTCCCCCCTAGTGCCTTCAGTGGGGAGTATGGCCTGCCGACTCCTTGACTTCAGACCCTGGCTTCCAGGACTAGGAGACAATAGGTTAATGTTCTAAGCCACCTGGTTTGTGGTACTTGGTTACACAACCCTTTGAAACTCATATGCCCACTATCCTCAGCAGTATCTCAAGCCTTCAAGAAAGGAACCCGGGGCACCTGGGTGCTTTAGTGGTTGAATGTTTGCCTTCGGTTCAGGGCATGATCTCGGGGTCCTGGGATTGAGTCCCACATTAGGCTCCCCGCGGGGAGCCTGCTTCTCCCTCTGCCTGTGTCTCTGCCCCTCTCTGTGTGTCTCTCATGAATAAATAAATAAAATATTTTTTAAAAAGGGAGAAACAAAGGAACCCCAAACTCTCTCTTCACAGCCAGAATCTGGAGAGTCCTGCATTGGCTTGTTCCCCTGGCCACTCCCTGGGACTAGCACATGCTTGGTCTCCTTTGAATGGAACTGAATTAGTTGAACTTGTGCGATCGCTCCTACCCAGCTGAGAGACCAGGATCCTCAAGGAACAAGAGGGGCTAGATGCATTTGATGCGTTTTGGTGGAAGGATTGGGAGGAAGAGAAATCTGGGTGGTGGGTGGCGGAAGGTGTGGAAGGAGGAGTTGCCTATAGAGAGGGGGAAGGAAATAAGAAGACTCAGTGTTTCTGCTGGCAAAGGCTAGAGGTGTTTTACCTCTGTCTAGACTCTGGCGCTAGTCCTCAGGGCAGGATGTGGGGAGACAGGGATGAGAGTTGTGTGGTGGTCCTGGCACAGACACTAGCTTTGTGTCCTCAGACTGTTCAATGAGTCTCAGGGATTAGTTCCACCTTTACAATTCTGGGAAGACCTAGCTGTTTGATTGCAAGTGGAGAAACAGCAAATTCTAGGATGAGTTCATCTCCAAGAATAGTAGTGATTAATTGCTGCCTAGTTCTGGTTCAGTTTGAGTGCTGTTATTTATGTTGTTCTTCTTCATTTTTTCCTACAGTTCCACCTTTGTGATGGGGATCCAGTTACTTCCCCTGTGATGTGTGTGTGTGTGTTTTTTTTTTTAAACTTCTGAGTGCCAGAAATCTCACCTCAGAAGGGATTTCTTTTTCTTGTAAAACTCTCCTGAATCGGCCCCTTTCTTTCTGTGAGAGCTGCTCCTGCCCAGGTCCTGGGCCTCAGCATCTCAGGCCTGGAGCCCTACAGGTGTCATCCCTGGAAGGAGCCTTCTTGCCTCCCAGATGGCCCACTCATTATATAGTGTCAGCTAGGAATCTGGGGCTCATCCCTGGCTCCCTCTTTCCCCTCACCCCATGCCCAGTTAGTTACCATGAAGATGGCACTATTTCACTTCCTTGGTATCTCTCAGACCCATCCATTTCTCTTCACCCTCACCTCTGTCACATTACTCAGCAGAACCACCGATACCCAAATGGGGTTCCTGTGTCTCCCATACCTTTTCCAACCACATTCACTGTTCCCGGATTGTGCTCACTTATGAGCAGCTCACCTGGCCATTCTTTTCTATCAAAGCTTGTAATATTGGGCTCTTCAAGTCCAGAAAAGTCTCAAGTCTTCAGTGGGATGTCCGAGGCCTTTTGGAGTGGTTCCTACTTGCCTTTCAAAGTCATGTCCCTCCCACCCATTCTCCCAGGTTCTTCATAAACCATGTGAAGCTCCTAGAATAAGCAATGTTTTCTTTCTCACCTCCATATCTTTGCATGGGCTCTTCCCTCTACCTGAAACACCTTTGTCTTTGATCCTCACTTTCATTCCCGCTCTGCCTTTAGGACTCAACTCACTGAGCTTTCTTAGAATAGATGAGGCCTTCTGCTTTCTGTGTCCCTCACATGGCCTGTTCTCCTCTGTCCCATCTCTGCCGTGCCACACTGCAAGTTCCATGGGACAGGGGGGTTCGCTTACAGCTGTATCCACATAGAAGCCTCTCAATATTCATCAGATGACTTGTTGAATGCGTGGTTACAGTGGGATGGTTGTTTAAATGCATGCATATATGGGTGAATGAATGAATGAGTGAATGGAGACTTTTGCATAGCATTATGGGATACCTTGTCTCTGCATTGGTGTAAGCTGCATGTGCTACTTGGGTGGGCTCTATGTAGCAGGGACCAATTGGAAATCTTCCACTCTGATGCCACAGTCAACCCATAGCTGGATAATTCAGGAAAGTAAAAATTTTAAAAATAATACTTTTTAGATTTTCCTTCCTGGAATGCTTTAGAAAGTGAGACTGGAGGCCAGAGCAGTTCTGGGATGGCTCAGCAACAGCCTGGAGGTTAGAGGAGAGTCTGGAATGACCAGATTTCCCTCAAGCCCTTTGAATCTGGGTCTCGGGTTTATCCTGGGAGCCTTTCCCACTACCCAACCAAGAAGTGATTTACTGAACAATGACCTCATTTTACATTTCATAATATGTGTGTCATATAAGCAGTCTGTGCTGCTGAACAATTTCCTGTAAACATTTACAATGGTTTGAGGCACTGGGGCCAGTCCCCAGTGGTTCTGGGAAAGAGTTTTTAAAAAAAACAAGAAGGAACCTCAGCCCTGCCTGTGCATCAGACACTGCAGAGTAATTATACAGTAGAGGTCAGGCCCAGGGTGATAATCAGCCTTGGGAGTGCCAGAGGGCCTCCTCGCTTTTTCTCTCCCAGCAATTTTCTGGGAGGAGACTGAGGCTGAGTTTCGGCAGGATGGAGGCCACTGGGTTTGAAGTGCCCTCCACTTCACACCAGGGGCCCATGTGCCACATGAGTGGTCTAAGCAGTACGCTGGTGGCGGGGGCTTGGCTTCCCTCCCTGGGCTCCACATGCCAGCCCCCAGCAGCCTGGCTTAGCCAGGGGCTGTGGGCTTCCTAGTCCTTCAGTGCTTCCTTTGGAAATGGAGGTGGAGGGAAAGTAGAGGAAGCAACAAATTGGGAGAACTTTGGCTGCCAGGGAGGCTCATTGCTTTCACTTGCTCACTGTATTCGTTTCCTGAGGCTCCTATAATGATTACCACAAACTCTGTGGCTTAAAACAGCAATATATTCCCCCACAATTCAGAGACCAAAAGTCTGAAATCATGATGTCAGCAAGGTCACACTCCCACTAGAGGCTCTGGGGTCAAATCTCTTCCTCACCTCTTCTAACTTCCGGAGACTGCCTGCAATCCTTAGTTCTGCTTCTCAAGCATTACTCACTCTCTGCTTTGGCTCCACATGGCCTCTCCCTGGGTATCTGCTCTTTTTCTGCCTCTCTCTCTGTCTCTCTCTTTTTTTTTTATAGAAAGTTTCATTTATTTATTTAATTACTGCATCCAATGTGGGACTTGAACACGACCCCAAGATCAAGAGTCCCATGCTCCAGACTGAGCCAGCCAGATGCTCCTCTTCTGTTTCTTTTAAGGACATTTGTCAATAGGGCCCATGCAGGTGATCCGGGTTGATCTCTTCTTAAAGTCCTTAACTTAATTACATCTCCAAAGACCCTTTTCTAGATTAAGGGTCACAATCACAGGGTCTGGGTGGCATATCTTTGGGGGGGCCATTCAACCTGGTATACCCTCAGTGATGAAGAATAAAGGCCACTCAAGGGTGGGCTTCCTCACTGCCCATACTGATCTAAGGGCCTTTGTGGGGATTTTGGATCTCAGCTTATTGTTCAAAAGGAGCAGAGTAGCATATAATGAGAGCGTAGGAAGTGCCAAGCACTGTGCTGCCTCCTTATCCTCAGCACCTTTCTGTAACAAGGGATTATTAACCCCACTTTGCAGTTCAGAAAACTAAGGTCACAGCATCAGTATGTAGCAGAGCAGGGGCTCAAACCTAGGTCCAAAGTTCATTCCCATGCCTGGCAAGGGGAAAGAGAATTGGGCTCAGGGTCACAAGATCTGAGTCCTAGGCCCGGTTTGCATCCAGTGTGTCTTGAGTGGCATTAACCTCTGTGGATCTCAGATGGTCTAGTCCTTGTTCCCCAAAGCGTGGTTGCAGGACCTGTAGCATCAGCATCCCCTGGGAACTTATTGGAAATGCAGGATCTGAGAAACCACCTAGAATTACCAGTTCGAATCTGCGTATTAACACCCTCGTGACTCAAATGCACATTAAAGTTTAAGTCAGGAACTAGAACCAGGGTAATCGCCATGGCAGCTTTTCCTTCTGGAGCCTCTTTCTGTGTCTCTTTGAGGGAGAACAAGCTGCAGGTTCATTTTACAACAATGTAAAATTTCGGAAATGATAATAGGGGTTAGGTCTATGCACTCTTGGGTTTAAGGCATTCTTCTCAGAAGGCCCAGCAGAGGGTCACAGAGTCCCAAGAGGAAGGTCTGACAAAGAGTGTCAGTGTAGGGAGAAGAGTAAAAGGCTGTTCTGGGTTAACCAAGACCCAGACCATATGCATCATTAGGACCCTGGAAAGCAGGGGCAACAAATAAATAAGGAAATCTGTAACTTTTATGTTATTTGGAAAAATGAAATATTTTAGAATACATCATTTTTATTTTGAATTGTGTAGGAAGATGAATGGGTGGGGAGTGCTCATAATCTGTTTGACGAGTACAGCCCTTAGACCCACTGCGGCCCACACAGTGGATACGTGTGACTATGGAGGACATGAAGTGTGGCTGGATCAAATTGGAATGTTCTATAAGTATAGAATATACACTGTCTTTTGAGGACTTAATGTAAAAATAAAGGGTTGTCAAATATCTCATTAATAACTTTTACATTATCTGTTGAGATATTTTTGATATAGTATTGACTTAGCTAATGCATATTAATAAAATTACTTTCACCTGCTTTTTAAAAAATTTGACTTCTCAAAAATTTAAAATGACCTATATCACTCACCTTTGTGGCTATGGGACAACATGGCCCTAGACATATAAAGCCAGCCCTGGTAGGGCTGGTATATCAATGAGATGGGTGCACAGTCTTGAGGACAAATTTTGCCAATGATGAAATTTTGCTTTGGCTTACACTTTTTTTAAAAAAAAGGATTTATTTATTTGTTTGAGAGGTGGAGGAGTGGGGGATGGGAAGTAGGAGAGAGAGAATCCCAAGCAAACTCTCCATTGATCACAGAGCCTGACGTGGGGCTCAATCTCATGACCCTGAGATCATGACCTGAGCCAAAACCAAGAGTCAGATACTCAACTGATTGAGCCACCCAAGGTGCTCCTGGCTTGTACTTTTTAATAGAGATTGGAATTTTAGAATTCTAAACCTTCAACCAAATCACAGCTTTCTGAGATGGCCCTAGTTTTCAATCACCCCACCCTCATTTCCTAACTCTCTGAACTCGGGCAAGATATTTAACCTCTGATCCTCAACATTTTCATCTGTTAAGTCATTAGAAGGCAACTTTATAGCGTTGTTGAGAGGGCTACACAAGATGACATGTATGCGGTGATCAACCTAGCACTTGGCACGCAGAAGGTGCTCTACAACAGTAATCAGCACAACAGTGGTCCCACCTTGAAGCCTCATCCAAAAGGGATAAAAAAAACACAGATTTTGGCATTCAGTAGGTGTTCCATCTGTGCTTTTTGGACTTAACCCACTAAGTGGCTAAGAACGCAGGGATTTATCATTAACTGCAGCTGAGTTATTCCCACCCCCGCTACACTCCTGTCTCCAACCCACATCCAGGTGTCAGGACCTCACTTGAGAGGCAGCAGGGAAACACCTGTGAGGCTGGCCCAGCCACTCAGCAAAACTCAGAACTATAAACATCCTGCCACTTCCAGGCAAACATGGCTCCCGGCAGCTGTTGTCTAAATACAGCATGAGCCAGGTCAGGATATGAGCGAGAAGCAGCTCCTCTCTGCTGAACTTTCCTCTGATGTCCCCCTAAACCAAGCAAGTGAGTTGTCATCCTTCATTTCCAGCTCCTTCTCCCTCTGATGTATTCAAGAACACTTACTATATAGAAATCCCTTTTACTGCTTTCCTACCAGATCTTCTCCAACCCTGACTCTCTTGGAACTTCTCCAACATTTCTTGGGGAAGACAGGCTATTTTATTCAGATAGTTGCTTATATTGAAGCAAAATATCTCTTAGAACTTCCACTATGAATCCCAGTCCTTTCCCTGGAGTGAGTCACACAAAGAATTTATGGCCATATTTGTTCTACCACAGTACCCATTCCTGGGAAAGTAAATCTTCACTAATTTACTTCTAAGTAAAAATCTAGCACTTGTTTTTGCAAAATGATATGCTGAGTGAAAGAAGCCAGTCATAAAAAGGTCACGTACTGCATGATTCCATTTATATGAAATGTCCAGAATAGGCAAATCCATAGAGACAGAAAGCAGATTATGATTGCCTGAGCCTGAAGGGAGTAGGGGGTGGGGAGTGGGGAGCAGCTACTAATAGAAATGAGGTTTCTTTTGGGGCAGTGAAAATGTTCTGGAATTAATAATGATGGTTACTGATCCTGTGACTATACTAAAACCCAGGTTTCTGGGACTAGAAACTTGTTTCAACAGAGACCTCCTTGGGTCTCAGAGCCTCTCCTCATGGCCTTCTTTCTAGATGCTCTCCCCCTCATCTCACCTTGTTACTGGGGTTACCTTATTCCTGATCCTGATCTCTTTCTTGGCCATACACTTACCTTAGGCATCAACATAAATGGCTCCTCTGGTTTTGACCTTTGATTCTTGGCCTTGGTCCCAGTTTTATGTTTACTTAATCTACTTCTAGATGCAATCCCCAGATTTCTAATCCAGCTTTCATTAGCCCCTATTTCCCACCACCTCTCATGAAAGGGATCAGAGGGGCTTAGATGACATTAAGATTGCATGACTACACTCCTCATGAAGTTTCTTCTACCTCAAGGTCAAATTCAACGTCACAGTATCCCATTTTTAACTATCATTTTGAATATTGAAAAGCATTAGGATCTGATTATAGTTTGGGGATCTTTTACAAAGAGAACAACTAAAAGTAATTAACTTGGGTTAGCTTGGAATGCACATGGTCATCTTCCTAAGATCATGGGAAAGTTGGACATGAGATCAAACTTAATCAACTTCAAAAGTAAATTAAAAAACAAAATATATCTCATACCCATTCCTTTGCAGGCTTTGTTCAGCTTTTTGGCATCGTGATCCACGTCAAAACCATGATGGCTTTTCGCTTTGGCCTGCAGAAAATAATCGAAAAGATGAGTGGACAATATAGGCATTCTTGAATTATCTCTGGCTGACATTGGTAGCTACTTGGAAGATGACTAAGTCATCCAAATGAGAGACCAGCTGCCACTTTACACGTGGCTACATGTGGAAATCAGCTGGGGAAACTCTGGCCCCAGAGAGATGACTGGTACTCCTTGGAGCCAGCTGGCCCTGGATGACCATTGAGAATGGGCCCCTCTGTTCATAAGGACAATCAGCCTGGCCATCTCTGGGATGAGATATTTTGACATCAATCCTACCTTTGTGTGACTGCCTCTGAAACAGACAATAATACAGTGGGCCAATGTCCTGGAATGCTGGTTCTCCCCTTTTGCCATGAGACAGAAGTATATCTAGGGAATAGGTGTTGCCAGGCAGAGCTGAGGGTTCTAGGATCTTATCACAGATCCATTCTGTGACCTGGGCTAAAGCTTTGCCATCTACACAATGAGAGACACAATATTTAATTTGCCAGAGATACCTATGGAGCAGCAATAGCAGAGTCACTGGTTTTTACTGTTCCTTGGGGAGAGAACATTCTACTTAAACTAAACTAGTGTTTCTCAGACTTTGGTCATTGGCATAACACATACACCAATTTGTCCACAGCTATTGAAGTCTATGTTATTATTACTTATTATTTTTCTTTCAGCTGACCTACTTGATTTTTACTTAAAGTCATTTTTAAAAGGAAATTCTCTATTAGCCCTAAAATGGAAAATCAGTATTGGTTGCCTAAACAAAAGGTCAGCATAAAAATAAATACTTTACTATTAAAAATGTAAAGATGTGAGGTTAATTGTAGTGACACAACTCGTAGCTTTGAACAGATCCCGTGTTTTCTCAGCTCTTGGCCTTTCCTCACAGAGATTCTCTTTAATGACCTGTGTTACTTATTTCCCATTCTTCAGTGAAATCTGGTTTAAGTGCTACTGTCTGCACCACCCACCTGATTCCCCTCTTTTACCTTTCATTTCCTTTGGCCCCTTTGGGGAAGGAATAGGAAACCACATAAGGCACAGTAGACATGTTCTGTTTGGCTGGCATTGCGATTCCTTTGGGGAGCTTCCCTGTCCTCCATTTTATGTGTGTTCATTGGGGCTGCAGTCATGAGGCTCGAGCCCCCTTGTCCTGCCCTTAGGTGGGCATAAACCCTGTCAGTCTGGCAATTGTGACTGGCTCAAGAGTGGGAGTATAACCCAAGCAGGGTCGGAGTCTTTTCTGAGATATTGAGGGAGAGAGAGAGAGAGAGAGAGATCTTCTGACTGGGCTTGTTCAGCTGAGAGAATGAGTCTAGGCCTGCTGCAGGCCATCTTATCCTCTGCATGAAGAGGGTATGAGTTCAGAGCAAAGCAAGGCAAGATAAAAAGAGTGGAAATATGGAGAGAGAAACAGAAACTGAATACCACTGTATAAATCCTCAGACACAGAAATGCCTGTTTCCTAATACTTCCCAGTTTTATTAATAAACTAACACTTTCTCAAAGTTAATGAGTTGGATTTCTGCCCTTGCAACCAAAAATGTTCTGTTTAATACCTATGGACTAGAGGAGGGCTGGCTTCTAGACCTTGGTTCAATGGAGAATCATGTAATCCTAGAGCCCAAGGGATCTTTTAGGACCTCTGATCACCTCTCTGCTCTATGGACTCACTCCATGACATGGCCCATCTTGAAGTATCTATTTCTAAAGCATGGGGCTTACATTTGTTGAGTACCTGCCACATGCCAATTTCTTGGTTTACAGAGACTTTTCTTCATTGTTAACCCAGAACAGTAGCCACTAGGAGTCTAAATTTCCAGAGAAGGACATCTGGGTTCAAGTATGTTAGGGAATGTGTCTGAAAACTTGCGGGACGTAGCACAGCACCGAGCTCAGATCCCCTCCTAACGCCCATACTATTAATCCCGTGCACCATCCTGCCTCGTGTTCTAAGTATGACTGGAGCCTTTTTGTTTGGCACAGGGATGACATATCCCATTTTTCCTTCCAAATCTCTTTTGTGGTGTGAGAAAGCTATCCGGTGTTGCAGAAGGCTTGTTGGCAGGACCAGTGACATAATTTGCAGGGCTCAGTGCAAATAAAAATGTAGGATCCATGTTAAAAATGGATTTAGAATGTTAAGATGGTGACATCAGAGCATTCAAGCACATGCAAGGCCTGTGTGGGGCCTATGTAACTGCACAGGCTGCATATGATAAGGCCTGTCCTGTCTGTTGATTGAATTCTCCAAGGGTGGGAGCGTTGGGTAGTAGCAATCTCAGAAGAGTGAATGGTGTCTTTGCTTTTCATTAGAAGTATTTTGTGGAGGGTTCAGGTAATCAAGTAGTATTGAACCAGAACAGCAGACATATCCTCTTAAAAAGCTGATTCATAAACTGTTCTCTTAGCCTCATCAGTGCTGGGTTTGGTGGGACACTTACTATCTGCCCCACTTCACATAAATTGAAACAGAGACACAGGGCTCTGTGAACAGCTATGCAGGTGATGTCCTGGCTGAAGGCAGAGAGGCTGGATTTCAGCTGGGGTTCCGTTTGCTAAGTCCTGTGCTGGCAGGGCTGCTTCTCCCCCAGAGAGACACATTTTTTCCTCCTTTGCACAAAGATGCGTCCAGGACTTGCAGAAGCTGTGTTGGGACTTGTTTAAGATCACTGGGCCAGGTGATGGCTGAGTTGGAACCAGGGCCAGCCTGGCTCTGTCAAGTATGAAAGGGCATTCCATCCCTCATCCCCTGTTTTAGTAAGGTGGTTCCATGTAACACATAACACAGGAGCAAAAGGAAGGGGGAAAAACCCTGTGAGCATGTC
The DNA here is from genome assembly GCF_003254725.2 of Canis lupus dingo. Taxonomy (NCBI): domain Eukaryota; kingdom Metazoa; phylum Chordata; class Mammalia; order Carnivora; family Canidae; genus Canis; species Canis lupus. The sequence goes on from NC_064255.1 coordinate 22,218,488, forward strand.
TAGATTATCCAAGGCTAAAAAAAGAATCAGGTAGTGTCATTTCATTCAAAATAACAGTGATATAGGGCGGGGTGTGTGTGGGATGGGCAGTGGGAGAATGTTGAACCACATGTTAGGAATAAAGATGACACTGAGACAACTTTTTCCTTTTTTGCTTAATTAAAAATGCAGTGTTTACTTAGTGAGACTCCCGTTGGACTTCTGACCGACCTATAGAGCTGTAAGATAAATTTATATTGTCTTAAAAAAATCACAGCGTAAAAGTCTCTATCGGATGCACAACCATCAGCAGGGCAGGTGGAAGTCAAGTTCCCAGGTTCCTTCTAAGAACCACTCTTAGCCGTGTGGGTTATCTTTTCTAATCCAAAGAGAATTCAGTCTGTTCCTCCTAACAGCAGGCTATTTGGTGTCTGAGTGAAGGAATCACAGGATGGGACTTATTTAAAAGAGGGGGGGAGGGTGGAAGGCGAGGAAGCAATCTGTTAGGAATTTCCCTCTCTGGTGGCTAGGACTGCCTCCACAATGGCCATATTCATCAGTGCCGCCCAGTGTTGATGAAAGGGATGTCCTTGGCTTGTTCTGGTGAGCTGGGTAACCACCTTCTCCGGAATGCATGTGGAGTGGACATTCCACCTCCATTGTTCATTGTTAGCAAGCCAGGCAGCTGATTATGGGGCTTGGGCTTGTCTGCCCATCACATTTTATTTTTGAAACCTGTGGCCACTGAGCAGAACGTCCACAGAAAGCAGGTCTGCAGGAATGCAAGTCAGACGCACATGGCAGGGCAGGGGACTCCAGCATAAGGACAGACACGACTGTGAGGATTTAGGCGAGTGCATGATATTCCACTTGCTTTCTAGGCAAGAGAGAGGCAGAGCGACATTCCTTTTTTGTTTTCTTTCAATTTGTCTTTTTGCAGCGTTTGTGCTGACTCTCATGAGACACATTAAAAAGACAAGATGTTAATAAAAATGATTGCAGAAGTCTGGGCTTTGAGCCCATGTGAATCCAAGTTTGAATGTGGTTCTGCCCCTTGGCAGCCATGGGAACTTGGGCCACTAACCTCAAAGTCCTCATTTTCTCACCTGTAAAATGGGGACGATGTCTGCCTTGTAAGATTTGATTATGTGGGATAACTTTTCAAAGGGAGCCATGCCAAACTGCTAGTGTTTCCTCTGCTTCTTTGGGCCCACCACTTGGTTTTTGATCTTATGATATTAGGTTTTAAATTCTGCATATTTTGATTCTACAAGTTTGGAAGATTTATATCTATCTACCTACCTACCTACTACCTACCTACCTATCCATCCATCCATCCATCTATCCATCCATCCATCCATCCATCCATCTATCAAGAGATATCTTCCGAACTTGATATTGTGAGATATAGATATATCTCCAATGGCCCAAACTGGATTTGAATCCCAGCATAACTTATGTGACCTTGGGCAAGTTTGGGAACCCCTCTGTGCTGTGGCTTCCTTATGGCAAAATGTGGATAATAGTAGAGTCTACTCATAGGTCTCCTATGAGAATTTAGATGAAGTCCTTCATACAAAGCATCTAAAATGAAGCCGAGCAGACAGCATGTGCTTAAAAAATATAAACAATATTTACTGAAGGCAGATCAGCAATGAACCTTCCAGAACATTTTAAACCCTCTCCTGCTTGCGAGGTTTTCATTTTGCAAACAGCACCCTAGGGATCAGTTTTTCATTGATCACCTGCGATTTGGATCTAGACACATATTTCACACCAGGCAGTGAAATGGTTCACAATTAGGCTATGTGGAGTTCGGGCAATCCAGAATGACACCCCAACACCACATTCTGTTAACTGCCTCATTTGGCTAGTGTGATAATTAGCACCTCCCGGAGTGTGAGGAGCTCACTGAGATACAGCCCTGGGGTGCTTGCCAAAGTGCCAGTATAGTCAAGCTCACAAACGGAAGCAAATACCAAGAACTCGACAAAAGGTACTGACTTCCTCATGCATGAATAAGCTGGGAAATTTCAGTCTTGTTTTTACCTCCTTCTAGCAGGCTCTCTGGCACTGCTCTGTGTCTCCATGTTCCTGCATCTTAAGGAAATGAATGATCCATTTTTCTGGAAGGAGGAGGCATACAAAATACACTGAGCTACTAGGAGCCTCGAAGCAGTGTCACCTGGACAGAATGAATGCTGAGAACACCCACTCTTTGAAATGACTCAGAGACAGGCCAGCTTTAGCACCTCGACTGCCCAGGAGGGAAGTTAGCTCTTATATCAGGTTCAGATGCCACCCACAGCCCCGCCAGTCATGAGGGCCTGGGTGGAGAAACAGACCCCCGACCAAAGGCTTCTGCCCCAGTGCAGTTCACAGAAAGCTTAACTCTTCAGGACCGAAGGGAACATTCCAAGAAAACCTCCCTCCAGCTTGCAGTGAACTCCGGGGATAGAGTTTGTGAAAAAGTTGGCTGAGGGATATGAGTGGCAGACAGTTGCTATGTATTCTGTGGTAACCAGGATGTTCCAGGACCCAGCCTTAAGTGTCTTCCTATTTAAGGACACTCCCACTCATCAGTCCTGGTGACCTGATCTATTTGGAGAGCATCAAGACTGGAAACTAAGTATATGGTTCTCAAGAGAGACATGTGAGTTTAATTAAAGAGCATATGCAGCAGGCAAATTAGACTCTCTTCCTCTCCCCGCTTCCTTCTTTTTCTCTCTTCCCTCTTCCTCGCTTGTGCCTCCCTCCCCTTCCTTCTGCAGAGAAGTAGTGAAGATCTGCCATGTGGCAAGTACTGCCCCAGGTGAGGGGGACGTGATCTATGAAGTGCAGTCCTTTTCCCCAGGGAAATAAACACTGGAAGCAGATCAATGCCAATCGCGTTTAGGAGAGGATGCACACTTTGCCTACAAAGAGCTGGGAGGAGGAAGAGGAATTTTTAGGGAGAAGTTGACATTTGTGCTGGTTCTTGAAAGAAGACTGGGAGTTAGGCAGGCTAAATCCATCCATACATATATAGGTACATACGTACATACATATGGAGGGGTGGAGGGGGGAGGGCAGTGCAGGGAGAGACTACAGCATGATGTTCTCTGGTCTATGTACCCATGTGCCTACTTATGTCCTGCCATTGAACTACTGCAGGACAGACATGACTGATTCACACAAGACATAATGATGCCACGTGGACTTGGGAGTAGGACCTACTGTGTTCAGTTATGCTTTGACCCTTGCTGATTGTACGACCCCCCCAACCCTCACCCCATGGGCAAGCTGACAGATCTCCCTGAGCCTTTGTGGCCTCAGGTTTCGAGTGGAGGTGCACCTGTTCATGGGCAGCCTGAGGTTTGGATGCAGCTGCGTTTGGGACGCGGTGCCAGATTATAGTGAGCACTTGGTTGGTAGCACGTAGGAGGTGCTCAGTGACATAAGGATGTGGGGGTCATTTGTAAACCCTGAAGCTTTATCAAAATGTAATAGGAGTGGCATTTTGATTGTTTGCTCTTTCCAGTGCAGTTCCCCCAGAAGCCCTGGCTTGCTGCAGTTTGCTCGGTAAATATTTGAAAGTGGTTGCTTGGTATCCAGGCCCTTAGACAGGAGGGCTCTGAGGAAGTGCTGGAGAGCAGAGGGACTGAGGGCTCATTGCACATGGATCGAAATGGGGCTGCTGTTTGAGCCAACATGAAATAAGGGGCAGGCTGAAGAAATAAAAAATGAGGACCAGGGTTAGAACCAGGTGGTGGCCTGGGCTTTTTAAGCAGGAAGGTAGAGGCAGGCAAGGGTTGTGCTGGAGAGAGCCTCAGACATGCCTGAATTCTCTCCCAATGTAAGCAATGACCATTGCCACTGCTGGTTAATGGTACCTTGAGCCAATGTTGGTGATCTGGGCTCACCTTGCTTAGTAGGGATTTTAAAGTGCTATGGACTGGGCAGCCCAGGTGGCTCAGTGATTTAGTGCTGGCTTCAGCCCAGGGTATGGTCCTGAAGACATGGGATCAAGTCCCACATCAGGCTCCCTGCATGGAGCCTGCTTCTCCCTCTGCCTGTGTCTCTGCCTCTGTGTGTATGTGTGTGTGTGTGTGTGTGTGTGTGTGTGTGTATCATGAATAAATAAATTAAATCTTAAAAAAAAATAAAGTGCTATGGACTTAATGGAAACTGAGATCTAGTTTGGGAAAGAAGCTTCTTTGTGGTCACATAGGTATTCATTCTCACAAAGATATCTGCCCTCAAACCTGGCGTGATGCATTTTTCTCTCCTTATGCTTTCTAAGTCTCTGATTTCCATCTGAAAGATAACAGCGTCTTGTGGGTTGTTACAAGGGTATGCATCAAACATGCTTGGCAGGAAGCTTGGCCCGTGGTGCGTGTTCGGTGTTATTTTTATTACTTCCTTCCATCTTGACCTGCTTCCTTTTTTTTTTTTAAAGACTTTATTTTTTATTTATTAGAGACACAGAGAGAGAGCGAGAGAGAGAGGCAGAGACACAGGCAGAGGGAGAAGCAGGCTCCATGCAGGGAGCCCAACATGGGACTCGATCCCAGGTCTCCAGGATCATGCCCTGGGCTGAAGGCAGGCGCTAAACCACTGAGCCACCAGGGCTGCCCGACCTGCTTCCTATTGAGTGTTGAACAAGCCCCCTGACAGGTTGCTTTGTGCGGCACTTTTAAAATACCTGATTACATAATTTTGTCCTAAATCAGAAACCATATTTTACTTACTGAGAAGTAGTAAGCAGGGCTGAGAGTTGAAGAGAAATTTAAGGGATTAACCCTAAAAATTGCATGACGACAGAATATAAGCCACTTCCTTTGTGCCAGGCACTGGGCCAAATAATTCACATATAACACTCATTCAATCCTCACCAAGAACCCTATGAGATAAGTTGAGAAAACCAAGAGACAGAAAGGTTAATAAATTGTGTGCAGTCACAAAGCTATGAAGTGATGGACTTCAAATCTACATGGTCTGGATCGAGAAACTCTACCATTGACTTCTCATTAACCAAATTTTTTTTGTCCCTTTCAAAGTATTATTTTTTGATTTAATGGTAGATGATCTCAGTCCGGCTCTGAGAATGCTAGTATTTTACAGCAATACCAGCTGAGACCTGTGATTTATCTGCTGACCAGGGAAGCCAAGGGTCCCTTGCAGAGTGTGTGATCAAGAAGTGTCCTTGATGATGAGACAGTAGGAAGTCAAATGCAAATGAAGGCCAATTGCCACTATTTGCAAGGCAAAATGCACAGCCTCTCCCTGTGGGCACAGGGTAGGGGCAGGAAAGGCATTGCTGTCACTTCTGCTCTCAGTATCCTCTTGAGTCAAATGGAATCATGTTTTCTGCTTCTCACCTGTAAACTAACAGTAGGAAAATCTTGGGGAGATGAAATAAGTCAAAGTGATTCGTTATGGCATTATTCACAATAACCTATATAGGGAAACAACCTGAGTGTTCAGACACACACACATACACACACACACACACACACTGACACAAAATGAAATATTACTTAGCCACGAGAAACAAGGAAATACTGTCAGGGCGCCTGGGTGGCTCATCTGTTAAGCATCTGACTCCTGAATTTGGCTCAGGTCATGATCTCAGGGTTGTCAGATTGAGCCCTGCATCAGGCTTCATGCTGGGTGTGCAACCTGCTTCAGATTCGCTCTCTCCTCTCACCCTCTTAAAAAAAAAAAAAAAAAAAAAGGAAGGAGGAAATTATGTCATTTGCAAGAACATCGATGGACTTTGAAGGCATAACGCCAAGGGAAATAAGCAAATAGAGAAAGATAAATATTGTATGATAGATATCATTTACAGGTGGAATCTAAAAAAAAAAAAAGCCAAACTTAATAGCATAGAGACTAGAATGGGGGTGGGGAGAAAAGGGAGGTGTTGATCAAAGGATACAAACTTCCAGTTATAAGATGAATGAGTTCTGGGGATCTGACGTGATTAGAGTTAATGATACTATATTGTATACTTGAAAGTTGCTAAGAGAGGAGATCTTAAATGTTCTCACCACAAAAGAGAAATGGTAATTATGCCTAATGCTGGTGTTAGCTGAGATTATGGTGGCAATCACTTTGCAATATGCAAGCGTATCATATCAACACATTGTACATCTTGTACTTACATAGTGTTATATGTCAATTTTATCTCAACAAAGCCATATAAAAAGATAATGGGAGACTTCTGGGCAGGGAGATTTCATTATGATGATCCAGAGCTGGCAGGGGAGAAATTGGCTTTTCTGCCTTTCTCTAACGGGCTCTCAGGACACTTTCTCCTCCATATTCTCCTCCTCCTTTTCTTTCTCCATTTCACCCCAAACCTTCTGGTTCCCTCTTTACTAAAACATCTTGCCTTCTGAGTAGCAGAGAGATCCTAGGTATGGGACCTTAAAGACAGTCTGAAGGCTGAAAAGCAGAGGACCAACAGGATGACCAAGGTTTCCAATATGTTTATTCTCGTAGGTAACTGCTTTCCGGCCTGATAAACTGCCAAACATTTTCATAGGTAAAATCTCATTTCTCCCTATTTGACAAAATCTAGATTTGTCTTATTAGGAAGGTTCCATCAGTGTTCAGTGGGGGACGAAGAAGGGGGGTTAACTGCAAACAAATTCCTCTCCGTAACTTCTGGAGTCTTCAGAGGGCCAAAGGGTTGGGAGATTGACAGCACTGGCCTCATGCTCGTCCATTTCCTAAATACCTGGTTGCCCACCATTGAGTCCACTGACAACAGTGGAGAATATATCTACCTGAGGGAATTTGCTGAAGCCTCATCTCCTCTCTGGAACCATTCCTGACCCTCTTGGGAAAGACGGAAAACTTTCTGCCAATTGGGCATGGGGCCCAAGGTGGCCAATGGTTTGATTGCCCAAGACTGCGGGTTTCCTAGGATGCGAGATTTTCAGTGCTAAAACATCCTGAGCAAACCAGGATGGTTGGCCACCCAAGCTGGAGCTGACTTTGCAAGCTTCCAAGAGCCAATCATGTGCATCTCTTCCCAACTCTATGTTCATGTTAGTAACTTGAAATCAGTTGTGATTTCATATTTATGCTGTGGAAACAGGCACACGGTGCAAATTGGGGTTTTGTCCTCCACCCCCCATCAAGATCTGGTGAGACATTTTTCTAGCACACCAGTTTCTCCTTTGTGCTTTTACTCCATTCTAGAGATTTCTATCAGATCTCCTTAAGGTGCATTATTACACTTATTCATTAGTTTATCTCCCTCCCTAGACTGTAAGCCTCTTGGGACCAAGAACGATGGTCATATCTCCATCACTTTAAATGAGTAGGAATATTTGCATCATTTGGCAAGAAAAAGGGCTGAAAATAGGAAAAACATTAGCTTGAATCGGATCTTGATATGACTTACATATATATGCTGACCGTGTGTTCTTAAAATAGTGACATTTTTTTAGATTAAAAAAATGACCTTTCTTCTACTAAATTTGGGATTATTTATATGTTGGCATTTTGAGAACAGCTTTTGACGAAGATTAATATAGTCAGATCATTTCCCAGAAAGACAAACTTTCTCAGGCTATGCCCTCTGTGTTACACCTTAAGTTGGTGTGATAGTTACCCATCAAAGGTGACTCCAGGGTTGGGACCAGATCTAGTGCCCTAAGGTGGTAGGCACTATCATTTCTGAAGATACTGACAATATGATCAGAAGTACAAACCACGTGACTGACCCACTATGCACTGAGCTCTGCTATAGGAAGACTAAATGGAGCTGTCCTTTTGGAGCCTATACCCAAATAGGGGAGAGATGAGCAAATAGACTCATGATTGTTTCAATTAGTGACTTTCCGGCTGAGCACTGCTCATCTGGACAGGAAAACCAGCAGCTCAACAGCTTCAGTACTGGGTATTTCTGTAGGGAAGCCCTTTTCATTGTGGCCGCCAGAAGTTACTAATGGGCTAACAGCTTTTTGAGGGAAACTGCTGTCTCTAAGCTGCTGTTGTCACTATCAAGAGGACAAAGGTCAATCTTGAAGATGAGTTGGCTCTATTCTATGATAAGAAAGGCAATCATGTGAGGGACTCTCTAGGCCAGAGGGATAGGAACACACGGTTGTTGATAGAAATTCAGTCAGATGAAGGGGACCATCTCCCGCCCTATAGCCTTGCTTTTGCTAGGGTCTGTGGCTCATAAAGTCGTTTCCTACCAACTAGGAGCAATTATGCCTCTCTGGGGTCATTTGGCAATGTCTAGAGACATTTTTTTGTAGTCATAATAGGGGAGTGCTACTGGAATCTAGTCATAGACATGAGGGATTCTGCTAAACATCCTACAAGGCACAGAACAGCCCCTCAAAACAAAGAATTATCTGGTTCTAGTATCAATCGTGCCATAATCTAACATGATGAGGGTCTATGAATGGTTGTAATAATTCTATAAACATATTTCTTTAAAAGGTGTTGAGAAGGCTGGGATGCTGGTACAAATGGCACATAGGACCTGACTCAGGCAAGGTCCCCAGTGACAGAGAACGAATTACTGTAGTTACATAAAAGGGAGGATTAGAAGTGAATCATGATGTCTTTCTTCCCTTAATTTTTTTTCAAAGAAATTCCAGTGACAAATCTGAAAGATGAGTACCGGGACTAGGTAACTAGGAGTAGAATCTGAGTTAAAGTTGGTCCAAAGTGAGAAGCCTGTCCTCACTCTCTGCTTCTTTGTCTGCATCACAACTGTAGGCATCATGGCCTCAATCTGCAGAGTCTGCACCCGGCAGCCTGGGCTGATTCATTCTTGGGGGCCCTTGAGTACTATGTTGGGCTGGACAACTCAGAGTTTCTCCTAGAGGTAGAATTACATGCACTGTCTGGAAACAAGATTGTGTCCTAGGGAAAGTGACTGCCTTGAGGTTGTCCATAGATTGTTTGGGGAGTCAGAAACCTCTGAAGAGTGTTAAACCTCCAGATATCCAATTACTGCTGTATTGCATCAACGAAAGTGAACTTGGAGGAGAAGGTGGTCATGGGGAGGTGATAGCCATTCCTCAACCGTGAAAAGAATCATGCCTTCAAGAAGTTATGAAAAATGAAGCACTTTTCTCATTAGAAAAGAATTATCCATTTCCTTCTTCTGTTGCCAAAGGCTGTTTTTCTGCCAATTCAATGAGAGTATAAACTTGGGATTCATTGCTTGCAGGAAAAAAAAGAAGCAAGTGTACTCTGGGATCCTCAAGAGTCAATGATAAGTGGGTAGACAGAATTGAAAAGAGAAAATGCTGGGGGCTGAGCTGGGGCATTACGGCATTGAATGGTGCTGTGTAGAGGGCATAACCAACAGTATGTGAACAAGTTTTGATTTGCTAGAAAGGAAACAAGGTGAAATAGCTAAATTTGCTTTGAGCAAATTTCTGTCTCCATCAGAATCAAAACAATGGATGCTATTCTTTCCCCCTGGTAAGAGTTTAAATATGCATTGGATCCAACCCTATTAATTATTTCTTTAAAATTCTTTTAAACATTTTTAATCTTCCCACTGCAACGCTCCAAATCCCCATTCCAGGAAGGGTGAATTATTTGACTATCTTTCTCCCGATCTTTGGGTCTTCATTCTCTATTTCAGTCCATCCAATAGTAGCTGCAGGAGCAGTAGTAATATTAATAAAAATAATAGTTCTAAGAAAGCAATATCCCCGAACCCCAAGGACTGGTAAGGCCAACCTCCACCGCAGCGACACCCAAGGAGTAGGTACTTGACCCAAGCCAATCAGAATTTTTCCCTGACATATTATGGGTCCTTAGCAAAAGAAACTCTTTTCATTGGTGTTGTTAATCTGGAGCTATGTGGAACTCTCTGTGGTATCTGAACTATCTGAGGCCATGCCTCCTTCTCACCGACAACTTTTGCCTCCCACACCACTGGGAAAAAGAAAAAGTTCATTTTCAGTGGGAGAGAATGAGGCCAGCATACAGAAAGAAAGAGAGTGAGAGAGCGTGCTAGCTGACAAGATGATTTCCCCAGCCCCAGGGATGAACCATGATTCATGGCTCTCCTCTCCCCCTTGGTCAGTGATTGGTCTGGGGATGGGCTTTTGACCAACTCTGGCAACTGAGCCAGAACAGGATGCCTGCTTGGGGCTTCCATAAAAGATTTTCTCATTGATAGGGGAGTGGTACATAAGAAGAAAGGCACTTTTTTCCTCTATCTCCTTCCTTCTTACTTGTGATCCTATCATGTGAGATCACGAACTTAAACACAGACCATTATCTTGTACCTATGAGGGGAGTTGTTGCCAGCACGTCAGGGGTGGCAGGGAAAGGCAGACATGGCATGAGTCCTTCATGATGAACCCGCCCCTGGAGTCCCCTCCTTTCAGACTGCGTGTGAGGGCTACTAATGAAATGTCACTGTTATTTAAGCCACTCTTGGTTCTGTAGTCTGCTACTTGTAATCAAACACATATTGACTTGAAAACAAGATAAACAAAAAAAATAAACAACAACAAAAAAGAAAACAAGATAAACAAAATAACTATGAATTCATACTCCAAACTACCTCAAGCCCAGACGTCTCTCTTGAGCCTCACAGCCAGCTACCTGCTAAGCATTACACCCAGGTGTCACAGGTATCTCAAACTCAACATGTCCCAAAACCAAACTCATTCTCAAACAGCGTGAACCTCCACTTTCCCTCATCCCCAGGAGGCACCCCGTTCATCTGAGTACACAAGACAGGTACCTGGGAGTCACTCTGTAAGTCCTCCTTGTCCCTCACATACCTGGCAAGTTAGTCATCCAGTTATATCTCTTTGACCTTCCAATCTGTCCTCTCTCCAGTCCCATTGCCACTGTTTTAGTTGGGAGCAGGGGTTCATCATCTTTCTCCAGGGCCACTGCCTCCCAATTGTTTTAATTTGCCTTTGGTCATGTTTCTCTCCAAAACTTTTTTTACTGGCTTCCAACATGGTCCATCCAAAGTACAGCTCTGATCTGTCCTTGCCTTGTCTGAGATCAGTTAGGGCCTGTTGCCTAAGATGCTGGTTCTCAAAGTGTGGTCCCCGGACCAGCAACATCAGCATCACCAGGTAACTTGTGGGAAATGCAAATTCTCGGGCCCCACTCTAAAGTATCTACTGAATCAGACACTCTGGGGATAGGGGCCAGCTCTCTGTTTTAAACAAGCCTTCCAAAGGAATCTGATGAGCAAAGTTTAGAAACCACTACTGGCCTGAAGCAATAAAACCCAATTTCCTTGGTATAGTAGGTTGAATAGTATCCCCCAGATTCTTGTCTACTTGGAACCTCAGAATGTGACCTTACTTGGAAATAGAATCTTTGTTGATGTAATTAGTACAGGATCATGGATGAGATCATCCTGGATTTAGAATGGATCCTAAACCCAGTGGCCGGGGTCCTTTTAAGAAGAAGAGAAACAGAAATGCCCACAGAGGAGAAGGCCATGTGAAGAGGGAGGCAGAGAGACTGAGCTGCTTCTGTGCCAAGCCAAGAAATGCAACGCCTGAGGCCACCAGAGGCAAGAAAGAATTCTTCCCCACAGCCTTCAGAGGCAACAGTAGCCTTGCTAACACCTTGATTTCAAATCCTTATACTCCAGAACTTGAAGAGAATATATTTCCATTGTCTTAAGCCACCCTGTTTGTGGAATGCCTGGGTGGTTCAGTTGGTTAAGCGTCTGCTTTCAGCTCAGGTCATGATCCCAGTGTTCTGGGATGGAGCTCCACATTGGGCTCTCCACTCAGAGGGGTATCTGCTTGTCCCTCTCCCTCTCCCCCTGCTCATGCTCTCTCTTGCTTGTTCTCTCTCTCCCAAATAAATAAATAAAATCTTTAAAAAAATCCACCCAGTTGTGATACTTTGCATATTAGCCCTAGGATACTAATACACTTTGCATAGCAAACAAGGGCCTTTGGGTCTCACCTCTGGGCATCTGTGCCTCGGCCTCCTGTTCAGGGATCTTTCTATCAAAAATATGTATGGCACACCTGTTACGTGTCAAGCCCCAGAGATAGAGCCCTGAGTAAGAGGCAGTGTCTGCCTTGCAGAAGCTCCCAGCCCAGGGGGAGGGGCTAGCAGCTGCACAGGCAGGTGATGCTTAATGCATTAAGTGCTTTGTCCGGGGTGGGAGCATGAGAGCTGTACTTCCGGCAGCACTACCCTTCTTGTACCTCTTTGCACGTATTCCAGCACTATAAAGAATGCCCTTCTCCATGTTAGGAGCCTCTTCTACTCTCTCCTCCCACCCAGAATCAGTTCCTCTTCTGTCCAAGTTTTGGACATGTTTCTATTAATGCATCCATCACACCTCATTTTAGCTATTTGTTTGCCTCCCTTGCTAGACTGTGAGTAATTTTAAGGGCATGGACTATGGTCTTTTATTCCTCTTTTTATCTATAGAGCCAGTACCTGGCTTGTAGGAGTTTCTTTAAAAGAATATGTTGAACTGATGGGAAGGATGAAGAAGCTTCCTTCCTCCACTGGCGGAGGGGCTCTTGAGCTGCCTCTTCTCTGTGCAGTGCTAAGATGAGTGGTGGGAGAGTGCAGCCCCGGTTCAGGTGGACGGAGCAGAATGGGGTAGCTCCCTGGGCTGCATTTGGTGTGCCTGGTCCCGGAGGAGGGTGTCAGACTAAGCAGGCTTTAAAGACCATCATCCGGGGATCTCTGCAGCTTGAGTGATGGGAGCGCTTTGTAAGCCAAAGCTGGGCCAGAGCTCCAGGCTACTTCCATGAGAGGCTTTTGCTTCAACATTGGATTCTCACACTTGAGTGAACCTCAGAATCACCTGGAGGAATTGTTCAGCTGTAGTTGCAGGGCCCTAGCCCCAGAATTTCTGATTCTGTAGATGTGGAGTGGGGCCTGGTGATTTGCATTCCTAACAAGATCCTAGGGTGTCCTGATGATGGTCTGCGGACTGCATTTGGGCACTTTCCTACACTAGAGGAACACCTGACATTAGTAGGAGAACCTGACATGGTTCTCAAATTTGGGTATGTTAGAATCACTTGGGGTTTTTTAAAAAAATACAGACACAGGGACCTTACTCACACATTGGTCTGGGGCTGTTCCTGGTCATAGGGATTTGGACTGCATGTGAGCAAAACATTGGTTTGAGTAAGGCTGACTTATAAAAGATAATGAATTGATGAATTCATCAAACTTTGATCAAGCATTTGCTATGTGCCAGGTTTTGTGTGAGTCATGGAGGTACAAAGATGAACAAGATATAGTCCCACCCCCAGTGGGCCATCAGTCCAGTGTGGGGGAGATGTGTGAACAGATCGTTCTAAAAATCACATGGAAGGAGAGTAGTGGCATTACATGCAGGGTAGCATGGAAGCACTAAGGAAGAGCATCAAATCCAGATAGGGGGTTAGGAGAGAAGAAGGAAGCTCAAGAATGGGGATAAAGAGAAGGTAATGATCCAGTTCAATCATTTTAGAAATCCCAGTTAGTTAGCTTTTAATTGGTATAATGTGTGTGAAGAACTTCTACCTAAATCCCAAGCTATGCTTCATCTCTCACTAGACAAATTAACCTCATCTCTCCTTGCTTCACTTTCCCCACTTTTCCAAGGGGAAAATAATACTACCTCCCTCACAGAATTGTGTGAGGACTGAAGGACACATGTATGCAGGGTGCTTGGTAGAGTGACAGGCTGCACACTTCATGTGCACAGCCTGTGCCCCCGCAGCAGCTCAGGGTCTAGCAAGCACTTGAGACATGTCAGTGATCATCAGCATCCTTTCAGGAGGCTGCCTGGAGACCTCCACCCATGCCCCCCATCCTGGGAGTCTTGGTTCTTGCTGCTGTGCAGCAGAGCGAGCAAGTACCAGCTTCCATCCCCTATACCACGTGGCCCCAGGCTCCCTCCGCTTTAAAGCTCGTGTGTCAGTTTCTCGGTTCCCACATTCTTCCTTCTGCCAGTGTACTTGCCAGTCCTTGGCAACCTATTTTGCACCTCTTTAAAAATGACTGCTTTTTATCTACTGTAGACAAGAAACCCCTCTCCAAAGCCAAGGCTGTGTGATTGGGTCTAGAATGCAGCCAGCTTTGAGCGGGAGGCTTGTTTTTAAATGAAGAACGTATGCTTTACTGCCTGTCACGGTTTGATATCAGAGGGGCCCTTTGTGTTTCCTCCAATGAGTCATGGTGGTGTTCCGAAGGACAAATTTTCTGGGATAAAAGATTTCCTGATAGGAGACCTGCAGGGTCTGGGCTGGTTTCTGCTTGGTTTCTCTCACTAATTCTTCTTTGGGGTCTGGAATCACACTTCAAGGCACTCTCTTGGTGAAAACCATACTTACTTTATCCCACATTCCCAGTCACATTTTTCCTTGCCTCCAGAACCTACCTTCTTTTCTCAGGCATCTGGACTGAGTCCCACCTGCTGTGTGGCTCCTGGGTGTTCCTAATCCACCTGCATCTGAGCTTGCCTGTTGCCCTGTTACAAGTCCTGAACTGTTTTCCATTTTAGACAATATTGATGTTGGCTAAATATTGGCACAAGCAAGTCATAAATGTGGCATGTTCACAAACGTCGTGGCAGATCGCTGAGCAGGTGTTCTAACATTGACAAGTTGGTTTTCGCTTATGGGCACTTAAAATGACACCTGCTATCATCGGTGGTATGCCGATCTGTTCTCGGAAGAATTGTGTTATGCTCCAGTTCAGCGTTTCTCAAACTCAGCTGCACGTTTAGCACCACCCAGGGGGGATTTGCAAATCCCAGTGCCCAGACAGATCACCAGACCAGTTGATTCAGACTCGCCGGTGGTGGGGCTCAGGCTTCAGTGGTTTTTACAACTCCGCAGGTGGTGCCAATGTGCAGCCAAATGTGTGAACTTGTTTCCTATTTTAGTGCTTCTCAGACTGTACTGCATATAAGAATCGCTTGGAGATCTTGTTAAAATGCAGATCTGCTTCAGGAGGTCTTCATGGGCCTGGGACTCTGCATTTCTAACAACACCCAGGTAATGTAGATGCAGCTACTAATCCAGAGACCACACTTTGAGGAACAAGGCAAATCATTCCTAGTGTCTATTCATCAGCCTTGAAAAGACTTTTCCAGAAATTATAAATCCTCCTGAGTTTGTGATTATTTCCACATTTGTCCACAGCCTCCCTAAGTCTTGCCCCCTCTCTATTGCTCTGCCCATACCCTACAGCCATACTCTAGTGGTGAAGGGATTTCACTATTGATCTCAATTCTATATTTTCCTCTAGAGAGTGATTCTCCTGAAAACAACCCGCACAAGAGAATAGAAGAGTCATCTCACTAAACCTAAGCAGATTTTCCTGTGGATCTTATTTTTCTGTGGCTGCACAAAGCTCATTGAGCACAAGGACACGTCCTCTAGGCTAAGCAAACTCTGAACATTGTGTGATTTACCAAGTGATAGTCACCCTCTATCTTGGTTATTTCTGCTCCAAATAGGTTAGTCACAATTACTATGTCTTCAGTTGAAAGAAATCATTAATGATGGCAAAAGGATTGGAGGAAAGCACAAAGTAAAAAAGTAATTTTCAGTTTTCAGAATTGGCTAGGAAGGCCTCTATATCACAGTTCCTAGGAAAATGTAATTTCCTGGCCAATATCCTACTGGCATTGGAGTATTGTTTGTCAAGCAGTTGTCTGCGGATCTCAGTCTATGGACTTATTTTAGGGAATTCGTAACTTTCCTGGTGGACTTTTAAAATATGTATTTACTAAATACATAAACGTAAAACTTAATTACTTAAACATGAATAAAAAGTGCATTGAATCATTAGGATGACCAAGTCCTGGCACACTACTTCAACACCTGCATTTGCGTTTCTCTTTATGATTGTATATACACCAAACAGCCATATTTTAATTGTTGCAAGCCAGTGATAAAAGAACAGAGAACAGAGGAAGGTTTAGTACAAAAATCATGCATTTTAGCCAAGAGAAGTCCTGATTATTTTATAAGGAGTCCTACAAACAAAAGTGTCTCACTTTTAGATAGAGAAACATTATAGGAGAACTAAGAAGTCACACACCATGTTATATTTTAAACATGCTGCAACACAAAAGAAACCACATTATAGCAATCAGGACCATTTTTTTTTTTTTACACTGACTGTGGCCATTTTATCTCAGCAAAATAACATTGTCTATTATACTCTATCCATTACATGCATCTGCTTGCACATTCTGATCTTGTATTTTACTAGTATCTAGTTTTCTATATTTGTTTTGGTTGTGCAGTTGCTCCAGAACTGGAAACGTTGTTATTTGAAGTTTGTACATACTCAAGTTGTCTTCTAAGGCAAATGATTTAAGTCACTACCAGGACGATTCTCTGTCCTTGAAGGTTTTGCATTTACTTATTCAGAAACACAATCTTAGAACATATTCATTCCTTGTGCCATGTTAAATTCCCATTTACGTTTTCTAAAATGTCACAGTGGTCATACTGTGGTAAAATGCCCTCCACTGTAAGGCATAACGAAGAGGACGCTATTGGGCATGGAAGCTGAGCTCCTCCATTACCTTTTTACATTAGCTGCAAACGTTGTAACAAATATTTTCCAAGGGAAGATTTCCCTGCCTGGAAGTAACACCTATTGATGACATTTTTCAGGCTGGAGGATTGTGGAGGGTCCCATATGACACAGTCATTGGTGAGCAATACTGGGCCCCTGAGAGAGCCCAGTCATACTTATGATTTGGAGGGAAAATTGAGTGCTTACAGGCTGTTGGGCCTCTGGCTCTCCACTCCCTGATGGGTGGCTGAGAGGCTGCACGGCTGCTGAGGGTTGGATGTCCCCTTTGGGCAACTGTTGACTGCCTTCTGAGAGGGAGTAAGACTGGCTCTGAGGATTCAAAAAAAGAAATACATAAAAATGCTAGACCACTCATACAAGCCAGTTGCCCCATGGGGATGACACTCAAAGATGGAAACATCTTCCTAAACTGCTGTGGCAGGGGCCCTCTGCAGCTATCAGAAGTACCTTCAAAGTAGGCTTTAGTATCTCCAAAAGATGTAATGAATGGAAGGCTCCTAATCTTGGCTAGCAAAAAAA
Organism: Canis lupus dingo; assembly: GCF_003254725.2. Classification (NCBI taxonomy): domain Eukaryota; kingdom Metazoa; phylum Chordata; class Mammalia; order Carnivora; family Canidae; genus Canis; species Canis lupus. Next base: position 22,235,516 of record NC_064255.1, read on the forward strand.
AAAAAAAAAAATGTTACCTACAGAAGATTTTAAATATGACACCTCCCTGAAGACGTTATTTGTAGGCTTACAACCACTGAGGGAAAGTTTAATTTACAGCAAAGGAAAAAAATCTTATAATCAAAGTTATAGTTTACAGAAAATTTTAGAGTTTTATTCTCTTTGTTCCTAACTTACTTAGAATAAATCATTGTTGCCGTGGGAAGCTATAGTAAGTAGAACAAGACCTTACTACAATGCTTATTGCAACAGCTTTAGATATGTATTTTTCAATGTAAAAAAAAAAAAAAATCAAGATTTAACTCTGACCTGCCTTGCACATTGTTGATTCCAAATGGTAGTATTTTAGTTAGTTTTGAGTCGTTAATAATTTATAGACACAGTATTCACATGGGCCTAGACATTTCAGGAAAACAACAACAAATAAACCCCAAACATCAAGTCCATTTCCTGGATATCTGCAAACATCTGAATGCTTGATGCTGCTTAGAAATAATACTAGAATATTTTTACCTTTCAGCCCAGATTATATAGCCTTGTAGGAATACTTTTACCTTAGTCTATGGATATTTGCAACATGAACCTATCTTCCCCACAAAACTCTGATGGGCATAGTCTGCGAGTCTGAGTCTGCAAGGTTTTGTGCAACTTCGCCACAAGTAACACCTTTAATCATACAGTCCACAAATACATATTAACCATTTGCTCTGTGCTGGGCACTATTTACTTGTTTTAAATACTTCTTGTTTTAAATACTTCCCTCCTAAGAGATTTTTTCCTAATGGAGAAAAAGTATATTCCAAGTGCATTTTAAAAGCATGGTATGCTGTTGTGAAAACCAACAATACGTAGTAATCACAATGATAAAATATAAAATCATGATTTCATAATTTAAATTTCTCCACATGCTAACTAAAATGAAAACTTTGACTCCCAAAGATAATAAATACTTACATGACGATTGCCCATTTTCGTTTTTCTAAGACAGTTGTTCTGTATTTCATTAGGAGATCAGTTCTCCTACAGGCCAAGTTTATAATAGTTTTCCCAGGGTGTAATATCTCTTGAGTTTAATAAGTAACTTTTGGTATTGAATTTGAATACATTGTTGGGGATGGGATGGGTAGGGAGTGGTGATAGCTACAAATGAGCTTAGCCTTCCCAAGCTGTATTTCTAGGCCATCTTTCCAAAGTAAAATATTTATTAACACGTCAAGTATAGGCTTTTAAAGTGAATAGTTTATTCTCTACTAAACCTGTCTCACTTCTAGATTATTGAAAGAGTCCATATTTTTTTTTTAATTTGGGGCATTTACTTAAAATCTTATACATTGTGATAATAAAAGCATTAACCAAACAAGGCTGAAAAAATCTTACTGTTTTACTAACATCACTATTATTATTGCACAGAATCCTTTGGAGAGTGACATTGACTTATGCCAACATCATCTTTATAATCCAGCTAGTTTTTGAACTGAAAAAGTAATATGTATAGATGGTAATTTTTCCCCCTAATAGTGTGAAAGGGTATGATGAAAAATAAGCCTCCTGACCTCCCAGGCCCTTTCTTAGTGGTTTCTGGATGGTTTGCATACATAGCCATGTCTGCCTGTCCCTCCATTTACCTATCTCTTTGTCTTTCTTTTTCTTTCTTTCTTTCTTTCTTTCTTTCTTTCTTTCTTTCTTTCTTTCTTTCTTTCTTTCTTTCTTCTTTCTTTCTTTCTCCCTTCCTTATTCTTTTTCCCTTCCTTACTCTGTTACTTACTTTCTTTCTTTCTTTCTCTGGCCTGTGTTTTTTGTTTTGTTTCATTTTATTGTCAACAAATGGGTTTGTACAATACATTATTTTTTAAAAAAAAATTTATTTGGGAGACAGAAAAAGTGAGCACAAGCATGGGCAGTGGCAGAGAGAGGGAGAAGCAGGCTCTCCACTGAGCAGGAAGCCCAATGTATGGCTTAATTCCACGACCCTGAGATCATGACCTGAGCTGAAGGCAGATGCTCAACAGACTGAGTCACCCAGGTGCCCCACAATACCTTCTTTTCTATGCCTTTTATGCTTCATATATTAAAGAGATATATGACACTGGTACATTTCTTTTCCAGTGGTCTCCTATGAATATTAGCCAAAACGTATGTCATCAGTCCACTATTCAAGATTATTTAGGGTCTTTTTTTTTTTTTTTGGCCTTTTGTATGACTATCTTCATTTCTACATCTTTGCCTGTATGTGAATGTTTATCTGTAGAATAAAAATCTTAGGATGTGATTGTTGGCCAAAGAATGTGTACATTTAAAATTCTGATGGGGCACCTGGATGGCTCAGTTGGTTAAGTGTCTGCCTTTGGCTCAGGTCTTCAGCTCAGGTCATGATCCCAGCACCCAGGGTTCAAGCCCCACGTTGGGCTCTGTGCTCAGTAGAGAGTCTGCTTCTCCCTCTGCCCCTCCCCCTGCTCTCTCTCTCTCTCTTTCAAATAAATAAATAAAATCTTAAAAAAAATAAAATTCTGATAGATCTTTCCCAGTTGTCCTCTGCACAGACATCAAAATGTTGAACTACTCAAAGTCCAGCCGATCCATGAGGCTAAATTTCTTTTTTTTTTTTTTTAAGATTTTTTTTTTATTTATTCATGAGAGAGAAAGAGAGAGAGAGGCAGAGATACAGGCAGAGGGAGAAGCAGGCTCCGTGCAGGGAGCCTGACATGGGACTCAATCCTGGGTCACCAGGATCATGCCTTGGGCTGAAGGCAGCGCTAAACCACTCTGCCACCCAGGCTGCCCCCTAAATTTATTTTCCAATTTCTTTCTTTCTTTCTTTACTTATTTTTGAGCCTGACTTTCAAAAGGTAGAATATATATCCCCCTACAATCATATGCCAGGGCTCATTTTTTCTATATATTGGCCAAATTATATATTATGAGGGTTTTTCATTTCTGCCAATTTCAAAGATGAAAAATTGTTACCTCAGTGTTTGACTTATATTCCTTTCTTTTGGTATTCTTAAATTATGTATCATATCCCTTGAAGGTCATTTGCGTGAATTTTTCTTATGTCCTTTATTTTTATTTTGAGTTATTAGCCTCTTCACTGTTTATTTGTAGCAACACTTTATAATAAGATCTAGGCCTTTGCCAAATGTAACGATTATTTCCCGCCAATTTGTTGTTTGTCTTTTGTTTCTGTTTGAGTGTATTTTGAGCACATATATGTGAGTGCAGAAAGTATTAGTTTTTATGGATTTATTGGCTTGCTTAAAAAATAACTCTACATTAAGATGATTAAGACTTCTTATACCTTATCAAGTTTTTTAATGGCTTCTTTTTTATTTATATATTTTTTAATTTTAATTTTTAAGTAAGCTCTATGCCCAACATGGAGCCCAATGCAGGGCTTGAACTCATGAGCCTGAGATCAAGGAGATGAGAACAAGAGTTGGAAGGTAACTGACTGAGCCAACCCAGGCACCCCATAATGGCTTTATTTTTAAAGACATATCTCTTTGATGCATTTGGAATTGATTGCATGTAGAGTAAGGAAGGAATGGATTCAGCTTTAATTTTGGTTATTTTATAGATCCTAGATAGTTATTAAATAATTAATCTTTCCTCATCTGGTCATAAAGATTCCATCTTTATTTTATGCTAATTCCCATGTAACACAGTATTAAAATTCTCATGGATTTATTAAATTCTGATTGTATGTATTCATTCTTTATTTCTTTAACCTTTATCTGTTGAGTGCCTTCGATGTGCTAATTGCTAGGACTATAAAAGTGAATAAGATAGATTCAAATGTTCTCTTTCTAGGATGTAGTCAAGTGTACAAGGAACAAACTGTTATAAATTGTTGTTGCAACTTATGAAGAAAACCAGCAGGATGCTATGATAAAGGTGAATGTGTGTGTGTGAGTGTGTGTAATTTTCTTTAAGCAGTGGTAAAATTCTTCAAGGAGATAACATTTAAACTATGAACTAAAGGATGAGAAGGAGCCCATCATTTGAAAAAATAAAGTGTTCCAGATCAGATGCCCTTATTTTGTGCAGAGACTCAGAGATTGGAAAGAGCTTTGTTAACTGGAGGAAGAGAATGATGATCAAAGGGGCTGAAATCTATTGTTTCTCAGGTGGGAGGATGGGAGTAGGAGGTGAACTCTTCCAAAACTCTACTCCAGAAATTTGCAGTAGAATAGGGGTGGGGAATGACAAGAAGATGTAAAATAAAAACTGATACTTTGGCCATTCTCTATGATGTTGGCTGATTTGGGTTCTATAAGTCTTGGCCTCCTTCTCTCAGCCCCAGGCTTTTCAGGGCCAAGTTCTCCTACTCCACATCTGTGCTAGTTTGAAACCACCCTTTGTGTCACTAACCCTTCCTAGAAGGTTTGATCAGTTACTTTCCTCTCTCTCTTCCTCTCCCACCCTTTTGAGCGGTTGAAGCTCAAAGTTCAGGAGGAACAGGGCAATTTGATGTGCTGTGATCAAAGTTGAGATAAATTCTGTTCAAAGGCTCACAGGAAATACATACAGAAGAGATATAATTTATGGCTCCAGGGAGATGAGATAGAAAGCTGAGGAGCTGAGGGGGAAGTTGACATACCTTTTTATTTTTCTAGATCACCACTGCTATAGCCACCTCTTAGTAATTTCACTTTGTACATGGTCAAGTTTGCCTTTTTTTTTTTTTTTTTTTACATGGTCAAGTTTGGATCTGACTGGAACAGAGCTGTTTCCAGTGTCAACTACTCCTTTCTGCTTCCCCAGCTGGATGGGTCCATAAGAAGGTGGCTAGAATAATTACAAGCAATAGCAGCAGGAGGAAGGAAGTGGAATTCCTGTGACTCCAGGTCATTTCTGGGAGGCTATTCATGGTTGAGGGAGAGGAGAGGACCTGCCTGAGAAAGAAGAGTAGTAGACTGACATTTTAGGGGAGAGAGGGTACAGAACAGTGAGGAGAGGGTTTTTTGTTATTATTATCTTAAATATTTAGTGATTCTAAATGACTACAGGTGCTACCTCATATTTTTCTCTCCTAGACTGGGCCGTGTTTTTTTTTTTTTTTTTTTTTAAGATTTTATTTATTTATTCATGAGAGACATAGAGAGAGGCAGAGACACAGGCAGAGGGATAAGCAGGTTCCCTGCAGGGAGCCTGATGGGGAACTTGATCCCAGGGTCCCGGGATCAGGCCTGAGCCCAAGGCAGGCACTCCATCACTGAGCCACCCAGGTGCCCCCTGGGCCTGTTTATTTACATCTCTTGGATTTTTGTGGTTCTCAAAGTAGTGATGCCAACCAGAGTTCTAATCTCCTTCTAACATTATGAGTCTCAATAGCAAGTCATGGATTAATCTTGCCAAAGAGAGTTTTTTCCTTCTGTTCCACCCACCAATGGTAAGTTTCTAACACTTCTTAAAAATGTCATTTATGCATTTCTTATGGGCTATATTGTATCCCCCAAAGGACCTGGTGAGGTCCTAATCCTCAGTACCTGTAACTTTATTTGGAAATAGAGTCTTGGCTGGTGTATCCAAGTTAAGTTGAGGTCATTAGGATGGGTTTGGACCCATTATAACTGGTGTCCTTTTAAGAAGAGGAAAATATCATGTGAAGACACAGGCACACAGGGAGAAGGCCACATGATGATGGAGGTTTTCAAGGGCAGAGACAGGCCTGTTGCTTAACAGATCCCCACAGTGTCTGCATACAATGGCTACTTAATAAAGTTCTTATTTGACTAAGACAAGAAAGATTGACATCAGCAGGAAATGATTACAGTTGCTGCCAAAAACTATATTTCTATACTCCTATACTTTCTCAATAGTAAAAACCTTAAAAGTAACAATCATCTTGCAAACATTAAAAACAAAAATCTCATGATACAAAAAGTCTTCTTAACTCAGTGATTGGTTAACTGGTACTTGTGTATTTGCCACGTGCAAGATACCATGTGAGGCTAAGGGCATATGAAAAATCTAGGACATAGCTCCTACCCCTGCCCTGTTAGGTGCTTTTGCTTAGTTGGAGAAATTAAACATCTACATATAAGAAAAAACACTTTGATTTAATATAACATTTTTGTGGCAGAAACACCTTAGCACCGGGAGAGCAAAGATCTGTGTTTTAGGCTGGTCTCTGCTGCAACTTAGGAATACGCTCATTTTGGAGTCACACTCTCTCCAGTTCTTGGGTTTCTATTAGATAAATGTAAAAGGTGAATTTCATCTCTACATTTACTTTCAGACCTAAAATACTAAGAACAATTTGGATTTAGGAAGACATATTGGGACTCTTTTGGTTATAAGTGACTAACTCATAATCATTTAAGCAAACAAAAGGTTTGTTGTCTCACATAATTGGAAAAGATAGCTTTAGGCATAGCAGGATCTAACTATTCAAAATATCACCCCGAACCCATGGTCTCTCTCCATGTCTTAGTTCTGCTTTCTCCCTTCTCAAAGTGATCCCCTTTCTCAAAGGCAAGATGGCTGCCAGTGGTTCCACATTTTCATCCTCACAATTCCAAAACTAAAAGAAAATGAGAGCTTGCTTTTCTTCCAAATCCAATATACATCCTGATCTGAATCTCTGGTGGCAATTGGGACTCATAATTTCTCTGAAGTAGCCACCATAACTGGGAGGATGTAATGAGGACTGGATTTCATGTCACCTCTAGAGCTGAAAAAGGAGTCAACCCCACCAAATCATGTGGGTGGTCTGAGAGTGGGGGAAGGAATGGATACCCAGAGAAAATTGGAGTGCTTTTAACAAAAGAAGGGTGAAAGGATAGTAGGCTGGCTGAAACAAGATATGTCCACTGCAGAGGGCAAAAGGAGCAACCTAAGAGAAGTAAGAGGAAGGAATGAAAGGAAAAAGGGGAGAGAGATCCTGAGGAGGGGAAGAGTAGGTGGAAATGGTAGCCCAGAATATTTTTAACCCACTGAGAGACTGAGAACTGATACTAGAGCCACTGAAAGAGGAGCAAAGTGCCCTTCCCTTGGTGCTTTCACTTCTGGTCCAACTATCTGTGCATCCTGTGGGCAACCTGCCTGTGTTGGCCAGTGCCATGGACACATTCAACTGCAGCCCACCTACCCGAGCAGCATCCTCTTTCTGACAGCTCCATCCTGTGGACTTAGTCCTGGGAGTTTTGCTTCGGTGCTGGTTGATGGACAGGGCTCCACTGTCCGTCCTTCTGTGATGATAAACCACCACTTCTGACCTACACTGTCGAGTTTCAGATCTCAACATTCATTCATTAAGATGTGTATATTCACTACATAAGGAGTGTTATAACCCTCTGCTGAGCACCATGGAGCAGAAGAAAGGAAGGGAAAAAAACAGGGTGCTTGCCCTCCAAGAGCATAGTATTTCTTTGCAGGGAACAAGGTATTTAAAAAAACAGTTATAATCCAAGATATAACTGATATATAAAATGACTATTCTAGATATATTATGGACTATTATAGATGAATACAGACTATCACAGGCCATTCTGTAACTAGTATGTTACAGAATTTGAGAAAGAAGAAATAGTGGCCCAAGGGAATGAGGGAGGCTCCACGAGGGCCTGGGCCTTACTTTGCAACAATGGAGTGGCAAGAATTGGAAGGGCAGATAGGGGAAGAGCATGGAGGAGTTGCCAGTGGAAGTGGTGAATGTCTTTAGGGAATGAACAGAGGGTGGTCAGAGTATGCTGTGTTGAGGAGTGAAGGTGAGTAGAGGAGACTTGGAAAGTTAACCTAGATGGGAATGCCTACTCTTGAATAGCAGCAAAGAGGAAGCTATGGAAGAGAACCCAGGGTTTCAAGAGAGTGGCTGGCATTTGGTGCTGCCATCTTTAGCTATGGAGCAGTCTAGGAAGGAGCTACTCTAGAAGGAATTGTGGATGCTGAGGTACCAGACGACCCCCAGAGGGAAGAATTTAGAGGGCAGGGGGAGGAAGAGGTGCTGGGCTTGGCTGAGAAGTTAGGGATGGATCTATTCAGGGATCCATCCACACAGAGGGATAGTAGAGTCTTGAGAGATGTATGCAGGCAAAGGGAACAGAAAGAGGAAGATCATCGAAGAAGTCAAAAGATTCATCGGAGAAAGTGATATGTGTCATCGCTGCATGCAGGCTGGCTCCCCCAGGTCAGCCCCCACCCTACTGTGTCCCTGCTTGCACCTTTTCACCCCAGAACGGGACCTCCCATGGACAGCGATTGCCTCCTCTTCACCTCCATACATCTGAGTCTTGTGTGGCACTTGTCACATGGAAACCATGGCAGCTGAATTACAACATGTCTTTGTGGTAAGTGGCCAAGAGCAATGATTTCTTTAGAAAGCTGTCTGTCATAGGCCAGATTTTGTGGAGACGGTCTCCAAGGTATATAAAACTTTCTTGAGCAGAAATTTAGTTCATGTGAATTTTCCTTAAATAAATAATCTAGCTGGAAAAGTGTGGGTATATACACAGGTTTCTCTCACTTTCAGCAATTCAAGGTAGGAAAGCTGAGATTTACATCCAAAGATGAATGAAGATGTGCATATGAGTGATCCTGCAATTCTTACATTTATTCCCATTATGATTCTTTTAAAGGAGAATCATTAGCACAGTTTAACTCACTACTTATTTATTGAGCATCTACTATGTGCCAGGTATTCTGGTGGACACTTGGGATTGGTGGTGACAGGACAAGTGTGGGCTGTGGTGGAACTTACCTTCTATTGGAGAAACATAAACTAGTTCACAAAGACATAAACAAACATAGGTTGCCAGGAATGTGGTGTTGTGTTGGGAATAAACAATGATAGGAAGGTGAGCCAGTGGGGAGGCCAATGGTGATGGGGCAGGAAGGGGCAGTCTGCATGAGGTGGGGGGGACCTAGAGGAAGCATTTGAAGAACTAGGGGAGGCAGTTTAGGAAGAGAAAGGAGGCAGGAAAGTCTTTAGTACATTTGAATGACACAAAAGATGGTGACTAGAGGGTAGCAGAGAGTGGAATGCTAGTGAGGAGGGGATGGAAATAGATCCAGCTGGGCCTTGCAGGGGTGGCTGTTGCAGAGGTGGAGAGTGGATTCAGAGTACATTTGTAGAGAACTATGAAATCACTAAAGAGTTTTAGATGACAGCACAGCGGGATCTGAATTAGCATTTCAAAGATCACTCTACTTGTGTAGACTATGATGGATTCCAGGGGACAGAGCAGAAGAGAAGAAACAAGAGTGTTTCACAGTGGAGCAGGTGAGAAGGGCAGGCAGCTTGGATGCAGATGTGCGGGTTAGAGATTTGGAAGTAGAGCCAAGAGGACTTGTTGGCAGGTTGACTTGTGGATGGAGTACAAAGGAGAATCAGGGATGCCTCTTTCAGATTTGAGGCTCAGGCTCTTGGGTGGAGGTGGTGCCAATCACTGGGGTAGTGGGAAGAGATCTGAGAGTAGGGGCAGCAGGACTTTTGGGTTGGATCTTGTTAGTGTGAGATGTATTAGTTACCCACATGGAGATGTCAAGCCTGCAGTTGGGTATGTATGCATGATGCCTGGGTTAGAGACGCCTTTGGAGTCATAGCACGCATGTAAGTCAGGAGCCAGGTTGAGATTACTAGGGGAGAATGTGAGGATAGAGAGGGAAGTACAGTGAAGGAAGGAGAAGAGAAGAGAAGGCAAAGTTGGAAGAATGTGATGTCTAGAAAGGCAAGAGAGTGTTTCAAGGAGAGTAGTTGACTCTGCTGAATGCACCTGAGAGAAATATGAAGCAGGCCAAGTGTCTAAAATTTATTTCACTTACACAAATTAAACTCATAGGTTTTCAGGAATATACATATCACATGAACAGAAGCAATCTTTTCTCAGATAGTTTTATTTTTTAATTATTAACTAATAATAAAGTATTTGAAAAATAAATTCTTATTTAATTAAATTTTTAAAGATTAGCACATTTAATTTAATTTGTGTAAAATTTGATTACACTCAGAGTCAGCCTGGTTGGGTTGAGGTAGAGAGGTAGTTGCTCGCAAGGCTACTCTTTGGCCACCTCACCCACGAGGCACTCTGCACTGTCCTGCTTCTCTTAATAAGCTGATGACTAGAAAGTCCTTTTGTCTTTATAGGCTTATGTTTTTATAACTGTGAAGTGAGGGGGGTTAGACCAATACCTTGTTAAAGTCCCATCCATCTTAAGACTACTTGGATTCTAAGATTCTAGATAGGACCATTTATTTAGTCCTTTCTTACTGAAATGTATTAATATCAATAAATTGGAACAATTGTTTTTGTTCCAAAAATTTGCTAATTTGTTAGCATTGCCTATGTTAACCAATGTGCAAAAGAATATTTTTATTTCTGACTTTTCATTTCATGATTCTGGGCAAAGCAGTGTCAGTAGCAAGAGGCAAGACCTACACATTTTCAGACTCCTGTTACATTTATGGCATCTTAAAGCCTGTTCCATGTTAGAAATCAAATTTTATTTTATATGGGTACACAATGACTAAGATATCTAAGTTAAGAGTTCTTTGCCCCCCCCCCCCCCCCCCCGCCTTTTGGCTCTGTTTTGCTGGCTGACTTCAAGACCTGAACTTTTTACAAAGGTACATATTGAAAGTTATTTGTTCTGAGGCCCTTTGCTCTCTCAAGGATCACAACATGTGTGGGCTCCCCTCAGGAGCTTTATAAGCTTTATTTGATGATATACACATGGCAAAAGATAGAGTACTTCAGTTCCATAAAACATCGTTTTTCAGCCTGCGTTTCAGACCTCCTGAATATTCCTGAACTGTCTTTAAATAAAGGCTGTAGAAAACTGCAATATAAGTCATGCATAGCAATAATGGATAAATAATTAATAGAACGGGAAGCTAATCGCTCACCTGCTGACCAATATGCATAGTTGCCAGAGGATGAAGTGATAAAGGTTAATACATCACTTTTTAATGGATAACTAAGGCTTCCTTACCCTTTCTGAGCGTCAAGACTACTTTTAGTGATAGAATTCTCAAAGTAACAAGGGAGCCAAGCATTACAAGGAATGTAATTAGTAATTACGTACAGAAACTTGTTTTATTTGCCAGAGTTTAGTTTTTAAAATTCCCCCTTTTCATTCTACTCATAATTATCAACCCCCTGAGAAGAGCAAGTTGAAATTTTGCATTTCACTTTTGGGGTACACATTAAGTGGCAAGAAAACATGAAACCTTTTAAATTGTCAGTGACTGAAGATACCTAGCTGGGTGCTATGTACCCATAAGATATTTAATAGCTAGCTGAGAAAATGAACACACAGACAGAATAATTATGTGCTAAGTAGATGCACAAAATGAACGGAGGTAAGAACTGAAAAAAGACATTTTTTTTCCCTGCTAACAAATATAAAAATCCCATATGGAACTTTTCTAATATTTTTCTACATAATAATGTTCATTTGTGATTGATTTAGTGTCATCAGGGGAATTCTGGGGGATTGGAGGGAGCCCTACTGAGGCTAGTGTTTAAAACTAATTATTACAATAAAGACTATTAAAAGGAATATTTTTATCTGAAAAGATACATAAAAACCTTCTTGTAGAAAAATCAGCTACAATAGGCATGTGGACATCACTTAATGTTGACAATAGTGAACCCCCAGGTGCCTAATTGTAGATATTGCATACACTGCAGATTTTTATATTTTGGTAGAATTTTGTCTACAACAATCAGCCAAGGTGAGATCATACCATGGTACCTGAAGAGAATTCAGGTGCCTGAGAGGCCCACGGGAACTGGAATGGAGAGGAAGGCCAGAAGTCAGTGCACCTTGGGTTGGAAAGTGTGCTGATTAATTTGATTTGTCAACTTGAGTAGACTAAGGGGATGCCCAGATGGCTAGAAAAACATTATTTGTGGGTGTGTCTACAAGGGTGTTTCTGGAGGAGATTAGTGTTTGATTCAGTAGACTTGAGCAAAGATCTGCCCTCATTGATGTGAGAGGGCATCATCCAATCTGTTGGGTGTAGAATAGGAAGGGGAAAAAGAAGGACAAATTTCTTTCTTTCTTTTTTTTTTTAAGGACAAATTTCTACTCTCTCTTCTTGAATGAGATGTCCACCTTCTCCGGCCCTTGGCCAGTGTCGATCCTGATTCTCAGGCCCTTGGATTTGGACTGAATTACACCACTGGCTTTCCCGAGTTTCCAGTTTGTAGAGGGCAGATTGTGGGACATCTTGGCTTTCACAACTGTGTGAACCAATTAATACACTAAATAAATAAATAAATAAATAAATAACTCTATATTAGTGTTATGTATATCTTTTATGAGTTCTGTTTACTTGGAGAACTCTGACTTATATATAACGTTTTTGTTAAAGCTACAGTACTGCATTGAATCATGGTTTTGGTATTTAAAAGTACTATCATTCACCCCTATGTTTCATTGTACTTAACAGCACTAGATGTTTTATAAATGTCTGCTGAACCAAAGAAAACTCACCTCCTTCCCTACTGTGTGCTGGTCATTGTGAAAATGCTAAAGATAAAGGTGATGAAGACATTACTGGTGTCATTGAGTGCACAATTGTGGAAGAGACACGCAGGCATCATTTTATATAATGGGGAAAGTGCTTCATGGAGGCCGTCCTGCTGCCAGGCCTGTGTGCACCTGGACACTCAATCTTTTTCTTTTTGAGGGGTGATACAGCATTTATGGAATTATATTTTTTGCTTTACAACAGAGATCACATCTATATACTATTCTGCTAATCTCCATGGGTACCTTAAACCTAAAAGTTTAGACTTATTATGAACGTGCTCAATCTTACAAAAATACATACACACACACTCACCTTAATTGTCTTAAAACAGTAGTGCATACACTATATTCTTCCTCTAAAGCCAGATTTGATTAAAAACCACTAGTTTCAAAGATTGGTCTGATTTTGAAGGTGAACCAAAGTACACACTGCATGATTCTAAGATCTATTTTAGCCATTTTGTTATCGGACTACAGTGTATGTTTTTTAATTGGATAATAACAAGGGGCGCCGTCTGGCCCACAGCTGGTTTCCTCCTTCTCTCTCTAGAAAACTTTGGCCAAGAGTTCTCCATCATAAAGACTGAAAGGACCCAGTGATACTCCAGCAACATGGAGGTAACAGGAGCAGGCCTGAGCCATCCTTTGATTCTCCCACACTGTGCAACCTTCAAATAGGTCCAAAATTAGAACATACACCGCCATCCCTAAGGGCTTAGGGACATGGAAATCAGCTAGAATAGGGGAAATCATAGGTGGGTGGGGAAGTAGGTGGGCCTGTGAAGACCCACGCTGCTCTGTCCAACACCTGTGCACATGTGCTTTAACTAAATGAACTCAAGAGGCCACCACCAACAGCAGGCCTGCTCCATTCGCCTTTTGAATCAGAACAAGGAAAAAGCTCAGGCTTGTGTTCTCGACTATGCAGAGGTTTTACCAGTAATGAGGCACTTACGAGGAGTAAGCAGGACCTCTACTCCACCTGCAAGATGGGATGCATGCACACAGCATGTTCAGCAGCTGCATTGCTGCAAATGCCAGCACTGCCCAGATAACATGCACCATGACATCTCATAGCTTCTTTACAACTAGAGCCTCACATCCCTCTGCATAGAGGTCTGAAGGGTGGGCCAGACTGCTCTTACAGCTGCTGGTGGTCTCTCTGCACAGCTAAGAGGGACACTGTGTGTTTTGGTTTCTTTGAACCAGTCCGTATTTTCCCAGTCTAAATAGCTGTGAAGTCCACAACAATACAGCTCTCTCTGTATGTAATCAACAGCCCAGGCTAGCAGCCTTGACATTGGTTCCACTGTAGGCCTCACACACTTTCTGAACGCTGCAATCAACCTCAGTTTCCACCTTTGCTCTGGAAACATATCCCCAAACCACTACAACAACTTCTGCAACAGAAACCAAGGGTCGGACAATGACAAACATGGCAAGTCCACAGCGGCTTTCTCTGATTGTGGCTCGGCAGCCAATTCACCCCATAATGAAAAGCAGGGCTCCTATCCTTGATCACGACAGTGGGGATGAGAGTGCACATATCTTCAAAGAAGCGATCGTAGTCATCATAAATGATAAAGACCAGCTGTGCCTCTCCACCCCCAAGAAGATGAGGTATTGGAGGAGGTGATGCCTTGCTGGCCTGTGGTTGGCCAGGAATGGTCCAGCCTGTGTGGTGCTCACAGCAGCCCCTAGGGCCCTTAGGCAGCATGTGCTTTATCCGTCTGTTGGCTAGAGAATTGGGGTTAAGACATTGTATTTTAAAGGTCTGGAATATTATCCCATGGTGCTCCAGGGGGACCTAATCTAAGGTGAATGAGTAGGGGAGGAAGAAAAGGGAGAGGAAATCAGAGAAGACCTCCAGAGGAGGCTCCAAACAGAGCTTAGAAGGAAAAGTAGGATATCATCAGGCAAAGTGGGATTAATAAAGGAAGATTAAACACATGAGCAAAAGCAGAGACATGGACTGGTGTTATATTTGGGGATTAATGTTTCTCTTTGGAAGGCTTATAAAAAATCTAGAAGTTTCAAAGTCTTACTAATATTGGCCAGTTATTATCGTTACTACTACTTAATGTCTAAAAGTAATAATTTTCAGTAATGTTATTAATACTTTTTTTATTAATACTTAAATAGTATTACTACTTAATAATACTCTTACTAATGATATTATTTGATATTATTAGCTACTTGAAGCCTTACTAATATTGCAGGGGTAGGGAGAGGCTACTTTCACTTCTCTCTCAATTAAACCTTTCACTGGGGAGCCAGTAAGAGGTGAGCATTGTTTAAGAATACCCTGGGCTTTGTGTATGGTGGCCTGACAACCGAAGCTGACTCACAGGCATGTGCCTAGCAGTGTTGCCCCACACCATGGGTTTATGTAATAGCAATCTTTCATGTTAATTTCATCTAATTTCAACTCATTTGAATGAGTTGCCCATCAGATTTCCACAAAACTTTGAATTCCCATTGCTCTTGGAAAATCAGACCAGGTAACACAGAGCTTGTATCTCCATGTGGATCTGAGCAGCAGGTGCCCATGTAGATGAAGTATGGTTGTCCAGGCTGGCACAGTCCCCACTACCTCCCTGACTGGGTTCATGTTTCTTTTCTACATTACTTACATAGTTTCCCTAGCATTTGAGTTGGCAATTCTGGGCATTCATGTGATACTGGATTATCTTGAACCAGTGAGAACATTTTTACCACCTTACCCTCCTAGGGCTGGATGTGCCTGTAGCCATGGGAGCTCATCTTGTTGAGACGGAGACCATGGATACCATGCCTGCTTCTTTTGATGCAGACTCAGCTGTTGATTCAGACTCAGGCGTGAGCAAGTCTGAGCACTGAAGCTGAAGGCATTTGCTCATGCCTTAGCTGCAAAGGCAGCAGAAGGAGAATATTTGGCATTTATAGCTTCTCTGATGGGAGGTGGGCTCTGCCTTCTAGTAAGATCCATAAGATGTTTAGACACTCAGCAGCCAAATGAATGATAGAAGTTTACTAAAAAGGGGTCAGCTCTTTGATTGTGGTATGTCTACCAGTGGAGCACATGAGATGATCTTATGTGAAACACATCCACAAAACAAAACAAAACAAAACAAAACAAAACAAAAAACAACTTTGCTTATTGCATTGCATTACTTTATGTGTATTAGGACAATAGGATGAAGACATGAAATGTGTGAATGACACAGAGAGTTTATTATGTGGGGTGTGACAACTTAGAAAAATGTCAAGTAAGTAGTAGTTTAGATGATACTTGGAAATAATATTCAAATGACTGAACTTTCGGAAATTGATCCAGATAAATGCAAATTTTAAATTTCTCTTTGTGCCAAGTATTAATAATAAGACAAAAATGCATTTATTTAGTGCTGTGGGCCAGACCCTATTCTAAGCACTTTATATTTGTTTGTTTACTTAAACATCACATCAACTTTAGGAGATAGTTACTACTATTTTTACCCTTTTACAGATGGGGAACCTAAGGCACAAAGTAGTTAAATAACCACAGGTCACTCAGTAAATAGTCAAATGAGAATTTGCATACTCTCTCCCTGACAACTGTATCGTTAGGGTGACTGTGGATTCCTATATGATGGTCTCACTGAAAATCTTCAGAACTAATTGGGGATTTCACAATCTGAAATTTGGAGATAAATGCTTTTTGAGTACTTGTTTTTGTGCCAGAGGGTTTGTTGTCTGGGAGATAGTTCTCAACTTTGCCATTATTGACATTTTGGGCCACATAATTCTGCAGGTGTATGCATAGTGGGGGCTATCTTATGCATTTTAGGACAGCATTCCTGGCCTCTACCCACTAGATGCCAGTAGTATCTTCTTCACTCGTGACAACCAAAAATGTCTCCAGAAATTGCCACATGTTCCCCTGGAAACAAAACTACCCCTGGTTGAGAACTTCTGGTCTAGTGAATTCTAAAGTATCTCCAGTGAGGAGCCCAGAAATAATTACCCTCGGGAGGAAATGAGGTGACTAAGCTACTGTGGTATGTTCTCTTGGGTATTATTGTACAGTGTCGTGTCATTCTTTGTTAATAGCAGGTGTGTCTAGTTTCTCATATCAGAAATGAATACCCAGTACCAGCTTGTACCAGCTATCGTTTTTAATGCAATATGTGAGAAACCTTTGTGTTTTACTTGCAAAATGAACAACTAGCTTCTTATTTTTCTAGAATCCAGTGGCTGCATACTTGGCAGAAAACTACAAGTTATCTCAATCTCTTTAAACATCTCTTTCCTTGACTTGGTGTTTGGAATTCTTTGAGGGGGATTCTCTATAAAAATAGGACAGATTATAAACTAGGTCCATTTGTTTATTCATATTTAACTGATTTTTTTGTTTACTAGTATTTTAAATACAAAGATCAATATTATGATCATAATATATTAATATATCATAAAACATTGAAGAGTGAAAGAAGGACAACTCTTTTTTCAAATGGGGCTTCCTGGTTATTAAATCGTTGACACCAGGGCCTAGAAAAAGCATCACTCAATCCTTTTTATTTTAATGTGCTCTGGCCTCCATGGTATCATCCATATCATCCCTTGCCAGCCAAAACACCTTTCCCTCCAATAACTTAGGATCTAATTCAGGCAACAACGCTACCTCCTCTGTGATTACCTCCAGAATTCTTCTTTTTTTTTTTTTTAACGATTTTATTTATTCATTCATGACAGACAGAGACTGGCAGAGACACAGGCAGAGGGAGAGGGAGAGAAGCAGGCTCCATGCAGGGAGCCAGTCGCGGGACTTGATCCCGAGTCTCCAAGATCACACCCCAGGGGCCGAAGGCAGCGCCAAACCACTGAGCCACCAGGGCTGCCCACCTCCAGAATTCTTAATCAAAAGAACCACTTCCCTCCAATAGACCCTTTATCATCTTGTACTCATCATTGTATTCTCTTTTATGTTCTATCAATTAATTTAATCCCTGGATTCTCAATCCTACAAGATTGTAAATCATTTAAGGGAAAGGATCATGCTTTATTCATCTCCATCCTCAAATACTTTGCAGAGTCCTTTGCACATAGAAAGCACTTAGCATATTTTTCTTGAAAGAATGTATCGTTTAGTTAAATCAGTATTTCTCTAGAATTGGAAATCGATATTTGGCAGTGAGACAAAATCAATTGCTAACTCTATTTCTGTCATTGGGTTGCAAGAATCAGGAGAGTGGTAAGATCTGGGTGTGATCTTCCCATCTTCTTCCCTTATTTAGAGTGAGAGATTTTTCTCTGGGATTTTCTTAGTCCCACCTGTGACCTGCCCTGTGTGTCTTTTACATTTGGGAAATAATAGCAATCTTTCATGTTAATTTCATCTATCGACTCCATGAAGCCATCTTGTCTCTGTGAGGAATCTCACAGGAACTTAATCCTTCAAAGAATTCTCATAGTTTCCTTTAGATACAGGTCCTTGGTAAGTTGGCCCAGGGCCTGATCCTGGTTTGAGTCTTCTTATTCCACTTGGTCAGTGGCCCATGGAAACCTGCCATGCTTCCCCTTTTGCTGTTGTTTGCTACCCAAGGAGTCTAACATGTGGATACTGATACTATCTTAAAGGCAGATAGTGAGGGACAATCCCTCCAACTCAGTCTTGCTCCTTCTTATGTGCCACGTGGAGAAAAGAAATTGTGGCTCAGATTAAAGCCAGCAGTTGTTTGGGAGATGAGTATGTTCATATGTGACTATATAGACAAAGAAAATGTAGCTATTTTATGTTCAAAGTTAGACTTAATCATCTTCATATCCTCACCCCACTGGGTAGTGCTGGAGGTGGGGAGTGTGGCTTTAAATCTCCTAATAAAGATGCTCTTAATTCAGCCTCTTCCTGATTAAATACAGTCATTTCACTGGAGGGATGGTTTCTATTCAGCAAATGTTCTACCTTGAAGATCTCATTTTCTCCCTCTGTTTCTCCTCAAGATATGCCAGTGGGAATTAAAATGATTTAGAAAACTTTTCTCAACCAAGCCTGGCTTTCAAGACTACTCTCTTGTTCAGACTAAAAAATCCTATTTTTTATTTCCAATGGTGAACCTTGACTTTCTTTTTGCATTTCTTTGTAATAATCCTTATCTCTTCAAAGGCAAAAGGATGATGTTGGCTTTTTAGTTAATTTTTTCCTGATATTTTGCTTTCTCAGAGCCTACCTTTTACCAGGTACATGGTTCAGCTGGTTTCCTACTAAAAAAAGAAGAGAAAGAAAGAAAGAAAGAAGAAAGAAAGAAAGAAAGAAAGAAAGAAAGAAAGAAAGAAAAAAGAAAGAAAAGAATCACTATGTATTAAGGTATACCAAGTCTAAAAAGACATATCACTAACCACATTTAACTATATCTTCATGAATTATGAAAGAAAGACAATTCCACATTTCTGCAAAGTGAGAGAACAAATATTTACAAAGACCTGGGCCAAGAAATAGCTAATTTATATTGTTCTGGGATCAGTTGTAGTTGTAGCCAAGAAAGTATCCTATCTCTCACTCAAATGTCATTAATATAGGTTATGAAGTAATCCCACTATATGTGAATTAATCCATGATCACAGTCTATACTAGTACATAAACTCTTATTTCTTGTCAGATAGGCAAGAGATTATGTGTTGCTAAAGGTATAAAGTTTGGATGACATAATGTAGAAGGAAACACAAAATATTTCATTTCAGCCAAGTTTAAGCCACTGTGACAATGCACCCAAATAAGCCAAACAGATCTGAGATAGATCAATGTCTTATGTGTAATATGAACTCAGATAATTCCTACTGATCCAATAGTGTGTAATTCTTTATTTTTCTCAGGGATCTCTCAACAGTTATCAAGCAGTAGAGAAATGATTTCCTTGATCTACATGAATGTGAAATAGATGTTTCTGTATTTCTTTTTTTATTTTTATTTTATTTATTATAGAGAGAGAGAGAGAGAGAGGCAGAGACACAGGCAGAGGGAGAAGCAGGCTCCATGCCCCGGGAGTCAGACGTGGGACTCGATCCCGGGTCTCCAGGATCGCACCCTGGGCCAAAGGCAGGCGCTAAACCGCTGTGCCACCCAGGGATCCCTGTTTCTGTATTTCTTTACAAAAAAGCCTGGGGCAGGGGTGCGAGGGTGGCTGTCATTAAAGTGACTGAGTCTTGTTTCCACTGGGGTCATGATCTCAGGATCCTGGGATCAAGCCCCATGTCAGGCTCCATGCTCAGTGAGGAGTCTGCTTACGATTTTCTCTCTATCCTCTCTCTCTCTGTCCCTCACCCCACCCCACTTGTGTGCTCTCTCTCTTTCTCAAATAAATAAATAAATCTCAAAAAAAAAAAATCCTGGGGCAGACTGGGGGAATTATTTTGCATATGAAAAAATTATTTTAGTTGGCCATGGAATTTTTGTGTTATAGAGTTAGAATGAATATTAGAAGTCATCTATGTTCAATTTCTTCATTTTTACAAATTCAGTAAATGCTTATTGAGTACCTGAAGCCCAAAGAAAAGGGTCTGATAAGTGGTTACCAACCCTTGCTGTGCATTGAATTCCCTGGCTTCCAACTGAGGAATTCTGATGAAATTGATCTGGTATGGAGCCTCAGCATTGGTAATTTTAAAATCTTCTCAGGTCATTCTCATTCTCCTAAGACTACCCTCTTCCTTCTGTTTTTTTTTGTTGTTGTTGTTTTGTTTTGTTTTTTTAAATCTGACATTGAAATATTTTCTTCTGTATATTATCCACCTACTTCAATGAAGTTATTTGATGAAGTAATGGGGATGAAAAATGATAAGAACCTCCAGATGCTTCCTCACTTCCATAGGCTTTCAGAAGCTCAACCCTCTTTATTTTTCCAGCTAGTCCCACCTCTTTTACAAAATAGAATTGAATAGCAACCATGGAATTCACAAATCCCATTCACTCAAAATGTGATTTTACTCCTCATCATGGACACTATGAAAATACTTTCAATTAAGGATAAATTATGCTTTGTAGCTGATGGACTTATCTGGTTTACCTGGCCTGCCAAGAAGCAGAAACCTTTAGGCTCAATGGTCACCTTGAGATTGTGCAAACCTCAGATGGACTACTGTCCTGTAGTCCTAACTATATTAATGACCAAGAAAGAACTGACAGTATTTGGTGCTAACAGAAATGGGAGACAAAGCTCCAGTAAATGAAGAATTTCAAAAATTTTAAGGCCTGAGAGATTGATTTGGATAACAAAGGGGCATATGCACCTTAATATTATAGCAGCAATGTCCGCAATAGCCAAGATATGGAAAAAGCCAGATGTCCATTGACAAATGAATGGATAAAGAAGATGTGAGATATATATATATATCAGCCATCAAAAGAATGAAGTCTTGCTATTTGCAATGACGTGAATTGAACTAGAGGGTATTATGCAAAATGAAATACGTCAGTCAAAGACAAATACCATATGATTTCACTCATATGTGGAATTTAAGAAAGAACACAGATGAACACAGAGGAAGGGAAGGAAAAATAAAATAAGATAAAAACAGAGAAGGAGGCAAATCATAAGAGATGCTGAACTCTAGGAAGCAAACTGAAGGTTGCTGGAGGGGAGATGGGTGCCATCTGGATGATGGGCATTAGGAGGGCATGTAATGGAATGAGCACTGGGTGTGCTATGCAACCGATGAATCACTAAATTCTACCTCTAAAACTAATAATACACTCTATGTTAACTAAATTGAATTTAAATAAAAAAATTTTTAAAAAGTCAATAGAAATGAAGAAGCAAAGAATCTTCAGGTTTTAGATATAGAAATGTTGTGTGAGATCAACCCCTAGTGGACACTTAAACTATCACAATGGGTCAGTACTTCAGTTGAGTGGCTTGATATTGGAATGTTCATTTCCAATCAGAAATGTTCTTTTTTTTTTAAAAAGATTTTATTTATTTATTCATGAGAGACACAGAGAGAGAGAGAGAGAGAGAGAGAGGCAGAGACACAGGCAGAGGGAGAAGCTGGCTCCATGCAGGGAGCCTGACATGGGACTTGATCCCGGGACTCCAGGATCACGCCCTGGACAGAAAGGCAGGCGCTAAACCGCTGAGCTACCCAGGGATCCCCCCCCTTTTTTTTTTTAAATTTATTTATTTATTCACGAGAAGCGGAGAGCGAGGCAGAGACACAGGCAGAGGGAGAAGCAGGCTCCATGCAGGGAGCCCGACATGGGACTCGATCCCGGGATTCCAGGATCACGCCCTGGGCTGAAGGCAGATGCTCAACCACTGAGCCACCCGGGAGCCCCCACATCAGAAATGTTCTAAACACAGAAGGACTTCAGATGGCAGAAATACGTTATTTTTGATACTAGAGATAAATATTATAATATCAGTCTTTTGCAGGCTGTATGGAGAGGATCCCTCTGCCTCTCTCTAACCCACTGTCACTCTCAAGTTACATCATTTGCAGAAGAAAATCCTAGAAACTCCCTAATATAGAGAAAAATGGTCCCACATTTTTCTTGCTCCTTCCTGATTCTCCATCCCTACCTCCTGATTCTTTAGTGTTCCAGTAACAGTGTCTGGATGAGAACTTTTCCAGGTAGATAAGCAGGGAAGCACATTTAAGAGAGGCAGGTATTCTGTTTGGCATATTTAGGGAGTTACAAATGTCAATATTTCTGAAGTATATGATGCAAGAGAGCTAGGTCTTTTGATCTTTTCTTTTTAACTTTCATCGTAGAAGAATACAGAAATATTTGTCCACTCCAAAATAAATGAAGCACAAGTGGGATAGTTTTCACAATGGACAGTCTCTGTAACAGAGGTGGTAGGGAGAAGTGAAGAATATGACCCAAGGAGAGCTCACATTCTTTTTAAGCCAGATTACCTGTCCTTGGCTTCACTGACTGGTGGGGGAATGGGGGTCCAATGCTATGAAATTTTTCACATTTTTATTTTTATTTATTTATTTATTATTTATTTTTTTTAAAAGATTTTTATTTATTCATTCATGAGATAGAGAGAGAGAGAGAGAGAAAGAGAGGCAAAGACACAGAGGAAGAAGCAGGCTCCATGCAGAAGATTGACATGGGACTCGATCCCAGGTCTCCAGGATCACGTTCTGGGCTGAAGGCAGGCGCCAAACCACTGAGCCACCCAGGGATCCCACATTTTTATTTTTAAATAGGTAACAGATCTGGGTTTATTTCAAAATAAGTGTTTTATTTCAGAACTCTTTCTTAAAAAAAGATTTTATTTATTTGACAGAGAGAGACAGAGAGACAGAGAGAGAGAGAGAGAGAAAGAAAGAGAGAGAGAGGGCACACAAACAGGGGAAGTGGGAGAGGGAGAAAGACTGCCTATTGAGCAGGGATCCGGTTGCCTGGCTTGATCCCAGGACACTGGGATTGTGACTCTATCGGAAGGCAGATGCTTAACTAATGGAGCCATCCAGGCGTCCCCTGGACTCTTGCTCTCTTAAAGTATTTTCCACTAATTCCAAGAGATCAAATTCTCAGTAGACTTAAATAAGGTTTATGTCATTTAAAAAATATTGATTACTGTGCTATTGATATAATTTAATTTTTTGTAATCAAAGAAATATGGGGATTTATATTTAGCATTATTTGTAATACCCATGAGGAGTTCCCAATGGTATGTAAATGAAGAAATCTGGACATATTAAAAGACTTTAAAAACAGGTAATATTTCTCTCTCTCTCTTTTTGCTTGTGTCTAACAATGGATGTGGGATGTAAGAATAGAAAGTTAAGAAATTTGGGGATGCCTGGTTGAGCATCTACCTTTAGCTCAGGGCATGATCCTGGAGTCCTGGGATGGAGTCCCATGTCGGGCTCCCTGCAGGGAGCCCGCTTCTCCCTCTGCCTATGTCTCTAGTCTCTCTCTCTGTGTCTTTCATGAATAAATAAATAAAATCTTAAAAAAAAAAGTTAAGACATTTTAGTGCATTTATAATTAGATTATTTTTTTTCCATTGAAATATAATTGGCATACAATAGCTTATTAGTTTTAGGTGTATATCATAGTGACTCAATATTTTTATACACTACAAAACGATCCCCACCAAAAGTCTAGTTACCATTTGTCAGCAATACAAAGTCATTACAATATTGCTGACTATATTTCCTATGTTGTACATTACAACCCACTGACTTCCTTATTTTATGACTGGAACTTTGTTTCTCTTATTCCCCTTCATCCATGTTACCCATTCCCCAAAACTTTCTCCCTCTGGTAACCAACAGTTACCTGTATCTATGAGTCTGTTTCTGTTTTGTCTTGTTTGTTGATTTGTTTTGTTTTTTAGATTCCACATATAAGTGAAATCACATGGCATTTGTCTTTCTCTAACTTCTTTCATTTAGCGTAATACCCTTTAGCTCCATTCATTTTGTCACAAATGGCAAAATTTCATTTTTTTATGGCTGAAAAATATTCCATATCTTGGCTGTTAAATAACACTACAATAAACATTGGGGTGAACATATCTCTTTGAGTTAGTGTTGTTAGTTTATTCAGATAAATACCCAGAAGTGAAATTGCTGGATTGCACAGTAGCTCTATTTTTAAGTTTTTGAGGAATCTCCATACTGTTTTCCATAGCGGCTGCATCAATTTATACTCCTACCAACAGTACCCAAGGGTTCCCTTTACTCCACATCCTCACCAACACTTGTTATTTTTTGTATTTTTGATAAGAGCCAATCTGACAGGTGTGAGGTGATAGCTCACTGTGGTGATGAGTGGTATAGAGCATTTTTCATGTGTCTTTTAACCATCTGTATCTCCTCTCTGGAAAAATGTCTATTCAAGTCCTCTGTCCATTTTTCAATCAAAATTTAAACAAAAATTTAATTAAATTTTTAAATTGATTTTAATAGATAAAATAAGACAATTTAAAAAGGTTACATGTTCCAAGGTGTTTTAGATATAGTTACAACAACAACAA
Source organism: Canis lupus dingo (assembly GCF_003254725.2). NCBI lineage: Eukaryota > Metazoa > Chordata > Mammalia > Carnivora > Canidae > Canis > Canis lupus. The sequence continues at coordinate 22,259,947 of NC_064255.1, forward strand.
CAACAACAACAACAAAAACACAAGGTGTGCAATGAAAGTTCATGCTACCTCAAGATAATCAGATTTCATAGTTCGGGCAATTCAAAATTAATACACTATGGTCCCAAAAATGATTAAGAAATGTTCACTAACAATGTAGAAAATCTGGAGAAGCCAGATGGGAAGAGAAAATTTAGTAGGTTTGCATGTACCTCTATCAGTCAGATAATGAGAATGAGTCTTGAGACGATAACCAAAAAGGCAGTGGTGGCTATGACACAGAACAAGTCATTGAGTAATGCCAAGGTTTGGTGTGCTTTTTCTCTTTCTTACGCTTCTATTTAACACGTAAGTCCTCGCTAATTCCAAATAATTTTTACTAAAACCTAAAATCAGAATAGATTACATAAGAACCAAAATTCTATTGAGATAGCCATAATTTTAAAATCCATCAATTAAAAAAATTACTGGAAATTCAGTAAGACTCAGGCACTGAAGATAGATTAACTTTAACTGTGACTGCTCCTCTTTACCCACTGCCTTTGAGAGCCTTTAAATACAAACATGTCATGTTAACAAGGAGTTGACTGCAAATCACAGTCTACATAGATCAATTTCTATGTGACACTGTTTCGGAGTGCTAAAAATTTTTCAACTTCAGCTGCTCAACTTCATAGATATTAGTTCATCAGTAATATCTAAAGCATCATTTGAACTTCTTTGCCCTGATAGCCCTTTTATATCACAATACCAGGAAACAATCGGCAAAGGTTTCCTGAAATGAGCAAACATTTCCTCTATGCAGGTATCACATGTCTCTGGATACTCCCAACACTTAGGATGTATCTCATCTAGCAAGCAGGGAGCAAATTCATTTACTTTCTTCCTGATCCACTGATTAGATGTTTTTTAAAAATCACTTCCTATAATGCAATGTGCTTGAAATGTAAACACTGGTCTTTCTGAGTAGGCTTTTATACTTTGGGAACAGCAGGGTCCCTCCTGATGTCTTTGACATCATTGGTTCTGCCCATCTAATAGAATTGTTTGTTGGGAACAAGACTGAAAAAATGAACAAGGTTGTTGGACATGGTAAGAAAAACCTGAAATGGCAGTGATATCCTAGGCATCTTTATTGAAGCCATGTACCTCAAGCTTTTTGAAATGGTTATCTGTTATGTCATCAGCTCCGGAAATAATAAGTGCAAACTCCAGCATTGCCTTTTTCTGGAGCAGGGAGGTCAGATTTTCTCCAGTCTGTACAGACCTGGTCAGGGAGCACAGGGTTCTTCAAGTATTACTCAGCACTGTGGACCACCAACCATGCTGTATGGACACTTGTTGGCCAGGCTGGTCACCATGATGATGAGTTCCTTGTCAACTCTGCTGACCTGGCCTGTTTCCTTGCTGCAGATGGCATTGTAATAAGCAAAGAAGTCTCTGAATTCCAATGGCCAGTGAGACAACACTTTACATTTGGTAAAACTCCTGCCAGCCGTGGCAAGACTTGGAGGCAGCGAAGCACTGATATGCTGGCACCAAAGCCAAGAGGCCTTCCGGCAGGCACGCCCCCCCTTCTGGCAGTATTTTTTTTAAATACAAAATTGTGGAAGTTCTTTATGTATTTTGGATATTAACCCTTTATTGGATGAATGATTTGCAAATATCTTCTCCCATTCATTAGGCTGCCTTTTCTTCTGTGGATGGTTTCCTTTGCTGTGCAGAAGCTTTTAGTTAGATGTAATCCCGTTTGTTTATTTTAGCTTTTGTTGCCCTTGCCTGAAGGGACTGGCACCGCCCCCCCAAAAAAAATACTAAGACTGATGTTAAAGACTTACTGCCTATGTTTTCCCCTAGGCATTTTATGATTTTGAGTCTTATAGCCTCTTATCAGTTTTGAATTTATTTTTGTGTATGGTGTAAGATAGCCATCCAGTTTCATTCTTTTGCATGTAAGTGTCCAGTTTTCCCAACACCACTGATTAAAGAGATTCTTCCGGATTGGCTTTGAGGGCAAGGGCTCATTGCTCTTGCACCTATTTAAGGCTGGCTATGACTTCCTCCCCAAGCCCATCATTCTTTTTTTTTTTTTTTAAACATTTTATTTATTTATTCATGATAGACATAGGTGGGGGGGCAGAGACACAGGCAGAGGGAGAAGCAGGCTCCATGCCGGGAGCCTGACACGGGACTCGATTCCGGGACTCCAGGATCACGCCCTGGACCAAAGACAGGCGCTAAATAGCTGAGCCGCCCAGGGATCCCCCAAGCCCATCATTCTTGCACAACTTACTCCAGCGCCTGAAACTGGAGAAAACTAGGACATCCAACAATGGCAACGCAAACCCGAGAATTTATCTTAATGCATTGGGGCCCCGACAGCTGGAGCCAAGCACGTGGGCAGGGGGCGGTTACCGGGTGCTTCTCACCACGTCCTGGCCCCGCCCCCAGGGCGTAGGGGGCGGGGCGGAGGCCGCTCGAAGTCCCGCCCCTCCAGCCTCGCGCCAGCGGGCGGAAGTGACGCAAGTCCAAAGCCATTTCCGGCGGGCCGAAACTAGGAAGAAACTTGGAGCTGCAGAGGTGCTGCTGCCCGGGTCTCTGCTGCTCCGGTGCCCCGTGGCTCGGCAGCGCGGAGCTGTCGGGAGCCCTGGCCATGGGGCAGCCCTTGCCCTCCGCCGTGTGAGGCCCGGGGCCTCCCGCGGGCTCCCCGAGAGGCCGAGGGCGGGCAGGCGGGCAGGCGGGCAGGCGGGGGGCGTCGTTCCCGCTGCGGGCTCGGCTGCTGCCGGCCGTGCCCCCGGCATCATGAACATAGACGTGGAGTTCCACATCCGGCACAACTACCCCTGGAGCAAGTTGCCGGCCAACGTGAGGCAGGTACGGCCAGAGCCCGGGGCCGGGGCCCCGCCCTGCCGTCACCTGCGGGCCGGGGCTGCCCCTCGCGGCGGCTCCCGCCCTTCCCCCGCCGCGGTCGCGGGGGGAGCGCCCTGCAGGTCAGGGGTTGGGAGGGGACGGCTCGGGGGCCGCAGGGGCAGGATGGGGCCGTGGCTGCACGGGACGGACTCGCCTGGCACCTTTGCCCGCAGCCTCGTTTAAACCAGGCGCTGGCTTATGTACTTGCGAGAGCTATTTCGCAGGGCCCCTGACCTCCAAGAACTCCGGGACGGCGGGGCATAGGTGAGAAACGAACCTTACAGGATGGTAGCCGCTCACACGTACCTGCGTTACCGTCCGTGTGGGCGCACAGGGGAGTACGAGCTTGTCCAGGGAGCGTCTGCAGGCTGTGTGCAGGAGGCAGGGAGATTGGGCCTTAAGTTAGGACGAACGCGAGATAAAAAGGTGTAAGATTTCCCGGGGGAAAGTTCTTTTGAGGGCTTGGGCGGGCGAAAGAGCGAGCGTGTTTTGAGAGTGGCGAGCGACTTCGTAGTCACGGGAAGTCGAGGTTTGGAGGTGGGATTTTGCGACTGAGGGGAGGTTGGTAGCAGGTGAGGCTGGAAAAGCGGGCAGGGCCAGATTCCGAAGGGGCTTTCCTAGTTTGATTTTTTGGGCTTTATTCTCGAGACGAAACAGGTTTATTAGAGCTGTTTCAACAAGAGTGACAGAAGGTTTGTTTGTTTTTGAGGGCTCATTCTCAATTACCGGATTGTCATTTTCACTCAGTTGCTCAACAGGTATTAACTGAACACCTGCATGCTGTGCCTTGTTCTGGGTGCAGGTAGTTTGCACCGGTCGACAAGACAGAGACCCTGCCGGAGACCCTGGAGCTTACATTTTAGTAAAGACAGTAAACAGATAAATGAAGTAGCACCTCTTAGGGCAGGTGGTGTTGAATCTTATAAAGGTAGTGCTACATGCTGCGTGCATGCATAGAAGGCGCTGTTTCTCTGGCCATAGATTGGCCGTCAAGTTCCTCCCTTCCTGCTTGGCTGAGAGTGGAATTCTGTTTGCCATTGGTGTTGGGCAGTTATATTTGGGAAATCTGGTATGGTGGTGGTGATGGTATATAGCATTATTACTTTGCTTCTTCCTTCAGCATGGGGGTGTAGTACTAGGAAATGAGTAATTTAAGGTTCTGGCGATGCATTGTGTGGCAGGGAAAGTGCTTTCACTGTAAGATAGGCAACGAACGAGAAGAGAAAGTCGAAAGATCAAGGAACTAAGAATTCTTAAGTTGTCAGTGGCTGCCCATGTGGCATTTATCTTGACTTGGAAGAACAAAGCTCTAAACTTGAAAGAATAAGTTTCTCTTGTTCAGCCTGAATGAGGGCTTTGGTACTTCTGTCCTTTAGGGTTTTGTGATGTATCCAAAGACAACTGGAAGAACCAACAATCCTTTACTTTGTTTCCATCTTTTCTCTGCTTTTCCTTTCACAACAATAAATGTAGCATAATGGAAGAAAGAGTGGATGATTCAGTTATTTTTAGCATGAATAATTGATTTCAATTAGTATTGGCAAAAGCCTATCTAAAATTTAGTCATGACTATTAAAAATAATTGCAGATCAGTGTTATAATTAGGTAGAAATGTGACATTAAGTTAAAATTTGTTTTGGGAAGATCTCTTACAAGAGTAGCTGTTTTAGCTTAGGATAAGCTTCCACTTATAGAAGGTGTTGGAAAACCCATCTGTACAAGTTACTTCCTTGGATCTTATGAAGCCTTGCTACTGTTCCGCCTAGGTCAAGCTCCACCTTTGATTACTACATCAGCTATCTGGTCTCTCTTCTTAGTGTAGGGCTCCCTCCCATTCATTCCTCACACTTCACTGGGGTGAGATTTCTAAAATGCCAACACAATCCTGTACTACCTGTCTCCTATACTTACTTGTAGCTTCTTGGATGTCAGAAGTTCTCCAGGAAGGTTTCTCTGGCCTTCTACAGAAATCCGGAGTAGTTGACTCTCTGAAACACTGTGTTTCTCATCCATAGCCCTTACCTCACTATGTTGCATTTGCTGCTTACATTGCTTGTTTTGCTTTGGTATTTTGAACACCTATCACATGGCTGGCTTTTAATAAATATTTTTGGAGCAGGGGATCCCTGGGTGGCTCAGTGGTTTAGCGCCTGCCTTTGGCCCAGGGCGCGATCCTGGAGTCCCGGGATCGAATCCCACGCCGGGCTCCCGGCATGGAGCCTGCTTCTCACTCCTCCTGTGTCTCTGCCTCTCTCTCTCTATGTCTATCATGAATAAATAAATTAAAAAAAATTAAAAAAATATTTTTGGAGCAAATGAGTGATGGTATCAGTCAGAGATATTTTTCTGGGACCTAAATAAAGCTCAGTCACTTTAAAAGTGGGAAATAGTACTATTTCCCACATCTGAATGCTGGGGGGAAGGTGTACTATTGAGAGGAATTTGTTTTTTGCCATTATAGATAGTAAGTACTTTGATAGAGTTTCCAGTAAGCTTCGATGATTTTATTTTGGAAATGACTCATTTCCCACTTCTGAATGCTGGGGGGAAGGTGATTTCAGATTTTTTTTTTTTTTTAATGTTTATCAAGCCAGAAGAGGGATTTCGGATTTTTAAAAAATGTGCATAAAGCGAATAGCTTTTATATGGATGAGGTGAATGTTTTTCTGTAATGTGGGCTATGCAAGACTTAAAAAAAAACATGTTAAACGTTATAGATAAGGCCATTATTTCAGAGTTTTTCTATAGTTTATCAGCATCTTGTGTTATTTTTTTCAAAAACTATTCATAGTTATTTTAAGGAAAGTCTTATAAGGTTCTGTATCATCTAAGAAAGGTCAGTTAAATTGTGCGTATCTTTTTTGTGAAGGGTTGTGATTGGGGTTTGTAGGAGCAGAGGAGTCTTTAGAGAAAAATTCTTTTTGCTGTTAGCATAATCTGATGCACAGTGGTTGTTCTACAGCCAGTACCTATGTCTCTCTTGCATCAGTTACAGTGCCTTTTATATGCAATATATTGATCAGAGTCAGTCATTAGATAATTCCTGACACAAAGCCTTAGATGCTTAAACATTGTATTCTCTAGCTAGCTTACAAATAACAGGCCCTTATATTTTGTATGAGTGCCTTGATTACAGTTTTTGTTGGTCACAGTTTTTGTTCTGGAATTACCAGGAATGAAGGTAGAAAGGGAGAAAATGATTGTAAATTGGGATAAATTAAGAGATTTATTTTAAAATGAGCAAAACCTCAAGTGTGGAAGTTGCTAGGGTTCTACCAAAATTGTGTGTTCTCTGTGTGTGTTTTGTGTTCCTTGAGAAAGAGACTTATTTGGCAGCAAAGCTAGAGGAGACCCTATACAGAAAGCCCAGTGTTTTAACTCCCATCAATATCTTCATTACTGACCCTGGCTGCATAGAGGATGTAGTAGTTTCTCTGTAATGAGCTTTGCTCCTAACCACTTGTAACAGTAAAACAGATGAAAAAAATAAAAACACATATATCCTGGCAGTAGTGTGAGTCACAGTTTAACCTGATAAACTAATTAACAAACTAATTTAGATGCAGGAAGAAAAATTTTAGTTTTCTCACATCATCACTTTTTTGTTAAAATACATCCCACCAGTGGGTCCAGTTATGTGCCAGTTTATTCAAATGTGAGTCTTACCTGTCCTGTGAAGATTGCCTTTGGTGAAAGTATCTGTATGAACATTTACCTTGGCTTTCAGACCCGTGGGTAGGAAGTATAATAACTGAATCCTTTGATCTTTTTGCTATTAGTTTCCCAAGATGTCTAATTTGATTTTACAGCATACCCAGTAATTAGAAGGGAGATAGCAGTCATATGTTCAAATAAGTTTATGGTTGGACATTGAATATAATGTTGACTGTAATCATACATACTTTTTCTTTGCTTTCGTGAGAGCCCAGTTTTGAATTTAAAACACCAAAGCACAGCTAGAAAGGTTTTCACTTGTTAAAAAAATCAGAATTCTAAAATCACCTAAATATTTTTTAAATATTTATTTTTAAAATATTTTTTAACAAAGTCATAAGGAGATGCTGTTTTTAAGAAGTCTTCTTATTGGGGTACTTGGGTGGTTCAGTCAGTTCAAGTCCAACTTTTGATTTCAGCTCCGGTTTTGATCTCACAGTCCTGAGATTGAGCCCCAGGACAGGCTCCATTCTCAGCAGGGAGTCTACTTGAGTATTCTCTCTCCCTCTCCCTCTGCTCCTCTCTACACTTGTGTGCATGCACATGCATGCCCCTTCTCACTCTCTTTCTCAAATAAAGAAATAAATCTTAAAAAAAAAAAAAAAAGAAGTCCTCTTATCATTTAGAGGTACATTTGAAGCAAACAATCTCCAGAAATGTTAATTTTTAATGATCATAATCCTCAGATGAAATAATTAGCAGACAGGAGTCTGCCTTTAGTTGCTGCTCTTCAATTTTAAAAAATGTAGATGCAAGAAACCTTCCATTTGTCCATCCGTCTGTTCATTCATCCACTCATTCAACACACACAAATTAGGAACAGTAAAGAAAGATATCTTTATAAGTTGAACTTAGTGTTTTGTTAACTTCATGAAGTTATCCTCTCAGATTGCTCTTTTATTTGATATTAAATACTTTAGGTGATTTCAGTAAGTCCTTTTAGAAAGGCAAGCTAAAAATAAACACATTGAATTTTTGCTCTAATATTATAGAATGATAATTAGTATAAGAACATTTAAGAGAAAAAAAAACATTTAAGAAAATATTCTTTGTTCTGGAAATTAGAGGTATTAGGATGAAATTAAGGGGCATGGTTTTGAAACTATATGAGAAAAAAGTACTGTTGTTTAGTTCAGAAGCTGTTTTTAAAACTATTTGAATCTTTTTTCCAGAGTCTTGGAAATTCACAGAGAGAATATGAAAAGCAGGTTGTCCTCTACAGTATCCGCAATCAGTTACGATATAGAAACAACTTAGGTAAGTAGAGACATTTTTACATCAAGGTGGAGACAACTATTGCAGTTTACCATTTTCATTAATCCTATGTTTTCAATTCATATTTCATAGAACTGAAATTATTCCCTGTATAGACTTTAAGAAGCTCTGTATTGACCCACATAACAACAATTTTTATTTCTATTAACAAGTAGATTTTTCTTTCTAAATCTGATTCAGTTTCTTTTTTTTTTTAAGAGTATCATTTGTAGATTCATTTTACCTATAGAATATTAATCTCAATTCAGGTTTTATTTTTTCCCTTTAGGTGAGAAAATAAGCCAGAAGAGAAGAAGTACATTAGTTCTTACTAGTTTTTGATTTGGGGTTTTGTGGGTGTTTTTTTTCCTGTAAATTTTCCAGATATAAATTTAATGAAAACTCTGTAATAATTGGAACAGATTTTAAGCATAGTTGGTTCTGTGTGTTTTTGTTTTTGTTTTTGTTTTTTTTTTTTAACTTTTTTTTTTAAATGTTTGCTTTTTATTTATCAGATGACATTGATTAGTCTGCTCTCTTGCCCTGGTAGTCTTCTCTTCCATATGTTACTCTCATTTTAAGCACAGTGTTTCAGAGGTGGTTTTTTAATTTACATCTGTTTCAGGGAAGTTGGGAGTCTTTTCACATTTAAAAAACAAACTATCAAGTAATTTTTTGAAATAGACTTCATTGAAATTCAGTTTGGCTCTCTTATGAAGTAATATAGTAAAGGATGTGATAAATCCTAGCTTGTGCTTTGCATCTTCTGGAGGGGACATTCCACGATTGGTTTCTTAGCTTTCTGATTTAGTAGGAATTATTTCTCTACTTATCTGTCCTGTTACAGATTTGCTTGTGTACTCTGAAGTCTGTTTTTGTGGCATAATTGTTTCTTTGTTCCAACTCAGATCATTTTATCTGTTCTCTTCGGACTACGATGCTTTTATTTTTAATTAATGTTGGATTGTGAAGTACTTAATTATATTTATAATTCCATGTAACTGTAAGACACCTGAAACTGGAGGTTTTTTCTCTTTCCGCAGTTAAACACGTCAAGAAAGATGAACGCAAATATTATGAGGAACTGCTAAAGTATAGTCGTGATCACCTCATGCTGTACCCTTACCATCTGTCAGATATTATGGTAAAGGGCCTGAGGATAACACCGTTTTCATATTATACTGGGATCATGGAGGTGAGTGTACAGTGGACGCAGGCTGTTGGGAATGGGACGGGACTACATGTTGGGAATGCTTTGCCAATAATGACCAGCTGCCCATCCTAAACCCCCGTGGGTATTGTTTCTGAGTTTATTTTTTTAATTGCTTTTTAAGATTTTATTTATTTTTTCATGAGAGACACACAGAGAGAAGCAGAGATAAGGCAGAGGGAGAAGTAGGCTCCCTGCAAGGAGCCAGATTCAGGACTCGATCCCAGGACCCGGGATGATGACCTGAGCCAAAGGCAGACAGTCAACCACTGAGCCACCCAGGCGTCCCTGTTTTCTGAGTTTACAGTGGAAAAAGGGGAGTTGGTTACAAGTTAACTCTTTGAGCCATACCGTGCAAACACTTTGTTATCCAGGGGTTTCACAGTGGAGAAGTACCTATTTTTCTTCCGAGGTTTTGGAAGGCATTGTTGACCTTAGTGCTGTCATATAGTTAGTCATTTATGTTAGCGGAGTCTATAAAACCGACTGCTTTTTAAATGCGTGATTAAGGTTGAAAATGTGGGTGACGGATAGAACATTGAGCTCAGAGAAACTTAATATGTTTAACTATTCACTAGAGAAAGAAGAAATGATTATAAACCCGACATACATGTGTCAGAAAAAAAGAAATGTCTTTGTAGTCCTGGCTGCTAATTTCTTCCTATTTTTATTCACTTTCAGATGTTAGCCTTTTTCCAAAGGCAGTTTTTAGGCCTGTGGCTGGTAACTTTAAATACCAGTTATACTGTTTTTCAGTGACCTATATGTAAAGATTGGAAGTGCTTCTCCCGTATCCATTTGCTACTTAATTTTGCGTGAGTGCTGCTGTTTGGGACCCACTGGCCACTTCCAGAGGAGAAAGAAGCTGAGAACTAAGGGAGTTGGGGGCGTGTAGTTACAGTGAGGTCACTTTGCCACGTGGCTTCCTTTGCTTTTTTGCCCTGAGCCCTTTCTTCATGGCCACTTACACCGGCCTGCGTCTCTTGTGTCTCTGTGTCCCTGTTTGGGAGGAAATGTTAGCGTAAAGCTTGAGGCCTGACAGCCCTGGTTTCTGTTAGTCCTTTTTCTCTAGATCCAGGGCAGCATAAGGAAGGCGGCAGCTACCCAGTAAGTAGGATAATTGTTGCTGTCTCTTTGATTATTTCACTGGTATTGACCGCAGGGTGTAGGAGAGAGAATAGGGGGAGGTTCCCCCCCTTTACCAGCTTTCAGGTATGTCCATGTGCTTGCTGTTATCTGGCTTCTGTTCTCACACCACTGGCTGTAGCTCCTAGGTTGAAAATGGGCCCTGTCCCCACAGTAAACAGTTGGTTTGTTGTTAGAGAAACAGATGGGGATTGGAAGAAGCTGGAGACTGAATTTAACTCTGCTGCTGGTGGGGTCTCATAGGAGACCCACTAAGTGGTTAGAATCTTTGTTGGTAGTGCGTGTCTCGGATGCATGTTGGTGGAACCATGACACATGGTGCCCTTCTTCCAAGGTCTGAGTCTAGGGTCAGGTATGAGATGTGGAGAGGCAGGAATCTGGGAGCTCTAGAAAAGGTATTCCTTGCCTAGCTTCCACAGGGTAGTAGTTACAGGGCAAATGTTTGGGATTCATAGAGAGTGCTCTGAGAAACCCAGACCTGAAAGTCTGATCTTCAGTGACTAGGCTGGGACCATGTAGCTAGTACCATAACATGGCCTGTGTGCTTTGGATTGCAAACTCTAATCTCAGTACTCTGGGCTATAATTATTATTATCCTGTTAGGCTAAATAATACATATTTATGCACATGTTTTTGTCTGAGGACATTTTGCATTTAGAATTTGTAATTGTTTTCTTTTTGAAAGGACATTATGAACAGTGAGAAAAGTTATGATTCATTGCCCAATTTTACTGCTGCTGACTGTAAGTATTTTAATTATGCTGAAGGTAATGATTAGAGTCTGTCTTTGCACGTGCGTACTGTTGTCTGTATCGTCATGTGTGTTTTTAATCTAAAACACTTAAAGTGGGAGCAGCAAGCAACACTGTTGATGGGAATTTTATCAGGTGATGCAAGTCAAGTATAAGGTTTAGTCTAAATGTCTAAGAGAGGAATATTTTGGAGGGTAGAATGAGAAAAATGAGGCTAGTCTATATTGCTAGAAAATGGAGTTCTTTCTGATACTTGGGCTGTGTTGTTTACCTAATGAGGGTAGAAAATCTGTACACGATAGTTTTACAACATGATACACAGTTGTTACTAATATAATTTGCTTTATTATGCTTATTTTAAGGAAGTATATATTTGACATGTGACACTATTATATTGTATAAGGAGAAACTTTTGCTGAGAAGTATGCTTTGACTTCCTAAAATTCGGAGGGCTTCTGCTTTTTAAAAATATTACCATGTGACATTGTCAGAGGTGTCAGCTTGAGTTCAACTTTCCCAGTTTGGTTTTCTTTTATATTTTGTTTGAAGAATTCCTTTTAATTTGATATTGATGGCTAATCAGTCATCAAAAGATGAACAAAAGCCGAAGTTTTTTTCCTAAAAGACCTGAGTGTACTGATATTTTAAGGTGCATTAAATGTTTTTAAAGGAAAGGCTCTTTCTTTCAGGTCTAAGACTTCTTGGCATAGGAAGAAACCAGTACATTGATCTGATGAATCAGTGTCGTTCATCAAAAGTAAGTTAGTTGTTTCCCTTCCTTTTTCACTTTTTCCTTGTTATCACACATTCTGATTGTGTGAAGTGGTAGAAATAATAAATCGAAATTTCTTTGATCAAGTAAAATATGCTTAATACAGAAATAATACCAAAACAACTCCTCTGTATTCTCTAGGTTATGCTTATGTGATTAGTGAGTTAAAATATTTAAGGAATAAGACATTTATTTTTTAAAATTAACTTTGCTGGTCTTTTTACTTGCTCATTCCACTCCCAGTGGTCACTTGATGGGTAAAATAAGGACACTTTCTCCAAATTCGTTTTCACCTCCTAAATTTCCTTTGAGTTTCTGGATTTAGATCCAGACTTGATGATTAGTGTTTTGAACTAATTTACTTCGAAATAATTGAAGAATGACTTTCTCTATTTAAGATATCTAGAATTCTTCAGATTTTAAAGCATAAGAATTTTAAAAGATATTTATTTAACCTGTTAGAAAGTCTTATACTATGATCAGTAAAAAAGAAAGTAGTGATTTCAGGCTGATTGCAAATTTTCAAATGTTCTACCATTGCAGAAATTTTTCAGAAGGAAAACAGCTCGTGATCTTCTACCAGTAAAGCCAGTAGAGATTGCCATAGAGGCGTGGTGGGTGGTGCAGGCTGGATATATCACAGAAGATGACATAAAGGTAGATATCTTTAGAAATTAGACATAGGATTTTTATTTTTTAAGATATCTTATAATTTTTAATTCTGAATGTTTTCTTAATTTTTCTAAAAAGTAACACTATTTGGTTTTCCTGAAGAAAATTAAACATAAATTCAGAGTTTTAAATGACCATAGTAGGCTAGAATATTGGTGGGTTTTAAAAATACTCTTTAATAATGAGGGAGGGATACCTGGGTGGCTCATTCACTTCAGCGTCTGACTTTTGATTTTGGCTCAGATCGTGATCTCAGGGTTGTGAGGTCAAGCCCCACATCATGGTGCATGTTCAGCAGATAGTCTGCTTGAGATTCTCTCTCCCTCTGCCCCTCTCCTTGCTTGCATGTGCACACTTGCACATTCTCTTTCAAATAAATCAATAAATCTTTAAAAATAAAATGATGAGAGAGACTTGACTTGGTTCATGTACAGTAATCTGGGGACTTTGATTAGATATAAATTTCATCTGAAGTGATGTGATGCTGCAGCTACCAGCCATAATACCGGCCAGCACTTCTTGAGCACTTGCTGCACCTTGGATGCACCGGGCTCTCTTCCAAGCACTTTTTATATTGTCTCATTTGATTCTTATAGCAGCCCCAGGGGTGTGTGTTATTTGTACTCCATCTCACATAGGAGGAAAGTAAGCACAGAGAAAGGAAGTAATGGTTCCGGTCACAGAGATAGTGAAGGTCCAGGATTTTACCTCAGGCAGTTTGCTAAGGAATTGTGCTCTTAAGTCAATCTGCTGGCGTGCTGTACTGAAGAGAGAGGTACTCTGATAGGGACAGAGTGCCAAGATCAAGGGAAATTATATTCTCAGCGGTCTGACCACATTTGAAATAAGCCTATTCATGGTAAAAGAAATGCTAATTTAGAGGGAAGGAGGTGGGCAAGTGGACCAGAGGGCCTAGAGACCAGGTCATGTCTCTGTGTAGTTGAAGGAATGCAGGCAAACATGTGGACTTTTTTTTAGTTTGCGTTTTAATTTACTTCAGAGGGCAGATTAAATCCTGTGAGCAGAAGGCTTAGAAATTTTGCTTCAATGTAAGAACTTCCTTACAGCCGTCAGACTGTGTCATAAGATAGCAAACTTCCTGTCACTGATAATATCCGAGTGGAGTCTGAGTAAACTTCCGATCTGAGAGATTCAGACTCAGCAAATGGATCTGATTCCCACTTAAAATTATTAAAAATTGGTATTTATTAGGTAACACTTAATACTTAACAGCAAATGTTGATACTTCTAATTACTTTGTCCTCCATTCTGTCGGTAGCATATTATGGCATCTTAATTGACAGTTATGTGCATAGCTTTTTCATTTGAATTCTAGAGTGATAAAAAAATACGTGGTACATTCAGCTAATGACACATAATAATCATAATCGTATAATATATAACATAACATGTAATAATATGTAATCATATATAATAATCATAATCATAACAATCATTGATTTAAACATAAGATTTTAGGAGACTTATGAATTAATTTGGATAGAACCTAATTGAAAATATTTTGCTTTTCTTAGATATGCACTTTGCCTGAGAAATGCGCTATTGATAAGATCATCGATGCAGGCCCTCAGCTCTCTGGATCGCTAGATTACAATGTAGTACATAGTAAGTGGTTAGTAGAAATGGTCTTTTGTCAACGATAAAAACTTGTTTTAAGCCATCAACACTAAAGAACGATTTTTATCAATTAGGTACACATAGTACTATTTCCTAAGGCATGTTACTGTTTGAAATGTGATTTTAGTCCGTTGTTCCCCACTGTGGCCACAGTTATTCACATACATTAGAAATTTATACAAATGAATCATAAGGTACTTTTTGTAGTTCTGAGCATAGGAAGAAAACAGATTTCAAAACTTTAATTCTTTCTTCTTCTGTTTACTATTTTTTCTCCATCTAGCGTTCTGTTGTGAGAATCTTTACAGAAAATCAGGAATCTGTTTTGTTTTAAATTTGCTGATGTTTAGTATTCCCTCTAAAACAAGTATTTTTGCTTCTGTAGGCTTATATAACAAAGGATTTATTTATCTGGATGTACCGATATCTGATGACAGTTGTATAGCAGGTAAGTGTGTGCTTCTACACACACACTTTTCCAGTATTTTCCAGTATTTTTGAATGGTTACTAGGTGCGGGGTATTGCATATATCACCCTAATAAATTAGACACATAGCATTCTAAGACCTATGATATTAGAATTTTTCAAAGAAGGGTGTCTCCTCTTTGAAAATGTGTTACATCGTCACACATTGCCAGTGTGTTTTATTTAAATTCCTTATTTTTATCTTCATGTTGTTGTACACACAATGTTGAAATAATGGAAGCCTGAAATAAATTTCTCACATCCTGAATCAGCTCAATGTTTTTATAGATTATAGTGTCCTTTTTGTCTTTGTTCAGTGCATAACTGGTTTTGCAGATGTTCAGTCCTGCCATATCTGATATTTTCACTCTGTGTACTTGTCTTATTTTTTCCTGTCACTGTTGTCTTTTTTGTCTTTATCTACTCCTCCCTTCGTCCTTCACCCATTCCCCAAGTTAAACCAATATCAAAGCCCTGTGTATTTCCTTGTGGATTGATCAGTATATTAAAACAATCCACTATTGCTGGTTATTTAGGTTGCTTATAGTTTTTTTTTTTTTTTTTTTTTTTTTTTTTTTTACTATAGCAGTGATGTGGTTAACATCCTTGAACCACAGTGGAGCTTTTTTCCTCTAGGTTAGATTTCTTACCAATTTATAGAAGCACTTGATTTAAGTTACGTGTTACTGGTATGTTTTCCAGCATATCTTTCAGCTTTGTTCTTGTTCATTGATATCTCTTACCATATAAACATACTATTTAATGTTTGTGTAATCAAACATGAAAGGTCAAAAATTTCCAGGGGAATGACTTTGCTATTGACTATTGAGTGATAATGGGGGCTTATTACAAAAGTATTCCTTTGTATCAGTGTTGAATCCTGAGATGTTATCATGCTGTAGTGTGTCCTGACCTTTATTTGTGGTAGCATGTGTCTGTGATTCTTTTAATCATGGATTTTGAACCATGTGCATACCTGAATTCTATTTTAAGTTTGGAAAGACAGCCAGAAAGGAATTAAATACTAATTCTGGTTAGTATAATTGATGCTATGACAAATGAAATACTATTCTTACAATTTGAAAGGTTTTGATAAAGAAATGATTTCTGGAGGACAGGGCCAGTAGTGGCTTCCTGTCACTGTGGGAAAATTGGAATGCATTATGCATTACTGTAGTCTTTATTCTCATCGATAAAGTGATGTTGACTCATTTGAGAGTCACCTAAAAAGATTGGTTTTGGATTAGTTCATTTTGGTCCCTGTTGACTTGAGAGTTTGAACATTGACTCACATTAGCACTAAGTGCATTTGAAAGGTGTAGTCAGAGAAAGGCCAAGTGAATGGCTACTCCATTACAGTGATGTGTTTTTGCCATGCTTTTTCTTAGTGTCCAGCATTTTTCATGGTACAGACAGACTCATGCTCTTCTAAGTGCTGAATGTACCCTCCTTATCACCACGGAACATGAGATGTTCCCCAATTTGGAATAACTCGTGAAAGGAAAGCAGTTTAACAGCATGAAAGCCATCACTTTTAGCACATTTAGCACAAAAGACCCCAGAAGTTGATTTCTGAGAATGCATTTCAGCTGTGTTTCAACAAAACAAGCACTCTGGAGGATAGAACAAAGAAATTGGGGGAGAGAGATAGTTTGAAGAGAATAGTCACAAGAGGATCTGTTGTTAAAACATGTTTAGTCCATCATGCATCCCAACTGTATACTTGCTCAAATTATGTTTCCCCTTTCATTTATAGCTTTTAGATTTCTGTTATGCTTGAATAGTATACTTCAGGACACATACAAAAATAGTCTAAAAATTCTTAAAAACTTTTATCATACAAATCCAAACCTATAGCTGGAACTTATTTTTGTATTTGATGTGAAATAGGGCCCAACCTGGAAAACAGTAACATTTGGATAAATGCTAAGACTGTTTTTTCAATAACTCATTATCACTGAATGGAAGTATAACTTTTGTCATACATTGAATTTCCCTCTACATTGGATCTAATTCTGATATCCTTTTTTCTTCACTGATTTAATTCTTGTACTATGTTGTTTGATTACAGTGACTTAAAGTGACTTTTAATATTAGTTATGGCCAGGTCAGCTTTGTGAGTTTTTTTTTTTTTTTAATAACTTTCTTGGCTATTTCCAGGTATTTTTTCCTTTATATTTATTTATTTTTCTTAGCATGTTTAAAATACTTAGTTATTTTTTATTGACTTATAATTAAAATACACTATGCTAATTTCAGATATAAACTGTAATGTTGATAGTTGTACGTTTTGTGAAATGAGCACCACGGCAAGTCTAATTAACATCCATTGCCACACATAGTTTGCAGAGAATTTTTTTCTTATGATGAGAGCTTTTAGGATCTACTCTTTTAGCCACTTTCAGTTATTCACTGCAGCATTATTAACAATTGTTGCTATGCCGTAAGTTACATGCCCAGGACTTAATTATTTCATAATTGGAAGTTTGTACCTTTTTACTCCTTTCACCCATTTCGCCCACCCCCCCACCTCTTGCAACCACCATGTGAGCTTGTTTGTTTGTTTGTTTTTCAACCTATTTTTGAGTAAGCAATTGTTAGGATATAAAATTCTAAATTTTAGAAGAATGTAGAAACATCTCTCTCTGACCTGTGCCTGGGTACCCAGTTTCTCTCTCAGGTCCACTGTTAAGTTTCTTGCTTATCTTTCCAAAAGTATGCTAAGTACATAGCCTTTTTTGAGTATGTATATACCCTTTTTTGTGTGGTTTTAGTTTTAGACAGATGGTGTATTATAGTTTGTACTTCGTTTTTTTAATTTAGTATCTATTGGAGACTATATGGTACCTCTTCATGTAGAGTTGCGTTATTCTTTTTACCTAGATGTAAATTGTGTTTTTAACCTCTTAAATGTCTTGTTTTTTCATCTCTAAAATGTAGAGGTGTAGTGTTGAACATCTCATGAGGTTAAGAAGGTTAGAAGAAATTGTACATGTGAAGTACGTGGCAGCAGTCTGGCACTTAGTATGTGCTCAGTCAATGTTTGCTGTTATTCACACAATTGATAGCGTAGGAAAAGAATTAATTATATCAAATATGGGGTTTCTAAAGAGAAACCTATGATCCTTAAAAGTACTTGGATGACTGGAACTATAGATAATGCTAAATTAGAAAGGGACATGAGCCAGATCTGGAAAATAAATAACCTGTCCTGAAATGTACATTGTGATTTTTTGCAGTGTCTTTGTTTTGACCATTTAAATTTTGTCTGATTTCTCTTTGTTAGGATTAGTTTAGGTTCTGGGTGCAATTAGATGGTATTAGGACCAGGGGACACAGGGATACTCAAACCCTTTGATGGCTTAGGCCCTCTTTCTTCCCAGGATATTTTCAAGGGAAACATGCACAGGGGAGAGTTTTATTTTTTTTTTTTTTTTTTTTTTTTTTTTTTTTTTTTTTTTTTTTTTTTTTTTTTTTCAGGGGAGAGTTTTAAAGGAAGGCATAGTGCCTCTTTGTTTTCAGCTGGGCAGAGTGCTCTAGTAAAGTGGATTAGAGTTTTTGGATCAAAGAGATGGAGAGACACGAGTATGAATACACTTTCAGGCGGACAGCCACTGCTGGGCTGTCTCCTGTGCTGAAGAAAATCTTGCCCTTCTTCCCATTGAGGCCACTGAGGAGGACACAGAACAGAAAGCTCTAAAGAGCAAATGATCCCAGTGATTGCTGGTAAAAGTGTTGGTCATGCAGATGAACTATCTCTCTTCTCAGGATGCAGTGGGGATGATGGGAGAAAGACAGTACTCTGTCCACCTGGTCTTTGTACAGCACAGCAACTCTGTCCTTTGCTTTTCTGCTTTAGCCTAGTCACCCCTGCTATCTGTGAGGCATTAAAACACATCCATTGCAGCCTTCCCCATTCGGAAGCAGCCCCAGCCCCCTTGCCTTTCTACCCAGTTCGTGTCCTCCAGCACTTCCTCTGCCTCAGAAATGCTAAGAATTCTGTGGAGTTACTCTTTGTAGAATTTGTGTTCTATTATCAGAGTCCCTCTGTGTAGACAAGGTTCTATATGGCCTTAACTTTGGGGGTTTTAGAAAACTTGCTGGGGAATGGATAAAATAAATCAAAAGCTGAATTTAGTCCCTAAGGTAGGGGTTTCTCTTTTTGAATAGGGATTTGAATTATGCTTTCTTGTTTTATAAAACTGTGTCACTGATAAAAATCTGTTTTGTTTTAGTTCCTCCTCTTGAAGGTTTTGTAATGAATCGGGTACAAGGTGATTATTTTGAAACTCTACTCTATAAGATATTTGTTTCAATAGATGAGCATACTAATGTTGCAGAGGTAAGTATGACAGTGTCTTATGAATGAACTTGACCTCAGGATTATAAAACAAGTGTGTGAAGTAGATAAAATTATTTAATGATATGGTTAAAATGTTTTCAGAATCTACATGGGTAGACCATAGATGATTAATATATTAAGTCACTATTCTTAAGTTACTTTTCATATATACATAGTAACTTTCTTTTAGTAAATAACTTAGAATTTGGTAAGTAATTTTTTAAAAAAGATTTCTTGGTAAAAGGATTGTAGACTGTTGATTGACGTAAGCATTTTCTTACTTTAAATGAAACTAAAGGGTAAAGAATCTTCCATCGTTATGGTTACTATCTGGATTTATACTTCTCTGAGCATCTTAGACATAAGGAAAGAAGAAAGTCTGATTTCAAAATTTATTCAGTCTTTCAATTACTCATAATTTAAAATTTTGTTGATTATGGGTTCAGTTGTTTATTATAACTGTGTAATACTGATAATTCTAGGAATGTAAATAATTTTTTGTTTTATTTTCTAGCTTGCAAATGTCCTTGAAATAGACTTATCCCTAGTTAAGGTATGTAATTTTTATATTCTTTTTATTTGTACTATAAATACCAAATGGCTTTTATTACAGACTTTTGTCTTGATAAGCTACTGAGAAATACAGACAGATTCTTATTGGCTATCCAAGGGAGTGAGGAGAGTAAAGGGGTACCTGCAAAGATATGAAAGAGCAAGATAAGGGCCCTGAAGCAATATTCTACCCCAGGGCGTGAAAGCCAGCACTCACACATGAGGTCAGTTAAAGCAGCAACTTCTGCTTCACTGCAACCACTTCTGCTTCTTAGAGAGCGCCAGGCCACAGAACTGGAAGCACTCTCTCCTATATATGTGAAGACCTTAGGAGAAGAGTAGGCCCACTGAAGAATGTTTTTTTTAGTTATGGAATGAAAATGTTTGAGGATTGCTATAAGCATAGTCTATGACAATATTTTATTTCTACAAATATTCTGATATCTAGTAGTTTATTTTAAATGCTTTCTTCCTTTATGTTCTTTCAGAACGCTGTTTCAATGTACTGCCGATTGGGCTTTGCCCATAAGAAGGGACAAGTAATAAATTTGGATCAGCTTCATTCATCGTGGAGGAATGTTCCATCTGTAAACAGATTAAAGTAACTCATTTACTCAGTATGGTATATTAGAGTTTCCTTTTGAAAAAAACATTGTTTTATGTACAGAAATTTTGTCAGCTTGTCAGTTGAGGTGAACTCTATATATTAGTGGTTTTAATCCTTTTTGTGTGGTGAATCTTTAGAATCTAATGAAAACAAGAACCCTTTCCCCAGAGAAAAGGACATACAGTATTTTACATATAGCTTTAAAGAGTTCTCAAATTCCCTGAACCCAATCTGTGAGTCTTAATTAAGAACCATTGTTGTATGTAGGCAGAGCATTTTAGGGCTACATCTGAATTTTGGGCTTGCACATAAGACTGGATTTGGGTGGATATTCATAATTTGAGTACTGACATTGCTAGCTATTTGTATATAAGATAATTATATGGTTTTTAAAACATGGATGTATTCTTCATTAATAGGAGTACTTTAGATCCACAAAAGATGCTGCTATCATGGGATGGAGGGGAAAGTAGGAGTCCTGTACAAGAAGCTTCGTCAGCTACTGACACGGATACAAATAGTCAAGAAGATCCAGGTTAGCAGTTACTCAGTTTAGAGTCTGTTTATAGATACGCCATGTGTCTATACGTACACTCACAGTTAACTCCAGACTTTGTTCTCGATATCATTCATTTGATATGCAGACCTTGAGTACTTACCCATATGCTAGGCATTGACAGGAATAGGGTACCTTCCTTCTGAGAATTATATCTAGGGAGAGAGAAGGCAGTATGAGCACAAAAATCACAACAGTGCAAGAAGTGTTTTGGTGCTTGTGGGAAGCAGAGGAAAAGCTCTCTTGTCGCCTAAAGGCTGGTGAAGCCTTCATGGAGAGGATGATAATTGGACTAAGGGTGAATAAGAGCTTGCCAGCTAGTGAGTGAGGGAAGGCCTCAGCATGGCCTAAGCACAAAGGGAAGCAAAGCATAGTAAATACACAAGGGGGCTACATGTGGTTTTATGTTGGGGTGGGGAGGGAGCACAGCATAGGCTTCTGTTCACAGGGTCTTATCTGAGCTAGGTGGCTTGTCTAAAGGTTAGGCTAGCTAGTCTTATTGTTCTGACAATTATCAAGTCTTGGTTTATTATTGGCTTTTAAGAAATTTACTACAAAAGTAAGTACTTTAAAAAAATATTTTTTTTAACTTTCTCTGGTTGGAGGTAGGTAGGACTGGCCTTCTTAGGACTACAAAATTGCTTATATTGAGTTATGTACTCTACAGTTATTAAATAAAGTTGAAATGAGATTTTTCTCCTTCCAAATGGTAAGCAAAGAATAATTTTCATTTACTCGATTCTAAATTAGGATTTTTTTTTTCCCAGCTGACACAGCCAGTGTAAGCAGTTTGAGTTTGTCTACAGGATACACAAAGCGTATTGCTTTTCTATTTGACTCAACTCTTACTGCCTTTTTAATGATGGGAAATCTTTCACCAGTAAGTCAAATTCTTGTTTGAATATGACAATGTTTAAAGATCAGATGTAAAATAGTTCATGCTTTGAGACCCTTTTTTAAGTACTGGATTTATTCCTGAAAACACAAAATGTAATTGTCTTTGTTTTATATTCCTTAGAGGAGTGTAGTAACTTTAGTGAGGGTTACTTTTATAATTAGAAGAATCAGCCTTGCATCTCACTCACCTTTAAGTTTGATTATATTGGAAAGGATAATATAAATATAAAATGTTCTGTTTCATATAGAAAGAGAAAATCAGAACTTACTCATAATAGACTTGTATAAGGTTTTAAGATCCATTTTAGTTTTTGTTTTTGTTTCTTTATGCCAGAATTTAAAAAGCCATGCAGTCACGATGTTCGAAGTTGGCAAACTCTCGGATGAGTCTCTGGACAGCTTTCTTATAGAACTAGAGAAGGTAAATCTGGGTTGCTCAGTATGGGATGTCAGGGCATTTGGTACAGTTTCTTGCTTGATATTGATTCTGTTGATTTTTGGCACATTGTTGCTCATTACTACCCCATTCTCCACGTTAATACTGCCACAGTCATTTACACTTAAAAATATTAAGTGGATGAACAGATTTTGTGATTTACAAAGTGATTTGTGACCTTATCTATCACTTAGCATGATTTGGTTTGATGAAATGGACTATAGAAATAGTTTGTTATTTTTTAAGTTACATTTTTCTAAAATAGCCTTTAATTTTTTTTTTTTTTTGAGCATGACTCTAGATCTCTTCAGCAGTTTTAATTTGAAGTTTTTGTTCCTTTTATCTTAAATCTGGAACAGTGTCCCTGGTTACCATATTTATGTCCATTCTCACTTTAGCCTCTTGAAGACTTTGCAATTATTTGCTTTTAGCCACCTTGTCCGTCCATGAAGATAGCCCTAGCTGTCTTTAGTTCTAAATCTTGATTGACCTTTTGTGGTTTTCCATTCCCTAGGTTTTTTGTCTGTTTGTGTTTTTGTTTTTGTTTTTTGTTTTTTTGTTGTCTGCTCTTTATGCAAATAGTTTGTGTCCTGAATCTCTTCCTTGACTAATAATTTTGGTACCTTTCATGCTTTAATGATGAACTCTGTATATTAAATGTGCTACTGAGAGGATTTTTGATGATTCTGTTAACTTCCTTATATCTTAATAAAAAGACTATAACATTTTTTCACTCTTTCTTCATAGGATTTTTAGTTTGATAGTATAGAACTATATTTGAGATAATCCTTGCTATTAATTAGTCTCTTTTATTTTACCTTTATACATCTATTGTTCCATCAGTGCTTTTAATATCTTGTTAATTCCATTTCTAATAAATTATGTATCTTTTGCCAATAAATTTATTTTCTAGCACATTTTAAGTTCTGTTTTCCTGATTTTTATTTTTCTCACCTCAACTAGTCTTATCACAGGTAGCAAATTGGAAGATTTCTTTATTCTTTATATATCTATATCCTTTTATGCTGCATGGTCATTCATGGGAAATCTTTTTAGTCTGAAGTTTAGTTAAAAATAGTTTCGTAACTATTTTAAGAAGCCTCATTTTGATTAAATTTTATTGGTTGATCTTATTTCTTTTAAAGATTTTATTATTTGAGATAGAGGGAGGAGGGGCAGAGGGGGAGGGGCAGAGGGAGAGGAGAAAGCAGGCTCCTTACTGAGCAGGGAGCCCAACATAGGGCTAGATCCTAGGACCCCTGGTATCATGACCCGAGCCAAAGGCAGACCCCTTAACTGACTGAGTCACCCAAATACCCTGATTGATCTTATTTTTTAATGTCAATCTAATTTAGTCATTTTCCCCTGTAGACCTGTCCTTCCATTTCCTATGTTGTTTCTGTGATGTATTTTTACATGTTAAAGAAGTACTTGACTCAGTTTCAGAAAAGCATGTGTTAAAATGTAAGGCCAGTGAGCACAGGGGTTTTGTCCACTGTTCTGTCCCTACATTCCTAGACAGGTCATACCCAGCACATAATAGGGACTTGGTGAATTCTTTTTGAATGATTTTAAGCTGTATATTTAGTAGTGTCGAAACAGCTGTGTTGAATCACATACTCCATTGTCCCTTGCAGCCAGTGATACAGAACTGTGGACATGATGATGAGAATTAGAGGTATAATTGGTGACCATGGATTGGAGTACTTTTCTGGATGAAGCAGAATATAGATCTTAACTTTTTTTTAAGTACTGTATTTGAATAATATGTGGGAGATACAACGTATAATGGTATAGTTTAGTATTATTTGGTTGTTTAAAATTGTTAGTTTTATTTGCTGGAGTAATTTCTGTCATCTTCAAAGATGAATTCAAATGGAAACAATTGAGATTTAGATTAATATTTGTTTCGATGTTGCCTGGGCAAATTTTTGGCTTAGTGATTCTAATGTCTTAATGTCACTATTGTATTATTATATATTAGGATGAATGACTTGAGAGTCATATTGCACAATTTATTTTCTCTTGGTTTAGGTTCAGAGCACTGGTGAAGGAGAAGCACAGAGATATTTTGATCATGCACTTACTCTGAGAAACACAATATTGTTTCTGCGTCATAATAAAGATCTAGTTGCACAGACTGCACAGCCAGACCAACCCAATTATGGTATGATAAATGTACTTGATTTTGAAGACATAACCCTATGGACCTTCTTTCTAAGAAATTAAACAGGTCATGCTTGCTTATCTAATCATCGCTTAATACATTTTGTATAGACGTCATGTCGAATTTCCAACTAGAGGCCTGTTTTGTGAATTTCTTTGCCTGTTAACTCTTTCTTAACTTTCCTTTCTCTCTCTTTTTTTTTTTTTTTTAAAGATTTAACTTATTTATTCATGAGAGACACAGATCGAGAGAGAGGCAGAGACACAGAGGGAGAAGCAGGCTCTATGCTGGGAGCCCGATGTGGGACTTGAATCCCAGGACTCCAGGATCACACCCTGGGCCTAAGGCAGGCACTAAACCGCTGAGCTACCCAGGGATTCCCCAACTTTTTCTCTTTTCTTGTATGCCACTGACATTTGTAGTATCTAAATCTGCTTAGGACCTCTAAAAATGGTTAATTTGTTTAAGTGGCTGGATGGTGTTTAGTACTGGCCTCAGTTTGAGGGGTGAACAAATGACAAAATTTAGTTGGTTCAGGAAATGTTACACTTCCTGAATGAAAGATTAGATTCTATAAAAGGAATAAACAGGAGCTTCTGATGGAAATGCTGCTGTAATATTTACAAAAGTATTTTGCTTTAAAAAAAATAAAAAAGAGAACAGAGAACCTTTTTAAAGAGTAAAAGAAAGAAGCCATGGCAGTTTTAATCTATGATGAGCCTTAACTGTGGCTCTTGCTCTGGTGTGAGCTCTCGAGTGTGGGATAGATAGAGGGTTCCCAAACTGTAGCTGAACAGACAGTTCTGAGTAGAGCAGCGTCACCCTGAAATGTATGTTTTTAAAAAGATGACGTGGGTTGGGCACCAGTGAAGAGCATTTGGCACCAGCCCTCGCTTACTCACAGGATCTGCATCTTGGAACTCTGAACTCTTAACACCCTGAGAACATTAAATTTCATCACCAGTTTCACCGTTGGTTTCTTAGTCATCTTCATTCTCATTCTACTTTCACCAGCATCTGGCTTTCTTTTAGCTCAATTTAAAAATTTAAGGATGGAATCAGTTGTTACTTCATAAAAGTGGTCGCAGAGGTGTAAAGACAGATATGCTGAGTGGTTGAGCTGAGTGAAGCTGCATACACTCAGTTCCTCGTGACTTGCTTCTACAGCCTTAGGGTGTCAGGGTCAGAGTTCTGCGTTAGGAATGATTCCATGCAGGGGCTCTTTTTCAGATTATTCATTAATAGTTAGAACTGAGAATATTAAGTCACCAGATGCCAAGAGGCCAAAGCACTTATTCATGAAACATTTGTTAATAGCTATTTTTGGCTACCAAATAGATCTTGTGACCTAAGCAATGAGCAGCACAATCTTGAAGATGTCTTTGAATGTAAAAATCCTGAAATTACTTTTTAGTGACTTAAGGAGATAATGGGTTAAAATATTTGAGATACTCTGTTATGGCCATCTTGAAATACACCAACCTTTCCTGCCCATCATAGCATCTACGAGAGTTAGTACCAGTGACCAGGCAAGTAACTCATTTTATAGATAAAGAATTGAAGCTTGTCTTGGTCATATCTCTTGCCCATTTAGTCATTATGGCCTGTATGATTAGTCAGTGGAAGAGATGGGACTTAAGTCCGTGTTTTCTTGAAAAAAAATATTTTTTCCTTTGCTCTATCACTTTTAAATCTTTTTTTTTTTTTAAGATTTTATTTATTCATTCATGAGAGACACAGAGAGAGAGGCAGACAGAGACACAGGCAGAGGGAGAAGCAGGCTCCATGCAGGGAGCCCGATGTGGGACTCGATCCCAGGACTGTGGGATCACGCCCTGAGCCAAAGGCAGACGCTCCGTTTCTGAGCCACCCAGGCATCCGTGCTGTATCACTTTTATTATCTTCTCCTGAACATTAAGCTTTTCATTGATTTATTCATGAATCTATTGCTTAGTAGTCTGGACTAAACTTTGTTTTTCACCATGAATAGTCTATGTACCAAAAAGTAAGTTAAATGAAAAACCGAAACCTTATCTGTATGAAAGTAGTTAAGTGTTTTTCTAACTTTTGAGGTTAGATAGTTGACTATTTTTGGTACTAGTTAGAGCTTTCAATGTTTAATCTCTCCTAAGATTTTTTTTATCCGACAATTTTTTCACTTGCTGTGATTTCTGTTTATTAAATTTGTTCTTGATTTATTGTACGTAATCAAGTATAAATTTCTATAGTCTTAATAGAATTCTTTCCCTTTTCTCCTTTTCCTAAGCCACCTGCTCAACTCTGATTTTACTTCAAAATTAACATCACATCTGGCTGTAGCCAGATTTGTCTTACAGCCACTTTATTCTCCTGCCTCCCTGTTTACCAGTTGTGTGGAAGAGATGTTCTTCCTGACATCTGTATGACTCTCTCCTCCATTATTAACATTTTATTTGGAAATATTTTAAATTTACAAAAAATTTAAGGATAGTATAATTACTTTTAACCCAGAATGTGGGAGCAAGTTGTATATGGTCTTTCTCCACAAAATTATTCAGGCTATGTTTCTTAAGAACAGGGCTATTCCCTTACATCAACTTCAGAAGATTTAATATTGATACAGTAATCCTGCCATTTGTATTCCTGTTTATCAGTTGACCCAATAATGTCCTTAATGGCATTTTGCCCCTCTCAAGTACAGGATCTAGTTTAAGATCTGATACTACATTAAATTGTCACAGTCTCCTTTATCACCTTTATTCTGAAACAAATTTCTAACTTCTTTTTGTCCTAGAACATTCTTATTTTTTAAGACTATAGTCCCTTTTTGTTGGCCTTATGAGGAAGTTTCTCACTTAGGTGGGTGTGATGTTTTGTTGTGATTAGATTCAGATTATGCACTCAAGTTTAGTGTATTACTGAAGTAATGTCATGTTCTCCTAAGGGTATGACATCTGGAGGCATGTAATTTCTGTCTGTCCATTGTGATGTTAGTTAGTTGATGTGTTTTCTGGTTTTCCTACTATATAGTTAAATATTCTCCCCACTTGAAACTGCTAAGTAATCTATGGGCAGATACTTTAAGACCATGCACATATCCTGCTCCTCATCAGTATATCCGCCTGCCTCCCCCCCCACCCCCCCAGCCCCACCCTGAGTATTGAATATTCAGTGGTAGTCCTGCCTGAACCATTCTTCACTGTGATGGTTGTTGTAAATTTCTCATTTTTTCCAACTCCTGTTCTAGTAATAGCTGAGACTAAGCATTCTTTTATATTCTCAGTATGGATTGATAAATTTCTGTTTTTTTCCAATGGCTTATCATTAGTCATTGCTCTCTCTTAATTACGCATATGCTAGAGTGGCCTCACATTTTGCCGGTAGGATTTCCCCTCAAGCTGGCTCCAGTTTCCTTGTGCCATGCCTCCATCTTTTAAAAAAATTTTTTACTTTTGGGGCAGTTTTTTACTTTCTGGCAAAACAGTTTCCTCTTGCACTTCTGTCTAGTCCTGGAATCAGCCTTTCTCCTGGTAGGAGCCTGATCTCTTTTTCCTGGAGTGTGATGTTGAAGACCAAAGGCCTGGTGCTAGTTGTACTCACTGCTTCTAGACCCTTTGAGCAGGCCACATGGTTTTTGATTCATTCTTGCTTGAGAGGGAGAAGGGCTGACTTGGTTTCTCTCAGTCTTACATTATCTTTTTAGAGAACAAATAGGACTGGTATTTTCTGAAAGGATTACAAATGGGAACACTTAAAATCTATTACATGCTGAGTGAGTTTGTGCTTTATGGACCAGCAGACTTGGGCACATATTGTTAATGAGGAACTCTTGTTCCTATACCAAATTCAGAACTTGGTGGTGAAGCTCTTTGTAGAAAACAGAAATTGAGGGAGGCCAGGACACTGTTTCTTTGTGGCACATGGTTCTTTCTAATATACCACTGCCCTGGGGTGGCTGGAGATGGAGAAGAAGGAAGATAGAGCAAATCCATACTTTTATCGTAAAAGTAGTAGCTTCATGAAACACCAGTAGACAATTATCTTCCTAGACCAGGGAATAAAGACTGTTGGCTTTAAGTCTTAAAGGGCCTGAGTTCCTGTTTCCAGGGAAATTTGACACTGTTAATAGGGGTACTCTGTCTATGAAAACAATGTTTAAACACTAAGGTAGTTACCAATATTTTGTCTTAGATGTTGTGTCACATCATCAGTCTTTCATTTTGTGTGTGTGCTTGGTCATGATTCAGGTTTTCCTCTGGATCTCTTACGCTGTGAGAGCCTCCTTGGTCTGGACCCTGCAACCTGCAGCCGAGTTCTCAACAAAAATTACACACTGCTCGTGTCCATGGCTCCTCTCACCAATGAAATCCGGCCTGTGAGCAGCTGTACCCCTCAGGTAAAGAGCCATGTGAAGTATCACCAGTGCTGTCATTTCAGACGTCCTTGAGGTGACTTGATGAAGAGGTTGACTGGTTTATCATGTTATTTTTCAGTTTGCAGATGCCAGATATTAAAACCAGTAACTCAGAAAGCACTTTTGTATTTTATGCTGTTGAAAGATGTTCGGTTCAGTTTGTGAGGGTAGAAATGGTATGTTTTATTCACGCATCGTCTAGCAACTTGTGATACATTGAAGTTTTCATGATGAATGTGGTGTTTTATTAATATCTTTTAAAGACTTTATGTGAATGAGAGTGCACGTGCGAGTGGGCAGAGGGGCAGAGGGAGAGAATCTCCAGCAGTCTTGGCTCTGAGCAAGGAGCCTGTCGTGGGGCTCATTCTCAGGATCCTGAGATCATGATCTGAGCCGAAACCAAGAGTCAGATGCTCAACCAACTGAACCACCCAGGCGCCACATTGATGAACGTAGTATTTTAAAGAGAATGTTTTGGATGCTCTTAAGGAAGCCTGGATTGCCTTGAGGGAAAAAGTCAATTTAAATTTAAATTTAAAGAGAATGTTTTGGATGCTCTTAAGGAAGCCTGGATTGCCTTGAGGGAAAAAGTCAATTTAATTAGGAAGAATAAGAGGCTTCTATGATTGCTAAATAAACTGGAAAGGAAGGATTATGTTTAAAAGCTAAAACTCTAGTTATCTGTAAATTGACTTGTGAACATTGCTGCTGGCTTTTTACTTTTTAAAAATAAATCAGTTGTGTATTTGTGTACTTAGCAAGGACATTGTGGCCTGTGCCATTTTCAGAGGGGATCATGTCACTGTTCTTCAGTGCTACATCCTGCCTGATTTTCCTAGATGTGCCAGGTTAATGGTGTAGGAGAAAGGAAGGGATCCTTATACAAGGTTGATTTTATTGCTTTGTTGTTCTAGCTGCTTTGGTGAGCATACCTCCCACACCCCCAAATTTGTCCTCTATTCAGTGGGAGTGGTTATTGATTGGCATTTACCAGCCTTTTAAAAATAATTTCTTGTGTACCCATCCCCGCAACCATCAACACCATCCCATATACATACTTCCTCCTATTCTGTAACACAGCTTCTAGGCATTAGTAGGAGTCCATGAACTAAATGAATAGTAAGGTGGATGGAAGGTTAGATAGCCCCTTTTGTGAAAAATTGCATGTGATTAATGACAATTACTAACACTTTGGAATAGAGCTTATTGTATGACAAGTGCTGTTTTAAACCTTTCTGAACAACCTTATAGTGTCTTTATAAGGTAGATATTTTATCACCACATTACAGGAGAGTAAAGTGAGGCACAGAGAGTTTAAGTGACCTTCCTAAGATGATAGAGCTGAGACGACAAAGCCAAGGTTCAAACCCTGGTGTTCTACTCGAGTTCATTCACCCAATTGCAGTGGTAAGATGTGCTTTCTCAGTTTTAGGAAAACATTTAAACTGTTTCAATGGAGCGTTTGAAATTTATTTTTATAAGGATAGTAGCAGTTAACACGCGAGGCTTAGCTTTTGCAAAACTATCCTGGGTCCCTTGTGAGATTTGGCTGCCTTACCTATGTATTGAAACTTTCTCTTACCTGCTTTGTGATTACAGCATATTGGACCAGCTATCCCAGAAGTCAGTTCTGTCTGGTTTAAACTGTACATTTATTACATCACTGGTCAAGGACCACCATCTCTTTTATTGTCCAAAGGTACAAGACTTCGAAAACTACCAGACATATTCCAGGTACGTTGTGTGAGGTGTGGTTTGAGGAGGATAGAAATTGGTAAACAACATTATAGTGACCTTCTTATTTTTTTTTTTTTAATTTCTAAATACCATTTTATCTTTTATTCATTTCTTTTCCATAGGGTTATGATCGATTACTAATAACATCTTGGGGTCATGATCCTGGGGTAGTTCCTACATCAAATGTGCTGACGATGTTGAATGATGCTTTGACACATTCGGCAGTTTTGATTCAGGTACTGTGGCTTTATTTGAAACAACCAATTTTGGATTTTGATTTTAAAGATGACAATTTGTCTAGCTTTCTACTGAGTTGCAGTCGGATGTAATTTGACATTTGTAAAGCTGAAATGTAAGAGACCAGATGTGGGTTTTTGTCCTGGCGTTTGTCTGGCAGTGTGGGACTCCCAGAAACAACACAGACTTTGTAGTTAGACCCAGCTTTGGATTCCAGCTTCCTCTTTTGCTGCCCGTGTGGCTGTACTTAAAATAGCTCTGTTGAGCTAGAATTCACTTAGCATACAGTTCACCATTTTAAATTGTACAACTCAGTGGTTTTCAGTGTAGGCACAGGTGTCCACAACCATCACCATGCTCATTTTTAGAATATTTATATCACCTCAAAAGAGAACTCCTGAACATTTAGTTCTCACTTCCCCAATTCCCCAGCCCTAAACAACACTAATCTACTTGTCTCTCTAGAATGCTTATTCTGAGCCTTTCACATACGTAGAGTCATGTAATACATGGTCTTTTGTCCCTGGCCTCTTTTACTTTGCAAAATGTTTTCGTGGTTCATCATGTAGCATGCATCAGCCTTTCATGATTCAGTACTGCATTCCTTTTTACGGCCAAATAAGAGTCCCTTGTATAAATATGCCACATTTTGTTTTTCCATCCATTGCTGGTGGACATTTGGATTGTTTCCACTTTATGGCTCTTAGGAATAATGGTAGTCACTGCTATAAATGTTCATTTATGGGCTTTTGTGTGACCCTGTTGTCATTTCTCTTAGGTAGGTGGCTAGGACTGGAAGTGCTGGATTATATGGTAGTTCTATATGTAACTGTTTAAGGAATTTCCAGACTGTTTCCCAGAGTGGCTGCACCATTTTATATTCCCACTAGCACTTGGTATTATCTGACTTATTTTATTATAACCCTCCTAGGGTGTGAAGCTGTATCTCATTGTGGTTTTGATTTGTATTTTCCTGATGCCTAATGATGGTGAGCCTCTTTTCATGTGCTAATGAGCTGTGTGGCATTTCAAAGATACTTATGCTTAGTTTCTGGCTTGTAAAATGGAGATGGCAATATTTATTGTATAGCAACAAAAAGTGATAGTAGCAGCTAATGGTGAGATAAGCAATTTATAGTCCTATGATTGTTGAATGAAACAAGACTGTGTGTGAAGTGTGCAGCACGCTTTCTGCTTCATAATAGGTTCTCAATAAGGATTTCATTAATGTATTCCACTAACAACCATTTGTGCCATATTCTGTGCTAATTAACGGGGATATACAAATAAGACACAGTCCCTGAGTTTAAGGGATTTAAGTCTGTTGGAAAATGTTGCGTTAGGTGTCAGTTTCAGTTTTTTTTCTGAGTGCTGAATAGGATTATATACAGTGCAAGCATTAGACAGAAGTACCCGATTCAGCCTTGAGGCAAGGAGAAAGGCTTAAGGGACACTTGTTAGAATGAGACTCTGTTTATGTATAGAAGGATGATACAGAAGAGAGCCAGGCCAGGCAGCAGGAATAAATCTCTGGGCAGAGATTTTTTTCTTTTTCTCCACTGCTACTTCCCTAGTACCTGAACAGTGCCTGGCTCAGAGGAGGTTCTCATGAGTGTTTTAATGTAGGCAGGCCCTGGCATATAGCGTACCTTGACTGTTTTGCTATAGAGCTTAGACTCTACCCTATAGATTGATGGTAGCCAGTGAAAGGTGCTAAGCAGAGGATTTATATGGTCAATATGTTTTGGGAAGATCAGCTTGGAGAGTATGCTGAGACTGATTGGGTGCGGTAAGATACCTGGAGCAAGAGGTCCAGTTAGGATTTAGTATAGGAGTCCCAATAAGAGGTGAAGACAGCCTAGATCAGAGAAGTGGTAATAAAAATTGAAAGGAAAAAATGGATTCAGGAATTATTACAAATTAAAATTAATAGAATTGATCAGATGTCTGAGAAGGACATGAGAAGAGGAAGAGAATGTTTCCCCGGATATTGGCTTATGAAAGTGGAAGAATGGTGATATCACTACTTGAGAGAACAGAGGAGGAAGAGCCAGTTGATGGGGATCAGATGATGTGTTGTGTTGGGGCCTGTTGAATATAAGGTGTCTGTGGGACGTTTGGATGGTAGAGCTACCTAATCAGTAATTGAAAATATTTTGAAATCCAAACAAAAGTTGAACAGGAGACACTGACTTAAGTGTCTGCATCAGCACATGGAGGTACTTGAAGCCATGAGGGTTGATGTGTTAGCCAGCAGGGAGGAACCCCTAGCAGGGCTTAGTGGTGGGAGATGACATCATGGAATGGGTTAGGCGTGGGCTTGAGTCAGTCTGCCTAAATTCAGATCTTGATTCTACCCTTATTAGAAGTCTTGGGCGATTTCAGTAATCTTGAATACCTTACCTGCAAACTAGAGATTTTAACGGGATTCTGGCCTTATAAGGTTGAAACGAATGACTGACTTGCATAATCCACATGGTCCTGCACTTAACACATAGGAAGATCTCAAAAGACGTTATGTATGTATTGGTAATGGTAGTAGAAGCAGAGGAGTTTTAAAATGTTCATTACAGAGTTTTGTTTTTGCTAAAAAAGGATGCCTCCTTTATTAAGTTTTATGGAAGAAATTCACCCTGCTGGAACTTGTAGCAAAATTAAGATTTTGATTAAAACCATGCTTTCATTATAAAGTCTTGGTTAGGATTCATATCATAACTGTACCAATGAAGTAGAAGGGAGCTGTCCAAAGAAATAATGTTCAAGTTGTTATTTGAACCATCTAAATGAGTGCAATTTTTCTCTGAAATGATTTTTTTCTTTTATGTCAGAGTACTTTCAATTTAAATGACATGTAGAGTTTTTTTTAAAGGGAAAAATATATAGCTCCCCAGTGTTAATTTAAATTTTCTATTATAACAACACTAAAGGCACATAAACATAAAATTAAATTTTTCATGCTTATTATTCTTGCACAGTTGCAAAGCCATAACAAATTTAGGGATTTAAATGCAAAAACCCTTTAAAACTAACAGAATTCAAATGAACATTAATTGAATGCAGGAGATAAAAATAAATCATTATTTGTAGCATGGGAGTGGGGTGGTGAGATTCAGATTTTTTTAAATTTAATTTTTGAATTGGTAGAACCTACACATGATTCAGAAATAAAACATTATTAAAAGATACACAGAGAAAAGTATCACTGCACTTCTAACACTGCCCCATTTTTCCCATTTCTCCTCCAAATCAGATACATTTATTGGTTTCTGCCAATACCCACCTAGAATTTCTTTATGCATGTGTGAGCCAGTGCACAGTATAGTCCCATGCTTTTTTCACTTATCAAGTAGAGACCTTTCCATTTTGGTTCATAGGGAGCTTCTCTCTCTCTCTCTTTTCTTTTCTGCAGCTGCCTTGAAAATAACAGCCATTAAGTTATTTAACCCCTTTTGAGGGGCTTTTATAATTATATAATTTTGAATATATGTCACTGAGTGCAGGTTTTTGAGTTTTGCATTCCCAGTTCATGATATACCAGCTGATGGATGATGGGATTCTTTTACCACTTTCCTCTCTCAGAACAGCAGCTAACCCTTGTGTGAGTGTACTTGACTTCAGTCTTATAAATTAATATGCACTTAAGATGATCTTTGCTTGCTGGAGAAAAATAAAAAATTGTTGAAAAATTTTTTAATGGAATATTAACATAGAATATATCATTACATGGCATAGTCTTATTTATTGTTTGATTACCTGTTTGTTCTTGGAAATACAGGTTTCTTGTATACCTTTCAACTGTGTTTCTTCATGTTTAGGGGCATGGTTTGCATGGGATAGGAGAAACTGTCCACATACCATTTCCATTTGATGAAACAGAACTACAAGGAGGTATCTTACTTTTGAATTATATCTGTTTGACTTCTTTATCATTATTAATCTTTATCAACAGTTTGGTAGAAAACGTAAGAAGTGAATTCTTAAAAATTTTAAGTTCTAGGGTCTTATCATGTGGCTTTTAAAGAGTATTGGCAAAGATGGGGGTGCCTGGGTGACTCAGTTGGTTAAGCATTAGACTCTTGATTTTGGCTCATGTCATGATCTCAGAGTCATGAGATCAAACCCCACATTGGGCTCCACACTCAGCAGGGGGTCTGCTTGAGATTCTCTCCCTCTACCTCCCCCTAACTCTGCTCATGCTCACGTGCTCTCTCTCTCAAGTAAATAAGTCTTTAATAATTAAGAAAAGGAGTATTGGCAAAGGTAGTTTTCTGTCATGTGCCTTTTCCCACAAAGAACTAGTAGAATAAGACTCACTTGGGACCTTTGAAGGAAGACTAGTCTGCCTTTGAGATGAAGTATATCAGTGGGTCTCTGCCTACCTAGGTGGAAGACTAGGTTTTCTCTCTGTTTAGACTTTCACATGTCTTTTATTGTTTATTTATTTGGAGGCAAAGGGAGAAGATAATTTATTGGGAATATTTTATGCAGAGAATGTTGATCTCCTTCCTCCCCCCAATGTTACATACTGTCCCTCCCACCTTCCTGCAGCTTTTTTAGGTAATTTAGAACTAGATGCCAATGAACATGTGTATGCTATTTTACGGTTCACAGAGTACTTGCATGTATTTCCTCTTTCAGCATCTGATTTTGAATTTAAATGTTATTTTTGTTATTAGAGAGGATTTGAGTTTGAGCTAAATTAAGCTAGTTAGAATCAAGGGAGAAGGCCCTGTTTAAAGTTATCTTTTTCTAGAATTGGATGTGAGCTATAGTGCATTTGATGAAAGATGCTCACAGAATTTTTGTTAAAAGCAAATTTATTCTTTATTTTGTTTAGTATAGAAGATAACCTTTTCTGTATCTGGTTAAAAATGATACTCATATAGCAGTTCTGTTTCCTACTTCATGTAAAACTGCTGTTCTGTAATCTTGTATTTCTGGTTCTTAAAGCCATATTGCTTGAATTTTTAGAGAGCAGTAAATGGTTCAAGTAACCTAACTTGCATTAATTTGTTTTTTTTCTTTTTTTAAAATTAACTTATATTTGTATAAGAACTTAATATTCTTCCAAAATGATAGTCCCCACTGTCCCTTACTCCACCAACGTCAGGAAAAGGAAGATTTTAAAAAGATCTTTTTCCTTCTTACATTGCTAGACTGCAGAAATCTCCCGTTTGAAATTCAGTTCTCTCTTTTGCCTGTTGTGAATAAATGTTCATGAAATTTGGAGAAGAGGGACACCTAAGTGGCTCAGCAGTTGAGTGTCTGCCTTTGGCTCAAGGCGTGATCCCAGACCTGGGATTGAGTCCCACATCAGGCTCCTCACAAGGAGCCTCTCTCTATGTCTTTGCCTCTTTCTGTGTTTCTCTCATGAATAAATAAAATCTTTTAAAAAAAAATTTGGAGAAGAGTTTTTCTCTTCCAAAAAACAGCCTCTTCTCAGAAATAAGTATTTCTCTGCAATTAAACTTTGCTATTTAATCCTTTGACACTTTATAAATTCTGTGGGGGAAAATATCCACCTGAACATATAGACTAGTGACAACAGGATCTTCAAACTATAAAATCTCAAAAGCTGATGAATAGCTCTTTTGCCTTGGAAGATTATTTTATGAATTATAAAAGAAAGGAATCTTCATATTTGAGTATAGAGCACCTTTCAAAGTTAATCTATTTATGAGTACTTGCATAATATTTAATTTATTAAGGATATAATTTCAAGTACATTTTTAGCTTTAGTTTCAATAGGAATAATTTTACTTCTAAAATTTTTTCAAAAATATGTATTTAATACTTTCCTGGCAGAAGCCCAACAAGTAAGCATTCGAGGCAGAATAAAACCACAAAGAAGCCTAGAGAATTTTGCCACTGACTGGTCCTATTTGCTTTTACTTAGCAGGTAATTTGTTTTGATACAATAAGTGCCTCCTGAAGGCTATAAATGTATATGTACGTCATCCTTTTACACTCACAGGTAGTTGTTTGTTGGAACCAATGTCGATAAAGTATAAAAGTAATTCCCAGAATTGTTTAATAAGAGTATATTTACATGTTTGATATCATGTTATGTTATAAAACTGTTTACTTATAATGTGATGTCACTCTTTCTTCTTAGAGTTTACTCGTGTCAATATGGGCATTCATAAAGCTTTGCAGATATTGAGGAACAAAGTGGACTTACAGCATTTTTGTGGATATGTCACCATGTTGAATGCTTCTAGCCAGCTTGCAAACAGAAAACTCAGTGATGCTTCTGATGAGCGAGGTCAGCTCACAGTTGGGTTCTTTGAATTAAGATCACTGTATTGAGTTGATCACAATCTTAATACTTAAGAAGCAGGGAGACTTTTGTGGGGATGTTGAATTATTTAATACTTGGTATTTTTTCACGAAGATGAGACACTATTCTGTGACATCCTTTGGATAAATATCAGTTGTTTGGATGGAGAAAATACTAAGTGCCCAGCTAAAAGGCTATTGGCCTGGGGTTGGAGTTACAGAATGGTTGTGGGGTGTTAGCCCTCTAATCTCTGCTCCATGTCTATAGGCTTTCAGTTACATAAAGGACAGCTTCGAAACTTCAGTCTCTGTGTCACGGTCTTTCCAGAGTAGAACTAACAATTTTTCCTGTTGAACCATTCTCTTTCTGTCAAAGGCACCACTGTCTCATCACCCAAGCCCAGAATCTTTGTCTATTCTTTCTTTTGCCATGCTTCCCCTTAGTTTCCACGTTCTGTGATTAGTCTCTAGATGTCATCTTCTGTCTTCCCTTCTCTCTCTTTAGATTCCTCAGTGACTGTCATTCTGGTCTGTGTCTCGATCCTTTAATCATGAGTTGTCACAGTCCTTTCCTGTTCATTAGCCTTCCTGACCGTATTCTCCTTCTGTCTCCAACCCAGTCTGCACGTTGTCAACAGCTGATTCCCTTTTTTCTTCCTAATTAAAAAATGTGTTTTCCAGTCACCTTCTCTCATATACTGATTGTTGCTGCTCTGGCATAATTTTGGCTTGTATGTGGCTTTGGAGCCCATGGTTCCAGCTCTGGTCCATAACTCTAGAAAACCATACAGTTCTGACATCTGTCATTGATTGATTATATTCCCTGAGCCTTTTAGCGTGAAATCTTGAGTAAATATGATTGATTACTCCCCACCCATCCAGTGGATTGGATTGGCTCCCTTTGAGTTGAATATTCATGCCTGGTCCTTTGCCTTTGGCCAGAGGATCTGACTTAATTTTAATAGTTGGCTGCCACGTATCAGAGGGCATTTTCCAAACAGATGTATGGATTACGCAGTCATTACAAATCATGTCTGCTACAGTCATGTTTTATTTCTTTCATCCCATAAACATTTATGCAGTATCTGCTTAGGTACTGGAAATATAGGAATTACTGAGACCTAAGGAATAAATAAAACTCTAGGAAGGGAGACAAACCAATGAATCAGCCTGCTTTGTACTGTTAAAAGTCTGCGGTGGAGCTTGGCAACAGCTTAATGTGCTAATAATGTAGGACTGAGAAGGCATATCTCAGCCCAACTGAGCCATCAGTGAAGGCTTCTTAGAGAAGGTAAAGTTTGAACTAAATTTTGAAAAATGAGGATTTGGGTACATAAGAGATGATTGTTTATTTGGAGGGTAGCAGCCTTTCAGGTGGAGGGAGTCAGACACTCAAGTAGCTCTTGATCAAAAGAAAGAATTTGTTGGTAAGTAGCAGAAAATGAGAGTTGAGAAAAAGGTTAAGATCAAGAGATCTTGGAGGATCATATGTACTGGAAGATATGAAAAGTCAAAGAATTTTGAGGAGGAATGACATCTGATTGCACATTTCCATGGGGATGGAAGTGACTTTGGGAATGATCTACGTGAAAGGCTAACCTCTTGGTCTGCCTTTTGAGTCCTCATTTCTTGGGCCAGGGTTTTACCACTTCAGCACTGTTTGCATTCTAAGCTGGGTAATTCTTTGCTGCGGGGGCCTATCCCATGCATTGTAGGACGTTTAGCTTTCCTAGGTAATCAGTAGCATCCCTGTCCCCTTTCATGGCAACTGCATAGGTCTCTAAATGCTGTCAGAGGTCTCTTGGGGGACAGGATTGACCCTAGTTGGAAACAGCTGCTTCAGGGTGAATCTCTATTGTCATTCTTGTTGCTTAACGGCTTTTCTTCTGTTAAGGCTATTGAATGACTTGTGCCAATTACAAGAATCCTAATATTGTGTATGTCCTTTCATTGGAAGGAGAACCTGATTTGGCTTCTGGTTCAGACGTAAATGGGAGTACAGAGTCATTTGAAATGGTCATTGAGGAAGCAGCTATAGACTCAGCAGCAAAACAAAACTCTGGTAAGGCTTTAAGAATTATCTTCAGTTTTAGACTAGTTTCTGAGATTTAACTCTTCTGTTAAATCATTTGGGTGTCATTGTTTGCTCTGATTATCCATAACCTTTTAATAAGTATTCACTAGGAAACATGCTTATATGTTTAGGATAACAATGAAAGTGTTATAAAAATACGACCTGAGAGTATTTCATTTTTCCTGTGTTAAATTCTTTCATGTTGTAGATGTCTTGCAATGTCTTTCTTGGGGTGGTGGGGGTGGGGGTGGGGGTAAAAGGCCCCAGAAGCATGTACACACTCAAAAAAGATTCTTTACTGTTTAGAGATTCACTGACTTCTCTGAATCCTCTCCCCTATTAATAAGCCTGTTGATGGACTGCGGGGGCTGAGAGGAACCTGAAAATTCCTGGACCTCAGTTAACAGACCCTGGTCAGTCATAATATATGTAAATACATATGTGATTAATAACTATATCATTTTGTAGTTGCTACAACAGAAGCAGATTGGGTTCCTCTCGAGCTGTGCTTTGGAATTCCATTATTTAGTTCTGAATTAAACCGGAAGGTTTGTAGAAAAATTGCTACACATGGCCTTTGCAGAAAAGAGAGGTGAGGGTTTATATTCATTGTCATCTTTTCATCTATGAGACTTCTGGTGCTCAGTTGCTACATCTTATTTTCTTTTACTTCACACATGAGCATGGTAATTGCCTTGTGTCTATTTGTTGATTGAATAAAGATTGCTAGTTTAAGGATTTTTCTATATTTTTCTAAATTAAACTTCAGCACCTAAGAATCTGACACATGCAGACATTGGGGGGTACATGTTTTGGTTAATTTTAAGTATGTTAACTTAGTTACCCAGGTTTGGTGAGAGTGTGATAAAAATCACATGCTTATATGAGATTCCCTTGTGCACTTCTGTCATCCTGAGCAAACACACTCAAGTTATGTCA
Source organism: Canis lupus dingo (assembly GCF_003254725.2). NCBI lineage: Eukaryota > Metazoa > Chordata > Mammalia > Carnivora > Canidae > Canis > Canis lupus. The sequence goes on from NC_064255.1 coordinate 22,299,676, forward strand.
TGTAAATAGTGATTATCTCTTTTGGTGCAATTATAGCTGAGTTTATAGATTTTCTTCAGCTTCCACGTTTTCTAAAATGAGCATCTATTACGTATCAGAGATGACGTGTAGGTTTTATCTCACATGCTGACTCTGATCCATTGGGAGGAGTTGCTAAGAGGCAGTAAAATTTATGTGACTGCTGAGCAGAGAGGAATATCCCTGAATCTGATTGTCTTGGTAGAGTGGCTGGGAGAGCCGATGTCCAAAGGTCTCCTTGACTTCTTTATTTAAAAAAACAAAGTTGGATAATAAGTAATCCATCTAATTGGCTTAATATACTTTATCAGAAGATTGAAAATACCTCAATTGACCAATGATTTCAACAGTTCTCTGAAAGTTATCTACATGAGTAAAAAAGTAGAAATACTATACAGATTTAAGATGGCTACCATAATTGTTACCAGTTTACATATTTGAAAAATACTTGATTTAAGTGGGTTGATGTATATTAAATCTGTTAGACTTTTTACCCAGGTGTATTTTAAAATTAATTGGGGTGTTTGAAGTTGGTATTATAATGGTCATTCCTGTCTGAGTTTTCATTTTAAACATTTTCTTTCATTTAACATTTACATTTACTGATAGTTTAAACTTTTCCTAATAGTAACCTCTCAGTTTTGGTTTTATACATGATTTTTTATTTTAAAATGGTCTTTTTATGTACTGTTTAATATTATTAAACTGGCAGAAGTTTCATTGATGAGAACCACTGAAACTTTTAAAAAAGTTTATGTGATTAAACAGAATGTATTTACATATATAAATGCACTTAAATTGTTGAAATTAAACTCTTGTGAGATATTAGTTCTTGTCATTATATTTATTTTAAACTTTTTACCCTTGTTTTTCAGCCTTCAGAACCTCTTACATTCCAGTAGAAAACTGTCTCTACAAGTCCTTAACTTTGTTCACTCATTCCAGGTAACAAAACTCAAAAAATCCAAATGGTATTTGCATAGAGCGATATAGGATGCAGAACACTTTGACGTTTGTATTGAGTCTCCACAGTAATGAAATAAGCACTGATTTTAATTGATTAAGATGCTGAGCTTTAGGAAGTTAGTTTTCTTGCATGTGATTTCACTGTCCAGATGAAGAACGTCTAAAGCTGAGACTCTGTTCTGTGCCAGTGTTTCGTTCAAGAGAAATTGTGTTAAGCATCTACCCCATGAGCCATGCATCATGCTAGGTGCTAGTTCTTGGACATGATACGCTTCCATTAACTGCAGTGGTTCTTGGTTGCTGAGAGGAGGCTGTCTGTTTGTGGTGCAGGCCAGTGCTTTAGACCTTTTGTCTTCCCCCTTCCCCAAGAAAAGAAAGGATACTCTGTAGACTTGATTTGTAGATAAACTTTGGGAATGGAGTATTTCTGTTCAGAAGATGTGATCCAACATTATGAAATCAGTGTTTTGGAGTTTTGTTTCATTTATTTTAAATACTTGAGTCTACTCTATACCAGACCCTTATTAGGTGCAGAGGGAGACACTAGTGGAGCTTATAATGATGCTTGAGACTGTAAATAGTCAAGTAAACATTGAAATATATAAGTAATGACAGATTTCAATGGGTATTTTTGAAGGAGCCAGACTCCTTGGAATCTGATGGGATCTAAAGGGACCTAATTTAAATGGACAGAGATGATATAAAAGCTGAAACTTCTAAGAGATGGAAAAGAGTGTGCCATGCAGAGCTTGATAGGAGCAAAGGTCCTGTGTGAGGAAAGCACTTGGTGTACAAGGAAAGGAAAGAAGGCTGGTGTGGTGGAAACCTTGTGAAAGTGGGAGCGGGGGAGGAATAGTGGCAAGAGGTGGGGCTGAAGAGGAAAGGATAGCAGAGCCTTCTAGAGTATATCAAAGAATTTATATTTTATGTTCGAGTGAAAAGATAAATTATTAAAGACTTTTAAACAAGAATGATATTATTTCTGATCAGCTGTTTTAAAAGATTAGTTACCATTTGAAGAGCAGATTAAGAAGGAACAAAGCATAGAAGCAAGACCAGGTCGGAGACCACTGTCATAGCCCAAGTGAGAGTTGCTGGTAGCTGAGCTCCCTTTTTAATTAAAAATACCCCCAAATTTTGCATGTATCCATAGTAAAGGTTTATTATACATATGTACTGTTAAATCAATAAATTATGTGTATTATAAAACATACACAAAAATAGAAATTTTGTAAGGATGCAGTAGTTGGTAGAGGATTTCTAAAATTTTTATAGCCCCATACCCAACTTTGGAGTGAGTACCCACTTTGGAGACCACTGGCCTGGAGTATATGCTGGTGGGCTACAGGGAATGAATAATGTAGGATATATGTTGGAGTTAGATTGCTAGAACCTGGTGATTAATTCAATGTGAGGAAAAGATTGAGGGTGTGGTGAAGAAGGGAGGCGTCAAGAATGATTCTCCAGTGTCTGGGCTAGCATGATGTAGGGAGTAGGGAGGGCTGGGGAGGAACTTAACTGGAGAGTTAGGGTTTTGGACATGGTAAGTGTGGAATGGATGTCCCTGAGTAGTTGGGGTTTGTGAGGTTGATCTTTGCGTCTCCCACGGTGCTTTGTGTTCCACAAACATCTTGGGTCATCAGAGTCAGTATTTATAATGAACTGTATTAAATTATTTGGTTAAGTGTTGAATCTAGGAATTTTCTCCGGTTCCTTGGTCTTTTAGGAAGGTGCTTCAACACTGGATGTTCCCACTGAGGCCAGCTTTTCCAGTGTGCTCTCGCAGTCCTCCTGTGCTGACGCAGGAGTTCCACTTCCTGCAAAGAACTTAATCTTTAAAGATGGCATCTTATCAGAATGGAGTGGACGGTCACCTTCCTCGCTTCTTACTGCTAATCTCCATTTGCAATAATTCGGTTCCACCATTTGTTGCTCACACTTTCTGCCTTTTTTCTTTCTTAACGTTAGCTTTATAGTGCCAGCCACTAAAAAGCATCCTGCTGCTGCAGTGCAATTCACGCCCAACCGATGTTAAAAGATTGGGGAAACATGTTCACGTTTTTTCAAGTTTTCCTCATTATTGCACCTCCTAAGGCAACAAAGAGCTTTTTAGCAGCCTGCACTGTATTTTTTACCTTGAGACAATCTGCATTTCTTTTATAAAACTGAGGATATACTTTATAGGCTTTATGATGACTGTTATGTTTATAAGCAGTCACTATGAATATTGCAGTGGTAATTTTATATGTTAGTTTATCAAACATAAATCTTGTTTAATTTTATATTTTGTTACCTACTCTCTAGGGGATCATGGAAGAGGTGGAACTCTTCCTCTGAAAAGGCTTCTTGGTACTTAAAGTAGCAAAACTATAAAACAATAAACATCCAGTTTTGAGAGATGATATGATGGGGCATTAAGAATTTCTGTGGCTATCTGTAAATTATGTACATGAGTTGAACATTGTTGAAAGTATGTAAATCAGCATAGTTATGTATAATTTAACCTTGATTTATAAGATCTTAACTCAGACTATGACTATACATTGACATCTCATGAGAAGCTTTGGAAAACATTCTATTTTTAAACCAACATTTGTATGTGGACTTCTGTTGTCACTCACTTTGGGCTTTATATTTTCATAGAGTCTTTATGGAAAAATAGAATTTATTTTCCACTCTTGTAACTGTGGCTGCTGCACGTTTTCACCCAGACTGATTTTTTGTTTAGTAGCTTTACCAATGAATTGTTATGAAATTGAATTTGATGTTTTGAAACCAAGGATTGTGATTTTATAGGTTAGAATTACCTATTAGAGGTATTAAGGCTATGTCTTCTGATCAGAAACACTTTGGTGATAAACCTCCTTTGAAGATATTCTTAAGCAATCTGGATCTTAAATTTATGTGAATAGTTTTGGAGGAACTGATAAAGAAAAATTGAGTAATTTTAAAATGTTTCTTGAGTCATTGATTCTTTTAGATCTCAAATGTTAATTAGAATAATTGGAATCACTTTCTAGATTTTTTAAGTTACCTTCCTTGGGAAGTTTGTGCAGTGTTATAGTTTAGTGTAGCTCTTCTCATAGGATAATGGTTTGCTTGTTTAAAACTGTAACCAAACTAACTGGTCAAACAACATATATCTAAAACATTTAAAGCATTAGAGAATTTGGGAATGTTATAACCTAAACATTTTTGCTGATAATTTTGTTATTTATAGAATTGGTATTTGTGTATTTAACATACTACTGGAAATATATGCCTTTCTTAAAACTGTTAACATAACCATTCATTCAATACAATGGCCTACCTATAGAATTGAATATCTTGGAGCAGGTTACCTGTGGCACACAGTCAGTGCCGTGTTTTGGGTAAGTGCAGTAACGTTTCGTTTTCTACTTTGTCTTATATGAGGTAGAAATCAAGTGTATGTTATAAATGTTTGTCTGTAAAAGGCAAAATACATACTAATATTAAAATAATTTCTTATGACTGTGAATCACTCATTTATTTTTCCAATAATTGATATTGTACATTCCTAGTACTATTAGGTATGTATGTAACTTCTACAGTTTTTCAACCGAAAGTTGTAAGTATTTCAACTTGATCAGGGCTCTTTAATCTCATTTTCATTTGCTTTGTTTATATTAACTGTAGTTATTTTATTTATTCCTGTATTAACAATCTAAGCCTACTGTAATGACATGTACACTAATAAAGAATCGAATAATTTGTAGTTGGCAGTGAACCCAGTTGGTGGTGAATTGAAAACTTAAAATATGGGAGTGATTTGCTGCTATATTTCCTTTGAGAGATAATGGGGAAAGAATTAGAACCTAATAATGATCATGAATTTTAGGGAAAGTACTGGAAAAACAGGTGGACAACTCTGGTTTTTCTCCTGTGAATGAGGAAAGGTTCTGATTCCCAGTTGAAAACCTCTCATAGTTTTAAGGAGGGAGAATCTGCTTTTTAGAGCTGTTAGTAAAATGTGAAAGCTGCTTTTGTGCTTTGCTTTATGAACTTGGCTTTGTTTCATCCATATGTTAACTCATCTCCTAATCTTAGAACTGTCGATCCCATTCAACAAACCGTTAAATTTTAAGAGTAGACTTTATTTGCCAAAGAAGACTTATGAAAGAATTTTAAAGTAATTTCATTTGGCTTTGTGCTACCTCCCTTTCTGTTCTCCCCTTAATGTCCTTAAACCATGGGATACATTCTTTAGAAACCAAGAGAAAAAGAAATATCAAAAAGGACACAGAATTTAGTATGATACACCTCCCAGGTGGGTCTAAAGGAATGCAACTTTATGTCGTTTAAAAACATATCTGATTTTCTCGATTCCTTTCTTTCATTTTAAATATGTAATCAGCTGGTTTTATATTCATTTTCTGGAGAAATACCAGGTTTTTTTACTCGATGTTGTCAATCTTCTCTGCCATTCATTGTTTCTATTTTATGTTCAGTGTTTCAAATACAGTTTGTATTTAAAGATTTTAAAGTACCAAAACTCTGTAACTGAGTACAGTGGATTGTTTTCTGGTATGATGTTAATATTCTACAACAAAATGTATAAAGTGTTGTCAATTTGATTATTGACACATATAATATGTTTACAAATAAACTGTGGTGTTGATCAAATTACTGCGAAAATGTGTACATAATCTGTAAGTTCCTTTCTTAATATTAAATAGAGCCATGCTTTCAGTGCTGTGGCTTTCCTGTACTTTTCTTTAATGACCTTTACCTTTTCATTGCAGATTTATAGGAAGTTTCAAATTTATAGGAAAGTTGCAAAGATAATCCAGGGATGTTTCCTACACCTTTCCCCAAGCCTCCCCCAATGTTACCACCTTTTAAACTATGGCCTATATGTGAAAACTCAAGTTAACCTTAGGATAGTACTATTTACTATACTATGGACTTTATTTTTATTTATCTGTTTTCCACTAATGTCTTTTGCTGTTCCAGGATCCAGTCCAGGACACCACATTGCATTTATTTAGTCATGACCTTGACTCTATGAAGAGTACGGGTTAGTTATTTTGTAGAATGTCCCTTAATAATGGGTTTGTCTGATGTTTTCTTGTGATGAGATTTGAGGTTATGCTTTTAAGGAAGGATAGCACAGACGTGATGTGCCCTTCTACACTATATCATAATCACAGGATACACAATGTCAGTAAATATTACTGGTGATATTCCTTCACTGGCTAAGTTGGTGCCTGCTGGGTATTTCTATTGTATTTTCCCACTTTCTATACTTCTTTTGCCTTTGGAATTGAATTACTAGGTCTAACCCATAGTCAAGGGGAGGAGGTAGTATCTGTATATATTATTTAGATTTTTTTCTTAAATTTGTTCCTCTTTCCTATTTATTTGGTCCTTTGTTTATATTAGTATGTGAACATGGCTACTTTGTATTTTAGGTTAAAATCTAATCCTATTATTTATTGTGTAAATTGTTTCAACCTTGGCTATTGGGAACTCTTTGAGGTTGGCTCTTAAATTCTTTTGACATGCCTTCATCTTTTTTTTTTTTTTTTTTTAAGATTGTATTTTTACTTTCTGGCACTGCCAGTTTTCCCTGGATGTAGGCCCTAGAATTAGCTATTTCTTCAAGGAGGCCTAGTTACTTTTATTGGAGATTGGTATTTAGATACCAAGATCTGGGTGTTGCGTGTGCTCACTACTACCGCTTCTAGGCTTTTTCAGTGAAGTGTGCTAGGAGATTCTAATATGCATACTAACCAATATATAGTGTACGTTTCTATAATTGTTTCTAGATCTATCTGTATATATATTAAGTTCAGTTATACTCACTGAACCAGCACTGCAAGTTTCATTCTTTGTGTTTTGCCTTTGTGTTTATTTGTAACTTACTTCTCTGAGAGTGAGAACCCTGGCTTCTTTATCTACAATTTGTTTGCTTATTTGTTGAAACTTACAGTACTTATAATGTGGTTTCAGAATAGTTAAGTTGTACCCCGTGAGAAAAATGGCCAACTGTAGTATAGTGTCCAAGTACTTGTTTTTTGTCCTTAGCCTTACGCTATCTACTCAAAGCACCATTTTCCAAAGTAACTTAAGTTCAGCTTTTATTTCCCACTTCCTTTGTTAAGGTTATGTCATACATTTGTGAAACACTTTCACACTGTGCCTTCCATCTGGGGTCTCTTACATCCCAGTTGAGTTTTCCGTACCACAAAATTCACTCTGTATAGGCTTTGATAAATGCGTGATTATGTACCCACCATCTCAGTAGTATACAGAAGAGTTCCATCACCCTAAAAACTCCTCATTTACTCACCACCCCCACCCCGCCCTTCACAACCACTTTCCTGTTTTTTATTCTGTAATTTTGCTTTTCCTGGGACGTCATGTAAATGGGATTGTGCAATTTGTGGCTTTGTAAATCTGGCCTCTCTTGCAATGCAGAATGCATTTTAAATTTGTGTTATTGTGTGAATCAGTAGCTCTCCTTTGTATTGCTGAGTGTGATTGGATGGATGTATCAAGGTTTATTTTATCATTTAATGGTCATGACATGCAGGTTTTTAATATAAACATAATTAGTTTTGCTGGAAGTGGAATTGCTGACTCATTTGGTAAGTGTATATTTAACTTCTAAGAAACTACCACACTGTCTTTCAAAATGACTGCCATTCTGTATCCCACCAGCAGTGAAGCAGTGGTAACTCTTTGTGACCAAAATACTCATTTCCTTTTGAAAAATGATGTTGAGCATCTTTCTTTTCATATGCTTATTTGCCACCCATGTATCTTTGCTGAAGTGCCTATTCAGATCTGTTGTCCATATTTTAAAAATTGGGTTTTATTGCTGAGTTTTAAGAGTTACATATGTTATTCTCCTTTGTCAGATACATGTTTTGCAAATGTTTTCTCCCAGTCTGACTTGTCTTTTCATTCTAATAGTGTCTCTTAAAGAACAAAAAATGTTTAATTTTGACGGAATATACTTTATTTTTTTTAATGGGTTGTACTTTTAATGCTATTACCTGAAGAACTCATCACAAACCCAAGGTCATGTAGATTTTTTCCTGTTTTCTTCTGAAAGTTTTATAGTTTTATGTGTAGGTCTTGGACACATGTTGAGCTAATTTTAATATATGGGGTGAGATGTTTTTCAAGGCTTGTTCTTGCATATAGACATCCAGTTGATAGAGCACATTTCTTGAGAAGAGTCTCCTTTCCTCATTGAATTGTCATTGCACCTTTATCAAAAATCAGTTGATAAATATGTAGAGAGAAGGTAGATTGGTGGTTACATGAAGTGGAGATGAGGAGTGAGTGCAAATGGACATACATCTTTTTGGAGTACTAGAAATGTTACCATAAGATAATTGCATTGTACACTTAAAACAAGTGAATTTTATGTGTAAGTTATAGTTCAATAAAGCTGTTTTTAAAAAAATCAGTTAACATTTGTGCGCGTGTATTTCTGGGCTCCCTCTTCTGTTCACTTGATCAATGTGTCTGTCCTTTGAATACCACACTGAAAGTGAATAGTAAGAGTCCTCCTGACTTTTTTTTTTTTTTAATCGATGGATTGATTTTGGCTCTTTCAGTTCCTTTGTCTTTCTTTTTTTTTTTCCTCTTTCTATATAAATTTTAGAATCAGTATGTCAGTATCTACACACAAGCTTTGCAGGAATTTTAATCAGTTATTTTGAATCAGTAAATCAAACTGAGGAGAATTCACACTCTAACCAATATCTCTCCCATTTATTTATATATAACTTGGGGGGGAGGGTGAGTGCTGTATTGTAGGTTTCAGCATACATAAACTACAAATTTTGTTAGATCTTTTGATAAACACTTCACTTTTTAAGCTTTCAAGTTGAAATTATTCATTGCATATATATAGGAATATGACTCACTTTTGGATATTTTGGTTTTACTAAGTTCCCTTAGTGAAATTTTTAGTAGATTCTTGGAGATTTTTAACATAGATGATTATGTTGTCTCTGAATAAAGATACTTTATTTTTAATCCTATGCCTTTTACTTCTTTTACTTGCATTATTTCACTGGCTAAAACTACCAGTATAACATTGAAGAAGAGTTATGAGAACAGACATCTTTGCCTTGTTCCCCCATTTTAGGGGGAAAGTATTCAGTATCTAGCTATTAAGAATGATATTCACTATAGATTTTTAAATGAATGACAATTAGGTTAAAGAAATTCCCTTCGAGTTCTACTTACTGAGAAAGTTTTTTTGTTGTTGTTTTGTTCTTGTTTTTATCATGAATGGCTGTTGGATTTTGTCTTTGTATTCAATGAAATGATCATATGGTTTATTTTCATTTAGGCTCTTAATATGGTGAATTACAGATTACTTTTTGAATATTTTTTTTTCTTTTTGAATCTTTAATCAGCTTTGTATTCTTGTTATGATTTCAACTTGATCACAATGGCTTATCCTATCGCTGGATTTGATTAGCTAATATTGAGTATTTTTATGTCCATATTCCTGAAAGATATTGATTTGTGGTTTTGTCATATCTTGGTCTGATTTTGGTAGAATGTGCTAGTAAAACTTTCTAGGCCTAAAGTTTTCTTTTTTGGACCATTTTGAACTACAAGTTAACTTTCTTTAATCTATTTAGGTTAGCTATTTTTTTCTTGAGTGAGTTTTGGAAGTTTGCATCTTCTGGTAATTCAGTATTTCAAACTTTTCCAATTATTACTATATTTGTGATGGTGATCTTTGATCAGTGGTTACAACTCACAGCTCACTTGATGGTTAGCATTTTTTAGCAACAAAGCATTTTTAAATTAAGGTATGTACCTTATTTTAGACAGTGCTATTGGACACTTACTTATGTCCAGTGTAATTTAAACATAACTTATATATAGGAAACCTAAACTTTAATTGACATTACTGCATTCACTTTATTGCAATGGTCTGTCACTGAACCCACAGTGTCTCTAAGGTGTGCCTGTTCCCTTATTGTCCTTTCAGTCAGTGGGTTCAGAATAAGAAAAAAAGATGAAGTGAGGTAAATTCCAAAGAGAAAATGTTTGAGAATTGCCCAGAACAGATGAAATGTAGGAATCCAGAGGTACAGGAATCCAGTGCATATCAATAATGAATTTAGGAAATAATCACATCACAAAAGTACTTAGAGAAAATATTAGCTTACATTGTGAATCCAGCAAAACTGTCTTTCAGCCACAAAGGTGAAAAAGATATTTTCAAATACAAGTTACTAAGTTTATCATTAGACTCACCTAAAAAAAAAAAAAAAAAATCAAATAAAAGTGAATTACTCCAGAAGAAATCTCTGCAAGATGAGGAATGCTGCACAAAGATGTTGATTAAAGTGTTGATTAATTTTTTTCTGAATAAAAATAAAAATGTTTAATTTGGGAGAGTAAATAACCAGGACTAAAATCCTAAAAGATAATGGCATGTGAGTCAGGAGGTGTTTTACACACAGTTAAAGCACTCTGTTTTTTAGAGAGTAAGTAATATTCTTTGATTTGCACCCCTAACACTTACTGTACATTTACTACATGGCAAATGTGGTACTAGTTTTTAGGGATGGATCAGTGAATTAAAAATTCTGGACGTCATAGAGTTTACATTCTAGTTGGTGGGGACAGTAAACAAAATAGTAAAACACTAGAGGGTGGTGATTCTATAGAAAAAAGGTCATGGTGAGAAGGGTGGGAAACACTAAGGTTTGGGATTGCAATTCAGTAACTGGTCAGAGAAGACCTCAGTGAGAGGGAGACTTTTTTTTTTTTGAGAGGGAGACTTTTAAACAAAGACCTAATGAGAATGTGAGCCATGTAGACATCTAGGGAAGAGTGTTGAAGGAGAGGAAACCACCATTCAAAGGCTCTCAGAAGCATCCATGGCACGTCCAAGGAACTTCAAGAAATGAGATGAGACTGGTTAAAAGGAGCTAGGGGGATTGCTGGGTAGATTTGGTAGCAGGGGAAGACAGAATGTTTGGTATCTTATTGGCCATTGTAAGCACTTGGACTCAGGTGTGAAATCACTAGGTTTTGAGCAGAAAACCATCCAGTGTGACATTTGGTCGCTGAGTAGGACGTTGAGAATAAATGAGGGACAAGCATGGAATTTGAGTATGTGCAACAATCTATGTGTCAAGTATTAATTGCTTTGGTAGAGATGGTTCATGGAAGTATTCCATAGAAGATGGTTCATGGAAGTAGCTAGAAATGATTTGGATTATGCATATAAAGTATGAGTAACACTAAAGGAATAGAGTTTATAACTTTGAAACCAGAAGAAGGGAAAAATGGAATTGAGAAGAAAAAAGGAGGGGGGAGAGAAGAAAAAGCAGGCCAAATAAAAAGCAAAAATATGGTGAAACAGCCCAAATTCATAGAATCATGGTACACATAAATTGACTAAATTTACAAACTTAAAAAAAAAAAAAGGAACAACCAAATTGTTAGGTTGACATCTATCCTGTTTCCCTCAACCCTGTCAACTTGATGTTTACGGGAGCCACCCTAAAAACCTAGAGATGTGAAAGGGTTAAAAATGCAATAATGGAAAAGAGATACGGAAACAGGTGCCAAAGAAATCTGATATTTACATAAGACAAAGTACACCTTAAGACAAAAAGGACTACTGATACCGGAGTGTGTCAGGGTTCCAAATGGAAGCAGATAGCACATTAAAATTAGGACCATTTAAGGAGCATTCTTTTACAAAATATAAACTGATATTAATGAGTTAGAAAACAAAAATACAAACAGAAGGTCCATTGCCAAAAAACAAGTGAGATTAATCCTAAAAAATGAAAACAGCATTAGGAATTAAGGGGTCATCAACATAGATCCAGTAGAGTTTTAAAAGATAGAAGAATATATGATGGGGCACCTGGGGGGGCTCGGTTGGTTGAATGTTGGACTCTTGATTTTGGATCGGATAATGGCCTCAGGTGTGTGTTGAGGGTGAGGGTCTGCACTCAGCTGGGGAGTTAGCTTGAGGATTCTTTTCCTCTGCCCCTCCCCCCAACTCACATGCATGCACGTGCTTTCTCTATCTAAAATAAATCTATCTTTAAAAAATATATACGACAATTTATGCTGGTGTAGATTTGAAAGCATCGACAAAAATTTTAAAAGTATAACTTAGGGCAGCCCCAGTGGCCCAGTGGTTTAGCGCCGCCTTCAGCCTGGGGTGTGGTCCTGAAGACCCGGGATCGAGTCCCTTGTTGGGCTCCCTGCATGGAGCCTGCTTCTCCCTCTGCCTGTGTCTCTGCCTCTCTCTGTGTGTCTGTCATGAATATAAAATAAAATATTTTTTAAAAAAGTATAACTTAGTAAAATTGTGATTTAGGAAGAACCCAAAAGCCTGAATAGTCCTATAATTGTTAAATCAGTGATTTAAAATCTTAGGAAGAAAACATCTACTCTAGATAATTTTATAGGTACGTTCTACCAAACTTTTAAAGAACAGATCATTTCAACTTAATGCAAGTTTTTCTAGTAAATAAGGAGGGAATACTCTCAACTCTCAAGGCTAGTATAACCTTGAACACAAAGCCACAGAAGAATGGACCAAGAATGGCCACCTGCAATCTCATCTCACCCATAAATATAGTTGTGAAAGTGGAAAATATTCAAAAGATCGCAAGTTGAGTTTATTCCAGGAAAGCAAGGCTATTAATCTATTAATACAATACATCTCACCAAAATTTAAATATTGTATATGATCATTTCAATAGATGCAGAAACTGATTTTGATAAAATGCAACACCCAATTAAAGACAAAAAGGGACACCTGAGTGGCTCAGTTGGTTGAGTCTGGCTTTGGCTCAGGTCATGATTTCAGGGGTCTTGGGTTGGAGCCTGGGCATTGGACTCCCTGCTCTGTGGGGGGTCTGCTTCTCCCTCTACTCTGCTTGTGCTTGCTCACCCTTGATCAAATGAACAAAATCTTAAAAAAGAAAAAAGGGCAATGATGTTTTTAGTGAGTTGAGAGTAGAAAGGAATTTTCTCAACCTGATAAGATCTACCTACCAAAAACCTACAACAAACATCATTTTAGCGGTAAAGTGTTAGAAGCATTCCCTTTGAATTCAGCAACTAGATTAGGATACTCATAATTCCTACTTTCATTAAGTCATGTGGGAGGTTCTAACAGTGCAGTAAAAAAGAAAAAAGATTTGGAAAGAATGAAAGAAATAGCCATTATCAACAGGTGAAATAACTTTATATAGAAAAACGAATTAACCTAGTAGATAATTAGAAATAAGCGCAACGTGGATAGATGTATTATCACAGCTAAAAATCAGATGCCTCCCTATTCCCTGGGAATAAACAAAAATATTTTTAAAGGTATTCAATGGCAAAACATAGTTCCTAGCGATGAGGCTGTAAGAATTCATGCAGCACTGTGATGAAAACCTTCTTTTGTCTATCAGGGTTTATGTAGAAAACAAACCACATTAGTTATTTTAACAGAGGTAAGTAAAATGGAGTCACTAAAACAGTTTTTTGGGGAAAAAGGGAAACTGAGAAGATAGCAGAGGTAGTAACTGCAGGAACTCTACACCCCCAGGTCTGGAGTAAGCCTGGAATGAGCTTGGCGTTGCCAGAACCTAGAAGCACGAAGGAGGAGCCCTCCAGAGTCGAGAAGCTGACCGCTAAGGAGCCCGTACCACCGAGCTGTGGCCAGTGCCCCAGGAGCCGGGAGGAGGGCCTGTGTGTTGCTGGGACTCGGATTCCGAGGTTGGAGCACTGCCTGGCTGAGGGATGCTGCCCATGGTGTGGTAGCAATTCAGTTTCCCCTCAGCAACCAGGGTTACCTGACCAGTTCAGTGACCCCCCGATTATTCTTTCAGTGACCTGAGAAGTCCAAGGGGGCCAGGTGGGCATCTCAACTGCTGGTCCAAAAGAAGCTTTGCTGTGCTCCCTGGAGGAAGCATTCATTCCTCCCTGGGAGCCTAAAATCTCCAGATGGAAAGCAAAAATGCTGTAAATGCTTTATTCATGTAGTAGTAAAGGGAGCCATGCCCATTCCCCCTTCTTGACTCCCAGGCCTTCATATTCTGAATATGGGAGAGATGATGTGCTCTTGGAGAAGAGCTTTTTGGTGGGAGCTCTTGTGTACTGCTGGTGGGGTAAAAACTGGCACAAGCTTTTTTGGAAAATAATTTGATACAATCTTGCAAAGTTGCGTATTTACGTATCCCGAAATCCAGCAATTTTAGCTCTAAAAAAATCTTAGAAGACAAGTAGCATTGTTTATATTATTTTTAATAGAAAAAAAAGGGGAGGAGGTTAAACAGTCCAAAAGTCAATGGAAGAATCAACCAATGATGTATTACATTCCCATGTTGACCTATTATATAGAAGTGGAAATGATGGAGCTGGAACTATTAGTGCCCCTTTTAAATGATAACATCCATTTTATAGATGGATACAATATGTTCTAGTATCCTCAAGAGGATGTTACTTCTAGTTTTGATATTTTCTTCTGCCCTCTACGTTGTCTCTTTTTCTCTGAGTTCCTTTTTTTCTGTTTCTGCTTCTGGAGGTTTTCCTGTAAAGACTGCGATCATGTATGCAAGGGTGGCCATCGCCCAGAAGGTTACTGGGACAGTGCATGCACAGGTGGGGCTTGTTGGCTGGTGGGACTCACTGAAGGAGGGAGCCACTTGTCACTAGGTCGCTTCCAGCTGTCTGGATCTGGAGGTGTCTGCTCTGGGTCTGAACTGTGCGGTCAGTGAGAATGGTGTGGTAGGGATACTTGTGCTGTCTCTGGTTTAAGGAGAGGTTCCAGAGGAGACTTCAAGCTCCTGCCCAGATGTTAACAAACACGGCTACCAAGCTCTGGGAGCTGGGAAGGGAGGTGGAGTCAAGGTTTAAAAAAAATTTTTTTAAAGATTTTATTTATTCATAAGAGACACAGAGAGAGGCAGAGACACAGGCAGAGGGAAAAGCAGGCTCCCTGTGGGGAGCCTGATGCGAGACTTGATCCCAGGACCCCGGGATTCCACCCTGAGCCAAAGGCAGATGCCCAACCGCTGGACCACCCAGGCATCCCAGGGTCAAGGTTTTATTAACCATTTTCTTCCATCTTGTGCCGTTCTCTTCCTGAGCCCTTCTGATTCAATTTCTCCTTCCATCCTAGCTAGATGAAGATGTGTGATTTGGGGGAGTCAGTGCTGTTTCAAATGAACTCTGTTTTCCCCTGGATTCCCCTTCGTCTGCTCTGAAACGTCGTCTGCCCATCCCAACTCTGCTCTTGTGCTGTGTGGTTTGGTTACAGACCTCTCTTCTTTTTATCGGCGATCATCTCTGTTTCTCATCCTCCTGTGGTTTTATTGGGTGGTTGCCCAAAGAAGGGCAGAATGTTCTTTAACTTCTTAAAATCAGAAAGTCTCCTGGCCTGATTGATTGTATTTTGTTTATTCCCTTAAGTGACAAGGAACTCCACCCTCAGAGGAAGCCTGTGGTGGTGCGGGTAGTGGATGGAGGTTCTGTCGATTGAAAGGGACATGTGGGCATGTCCCTGTCCCTCCATTTGGCTAGAGTGGCCATCTCGCTCTTTCTCTCTCTGTTGGATGTTCTTTTTTCTTGCCCAGTCACTGGCTGTGGGCTGCCCTGAGAAAACTGTGGCCCAGGCTGGAAAGCTGAGGCTGACC
Source organism: Canis lupus dingo (assembly GCF_003254725.2). Taxonomy (NCBI): domain Eukaryota; kingdom Metazoa; phylum Chordata; class Mammalia; order Carnivora; family Canidae; genus Canis; species Canis lupus. The sequence continues at coordinate 22,315,323 of NC_064255.1, forward strand.
CTGAAGGAATCAACAGCCTGGGGGCTACCACATAACCACCCTGTTTGCAGCCCCACAGCTTGAAGGGTGGGGGTCAGAGGGCTGCATCTCCTTGCCTGCTACCTTTACAATACAAAAACCCCTTCTGAGAAGAAAAGGCAAGCTAGGGTAGAACAATGGGCAAAACGTATGAATAGGCAGTTTGTAGAAAAATATAATAGCTAACAAAAATGAAAACAAATTAATTCATAATTAAACACAAATTAAAACTACTATGTGGTAGCATTTCCCACCCAACACACTGGCAAAAATGAAAAAAGTGGTAATCCAGAGTGTCTGTGAAAGTCTAGGGCAGGGTGGGTAGTATTAGTGGGAAGGTAAATTCTTGTTAACTTTCTTTGGAGGGAAACTTGAAAATATGTGTTAGGATTTAAAATACACTATACTTTTTGATACATTATGACCCTAGGAATGTTATTTTTAAACCTACTTGGACATATGCATAGGAGGAAATTCATTGTAGCTTTGTTTATAATAGCAAAAAAAAAAAAAAAGCTAAAAAATGTTAATTTGTTCACTAGAATATTGGGTAGAACAAAGGTATTTTCTACCCATTTCCAAGAAATAAGTAAAGGCAGGAAAAGATTTTAATAATATATTGTTAAGTGAAACAAGAGGTTCCAGGACAGCATTTGAGCCCATTTGAGGAGAACAAACAGGGTTATAAACTTGTTATAGGTGCGGATCCAGTAGGCAGGAGAAGATTCCAAAGAAACTAGAAGAGTTCTCTCTGGAGACAGTGTTTGATTTATCTGGGAGGGCTCTAATTTTTATCGTGTCCCCTTCTACTCCATTTGGAATTTTCTTTTTTACAGTAATAAAATGTAATTTTTAGAAGCTCATTGGAAATGCAGCTGTTGCAGTTGTCAGATCTGGTCAGCAATGATTCCCAGTGGCTGCCCTTGCTGGCTCAGTGGGATAACAGGGGGCCATCCTTGTGTGGTTGGATGGAGCCATTTGACTTGTCTGGCCAGTGAGTAGAGGTGAATGGATTGTGTTAGTTCTGGGCAGAAGATGTCATTGTCAAGACAAGATCCTCTGGAATTCTCCTTTCCTCATGGTGAGGTGACTGGTAACATTTAAGATGGTGAGAGCTTGCTCAGCCTGGATCCCCTGTGACTACAATGAATAGAACATTTGTTTTTTTCTCTACCCATCCCTGTGTGACCAACCTGCAATGTGCAGTGAACCCACAGCAGTGTAGTAAAAAAGGCAATATCCACCATTATCTGAAAAGGCTATTAAATTACTTCCTCTCTGGGCAACTGGGTGGCTCAGTTGGTTAAGCATCCAACTCTTGATTTTGGCTCAAGTCATGTCTCAGGATCCTGAGGTGGATCCCTGGTGTCAGGCTCTGCGCTCAGTGGGGAGTCTGCTTGAGATTCTTTCCCTCTGCCCTTACCCCCACACTTGCTCATTTTCGCTCTATAAATAATAAATCTATCTATCTATCTATCTATCTATCTATCTATCTATCTATCTATCTATCATCTATCTATCTATCTATCTTTAAATTACTTCCTCTCTTTTCCAAACATATATTTGTTGTGAGGCCAAATATTCTTCATGTACTTCAATCAGAGTAACAGATGGAATGCCGAAGCATATGAGAATCCAGCTGCCTTTAGTAAGCCGGACATTAAAAGGATTTGCAAGGACATACAACAATGCTCTTTTTCTCATCGGAGTACTTTTTCTTTGGAAAATATATGGAGCACCTGGGTGGCTCAGCTGGTTAAGCATCTACCTTCAGCTCAAGTCATGATCCCAGGGTCCTGGGATCAAGCCCCATGTCAAACTCCCCGCTCAGCAGGGAATCTGCTTCTCTCTCTCCCTCTGCCCCTCCCCTGGCTTGTGTTCTCTCTCTCAAATAAATAAGTAAAATCTTACAAAAAGAAAAGATATTTTTCTTTTTTTTAAAGATTTTATTCATTCATTCATTCATTCATTCATTCATTCATTCATGAGAGACACAGAGAGAGAGAGGCAGAGTCACAGGTAGAGGGAGAAGCAGGCTCCATGTCGGGATCCCAACGTGGGACTCGATCCCGGGACTCCAGGATCGTGCCCTGGGCCAAAGGCAGGCGCTAATCCGCTGAGCCACCCAGGGATCCCCAGGTAGTTATTTTTCATTAAATACGTTGTTTATGCTAACATGTCATGGGTTTATTATTGTACTTTGAAATAATGAATGCTCAACACTTTTTACAGTTTTAATTTCTACTAAATGTCAACAGATATACTAAATTTCTAATTTCTACTAAATGTCAACTGAATCCACAAAAGCTCTTTGGAGGCCTCAATAATTTTTAATATTTTAAAGGAGCCCTGAGACCAAAATGTCTGAGAGCTGCTGACCTAGACTATTCCAACTGTGACAGCAATTAGGGATTGGCACGCATTTTAAAATCACCAACATCCATGGCCCATATAATTGTTTACAAATCTTACATTATTTTTAGAAAGCTTTAGTTTTTTAAAGATTTTATTTATTTGTAAGAGACACAGAGGGAGAGACAGAGACATAGGCAGAGGGAGAAGCAGGGTCCCTGCAGGGAGCCCGATTCAGGACTCGATCCCAGGATCACGACCTGAGCCAAAGGCTGACGCTCAACCACTGAGTCACCCAGGTCTCCCTTAGCTTTTTAAGTCACAGTTTTTTTCTGATAAGGACACAATTCACTTTCGCTATGACAGATTGGAAAATGCAGACAAAAATGAGGATGACAATGTCAAACCATAATTTCACTACCCAGAGATAAACACTGGGAAGTTTTTGGTATGATTCTTAGCAGCACATTCTTCTCACTTACTCAACAACATAGAAACACATACACAGCCATAGGTAAATGCCTGGAACAATCCAGAGCCACCCTCTACAGGAAGCTTAGTCTCTTGCCTTTTGCATTTCACATTACTTAGTTAGAATTTTTTTCATCTATCAAATGTTCTCTGAAAATGTATACTTTCCATGCCAGAACTTCCTCATCAATACGCAGCATCGTTAGTTAAGTAAATTGTCTTTAAAAATCGTGAGGATCAAAAACTCAGGTGGTTCCTTATGGCCAACTGAATAAAATGAAAGTTACACTTATTTCAAATAAAGTCCACGAACAGCTAGCCCATTTTTTTCAATCCAAAAATCTCCCAATGAAAGCACAGTGAACATCAGTCCTGAGTATATCCTAAGAGGCCACTTCTTAGGCCCAAATTATGCAGAGTGTGATTTTCCTCTCCATGCACGAGGGGAAGGACAGAGCTTTGGAAAATGCTGAGTCTGCTCTAAATTGTCTTGTTGCTTTTGTCTGTTTCTCCCGTGAGAGAAAACACTGAGCACTTGCCACTCTTCCAAGCAGACACCCACCCAATGCCAGGCAGGATTGTCCACTAGAAATTTGTCTTATTTAGACCATTCCCGCTGTCATTTGAACAACACCGTTGTAACTCCAGAGTGCTCCAAGGGCACCATTGCCCGACTAAACTTTTCTTTGAACCTGATCTCTCGATGATGTTCTTGCTGCTGTTTGGAAGGTCACTGTCCACGCCCCTGGAGTGCTGGCCTTCCTGCTCCGGCAAAGCAGTGACAGTCCTGTTTATTTTTATTTTTTAATATTTTATTTAAATTCAACTTGCCAACATATAGTGTGACACCCAGTGCCCATCTCATCACCTGCCCTCCTTAATGCCCGTCACCCAGTTAGGCCATCCTCCCACCCACCTCCCCTTCTGCAACCCTCTGTTGGCCTCCCAGGGTTAGGATGGTCCTGTTCAAAGCCCAGTCTGGCGGCTGGAGTCACCTCTGCAGGCTTTTCCCCTCCAGAGGGTGGCAGTGTTTCACTTTGCAATCCTCCTTGCTCGGCTCAAATTCTCCACTAGCCGGAGGACAGCACAGATTTTCCTTTCCGAAAAAAAAAAAAAAAAGATTTTCCTTTCCGCAGAATAAGCAGGATCTGGTGGTAGTCCATCCTCACCCACATCCCCAGCCCTGCTGACTGTCGTTGGCTTGGAGAACTACTCTGAGAACATCAGGACTGACTCCTATAGGGTGATACGAATAGAATTCCGAGGGAAGGCATCTCGTGCTGGGACTGAGTGTGGGATGACACGAAAACATTGTTGAAAAGCCACCTGAATGTATTTGGGTGGCAATGGTTGAGGTGGGTGCCCACAGCCCCTTCTTCCTGACTTTGTTCTAGCGATCACTTCTCCCCACCACGGCCAAGCAGGAGCATCTGGTCCTGCCCAGGATCACAGAGGGGCACAGAAGGGGACTTGGGGGTTCAGAGACAATAATGTAATAGTCAACCTGGTGGCCATGGCAGGGGTATGTTACTGAGTCTGAAAAGCTGACACTTGGGTCAATTTTTGCGTTGAATAAAACGTTCCATGTGTGTTGGGTTTCTATTGCTGCGTAATAAATTACTACACATTTAGTGGCGTAAAATGACATCCAGTTTCTGTGGGTCTGAAGTCCGTGCACGGCATAGCTGGGTTCTCTTCTCAGAGTCCCATAAGGCTAGAATCAAGGTTTCTAGAAGGCTGCTTCTCCTCCAGAGCTCATGGGGTTGTGGCAGAAATCAGAATTCAAAATTGAGAGCCTTGCAGTCCTGGTTTCCTTGTTGACTGTCTTGCTGGGAGCTCTTTTCGCTCCTAAAGGCTGCTGCATTCCCTGACACATGTCCCCCTCTATCTCCAAAGCCATGGGGAACCTTCCTCGTGTTGCATCCTCACACTGTGACTCTCCCTGACTTCTCTGTATCTGATCTCTAGACTCAGATTTAAGGTCTCATGTGTTTAGGTCAGGCCCACCCGCATATTCTCCTTACTTTACCTTAAGTACATCTACAAAACCCTTTCACAGCAGCACCTAAATAAGGGTTTGATCAAAGAATTAAGAGAATATATGTGACACCAGGGACAGGGGGTCTTTCTTGGAGACCATGAATTCCGTCACCAAGCCAGATAATAAAACACGCAAGCTCCCTTCTCTGACGCTGTTTCCATTCTTAACCAGGAGGTTGGGCTGGGGACATACAATAAAAGAAGAAAGGAAACAACAGGACACCTTGGCTGGTTGAGTGCTCGTGAAGAATGTTAACGGGGCGGTATTAGAGTGGCAGGTGGCTGGAACACCTCACATGGGCTCTTTAGCCAAGACCTCTCTGGAGAGTTGACATGGAGCTGAGATACGAAAGGATGGATTGGACCAACGATGCAAAAGGCTAGAGGAAAAGCCTTCCAGGTGGACAGAATGGTAAGTGCAAAGATGGGATCTTGAGGAATAGAAAGGGAGACCGAGGTGGCGTGTGTGTCACATTTTCTCAGTCGCTCTGTACGCTGGGCAATGCAGCTGACCCAGGTGGGCCTGGTCTGCACACAATCAATGGCTGGTTCCGTACATGAGGCCAGTTGGTTTTGTGGAGGAGGAAGCAGAGGGTTTCTCGAAGGCCCTCAAGGCTAGTAAGATCCTCTGTTCCACTGGACCAGAGATCCTCTGCTGGGCGGGGGGGGGGGGGGGGGGGGGGGGGGGGCTGAGAGCCATGACAGTGTGCTTGCCCAGAAAGCAATAAATGGTGCACATTATGCTCGCTGCTTGGACAGTTCCTAGTACTGCTTTCCCCCCAAAGAGAGCCTTAGAGGAGTTTAAAGGGATTTGAGCAGGTCATGAACAATGTTTGAAAATGCTGGAGAAAAGAGACTTGAACCTGCACTCCACACCCCTGTAACCCCAGGTTCACTCCCACAGGCTCTCCCAGTGGTGCCCAGTGGCCCCGGGGCTCAGCATTGAGGGCTGCCCTTCCTTTTGTATTTGAACTTGTATATTTGTGTGAAGTGAAGTAGTAGAGACATCTCTGATGTCTTGTTTTTTTGGGGGGGGCACAAATTAAAGGTATGTTTTGAGAGTTACATCAGAATGAGACAGATTTTGGTGCAAATAGCTTATATGAGAGCTATTTCATACCCTGGAATCACATTGAGGGTGGGGGCAAGGAAGGGATCAAAGCCATTAAGGGGTTGGCCAATGAGAGGGTTAAGGCTGTGGACCATCAGGGCTCCATTCTGAAGGGGACCCTTTGGGAGACTGAGTAACATCCCCTGTGGGTGAGGGACTCTGGGGATTGCTTCTCTGACCCCGTCCCTCACTGGCTGGGGGTTGCTTCCATGGCTGTTAACTCCCTGGCACCTTTGACCTGCCCTACCGGGGGCCTGAGCATACTCCCCAGGTCAGAGAGACACTTTGAGGCAGAGAGACACCTATACATGGGGCAGGAAGGCAGCAACATGCACAGGAGCTGAAGCCAGGAGCTGAGGCCACAGATGACCCTCCCTGTGGGCTGAGGGGATATCGGTGGGACTCACGACACCAGGTCCGTTGCTGGGGACAGTGAGCTGTGATTTTTGTTTGGCCCTTGCATGGAGACCCCTTGGCCAAGAGCCGCCTGAGAGGAGCGTGTACGAGGCTGTGTTGCAAGCTGGCTCTCGTCTTGGCAGCCCCTGTGCTCTCTCTGTGATACCCGGTCAACCGTTCCCCTACACCGTGGCCTCAGACAAACTCTGCCCCTTGTCTGAACCCGGGCTTCCTTATCCTCTTCCTCACCATGATGCATTCATTAAAGATTTAAAGAGTGTGAATGGAAAGGTCCACATGAAGATGCCTTGGAGAGAGAGAGAGAGAGAGAGAGAGAGAGAGAGGCAGAGACACAGGCAGAGGGAGAAGCAGGCTCCATGCAGGGAGCCCGATGTGGGACTCGACCCCAGGACTCCAGGATCACGCCCTGGGCCAAAGGTAGGTGCTAAGCCACTGAGCCACCCAGGGATCCCCAAAGCCATACTTTCTAAAAACAAAGCAGGACATTGGCTTCAAGAATACTGGCCAAGTGACCTTGGACAGGCTGCACAATCATTCTGAACTCCACTTTCCTTATCACGACAATGAGGACGGCTAAGACTTACCTCACAGACTGACACAAGCATTAAATGAGGTGAAGTGAGAGCTCCTGATGCATGGGGGGTAAGCAGACTGTCACCGCCCGTGAGTCCTGCCAAAGAGGCTCGGCTCAGCATCCTGTTCGTATCACCCTGCAGCGGCAGTCACCTGCCAAAATATTCCCTTTTAGGAACAAAAAAGATCCAAGAAGTTTCAGCCTTTCTGTCATGCATCATTTCTCTCCAGTGACTGAGGAGTCATCAGATTTGCAGACCTCGTGTCCCTGCAGGGCCATGAATCACTCACAGCGCCATCAGAGCCCCCAGCAGGCTGCCAGCATGATTCTCTGGTTTGAATACAAGCAGGATAACCCGTGGGACTCTCGGAAGAGACTGGGGTCTGCGGAACTGGGGAGCCTGGGCAGGTAGCTACACTTGTGCCACTTAGTCCCTCTCAAAGGTTGAGTAAATTGGTGAAATTAATTAAGTTTCTCTTGGGATCAAAATAAAAAGTGTTTCTCATGAGAAGTTACAGGGAAGACAGACTAGAAGGATCCAGGCTGGTCACTCAGTCTCTGTTGTCCGCCCTTACATCTCTGTTCCTGCGGGGCTGTGTTTATGGAACTGCCTCTCAAGCCTTCCCTCTATCTGACCTTGTCATGAAATTGGAGGACTCAGATGCAGTGTGTGTGTGTGTGTGTGTGTGTGTGTGTGTGTGTGCACGCACATGCACTTACAGATACCTGAAAGGAACATTTCCAGCACCCCAGGAAACTCTCTTGTGCTCCTTCCTAACTCATGCCCCTCCAGATGTTAACTACTACGCTGACCTCTATCACCTTACTTTTGAACTTCATAGATATGGAAGCATACAGTTGGCACTGTTTTGCGTCTCGGCTTCTTTTGCTCATTGATGTATCTGTTAGACTGATTTATATATTGTTGCTTGGGACAGGAAGCAAAAGTTTTGCTAGTGGCCAATCATGAGGGGTGCCACTCTCATTTCTGTCCCTTGGTGCCTGTACCCATGGATCTTCGCTAAGGCGGAAACAGCAGCATATGTTGGATGCTGATTCAGACCATACACGGCCCCTGCAGAACTTCCCTCCAGGTCTGCAAGGGGTTGACAACTAGCTAACACGGTGACTTAATCTTCCCCTGTCCTGTAGAGCCAGGAGCTTGAGGATGGTGATAAGAGCAGTGAATCCCATGACTGTGGTCCCACTGCCTGCACTTCATTTGCTGTGTTAGTGAGGGCAGTGCTAGCTGCTGTGACACAGCTGATCCACCCTGGGATCTCAGTGGCAAACACGCCAGGTGCTTCTTTCTTGCTGACTTACAGTTCAGTCACCAGTGGAGTGAGGTTGGGTCCCAGCGTGATGGGCACTGAGCCACCTTCAACCTGCTGCCAGATGAGGGAAGAGAAAGCAGAGGAACAAGAGTGAATGGTGCAAGCACAGGTGCTGGCGTCGATCACTTCTCTTCGTGTACTTCGCCTACGATTCAGTTACACGCTCACAAGCAACTGCAAGGGAGGATGGGAAATACAACCAAACCAGTGCACCTCCAGGGAATGAGGGAGATAGGCCGAGAAACAGCTGACCCATCTCTGCCACGGGAGATTTCCACAATAGACCTTCAGAGCTCGCAGGAGAATGCTAGCTCTGGAAGGGATCATAGAGGTCATGTAGCCTTGTTTTCAACCAGGGCTGTGCCACCCTTTTAAGGGACCACCCAACTGGAAATGTGTGGTGCTGTCTTAATGGTGACAATCAGTGGCAGTCACTACTGGTGGTGACTAGGGGCTGGGAATGTGGTCCTGGGCAGAAAACAACTAGCTCAACCTGTTCATTTTACAGGGGAGGTAAAGCCTAAGGTGGAAAGATGCCTGTCTGTGGTCACAGTGTGACCTGCGACAGCAATTCAGGTCCTCACTCTGGATCCAGCATCTGCACTCCTCCGACACAAGATGTGATGGTTAAAACTGCACGCTCTGGAGCTGGACGTCCTGAGTTCAGACCCCGACTCCCGTATGTTCTATCTGGGTGACGCTGGGCAGATGACTTACTAAGCTTCATTTTCTTCATCTGCAAAATGGGGACAACCTTAGTACTTGCCTCATAGACTAGTTTTTTGGGGAATAAAAATGAGTTAATTTTTAACTGAGCAAAGAGCTCAGGGGACTGCTTCTGTATGTTGGGTGTTAATATTTCCCACAATATCTGCATGTAGTGGTTCTCATGAAGATTAATGGTATTTCCCTTCTGAAAAATTGTTTTAATGAGGTATAATGTATTCTTAGAAAACTTGACATATTGTAAGTGTGCGGGTGAATGAAATTATACCAACTGGACCGACCCTCATAATCCGCATCCAGATCAGTATCTGAAACATCAACAGAACCCCCCAAACCCCCTCTTGTTCCTACCAGTCACATTCCCCCCTAAAAGGGTAAATACTCTAAATTCTAACAGCATAGATTCTTTAATGCCAACTTTTGTGCTCTCTATATATGGAAACATACAGGATGCACTTTTTGTGTGTCTGGCTTGTTTCCCTCAACATATTTGTGAGTTCTGTATGTACCTCCTCTTTCCTCCCCTCTCCCTCTCTCCTTGTTTATTGGGAGGGAATAAAGTGCTGGTACAAAGGGAAAATATATGGATGGTGACTTAATAAGAATTCTTAAAAGGAAAACATACTATTTGGATTGATTAAGAGGATTTGGTGAGCTTTCCTGCCTTATTTAAAATCCTGACACTTAAGAATCCCAAGTATGGTAAGAAGTTTTGATTTAGTGATTTGAGTTTTGTGGAAGGAATCAAAGAATGAGAGTAATGAAAATGAAAAAAAAATTCTTAGCATCTTTTCTAGGCTGTTGATATATGAGATGCTGGTTCAATAGAGCTATTTCATCTCCCTCTACCATTTTTTCCTGATAATTTTATTTGTCATCACCAAAGTTTCATTTCTTTATATAATAAAATATACTCTAGGTACAGAATATTTTCCACTCCCAGAAAAATGATCTCTGCTGCCTGTACATTTTGTGAGGTGACCTTAAGTGACCCCATTGCTTCTTTCCCCTAGCATACCTCCCTGTAGGCCTGTTGGTGTGTTTGTATGAACAATAAATAAAAGTCTGGTGACTTGAATTTGACATTCATCTTTATATTCCAGGAGGAGTCAATGTCTGCTTAATTTCAGGACATTGGTGACATAATTTCTCTTTCACCCTAGCTGCAAAACCAATTCTGAGCAAATGCTTCAACAAGGCAGGAAGTCACCAAGAGTTGCCAGACATTTCAAGAGAAGCATAATATAAAGAGTAGAGCTCCACAGAGAGATTCATAAAAAGTTCAAATTCAGCCATGGAGGGAGAGTGGTGAGTTGTAACTTGCAGCTACAACTGCATCCAGTTTGTGACTAAATTTGGGATTGCTGACAGATGAGATGGAATGATTGTTTAAGGTGATTAAGATAGAGCGCTGGGGTAGGTGGGGGCACCTCGGTGGCTCAGCGGTTGAGCATCTGCCCTTGGCTCAGGTCGTGATCCCAGGGCCCAGGGATCAAACCCCACATCAGGCTCCTCACAGGGAGCCTGCCTCCCCCTCTGCCTATGTCTCTGCCTCCCTCATGAATAAATAAATAAAATCTAAAAAAAAAAAAAAAACTCATGGGCAGGAACATTTTCCCCAAAGAAATATTGAAGGAAGTTGCTGTTGGATAAGGAAATGAAGTGGATACAGTCTGAGGGTAGAAAAGACAAAGAATTGGACTAATTTCTTTTCATCTTTGCAAGAATTAACTTTTTACTTTCACATGTCATTATATAGTTGGACACTTTGAGAATTCTTAATAACTGCCCATATATGATCTCCCTGTCTCCTTATACACCCCCATGGTTTCCACCATTATCTTGCACAGGTGACTTCCAAATCTGTATCTTGAACACATCCCATCTCCTGTGCTCTGAATCTATAGATCCAAATGCTGGCTGGCCATCTCCATCTGGATGTCCTGTCATCATCTCCACAGGTAACATGCCCGAAGGTAGGGTCAGCATTTCTACCCATTTCCTGTCAGATCCATTTCATACTGTGTTAATGTGATTTGGTAAATGGCACTACCCATTTGCTCAAGCTCGAGATTCAGATCTGGAAGTCAACTTACTCTCCTCTCTCTATTTCTTCTCACATATCCCATATATTACCAAATCTTGCCAATTCTACCTTCTAAATACCACTTAAGTCCAGCTCTTCATTCTTTCAATTCTCATACCATTAGGGAATTTGATTTCTTTCTATTTCTTAACCAAATTATTCCAGTAGTTTTCCAAGTAATCATCTGGTCTCTAGCCTGACCAGATGGATCTTGTCAGTCTGTCTTGAACACTGATGCCATGATGATCATTATCCATATCGATCATATCTGCTTCTAACAATGTATACAAAAAACTAAATAACAACCACCAAACAGCATTTATTCCACGTATGCAAAACTGGCTCACGAATCCAACATCAATGTAACCTACCACATCAAGAGGCTAAAAGAAGAAAAATCATATGATCATATCAAACTGATGCAGAAAACTTGATGAATTTGACAAAATTCAACATCTGCTCATGACAAGAACTAAGAGAACATCTACAAAACCCTACGCCTAAAATCATAGTGATGAGACTAGATGTTCCCTCGAAGATTGGCAGTGATGCAAGGAATGTCCTCTCTCCCCATTCTTATTCAACATCCTAGTGGAACTCATAGCTAGTGGAATACAAGGAAAAGAAATAAACATATACAGTTTGGATAACTTTACTTCATGTAATATGCAAAACTTCTAGAAGAAAATATAGAAGAAAATCTATATGACTTTGCCTTTGGTGGTAAGCTTTTGGGCACAACAAAAGTGTGATCTGTGAAAGAAAAATTGATAGGTTGAACTTGAGTAAAGTTAAAAACTTCTGGGAAAAACATTGTTAAGAGAATAAAAATACAAGCCATGGACTGCGAAAAATATTTGTGGAACACATACCCGATAAAAGCCTTGCATTCAAATTATACAAAGAACTTTTAAAACTCTAGGCAGCCCGGGTAGCCCAGCGGTTTAGTGCTGCCTTCGGCCCAGAGCGTGATCCTGGGGACCCAGGATCAGGTCCCGCATGGGGCTCCCTGCATGGAGCCTGTTTCTCCCTCTGCCTGTGTCTCTGCCTCTCTCTGTGTGTCTCTCGTGAGTAAATAAATAAAATCTTAAAAAAAAAACCTCAACAATTAGAAAACAAACAACCCAATTTAAAAAATAGGCAAAACGTCTGCACAGACCCTCACTGAAGGAGATACATAGATGGCAGGCAAGCAAAAGAAAAGATGCTCAAAGTCATTTTTCATTAGTGAAATGCAAAGTAAAACAAAAATGAGATTCCAGTAGGTACCTATTAGAACGGCTAAAATCTGAAAAACTGACAAAACCAATTGCTGAGAAAGATGTGGAGCAGTAGGAACTCTCATTCATTACTGGTGGGAATGCAAGATGGTACGGTCATTTTGGGAGACAGTTTGGCAATTTCTCACAAAACTAAATATCATCGACATAGGTCATCTAGCAATCATGCTTCTAGGTATTTACTCAACAGATTTGAAAACGGATGTGCACACAAAGACCAGCACCTGAATGTTTATAGAAGTTTTACTAAGTTATCAAAAACTTTAAGTATTCAACGTGTCCTTAAATAGGTGAATGGATAAAGTGTACTACATCCAAATAATATTATTCAGCAATAGCAAAAGATGAGCTATTAAGCCATGCAAAGACATGGATACACCTCAAATAACATTTTTCTAAGTAAAATAATAATAATAATAATAATAATAATAATAATACACACTATTATTCCATTGATGTGACAATCTGGACAAAGCAAAACCTTAGAGGTAATAAACCATTCAGGGCTGCAAGGGCTTTGAGTGGGGTAGCATTAACTAGATGAGACAGGGATCCCTGGGTGGCGCAGCGGTTTGGCGCCTGCCTTTGGCCCAGGGCGCGATCCTGGAGATTCGGGATCGAATCCCACGTCGGGCTCTCGGTGCATGGAGCCTGCTTCTCCCTCTGCCTATGTCTCTGCCTCTCTCTCTCTCTCTCTCTGTGTGTGACTATCATAAATAAAAAAATTAAAAAAAAAACTAGATGAGACATAGGAATTATTTTAGAGTGGTGAAACTATTGTGTATAGTACTTCAACGATGAATACATGATAGTGCATATTTGTCAAAACCCATAAAAATTCATAGCAGAAAGAGTGGACCTTAATATATGCAAGTATTAAACAATTATTTAAGAGTTGGAGGATCCCAGGATGGAATGCGGAACGTGACAAAATAATCCAACTGTAGTAAAATGTATGGCTCCACCTCACTGAAGGGGTCGGGGTAAAGGGGCTGGCCTAAGCGACTTTGGAAATGAGTAGAGTCTGTAAGACTGAAGGCAAAAGCAGCTACATGCGCAGTGTACTTTCATGGATAATGTCGTTCCTCACAGGGTATGCATTGGTGGTTTTAAAACCACTATACATGCATATGAGAATTAAGCAATTAAGGATGTCAAATGTCAAACTAGATGAAGTGTAGAGCCATAGGAGATGAGAGTCCCAGGGAGGAAGAAAGATATGGGTGTCTCGGTTTGCCAGAAGTGGCCAATAGAGCCAGGGAGATGGACACAACAGATCTTGACCATCTTCAAGACAGTTAATAGTTCTAAGGTTATATGTGTTAAAGGAGGAAAAGGGGAGGGATTTTTTTCTCAGGATTACACAAAGCCCTCAAGTCATGTCTTCATTGCCCCTGAAAATGGCATGAGAGCTAGGCAATAGGAGCTCTTCTCAGGATGTTGTGGATCTTTGCTAGACAAACGGGGAAATGAGTTCTATGCAAAGAGAACATTGTGTCCAACAACGTGCAAGTGTGAACAGGTACAGCCCACATGGGGAGCCCCATGAAGGTAGATATGGCTGGTGCATGGGATTTACATGGGGACTACTGAGAGACAAGAGATGTTGAGGTACATACAGAGCAATCTTATCGGAAGGCACCTTTTACACCATGTAAGGAATTCATCCTACCCAGCAGGTATGGAGAGGCACCGAAGGATACCAAGCAGGGAAATGACCCTATCATTTATGCTTTGTGAAATGGAATATTTTTTTTAGTTTTTAAACTTTTAAATTGTAGAATAGTTTTAGATTTAAAGAAAACTTGCAAAGATAGTACAGAGTTCCTATAATTCCCATATCCAAAATCTCTAATTAGCATCTTACTATAGTATGTTACACTTGTCACAATCAGTGAACTAATATTGATAATCATTCTCCAGAGAAGTCCATACTTTATTCAGATTTCCTTAGGTTTTTGCTAGTGTCTTTCTTCCTTCTCAGGATCCCATCCAGGATACCACATTACATTTAGTTGTCATGGCTCCTTAATCTCCTCTTGGCTGTGCTAGTTGCTCATGTGGTAATGGATTAGAGCTGGAATCAGAATGAACTCAGGTTTAGCTTAATGTAGACACAGATGGATCCATACAGAAATATTTTAAAATATGTGTATGCATGGGTTGGTATCCATAATATATTCTGTCAGCAAGAAGGATTTGTTAGAAACAATAACACCCCAATAGGAACAAGCACATCTCTTCCAAAAAGGGGAGCCGGGGATCTTTGGGCAGATGGCAGATACCAGGACTGGTGCAGAAAGGGTATAAGATTAATCTGGAACGCTCTGTAGTGCCAGGAAGTTAGGAGGTGCTCCGAAAGAAAAACATACTCACAATATTGAATGGTATGTCAATAGGAAAAAGGGTCTAAGTGGGACAGTTTCCAACGACCAAAGTTTACTCCAAAAGTGAGAAAATAGCTCCTACCACCAACCATCCATTTCCTTAATTGCTAACTTCTCATATGCATGTATAGTGGTTTTATTTTTTTATTCATTTATTTAAGATTTTATTTATTTATTCATGAGAGACACAGAGACAGAGAGAGAGGCAGAGACACAGGCAGAGGGAGAAGCAGGCTGCATGCAGGGAGCCCGATGTGGGACTCGATTCCGGGACCCCAGGATCATGCCCTGGGCCCAAGGCCAACGCTCAACCACTGAGCCCCCCAGGGATCCCCTGTATAGTGGTTTTAAAACCACCAATGCATACCCTGTGAGGAACGACATCATCCATGAAAGTACACTGTGCATGTAGCTGCTTTTGCCTTCAGTCTTACAGACTCTATTCATTTCCAAAGTCACTTAGGCCAGCACCTTTACCCCGACCCCTTCAGTGAGGTGGAGCCATACATTTTACTACAGTTGGATTATTTTGTCATGTTCTGCATTCCATCCTGGGATCCTCCAACTCAAATGATTATTTAATACTTGCATATATTAAGGTCCACTCTCTCTGCTATGAATGACAGCGACAAATTTTTATTACTCTTAGTATCTTCCATAGCACTGGGCTTTGAAATGCGATATTCTCCTTCCTTCTCACCAATGTTCTATACCACTGTTTCTCTCTCCTTCCTGAAATCTTCCAGCTTGAACCTTATGTCATCAGATTTGAAGTACCTGCTAGCAATCTTTGTTGATATAATTTGCAATCCACCCCCTTAACTCCGGGACATCGGTCTTCATTCTTGAAGAGTTAGATCCTGGCTCACCACCATTCTCTCCAACCCCGCTCCTCCTAATTCCTGCTGATTCCCATGTCTGCATGGACGGCTCTGCAGCATCCTGAGCTCTCAGCCTCTCACCTTTATCTCATCCAGTGACCTTGCCCTCTGCTCTATGTCAGCTTCCCATTCCCAAGGCCATACCTTGAACTCATCAACATCTGTACTTGCGTCCCCTGTGTCTCATTCCATTCGGACCGCCATCTCTGATCTTTATACTTTTGTCCTCAAATGCCCTGAATTATTCAAGCCACTGGGACCTACAATGCCTTGGCCTGATTGTCTTTTTCACTCTTCCTCTTGCCCCTCATATTATCACTTTCCTTTCTATCAGTTTCAGTTCTGTAGAGACCATCTTATAATTGCTACCTTGCACACACCCTTGGTTCTTTTACTCTTACTTCCTTTCATTGCATTTACCTGGCCAAGTTCCAGCCATGGTTACTGGTGACTTTCCATCTTTCTTGCATATCATATCCAATCTATGAGCATACCCTGCAGGCTCTTCCTTCCAGATATATCCGGAAGCTAACCATCCATGTTCACCACCTCTGTCATTACCATACTGGCCTAAGCCACCCTTGTCTTTTGTCTATATTAATGGATTTCATGGCTGTCCTTATGCTTTCTCCTCTACAGTCTATTCTCCATTCAGAATCTAGAGTGATCTCTGAAAAATGTAGGTCAAATCACATCACTCTGCTCAAAGCCCTCTGGTGGCTCTATTTCACTCAGAGTAAAGACCAAAATCTGTTCAGTGGTCTACAAGGCCCTCCTCAGTCTAGGCCTCATCAGCTTTCTGGCTCCGTGTCATGCTACCCTTACCACCCTCTCAACATTTTAGCTACATTCCCCCCTTGCTGTTTATTGAACATACCAAGTAAGTGCCTACCTACCTCAGGGCCTTTGCGCTTGCTGATTCCTCTGCCTGGAATATCTTTGTCCCTATTTCCTAGATAGCTATATGGCTTGTTTCTTTCCTTCCTCAAGTTTATTCAAATGTCATTCTTTCAGAGAGCCTTTCCTTAAGGACCTTATAGAAAATAACGACCGCTTCTACACTGTCACTCCATCACTCTCTAGTCCCTTTACTCTGCTTATCAGCATCTGGCATATGATATAGGTATGTGTTTTTGATATCTTTCCCCAAACTAGAATATAAGCTCCATGAGGGCAGGGATTTTATTTTATTTTTTTCACTAATATAGCTTTAGGATCTAGAAGAGTCTCTGTTAATATTTGCATAGACAAAATTTCTGGGTATCCTTCAAGTCTCAGATTATATGTCACTTCCTAAGGAAAGTCTTACCAGACTCCATGTCCTTTAGGCCTCCAAGATGAACTGGCTGTTCCCTCCTCTGTGTTCCCCAGCTCCCCACACATAAAGCTTTATAGTTGCTTGTGGGTCTCTCTGTCCCAGCCCTCACCCCACGCTGGTCTGTAAGACTTTCTTAGATGTGGACCAGGTCTTCCTTCTCCTCCTCAGAGCCCTGGTGCCAACCACAACACTTGGCATATAGAAATGGTTACTGATAGTCTGGCTCAGTCGGTGGAACATGTGACTCTCGATCTCAGGGTTGCAAGTTTGAGCCCCATGTTGGGTGGTTACTGATAGGACAAAATTATATAATTTAAAAGCACTTGACAACATCCACCTGAGTCATTCTTTTATTTTTTAATCACTTATTTTTTAATATTTTATTGGACTTGTCTAGAACTGCTAGCCTTCTTTTTGTTCAGAGCCATGGTTTTATCCAACCCTTGTCTATTTAGCATATTTTTTTCACATCCCATTTCCTGTCTGTTCCCAAAATAGCAGTACAATTTTCTCTGATTGATGCTGTTTCTCTGCACAAAATAGCAGAGGTTCTGGGCTCACACACCTGAGTTCTCTGGGCTCAGGTGGAGTTCAGAAGGACACTTGGGAGCTCAGCTACCAGCAGATGAATGTGCTTGGCATCAAATGAAGTGTGGGGAAATGGCAAAGCACTTTAGAATGGCAGGCATGATGAGGGCCGTTGCCATTCTGCTGCTCTGATAGGCAGTTTCTGGACCTGTTCTGTGAGTAGCCTCACTGGCAGCCTCATTTTGTTTGAACTTAGCATCTCTCAGGATTTGAATTAGCATTTTCATAAGATTTCTCCAATGACAGGAAACTCCTTCACATATTATGCAAATAATCCCCTAGAATACACATGTGAAATAAGCTTCCTTTGATTTGTTTTCTCTACTTGCCCCTGCAAAGAAAATGAAATTATTATCTCCAATGAGACTGATTCTTTCTTAACAAAGCTTTTACATTATGAAAAAGGATTACCAGATATAGTAGAAGTTGACAAATTATTTTGGTTCTTTGCTTAAGCAGATTCATCTAGGCAGAGACATTGTTTTTCCTCTTTTTTTTTTTTTTTGGTTGTGTCTTATATTCTAGTTGGGGTCGGGGAGTCCAATAGAAGACAAGAGAAAGTAAGAGAGAGAGAGCTCTACAGAAATCTTTTTGTATCATGAAGAATTTAAAGCTCGAGTTGTTTTATGTATTTTATTGTTATCATTTTTAATAAAATGGAGGGAGTCCTTTAAGAAATCAGGCTTAAAATTGTTGAGCCATCTTGTTCACTCTCCCAGGGAGAGCAAGTCCTGGAGAGAATTAAAAACAGCTGGGGGCGTGGGGGCACAGCCACATGGTCTGTTCCAGCACAGGAAAGGGAAGAGGCAGCAAGAGCACTGAGAATTACTATTAGGGAATTTAGGGGACTCACTGGAAGCATTTTGTCCCCAAATGTGCCTTTTAACCCTTTAATGGCCCTGCAGAAGCTAGAATTCATAACATCAAAGTCATATGGAGAGGCCTGGATCTGTTTTCAGATGGGAGAAAGTTAAATGGAGGGCAGTGATGGAGATCTGGATCTCATCACGATAACCCAAGCCTTGACCCAGCACCTCACACCACCTCAGACAGCCACTGTCCCACCCCATCCCCAACCCCTGGCCCTGGGAGTGCTGGTGGCAGGCCCTCCAGCCACTAGCTCTGGGACCTTGTGTAAGGTTCATCATCCATCAGGCTCATCCCTAGGATAGATGAGTTAATGTTTGTGAAGAATTCAGAATAGTACTTGGCACATGGTGAGAACTATGTGTACATTAAATAATATGCCTATTTTTTGCCTTGTCCAAGAACCATTTTTTTCTATTCATTTCGTATAAACTTTTTCATTTCACTTTATGTATCTTAGAAGGAAGCTTTATGCCATTCTTGAAAATGAAGAACCACGTTATAAAAAGAAGGTACCTAAAAATAAAAACAAAAAATATTATTAAATTGTAGCTATATTCTGTGCCCTGAGTCAAGCTCTGAGCCTGAAGCCTCCTTTTCTTTGTTAGAAAACGAGATTAGCTAATGCTTGGACATTAAAGATACAGTAGCATCAAAACGAAACTTTCCCTTTGGTGTAATCACAAGGATCATGGGAGACAGAGAGTTATGATAATTTTATTATAAATTTTAATAACATTTAATCCCACCTAAAATAATCTCAGGACCATCAATATCTTGTGGGCATATGTCCCCTGCTATGGGAAACACTCAAACACACACACACACACACACACACACACACACACACACCCCTCTTGGTGCTCAGAAAGAGAAAATGGAACACACACAGAACTCTGTTTCTTTGCACTGATCTGTTTAAAGATTTATTTACTTTAGAGAGAGAGCATGTAAGTGTGAGTGGGAGCAGGGGGTGGGAGAGTGGGGAAGCAGGTAGGGGGAGGGAGATAAAGTCTCAAGCAGACTCCAAGCTGAGCC
Organism: Canis lupus dingo; assembly: GCF_003254725.2. Lineage (NCBI taxonomy): Eukaryota > Metazoa > Chordata > Mammalia > Carnivora > Canidae > Canis > Canis lupus. The sequence continues at coordinate 22,334,811 of NC_064255.1, forward strand.
CCAAGCCTGACTCAAGGCTCCATCTCATGCCCCTGAGATCATGACTTGAGCTGAAACCAAGAGATTCTTAATCAACTGTGCCAGGTGCCCTACACTGATTTGTTTAAAAGCAGGTGATGGTTTTGCCCTTGCCATTGAAATAGGAACCCCAGATTTCCTGCCTGACAAATCTGATGATTAATTATGAAACAGTTCTGGGCTTTGTCCACACATAAGAGGACCAATCAATGGGTTAAAATTCCCCTTCAGCTCCTCCTCCATGCATGGAAGCTGGGCTTCATTGCCTGTCATCTGCAGTTTGATCACAAAACCCTTCCCATAGGTCAACTTCCAACACCGAGGCAAGAGCTTGTGTAAGTGATCACATCTATGAAGCAGTTAGCAAGGCTTGAGATGGGGGAGTGTTCACCTTGGGAGTCATTTTAGAGAATTACCTTTTGCTTATTTTATTAGACTCTAATTCTAAGAAATACAAATAATATCTTTCTTCCCCATTAGAATATTCATGTTTTCTCACAAAATACATTAAAACTAAAAAGAAAAATGTGAATAAGAGAAAGAAGACAATAAAAGACCCTACCACCTGCAGAGTTTTTCTCTCTGCCACTGTCTCCCTGCTGAATCTGTGACAATGGGGAGAAGATGGGAAGGAGGTTGAGGGTAGCTGGGAAGGGGGAGGTTGATGGGAAGATGGGAGAAGGCCAGGGAGTCAGGGATAAAAGGTAGGAATGCAGAATTAGCCTGATTCACTTAGGGCCCAAACTGGGAACGTGTTCTCTGTATTTTGATGTTACAAATCAGCTACTTTGTTTTTCTTTAAGGATTCTGAGTATAGATTTACATGATGTCATCTGTGTAAAGAGTAAGTTCCTATTTTCAAAGATGGAAATGAGAGAAGATTCTCTCTAAAGATTGGGTCTTTTCTCCCAAAAAAAGGCTTGACAGGGATGCCTAAAAGGAAAGTGAGCTTTATTGACACCTCCCAGCCACCCCCCAGCCACGAGGGTCACGAGTAAAGGGCTATAGCTCTCAACATCCCGGACACATTGTGACTCTCCTTGATGGTGGGCCTTGACCCAGCAGTGTGAGGGTCCCTGAGGAGCTGGCTCAGCCTCATTCTGGGGAAAAGGTACAATTCATCCTACAGGATTCAGGCTGACTTGCCAGCAATGACGTGGACTGTGTCACTACCTCAACTGTATCAGAAAAAGAGTCATCGTGGGTCCTCTACTTTGTGGGGGCCTGTTGAACATATTGATGGGTCTTATCTGCAGCTGCCAGGCACTTAGGGGCTGGCCGCTCCAGTGTCACTAACCCACTATTTCCTTCACATCATGTGCTAAAAGCCAATCATGTTTCATATCTTTTCAATCATTGCTTTTCTACCAAAATTCAAACGACTACATTATAACCCAATGACATCATCCTTCTTTTAATTTAAGGCCTATAGATTTCAACCAATTTAGGCAATCATTTGGGGATCAAATTAAGAAAATCTCATGTGAACATGATATTTACTTAAAAGTTCCTAATGGGATTGTCTTAAGACGGGCCTAATATAACCACACACTGCATTATTTTTTTCAAAGCCTCCAATGACCAAGAGTCACTAGGTGTGTTGTTTTTTTTTTTTAACTTTATTTTTGACAGCAGTTTCAGGTTTACAGAAACATTGAGCAGAAGGTACAGAGAGTTCCCATATAACTCCAGCCCACGCACATGCACAGCTCCCCATTATCAGTATCCCCCACACTAGAGGTACATTTATTATGATCAATGAACCTACAGAGACACATCATTATGACCCAAAGTGCATAGCTTCCATTAGGGTTCACCTTTGGTGTTATACATTCAATTGGTTTAGACAAATAAGTAATGACATGAATCTTGCATTATAGTGTCATATAGTGTCATACAGAATAATTTCACTGCCCTAAAAATCCTCTCTGCTTTGCCAAGAGTGTTTTGGAATAGATTCTAGTAGATTTTTTTATTCCAGTTTTGAGCAAGGAATGAGGCAAGAGACCCCATCTTCATGAGACCCCTCAGCTGCCTGCCTCCCCAGTAGCTGCCTTGGAAGCCCTTGAGAGGACACATGCGGATGGTTAGTGAAGAAAATAGTTAGAGCGGGGACCAAGTGAAGACGTGCTTACGTGCCTGGGTGTAGAGGTTCTGATCTCTCCTTGAGAACAGGGTCCATGTCCAGTTGATTCATCCATTCATTCATTCACACCACAAATGTTTATGGGGCACTGACTATATGCTAGGTGAACATAGTCATTAAACAAGATAGACAAAGTGTCTTCCCAGAGCCTATGACGTTGGAGTTGTGAGGGAACCAAACAATAAATACATATATAAGAAAATTTCTGACGATGCTAGGTGCTACAAAGATGACAAAAATGACAGGGAGGAAGAAGAGGGCTATTATAGTTAAGGTGATCAAAGAAAGCCTCTCTGAAAAGATATTTAACCTGAGATGGGAACAAAGAGGGGTGAGCCTGGGTCAGAAGACGGGGAAAGTGCTTCCCTGGCAAAGGATTTGCAAGCCCAAGAGCAAGGCGGTGGGTGCCACCAGTGACAGTTGCATTCCTGGGGTCCAGCTCAGGACTGACTCTCAGGAGGTGCTCTGTGAATGTTGAACTACAGACGCTCCCTCTGAGGAAGGAAACAGGGTAAACGAGCATTGTCATGCAGGTGTGACAGGACTTCAGGTGTTCTAGCATCAGTTGGTGACCAAGGAATCGGCTGCAGCAAGGGTGACTTTTTTTTTTTTTAAGATTTTATTTATTTATTCATGAGAGACACAGAGAGAGAGAGGGAGGCAGAGATACAGGCAGAGGGAAAAGCAGTCTCCATGCAGGGATCCTGATGTGGGACTCGATCCTGGGTCTCCAGAATCATGTCCTGGACTGAAGGCGGTGCTAAACCGCTGAGCCACCGGGGCTGCCCCAAGGGTGACTTTTAAGTGGTTTCTGAGGCATGTAGGCGTGAGACATATAAATACTCGATGGTATTTGTTGAATAAAGGAAAGCCAGATGGACATTTAGGACCCTTGGTGGCACAAAATGATGGTGATTCAGATTCAAGTTGATGTCTTTTTTGGGCCCTTTTACCCATTAAGTCATGTTTTGAGCACATTATTGAGTTCCTATGGGATACCTGCCATGGGCAAGCCCAGTGCATGCCCTTGGAGCACACGGAGAAGCCCCAGTAAGAGCTGTGTGACTTATCTGAGCAAATCAGGACAGTGCTTTCTCGGTGCTACAATGCCCCACCTGGGTGCTCTGGGTGTCCTTCACAAAGAACATGTGTGGCTGCTGGAGGTAAGCAGTGCTGTGTCCCTGGGGGAGTGTCTCAGGGGAGGCAAGACATATTATCCCTTTAAAGGGTCCTCCAGTCTTGGGATGAAAGTATGATTATCCACACTGCAGATTAGGAAGTTGAGGTGGTGAATAACTCGCTCCTGACCATGAAGGCAGGCAGGGACACATCAGGACCCACACGCAGGCCCCAAGGCCAGAGCTCTTCCCTGGGCCACACTGCTGGGCTGCGGTGGCGGCCGGGGGAGGCCAAAGACGATCTGCTGTGATCCACAGCCAGCTGTTCCGGCTCTCCTGGGGGTTCCAGAATTCCTCTGCAGCAGTTTGCTGCAGTTTTTCTTGACCAGAGGATCCCTGATGTTGTAACTACTCATGTGTGTGTCAGTCAGGGCTCCAGGAGGAATAGATGGCATGCTCAGAATGAAGAGAAATTTAGTAGAGGGACTATTTATAAAGATGCAGGCAGGCTGTAGGGAAACCCCAAGAGTTAGCTCACACCCTCTAGCATGACTGAGGGCTCTGGAAGGTTCCGAGGAGGGAGCCATAACCACTTAGAGACAGAGAGGAGCTCCTGACAGGAGCTGTGGTCCTTGGGACAAGGACAGGACAGCCTCTGCTGACCTCACAGGGAGACAGCTGGGGACACACATGCCCTGGCCTGGCCTTTCCGTCCTCCCCTGCGCCTTCTGCTCTTCTGTCCCAACTGCTGGGCCCACTTTCCCAGAATCTGAAGTTTGGACAGTGCAGTGGATTGAATAGCATCCTCCAAAAAGTCGTGTCCTCCTGGAAGCTCAGGATATGATCTTATTTGCAACTAGAGTCTTTACAGATGTAATGAGGGAGGGTCAGGGCAGACCCTAGGCCCTCTGAGAATCCCCTTCTAGGAGACAGAAAAGAACAGAGAGAGCCAGAGGAGAAGGCCAGATGCAGATGGAGCAGAGACTAGAGCGATGCATCTCGAAGCCAAGGATGCTAAGGACTGTCAGAACCACCAGAAGCTCAGAAGAGGCCAGGAAGGATTCTGTCCAGGAGCCCTCTGGAGAGGGCAGGCCTTGTGGACACCTTGATTTTAGGCATCTGACCTCCAGAGCCACGAGAACATATTTCTGTTGTTTCAAGCCATACAGTTTGCTATCAGCTGATACGGCAGCTCCAGGAAATAAACACAGGCAGTGCCGTTTTTTTCCTTTTTGCTCTCTTGCTCCTCTCTTTCTTCCCTAATAATAGGCAACACTGGGGCCCTGGGTGGCTCTGTTGGTTAAGCATCTGCCTTCAGCTCAGGTCATGATCCCAGGGTCCTGGGGTTGAGCCCCACGTCGGTCTCCCTGCTCAGCGGGCTGTCTGCTTTTCCCTCTCCCTCTGTCTGCTGCTTCCCCTGCTTGTGCTCTCTCTCTCTGTCAAATAATAAAATCCTTTAAAAAAAAAGTAGGCAACATTTTTATAGTCTGGATCTAGTGATAGACACTGTTACAAGTACTCCATATGTGGATTAACTCATTGTTATTCCCCCAACCACGCTATGAGGTCAATCCTACTATTATAGCCATTTACTGGCCAAGGGACTAAGGCACAGAGTGGTTAAGGAACTTGTCCAAGGTCACACAGCAAGTAGGAGGCAATAATGGGACAAATCAAAATTGTAGGCAACCTGATAAGATAAAATGAGATGACAATGTCACTTCTATGATATTTTGGCCAAAGACATGTGACCCAAATTGAATCAGAGGAAAGGTCAGACAAACCAAAACTGAGGAACATTCTACAGCACAAGTGACCTATAATCTTTTTTGAAAATGTGTTAAAACCCTGACATTCAATGACAGACCAAGGAACTGTCCTGATTGAAGGAGAACTGAGAGACTTGACAAGAAAATGCTGAATGTGACTCTGGCCCGCATCCTCTGGCTGCCAAGGACAGCAGTGGTACTGTTGGTGAGACTTGAATGAGGTCTAAGGATTAAGTGATGGGGATTCCCTTTCTGTATGTCTTATACATATTAACTCATTTACTCTTCACACCCATCCCGTGAAGTATTGACTTACAGATGAGACATCTGAGGCCCAGAGAGGTTAAGTAACTTGCCCAAGATCACACAGCTAGGGGTAGTAGAGCTGGGATTGCCCAGACAGAGTGTGGATCTAGTCACTGCACTAAACTGCCTCTCAATACAGGAACAAACAATAAGCACACAAGTAAGCTAAATATATTGTGAAGCAGAGGGTGACTGTTGCTAATGGAGAAGACTAAAGCAGGGAGTGCTGGGCCCTGGCTTTCAATTGAAACAAAGAGTCAGGGACGACCTCACTGAGAGAGGGAGGGTTAAAACAGAGACCTGAAGGGGCTGAAATACCATTTATCTGCTCATCAATTCAATCTTAGAAAAATTACAGGATGCATTAGCTCTGATGGATGAGCCCATTGCTGAGCTCAATGTAATAAGATACACAGAGTCAAGTTACAAAGAACATATTGATGCTTGGTGCTGGGAAATAGAAATGAGAAGATCAGGACAAACAGGATAAAGAATAAGGGAAGCTTCCTAGCCTTTTTTTCCCCCCCAACTAACATCTTTATTTAAATTCAATTAGCAAAAAAAATAAAAAATAAAAAATAAAAAAAATAAATTCAATTAGCAATAAAATCTTTAAAAAAAGGGGGGGGGGATACCTGGGTGGCTCAGTGGTTGAGCATCTGCCTTTGGCTCAGGACATGATCCCCAGGTCACCAGATCAAGTCCATATCAGGCTCCCCATGGGAAGCCTGTTTCTCCCTCTGCCTATGTCTCTGCCTCTCTCTCTGCATCTCTCATGAATAAAATATATAAATAAAATCTTAAAAAATAAAAAAGAAGGCTCAATCTAGAGGCAGTAGCTCTAGGAAGAGCAAGTGCTGTCCTGGGAGGAGGAGGCAAGGGAGGCCCAAGGGCTGTGGCAGCCAGTGAAGCCAAGCAGAGGTATGACAAAGAGCCTTGGGGGCTGTCACATTCCAGGGCTAACAAACACGCTCATCTTTAAGAGCTATTCGTTCAGAGTAGAGCTGTAAGTCCTTCCTCGATGAAGGACACTTATGTGTCATATTTGCAACTCGCTTATACATCTAAGAAAGCCCAGCTTCTTCCTTGCTTCTGATGGGCAGCAGAGTAAAATCAGGCCAAACACGTGGCATTTGTTTTCATGGTGGTGTTTCATTATGTGGTGTTAGGAGAAACCTGAAACTGTCCTGATTTGGCTGTTTTGCAAGGACTCTGACTTTCTGCTTTGAATATGGAAAGATTTTTGGAAGGATGTGTCTTGGCAGTGATTTGTTTCTTTTTTTCTTTTCTTTTTGCCTGAAAAGTCATTAGTCTCTCATTTTTTTTTTCTTTCATCTTGATGTTCCCTCCACTGCTCCAATTTTGCTTTTGAGTATTTGTTGGTTCTTCCTTCTTAAAGACTCACAAACGATGTTCGTGCTTCTCACTGTGTAAGTGTCCGTACTAGGTAGAAAACAATGGTTTTAAACACGTGCTGTATGCTGAGGACCCAACTGCAGCCTCTCCCTGAACTCCGTGTTCACATATCCATGTGGCTGGTTGACCAAGGGCTTCTCCATCTTGGAGACTGGCATCTCCATTCAGTCCATTACTCAGATGCAAAATCCACCTCAGCATCGACTGGACTGTCTCACACATCTCACAGGCGATCCATTAACAAACTCCCACCCCTCCCACCACTTCACTGCTGCTACTTGGTCCAGGTGCCTTTCTTTTACTTGGGACAGCACAATCCCTCCTAGTCCTTTGTTCTCCCCTTATCCTCTTCAAATACCAACTAGAACATTCCTTTCAAAATGAGAGTTCAATCACACTCCCAATATTTCTTCTCTGTTCAGACTGTTGGAGTTTCCCCATCTGTAAAATGGGGCCAATCTCGTTTGTCTCATGAGTCTGTTCATGAAGTGAGGCACTATAGAAAGTGCCAGACCTGCCAGTAGCATATGTGGGGGCTGGGATCAGTTGGCAAGTAGACACCTGCATCCCACATGTCTCAAGATTTAAAAGTTATAAATCAAGCCATCAACTGTTTAGTGAAACATTAAATCTTTATATCTTGACATATTTACCTTCATCATGATCATGGCAAAATATATGGATGAAGTGATTGTTTTTATAGGACTACAATTGGCTCAATATCAAGGATGGCTGAATTTAGTGATGATTTTACATGTCCAGGTATACTGTGGACAGGCCAGCCATGTTAGAGGGAGTAATCTATGTAAGAATGTATAACTCATAGCAAGCTATTTATTTATTCAATAACAGCTGGTTTTCTTGACTGTGTCAGCAAACTCCCTAGCTTTATTGTTATTATCAAGATTTTCACATAATTTGTGTTCTATTGGCAGGAAAGCAGGAATTGGTAAACTTTCTATAAAGGATCAGACAATAAATATTTTAGGTTATATGGGTCATTTGTTTCTGTCTCAACTACTCAACTCTGCTGTTGGAGCAAGAAAGGACCATGAACAAAATATAAATGAATAATTGGATTCTGTTCTAGTGAAACTTTATTTATACAAATAGGCAAGGGGCTGGATTTGGCCTGCAGGTTGTAAGGTGTGGATCCCTGACCTAAAAGATTAAAAAAATAAAGTGCAGTAGTATTCAAAATACACAAATTTCAATATATGTTTTAATCAAAATGTGGTTTAGAGCACTGGATGTTATACTATATGTTGGCAAATTGAATTTAAATAAAAATAAATAAATAAATAAAACAAAACCCAAAAAATGTGGTTTAAAGTAAGTGTTAGAATTTAAAAGCCTATGTTTTCTGTTTTAATAGTAATTCTCTTATAAAATATCCATTACTATCAAAATTACAAAGAAGAATACAAGTATAATTAATGGCGATCCAAATTTTAAGTCAAAACTATTTAAAGCTGAAAATTTTAGATTTTTTTTCAGACTATAATTATGTCTTATTATTAAATGTTTGTATAAAAAGGGAACTGTTGGCAATTTTAACATTCAGTGCCCATTTGGTTGCCAATGTAAAGAATTAGCATAATACATCAGGTATCTTGAGTTTACACTTAGATATATACACATTTAAGGGCATTTGGGTTGTTTCATGTTGTGTTCTCATTAGCAACAGGAGCCACGTGCTGCTCTTGGTAATATTGTGCTAATCAGCAAGTACTTCTGGGCTGGCGAATTATAGCACAGAGAGAAACAAGACAAGGGATGCTGGGCACCGCTGGGAAAAGATACTTATTGATGCAAGAATCTCATGTTCTCTGGGAGCAGGGATTTGACAACTTAATTAACTTACCTTTTCTCTTACTTAAGCACTTCTGCCACTCAAATGCTCTCCTCACTCCAAAGTAGTGGATACGGTCACCTTTGGTTTCAAGAATGTAGGGAGTAGATGTGTAGAAGTGTTGCCCTGAGGCCTGAAATGATATGAGTGACACAAGAAAAGATATGGCACTTGAGGACATGAGTCTTGCTGCGCCAGCACTGGGTGCTGGTCTTGAATGACAGAGGCGTTCATGTAATCTTTAATAAACCCTGTGGGTGTGTGTTTGGGCCATGTGGAGCTAAGCACACATCCTTTTTCGCTTGAGTCTGTAAGTGAGGTTGGAAAACAGCACCTGTGAAATGTGATCAGCTCCCAGTAGATCCAGCCTACATAGCATGCCCAACTCCCACCCCTGAAGCCCCTTCCACTGTGGTACAGGAGAGTGGATCTGGGGCAAGCGGACAAGAGCCATATTCAGCAGGAGGTGTGAATCAAGCACTCCTAGGTTGAGAGAGAAAGCCTACCTCTAAAATGTGGAGTGCAGCAGCTGCTGCACAAAACTAAGGCTATTACTGCTGGAGCAATTGTGTTTGTTTCAACATACAACCAGGAACCTTGGAAGGTGGTGAGTTCCCAGACACTACAGTGTTGAGCAGAAGATGGATACAAAGGTAGGGATGGCCTGGAGGGGTCTTCTGTGGGTGTGTGGTGAGTCTAAACATCCTCTGAGAATCCAGAAGTGGACCCTCAACTTTATGGTCAACTAATATTCGACAAAGCAGGAAAGACTATACACTGGAAAAAAGACAGTCTCTTCAATAAATGTGCTGGGAAAATTGGACATCCACATGCAGAAGAATGAAACTAGACCATTCTCTTGCACCATACACAAAGATAAACTCAAAATGGATGAAAGATCTAAATGTGAGACAAGATTCCATCAAAATCCTAGAGGAGAACACAGGCTACACCCTTTTTGAACTTGGCCACAGTAATTTCTTGCAAGATACATCCATGAAGGCAAGAGAAACAAAAGCAAAAATGAACTAGTGGGACTTCATCAAGATAAAAAGCTCCTGCACAGCAAAAGAAACAGTCAACAAAACTAAAAGACAACCTACAGAATGGGAGAAGATATTTGCAAATGACCAATCAGCTAAAGGGCTAGTATCCAAGATCTATAAAGAACTTATTAAATTCAACAGCATAGAGACAAACAATCCAATCATGAAATGGGCAAAAGACATGAACAGAAATCTCACAGAGGAAGACATAGACATGGCCAACATGCACATGAGAAAATGCTCCGCATCACTGGCCATCAGGGAAATACAAATCAAAACCACAGTGTGATACCACCTCATGCCAGTGAGAATGGGGAAAATTAACAAGGCAGGAAACAACAAATGTTGGAGAGGATGCGGAGAAAAGGGAACCCTCTTGCACTGTTGGTGGGAATGTGAACTGGTGCAGCCACTCTGGAAAACTGTGTGGAGGCTCCTCAGAGTTAAAAATAGACCTGCCCTACGACCCAGCAATTGCACTGCTGGGGATTTACCCCAAAGATACAGATGCAATGAAACGCTGGGACACCTGCACCCCAATGTTTATAGCAGCAATGGCCACGATAGCCAAACTGTGGGAGGAGCCTTGGTGTCCATCGAAAGATGAATGGATAAAGAAGATGTGGTCTATGTATACAATGGAATATTCCTCAGCCATTAGAAACGACAAATACCCACCATTTGCTTCAAGGTGGATGGAACTGGAGGGTATTATGCTGAGTGAAATAAGTCAATCGGAGAAGGACAAACATTATATGGTCTCATTCATTTGGGGACTATAAAAAATAGTGAAAGGGAATAAAGGGGAAAGGAGAAAAAATGAGTGGGAAATATTAGAAAGGGAGACAGAACATGAGAGACTCCTAACTCTGGGAAACGAACAAGGAGTGGTGGAAAGGGAGGTTGGTGGGGGGTGGACGTGACTGGGTGATGGGCACTGAGGGAGGCACTTGATGGGATGAGCACTGGGTGTTATGCTATATGTTGGCAAATTGAACTCCAATAAAAAAATATATATAAATATTTTTTAAAAAACATCCTCTGAGATCTCATCCCACTGTGAGATTCCAAGAGTATAAGATAAAGTATTTGGGGTAGCAAACAACAAACAGAAAGAAGAAACACAGGACATAGGTATACTGGTGTGCTGGAGCCAGCTCCTCCTGGCTTGCAAGTGTCAACAGTTAAATATTCTAGAAATTTGAGAAGAGATGGTTAAACCATTGGTAGCTTGCAATCAGCCATGGTGGGAGTATGTACACCATGGAAATGGGCAGACACTATAAATCAGGGCTTTCTTTTTCTCTGGAGAGCTAGTTAACTGGCACACCCCTGGTCTGGCCATTAAATTTCATTTTAGCTAAACTAAGTCAACATCACTTCTTCTAGCAGAATACAGGAGCCTAGAAGAACATTCGAGTGGCTAGGCCCCCTGGCTTTGTGCACAAACAAACCTAGTATTAACCAGCTGCATGGCTTTGGACAAATTACTTGGCCTCTCTAAGCGTTGGTTTCTTCATCTATAAAATGGGGATAATAATAGTATTTACTAGGATTGTTGTGACAATTACATGTGATAATTCACGAACAATGCTTAACCTGGTTCCTATCACATGATAATCTCAACAAATTAGTAAGTAGCAGTTATGATCATTTTTCTAAGGTATACATTGTATGTTTTAAAAGCTGCAGAGTTGGGTTTAAACAGCAGAAAGGATTCCTAAAACTATTCCTGTTTATATGAAGGAATAGGGTTGATTGAGAGGATATTGCATGGCATGGCTGGTGGAAATACAAAAGAATCAGGGTCAGATAATAAGCAGGAACCAAGAGAAGTAAGGAGGTTGGAAATTCTTCCTGCTTCTCCCAAGCCCAACTGTTGGAAAGTATTATCTGTCCCTGTTTCTTTGTAGTCTAAGTATTGGATTCACAGCCATGGGCAGATATGACCAATTGGCCAATCCCTGTCAGGTAACTGCATCTTAATTTCCAGAGGTGTTGAGTAAAAGCAAACATCTGATGTTTTCAGGATCTGTTCTAGAGGATGGGCTGGACCTCCCACCAAAACCCACGTTGTGGATTATTTCCAAACATAGGAAAAATCTGGGCAAATGACCCATGTCCAGTATGGTGTATTCACTTAGGTGTCCTACATTCTCTCCTCCCATATTTAGTGTTCAAAAATAACAATAAACCAAAAACAAATATAAAACATGTTTCCATTTAATGTAATAAGACAATTCCTGGCACATCTGAGAACACTTTAACTCCCGCTTCAAAGAGAGACCAATCAGTCTTCTGAGTTAATATCTGACTCCAAGTTTTAGAGCTCTGATTCAGGCTATTTCTTCCTTTAGCTTTTGGGGATCCCAACCAATACCCTATAGTCTGTGCACTAGACCAGGAGTTAGCAAACTCTTCTGAAAAGGATCATATAATACATATTTTTGGCTTTGCAATTGTGATACTGTGATTTTTAAGAAATATGTATTTCATCTTTAGTCCCTGTTCTGGGCACAGAGCCTCTAAAATTTCTGGAATTTCCTAAGTGATGAGGGAGATGAAGCTATTTTTCATAAAATAGGATTGGGGGGGGTTGTCAGGGAGGATGAGGGGTGGAGGGATGGGGGAGGTGGGGTTGCTGGTTGCCAGGGGAACCAACAGTATGATTTCAATCACCTATAGCCTATGACTTAATCAATCATGCCTGTGTAATGAAACCTCCATAAAAGCCCCAAAGGAGTGGATTCAGAGAGCCTCCAGATTGGTGAACAAATGGAGATTCAGGGAGAGTGGCATGCCTGGAGAAGGCATGGCAGCTCTGTGCCCCTTTCCCATACCTTACCCTGTGGATGTCTTCTACCTGGATATTCATCTGTATCCTTTATCATATCCTTGTAAAATAACCTGGTAAACAGTAACTAAACTTTTTCTGAGTTCTGTGAGAAATGCTCTAATAAATTAATTGAATCCAAGGAGAGGGTCATGGGAACCTCTGATTTATATCCAGTCTGTCAGAAGCACAGAGAAAAACTTGGACCTGCAACTGGCATCTGAAGTAGGGGGCAGGGTTCAGTCTTAGAGGACTAAGCCCTTAACCTGTGGGATATAATGCCATTTCCAAGCAGATAGTGTCAGAATTGAGTTGAATTATGGGACATCTAGCTGGTGTTGGAAATTTGCTTGGTGGTGTAGAAAAAACAGACACGTGGGAACTGGTGTCAAAATTGTCAAAAACAGGGCACCTGGGTGGCTCAGTTGGTTTAGCGTGTGCCTTCAGCTCAGGTCATGATCCTAAGGCTCTGGTATGGAGCCTCGAGTCAGGCTCCCTGCTCGAGGGGAGTGTGCTTCTCCCTCTGCCCTTCCCCCAACTTGTTCTCTCTCTCCCCCCTCCTTCTCTCAAATAAATAAATAAATAAATAAATAAATAAATAAATAAATAAATCTTTTAAAAAATGTCAAAAGCACACAATCCACAGTGTCTAGGTTATTCTTCTCTGCCACTATAGCAAGAAGCAATCATTGTGGATATGTAAATGAGTGGGTGTGGCTGTGTTCCAATAAAACTTTATTCATAAAAACCTGCAGTGAGCTGGATTTGGCCTGCAGCTGCAGTTTACCAGCCCCTGGATTAGACTATAAAGTTTGCTATTGCCAGTACATTCTATATATAATAATCAGGCAACATAAAAGGGCAGGGGGCTGTTATGTATACACATACACACACATAATGCATAACGTAGGAAAGAAGGAAGTTGAGGCACAGGGAAGGGCTATGGGCCTCACTTTATCAAGAGACCACAAGGTCAAAGCTGGTATCTTTTCCCTCTTTTACGGCCCATGCCGTAAGTCAGCAGCTCAACTGGTTGTGGCTCATTATCTTACGGGGTGGCCCAAGTCTGTGTTGGGTATGAACTTTTGGTAATTTTATCTGTGCGGGGTTGGAGTGGCCATACAATGACTTTCTCACAGGGCATGATTGTGTGAGAGGCAGCCAGAGGAGGTCCGAGTCTCAGCCATGCTCTTCCTACTGTGTCTGGGAAGTGGCAGCCCCTATTTCTCCTTGATACTCAAAAGCTTAGGAGAAGTTCAGGTTGTTGCCAGGTGAACTGGGGAGACCTTGGGCCCTGGGGCCTCCGCCCAGCCAGACCCAGAGGAATCACCAAAGGTTCTTGGTATTGTCACAAGAATGAATTCAAGGACAGACACGCAGCACAGCAGATGAGTGACACAAGTGGGAAACTTTATTAAAGTGGAAAGTATACTCTCAAGGAATGGGGTGGGGGAAAGCAGGAGGGTGTGAGCTCCACATCCTGGGGGGTTGGATTTCTATCTTCTATTGACAGTTGTTAACTAGAGGGTAGAATATTTATTACTTTTTTTTTAAAAGAGAGATTATATTTATGTATTTGAGACAGACAGAAAGTGAGAGTGGGGGAAGAGGAGAGGGAGAGGGAGAGAGAGAACCCAAGTGGACTCCTTGCTGAACGCAGAGCCCATCAGGCGGCTCCATCTCACTGTGAGATCACAACCTGAGCTGAAATCAAGAGTAGGAAGCTCAGTCTACTTTGCCACGCAGGGACCCCCATTGGAATATTTGTTACTAAGGTGGGAATCAGGTTTCCTGTTTTTTCTTCCTAATTGGGTCAGGGGTTTCCTGTCAAAGCATCCGCCATCTTGGGCCTGTCTGGTTAGACCTGGTTTCTTGTGGAGGGCTGCCAGGACAGGCCTCTGACCTTCCTGATAGCTGGCCATGAGCTCCTCATTACCTGCTGACCTCCAGGTATCCTGTTAGAACCTAACTGCCTCCTCTAACAATATCGTGGGCTGAGAAGTAGGTTATAAATGCTCACTACATAAGCTGGGTGTCACAGTGGCGGTACACACACAAAGACTGCACCACACACATGTCATACACAACAAATGTGGTGGTGAGGATCTGCTCTATTTATGTGTGGTGTTTGACAAAATGTCCCTGAATGGTTTGTTTGTTTCCCCCATTGGACTGTAAGCCTCCCAGGAGCTGAGAACAAAACATCCTTGTTTCTAGAACAGGGTGTATCTGTCTTACCCAGAACCAAGCACAGTGCCTGATAAACTGTTATATGCTTAGAAAATGAATGTTGAGTGAAAGGATAATGTTATTTCAAAAGTCAACATCTGAAAATATGAGGAAGTAGCTCATAAAAATGTAAGTTGCATGAAATAAGAGGACAATAGGTTGTCACGGGCAAATGTATGTAAGAAATGTATAGACTATTTGAGGAAACTGAAGTTTGTGGGTTTTTTGTTTTGTTTTTTAAGATTTGTTTTTAAGTAATCTCTACACCCCATGTGGGGCTCGAACTCACAACCCTGAGATCAAGTGTCACATGCTCACCTGGGGCGGAGATTGGGTATTTCTCTCTTTCGTCTTTTGTGAAGACTTTACAAAATACTCTGCGGTGGGGAGTAGTACTGGATCAGGGCCAAAGCAAATATCCTGCTCTTGCTTTTCCTTGGAAGATAACTTATTTAAGAGCTTAAACTTTTAAATCAATAGAACTTTGAAAAATAGTTTGTTTCCTCAGTAGATAAGACCTGAGGAAAGAAGTAGGTGCTATTGGCACTAATAAAAGCTTAAGTCTAGATGAGTGATGGGAAAATATGATCACAGAAGTGCTGACTTCTACTGGAAAATTTAAATGCCAATTGAACGAAATTAAAGTTCAAGTCAACAGATATATTTTGAACATCTATAAAGAGTAAGATATAGTATTATGCAGTGTGCGGGTATATGATAAATAAGAAATAGTTTTCGTCCTCAAATCCGTCATAATCTACTGAAGTTCTTTAGGTGCTAGAGACATCAATTAACATGTTTAAGGAGGAAGGGATTAATTCCCATTCAGGGAATCAATATAAACTTCATGGAAGAATTATTTGAGAGATGACTCATATTTTGATAGAAGTGTATGGGGAAGAACATTTCTGTAGTGAGCACAGAAAGCAGAGGTTGCAAACTCAAATACCTAAGGGATCAAGCACATCACAATGTGTGAGTGTGAAACAACAAGGATTGTGGCCAATTGCAGAGGGTGTGCCCCCATTTGAAGGGATTAACCACTTCTTAGGTTCAGTTGACTGTTACCTCGATCCATTACTTTTACAAGAGAAGCTGGAAATTTTCGTAATGTTGCTAATGAAACAACAAGGATTGTGGCCAATTGCAGAGGGTGTGCCCCCATTTGAAGGGATTAACCACTTCTTAGGTTCAGTTGACTGTTACCTCGATCCATTACTTTTACAAGAGAAGCTGGAAATTTTCGTAATGTTGCTAATGGATAGATAAAACAACCACCACTATAACATCATGTGATCCAAATCCATCTAAATCCAGTGGATATACAGTGATTTATGTAAAAGATGCAGAGGGAGAAATTTGCAAGCCATGCTTGGGAGCTAGCATGGCTGCATGTGTGTGAATATGAGTGGTCATGAGCAGGGGTTGTAAGATAAAGAGGTGGAAAAGCTGGACCTCCCAAGACACTGAATTTGCTTTGAAGGAATTCAGATTTTATTCTGTGGGCAGCAGGGAGCCTGTTATCTCGGAGGTGGTGTGTTGAAAACTCTGATTTAGAAGGGCTTCTCTGGCTGCCTTTGGAGGAATGAATTGAAAGGGTTGTTGATGAGGGCAGGGAGATGGGTTAAGAGGATGCTGCAAGAATCTAGCATGAGAATGGAGGAGTGTCTGAATCTAGGCCAAAGGAGACCGGTAAGAGACAGTAACTGTCAAAAACTATTCATGACTAGCTAAAAATAAAGGTTGCTTTCTATCTCTTTAGAGGTTAATTTAGGAAACAGGTCTAAATCCCAGACAAACCACTAACTAGTTTTGTGGCCTAAGGTCAATAATTTCTCTTAAACTTTAGGTTTTCTTCCATTAAATGGTGACAATAATAACTGTCCTGTCAACTCAGGATGCTATAGCAACCAAGAGAAGCAGAGTGTGTGAAAGAGAAGCCACCACTATAAAAGACGGTATCCATGGAAGTGATTTTTATTGGTGTTATTATAGTCAGCTCTGGGATTCCGCATCAGTAAGGAATTTGTAAACATATGGAGGCATGAAAAGTTATCCAAAAGTGACAATTTGTTTTAAGATTTATATAAGACGAGAGCATCTAGAGAGGAAAAATTTTACTCTGTTGATATTAGCAGTGAAAATCATGGTACATGCTGTGGCTTACAGCCCCTTCTAAGTAAAAAGGATTCACCCACTACCTTAGCTGAGGGCCCAACCCCAGGCAGCCAGGTTTGATACCCCAAGCTATGCCTAACTCAGGGGCAGTAGATTCATCTGCTGAAATGCGCCCTTGTGTCAAAAAGACTTCCAAATGGGAATAATGGTAATTAGTTGAGCCAAGAATGTAATTACTGTAGGGAATTTCAGTGCAGAACTAAAGAGTAAGGCATCCAGTCTATGGTGTGAGTACAATGGACAGACGAATAATAGGACAGGTCCCTCCATGTTAAGATGGCCAATGATCAATGGAAGATGGTAAGATGGAAGACCACTAGAGAGAAGAACCAGTGCCCTTTACGTACAACACTGTTCAGGTTTTCTTAGGTCAAGAACTACCCTTTAGTCCCAGCCTCCATGAAGCCATGCCAGCTTTTATTATTTTGTTCAATAAAATTCTATTCAATGGGGATCCTTAAAATAATCTTCACCTTTCACTTGAGTTAGTTCTTTACTGCAACCAAAAGACTCCTTTAAAACACTGTTACTATTCACCAAAAATAAGAATAACCTTTTCTGAGGTATTTGAATTTAAGAACAGAAGTCATCTAAAATTTGTTTTGTGTCGTCCAGGGGGAAAAAAGTGGTTAAATTAGATGCCACATGACTGCGTAGATTCAGGAGTTAGTGTCAAACACTTAAGAATGCTGTACTTCAAATTCTACATTATACAGAAGGACAGATACTTCTGTATAATGGAAGACATTCTATAACAAGGCAATGACTGGGGAAAAAGTTGAATTAATTCATAAAGTCAGTGGAGTGGAATAATCATTGGCTTCAGAGTTAGAAACCATATCCGGAAGTCCAAGCTTTGTGACTTCCTGGTTGGGTGTGCATTGAGATCTCAGGTAAGTTGCTCAGCCCTATAGGATCCCAGTTGTTGATGGATGGAGATGTCATGGTCATGGTGGTGGTGGTGATGATGATGGTGGGGCAGGAATCCATGAGACAATGCATATGAAATTCCTCCTGAACTAAGCTGTATGGTTTGTTATTATTAAGGAACTAACATTAATGGGTTGGAAATGAAAAGGGTTAAGGTAACAACCTTGAAAAGCAAGAGCAGTTATACATCAGAGAGGAACTGACTAATTTCAGACAAATTACTAGTGAAGAGCTGATATTCCTACAGACTCCTTAAGATTGTTGTGCAGTAAGATGTTTTTGGGCCTTTGCCTTTTAAAAGAAAGGTAATATTAATAATGATGATTACTGGGATAATGATGCTAATTATAATCACAGCAGCCACTACTTCCTGAACATTTCCAGTGGCTCAGTACTTGACTTTCACTATCTTTAACGCTCCAACAGCCAGGATATTATCCTCATTCTATCCATTAGAAAACCAGGGCCCAGAGAGATTAACTAGCTTGATCAGAGTCAACCAACTAGGGATTTGAACCTGGTCTTTCTGGCTCTGCGTTTTGTGCCCATCTTGCTGTTGGCCTAATTAGCTCATCTTAGAACTACACTGTAGTTCCCCTCACTGTAGAGGGGGCTACAGTGATCCTTGGAGAATGCCTAGTGTAGGCTCTTCTTTTGAAAGAACAGGAAAGAGGTCCAGAGCAGCAAAATGGCCTGGCAAGGGACACATGGTTAGTTATTGGTGATATCAAATTCTCAAACTCAGGGCTTCTGACTCTCAGGTCAGTAGCCTGATGTCTACACTAGGCTGCCCCTCTCGTGTGCAGCTAGTTTGAATATCTGTGCACTCTTGCAAACAGGTTGTTGGTTTTATACCAAAGAATTACAGGTCAAATGCTCCCTTCCTGAAGGAACAGCTGGCATGTGTACTGTGGTGTCTGTTATTGCAACACACCCTAGATTTATGGTGGCTTGCTTCTAGCTTCTATTGGCAGTGGGGAAGCTCTGTCATGGAGTGAGCAAATAAGGGAGTTCACTGAAAAATCTATCCCTAGGTTCTTGTTTATTAGCCACCTCTAGCATATATGTTACATGGTGCCTTACTTAAGTGGTAGCGGGGATGACACATTAATATACTGAAAAGAGCCAGCCTTTATGAGTGTTCATTACCTCCCAAGGTCCTTTAATTCTTGCAATTAAGCTACAAGTTAATGGATCAAACTCCTTTAAC
Source organism: Canis lupus dingo (assembly GCF_003254725.2). Classification (NCBI taxonomy): domain Eukaryota; kingdom Metazoa; phylum Chordata; class Mammalia; order Carnivora; family Canidae; genus Canis; species Canis lupus. The sequence goes on from NC_064255.1 coordinate 22,353,862, forward strand.
AGATGAGAAAATTGAAACCCAGAAATATCAAGAAACTTGTCAATGTTAAAAAACAACAACAACAACACAAAAGACAAGTAAGTCCTGGAGCCAGGTTAGAGCCCTCATCCCCAGGTATGTTTGGTGCCAAAGCTGACATTCGTGACCAACACACACACCTGCACTGCACCTATGGGGCTTTGCATCTATGGAGGTGGGGGTGGCTGGGAAACATAGGTGAAGTCTTTGCCTTCACAAAGTTTATAGTCTAACATGGGACACAGCATTATTAATTATAATATTTTGTCTCAGAGACAGCATTGACTTTTTTCCCACCAGGCATCTTCTACGAGATTTATAAAAATCATCTTTAATTTCTCAGCTTAGCTATGCAATGAATTTTAAGTCCCATTTTACAGATAAGAAAACTTAGACTAGGAAAGACACCACAAATTGCTAAGCATTCTGTAGTTAATAAGTATTAGAGCCTTGATTCAGTCCAGGGTCATAGTCATTGTTGTCAAGTTCAAAATACATAAGTAAATAAAATGCTATGGGACTCCAAAGGGAGAAGCCTGTAAAGTGGAAAGCTAATTACACTAAATCCTTAGAACTGACTTCAGTAGATTTTCCTGCCAGCCCCAATGATGTAGAACAGTCAGTGTGTGAAATTGGAGGCAGCATGGTGCAATTAAAATAGAGAATGAGAGTCAGAGAGCCGGGGTAACATATTTCTCTTCTTTGCTGTGAACTTGGTGGTCACTGTAACTGAAGAGAACACCTTGGTTCTTTCTTCTGCGTCGTGCCTGCTGTTACTGAAAGGGGCTCTCAAATGTGATTTATTTTTAAGAGGTCATTTTTGTTTTATTGCTTGTCTCAGAAAGGATGCCCATAGATGCGAACGAAGACTGAGGAAGCTATAAAATATTCTGAAAAATCTCAAAGCTCTTGAATTTCACTGAAATAACAAGAACCAAAACAAACAAACAAACAAACAAAAAACAAAGAACTAAAAAAAAAAAAAAAAGAAATAACAAGAGCTAGTTCATTTCCCTCACATCTTCTTCATAGGAATATTTATGTAATTATTCATCAGTGAATTTATTTTTAATATTGCAAAAGTCTGCTCCTTCTAGTTCAAAGTTCCCAAGAGAAAGAAAAGCCAAGAGGTATTTTCAGTTTAGCCAGCTCTGTCTCCCTTGTGAGTCTCCAGCTCAGCTTTTTTTCTTTGAGCTTGTGGCCAAGTGAAAAAGAGCATTGATCTGGCTGTCAGGCTGACTGTTTCTTAGCTATGTGATTTGGACAGATCTTCTCCTTTCTTGGGCTCTGTTTCTCTCTCTCTCTCTCTCTCTCTCTCTCTCTCTCTCTCTTAAACCAGGGAGTTGAACTAAGGCTTTGGTTTACACATCAAGCTGTGCACTCCAGGGAAAGGCAGCCAGGGGCTGTGAGTTGTGGGAGAGGATCTAAGGACCACATGTTGGACAAGTCTGAGGGCTGGATAAAATCATACCTCACATATATCTGTTACATGTGTATATGAGGATGCTGTTGTAAGTAATAAAGAGGAATTTAAAGTGTTGTTGAATTTTTACTAATTTTGGTCATTATGCTTTTCTTAATTAAAATGCAATTAAAACGGTTATTGAATCACTAAGTTTGATCATCAAGATTTCCTTAATTAAAATGTAATTTAAAATGTTAGTGAAATTTTGCTAATTTTGTCCATTATGATGTTCCTAATCAACAGATACTAAATGTTAATATGGGGAAGGTCTGAATATATCATTGATATTAAGAATGGGTCTTACAGTTGTAAAGGTTGAGAATTACAGGTCCAGTTGATTTCTTGGGTTCTTTCTAGGTCTGACATTTTGGAATTCTAAACTAAAGTGTCCAAGACAATAGCCATTAGTCACTTGTGGTTAAAAAAAATCCATTCAGGTAAGCTAGCCACATTTCAAATGTTCAGGAGTAGTCAGATGGGTTAGGCTACCATATTGATCAGTAGAGATGATGGAACATTTCATCATCACAGAAAGTTCTATTAGACAGCCAGATGAACAAAATGATTTTATTAATGTGTTTTCCTTGAGATGAGATAGTCTTACCATATAATTCTCGGAAAAAATATAAGTTTGAAGCTGAAGGCATTTAGCCTTTAGTCCTGTCACTGAAGAGAGTGGGAGGGTGATTGGCTAAGAAGCCTAATATACTGACCCACTCTTCTTGCGACAGTTTGCCTTTGCACCTTTGATTATAGTAGGTAACATGATGCTCAGAACAGCCATGCACACCAATGAGTGTTGATTCAGCCACACCCCCAAATAGTTTCACCCACTAGATTACTGTGAAACTCAGAAACTTGTGTCCAGGATCTGGATACAGCCAGACACCAGGATTTTGCTAGTTCCTAGGCCAGAGGAGCCGCTAAGAAGAGGAAGAATGGAGAAGCCGTCCAAAGCCAAGTAACATATTTCCTTCTCCTAACAGGAAGGCTTCTCTGGGTGTGGCTGGAGCCAAAGGGCTGGGAGCTGGGGGTAAGGGTCTCCCTTCAAAAATCCCCAAGGGTTGTTAACTGAGACTTAAGGTTTAAGTAGGCAAAGGTCATGAGCCAGGAAGAAGGATATGCTTAAGAGATGCACTTTTCCCTCCTGATGAGAAAATATGTACTACTCAATGTTGAAATTTTAGACAATACAGGAGCTATGGAGATTTAAAGAATCCCTCATAATACAACTGGAAATAACCCTTATTAACATTTAAGACAATTTCCTTAATTCCTTGAGCTGGACTATAAACAGTTAATGTTAAATGCTTTTATTTTCTGAAGCCAGAGCCTGTCCTTACTTAATTACACTGGCCATTAAGCCAACTGAAGTCTGGTTTCATTTCTCTCTCTGGCCATCTCCTTCTGCTCCAGACTCTCTTCTCTCTGTTTGTAAATAACAGGCGAGGTCTTTTTAGTCATTTTGCAAGAATGATGTCCACTGGCCTCATTTGTAGACTTGCTGAGGGAGCGCCTCTGGGATTCAAACTGTATCCTGGTGACCATGGTGGCCTTGGGGGTTAGTTGTGTGGTTCAGAGCAGGCCTTGGCCCTTCATTTTGTTTGGGGTTAGATAAAAAGGGTCTGGGCACATTTGTATTTTTCATCTGCAAAGTGATTTGGTATAATGACATGAGCTCATTGGCTCAGACTGGGGACAGGTTTGGGGTTCTGGTATAGGACTGCTGCTGAATCATTTTAAAAATTCAATCATTTGATAAATATATCTGTTTTGAGAATAGTGCTTTCCTAGGCATGGGCTCACAAAAATGCATCTAAACAGATCATTCTCTCAGAGTGCTTACAGATAAGTATATTGAACAATAACAACGTAGGTGATTGTGACTGAGGTGTTATAGGTATTAGGGTAGGGGTCTGCTCAGGGTCCTGTGGGGGCCCAGGTAGGGAAAAATATATCATCCATTTGAGGAGATAAAGGAAGGCATCTTAGAAAAAGTACATCTAAGCTGAAAAATGAAGGATGAATAGGAAAGAACATGCCTGAATGTGGAAGTAGAAGTGAAGGTGAAGGAGAATCTTCCAGATAGAAGGAACAGCTCGAGTAAAGGTTGGGACATGAGAAAGCATGACGCATTTGGAAATGACACGGTCAGTAAAGTGTCTACAATGTCCATGTTGTATATTTTGCTGGCAAATGTCTTGGACAATAGTGTTTCCTTCAAGACTGGTCTGTGTTGATCTCTAATGGCACATTTCCCTTCCTCCCCAAGTGCAAATGCCACTGGTATTCTGAAGACCAAGGTCAAGGCCACTTTCCTCAGGAAAACTTCTTGGATTTCCTCTGTTGTTAAAAAACTCTCACTCCTCTGAGGGAGAAATTCCACAGAATTCTTATCCTCTCTGAACTTCACACTTTATACCTTACTGATGCTTCTCCTTCTGCCTTGACTATGAACAGATTGAGATCAGGGACAGTCTTCTTGCCTTCCAGAACCTTACCTGGTGCGGAGAGCAAAAATGTACTTAAACAACATGTGTGTCTTCTGAGAATTCTGGGTTCCTGACTAGAATTGGTCTTTTGTGTTGTGTCTCATGCATTGTTTTTGAGATTTTAGCGCATTTTCTCCCTCATTGCAATTATTTTATTTTGCTCCAAGCACCTACCCTGATACCCTACCGTGGTTAGGCTCAGGATAATTTTCAAAAGAAAATAGTGGCATTTGATTTTGTTTATTCATGCAGATTGGATTCATTAGGATGAAGGTTTTAAGTGGCATTACAAATAGTGCCTGGAGGGCTCTCCTATGAGTGGACAGAGAAGAGAATTTCTCACGTGAGTAGCAAGACTTCTAGTGTTGTAGAGGGGTTGTAGCAAGGCTTATAACCAACCATTATGCCCTTGTAAGGCTGCATTTGTTGTCAAATAATGAAATGGTTCCATATCAGTAGTTGAGTAGCTCTTACCTTGAGTCCACTGAGTGCCCTTCTGCCACCCAGGACCCACTCACATCCAGCAATTAATGGGTTACTGCTTGGCATAGTGGGTGGTCTCCAGGATCCTGTACTAAGTGCCATGATTGGTGATGTTTTGATAGGTCAATTCCCAAGCAGCTGATATTTTGACTATAACTCCCGATGATCATCGAGTATATGTCTCAGTGATTTTGAAGTATTTCCTCCTGAAGAAAACAGATTCTGGGGGGTATTTTGGACAAAAGAGAGCTGATTAGGAAACCATATAGGGTAATGATTCCAAACACTGACTTCATCATTTATTCACTATATCACATTGGCACGTTACTTCACCTCTGCTTCTCTATTTTCTTGTCTATAAAAAAGGAAAAGAGGGGATCCCTGGGTAGCGCAGCGGTTTAGCGCCTGCCTTTGGCCCAGGGCGCAATCCTGGAGACCCGGGATCGAATCCCACGTTGGGCTCCCGGTGCATGGAGCCTGCTTCTCCCTCTGCCTATGTCTCTGCCTCTCTCTCTCTCTCTCATAATAAATAAATAAATAATAAATAATAATAATAATAATAAATAATAAATAAATAAAAATTTAAAAAAAAGATTTTAAAAAAAAAAAAGGAAAAGAATACATTTTATTGGGATGCCTGGGTGCTCAGTGGTTTAGAGCTTGCCTTTGGCCCAGGGCATGATCCTGGAGTCCTGGGATCGGGTCCCACATCGGGCTCCCTGCATGGAGCCTGCTTCTCCCTCTGCCTGTGTCTCTGCCTCTCTCTGTGTGTGTCTGTCATGAATAAATAAATAAAAAATCTTAAAAAATAATACATTTTATCCATCCACCCATCCATCCAACCATCCACTCATTTATTCATCCAACAAACAACTGTGCCAACCCTAACCTGGAAATGTTGCCTAATGGTGACCAGAGAGACACTTAGGGACTTCTGTCTGGGGGACTAGTCACACAACTAGTTTTGAAGGTCAGATGAGACATTGAAAGAGAAAGCCTTTTAAACTGTACAGGAAAAAAAACTGTACAGAACTTCATTAATGTGTGTTGTCACATCAATAGCAGTATCAGTTCCTTGGTGCGTACTCAGAGAATGGGCTAGGGCATGTGTGTGCAATATAACATTTGTAAGGCCCTTTGGTTCTTCACTTTATTCATGGCATTTGTAAAAATCCTGCAAAGTTCTAAAAGGACTGTGCACCAATTTCCATTTACTGGTATTTGATGAGAGACCCCTTGTTCCACATGCTAGTTTTCTCCAAAACAAAAAGAGCTTTGCAGTTTTGGCTGAATGAAAAATAATATACAACCTTTATATAAAGGAAAGACAATATAGGAAAGGCTATAACAAAAGTAAAATGAATGCTAAATCCTACCTGACAATCTTTTTGATGAAAAATCCCTTCAGGGATCTTTCTATGCATTTTTTTACATAAACTGTATCATATTATACATCCTGTTCTGTAGCCTACTTCACTCTGAACATCATCAGTATACACTGAGAGCTGTCTTACCAGGTGGGTGACTGAAAAGTGTTTAGCATTAAAAAGTGCTATGACCCCTGTGGTTCGTTCCATCACAGCATTCTAGAATCCTGTGGGTTGAATCCTTTTCTTGCATTTTTCTCCCTGAACTACTAGAGCTTATGTTTAGGTCTCATCTGGTGGTATTTTCTCAGTTCAACAAATAAATACTTGTGCTGTCATTGTTGATGAGCACAAGGGATCTCATAGTATGTACAAAGTTTGTTTAGTCCACAGTTGATGGGTTTTTGAATTATTTCCCATTTTTGACTAAAGTAGTAATTTCGTAATAAATATCCTTCTATACTCAACTGTGCCCATTTGCAAATTTTTGCAATCCCACCTTCAGGATAAATTCCTATAAATGAGAAGGCTGGGGTCAAATCTAAGTTCTAATTCATATTTGTATTGGGGTCTATTAAGGAACAAGAGGAGTGTACGTTGTGGACGCTGGAGGTTCAGCTGGGGTGGTGTGAACGCTCACGACATAACCTGAGGACAGACTATAAAAAGTGTTTAGCAGAGAGTTGAAGAGTGAATGCTGTTGAGTGAAGGGGTCACTGACCATTGAAAGCAGTTTCTGAGAAAGTGAAGGGACCTTGCTTTGGAGTCCCTGAAAATACACAATGAGTGTATCCCTAAGAGAGAGCCCTGCCTAAAAGCAGAGAGGGGGACTAGCTTCTTTTCAGCTCAACAAATATTTCAAGAGCGCCCCTTCAGTGCCGGGCATGGGATAAGGCCTGGGCATGAAGGGGCTCTCATTCAGGGCAGGACACATGGTGACTAACAGGAGTGGCAGTTCAGAGTGGATGTGTTCCAGTGGGATCCTGCTCAAGAGTCAGTGCGATGACCCTGGGTGGACAGAGGGGGCCATGCAGATGGAAAGAACACTTCTCATTAGAGCTGAGGGTTGAAGGATGAGCAGGGACTCCTCAGGCAACCAGGGAGGGCCCCCAAAACTCTCAGCTGTGTAGATGCTGGAGACTGGGAGAGTGTGTGGGGCACCGTGGTACACTCCGGCAGGAGCACAAAGCACAGAAAGGAAGGTTGGTCCTTAGAGGCTATTTTCCACACCTGGAACCACCTATCTTATCTTATCCTCTGGACTCACTTCCTTCCTTTATCCCGCCAGGCTGGGCTTCCTTGTGGGGAGGATTTCTTTTGCATCTATTCTTTATGTAAAGTAATAGTGTCCAAGCAGCATATGGTAACTGTCAATTGTAGAACCTGGCTCTGTTTCAAGAGCAGTCAAGCACTTGCCATTTGAATAGGTCAAATACAATTGAATACAAACAACTTCATATTCTTCAGCTTAATACCAAGGTTCCCCAAGGTCTGGGAAAAGAGTGCAGAAAAGATGAATTATGATTATGAGAAGCCTAATCCACTATTTTATATTCTTTTTAAAGTCAGATATCTCAGCATAATAATGATGATGGTGGTGAGGATGATGGTGGTGATAATGATGGTGATAGTGGTGGTGGTGAGGGTATTGATGATCATGGTGACAATGAGAGCTGCTAACTCTTGTGGAACACTTAACACATGCTAGGTACTATGCTAAGCACTGCCCATGCATTGCTGCATTTAATCCTCCCAACTATAAGGTATGAAGTAGTATCATCCCCATTTTACAGATGAGGAAACTTAAATTTGAGATTAAGAAAGTGAAAGCATTCAGTTAATCAGAATGTTCAATTGATCAAGACATGCAACCAGACAACCATGAGAGAATGAAGTCCTGGTGCTCAGAGGCAGCCATCATGTATAAAGCATTTTTTCTGCTATGCATCTACCATGGTACTAGTTATATATCATCCCCGTGAGAATTGAAAACATCACACATCACACAAATAATTTTTTGTATCTCATGGATTTGGTGATGAACACTGAACAAGAAAGACAGCTAGATAGTGCAGGTACCTACCTGTTCTTTCCTCAGTTCTCTGTCCCATTCTAACTGTTCTCTCACTATGAAGAACTGTCAAAATTGGATGAATTGTGTGATATGGTGCTTTTTAGGTTGTTTCTTTCTTTCTTTCTTTCTTTTCTTTCTTTTCTTTCTTCTTTCTTCTTCTTCTTCTTCTTCTTCTTCTTCTTCTTCTTCTTCTTCTTCTTCTTCTTTCTTCTTCATGCCTATTTGTATAAGATAAACTTTTGACTCCGATTTAAAATTCAGTGAGATGTCTAAAATTCAGTTCTCTCAAAGTAAAATCCTTAGGTCCATTACTGTTACTTGTTATTAATAAATTCTATTCCTGTTTTAAGGTACTAATATATTATTTAGGATATTGGTTTGGCTGTGTGTAATAGACACTAAGAATGGTGGCTAATATAGATAGAAATGGACTTCTCTTACATGGAATAGTCAGGGGGGAGGCAGTCCAGGACTAAGATGGCAGCTCTGCTCCATGAGGGTTCCCAGGGACCCTGTTTTTGTCTCCCTTGTAGTTCTGACATCCTGACAGTGTTTCACTCATCTGCAGGGTCTGCTGAATAATTCATTAACTAAGTAGCAGAATGCAGGAAAAGACAGGGCATAGCGTGACCGCTGTCTTTAAGGATGGAGCCGGGTTACAACATCACATTCATGACCCTCCTATTGGCTAAAGTTATTACATAGCCGTATTCAGCTTTAAGGCAACAGGTTGCAAGGGATGCTGGGAAATATAATTTTGTAACTTCTATGGCTATAACCCTAGCTAAAAATCAATTCTATTACTATGAAACAGAAGAAAAGAATAGCAGGAGACAGTATTCAAAAATAGAGCTGAACAATGATGAGAAAAAATATATAAATAGAAGTTTTATTATTTTTTTTTTCTGCACTGCAATGGATGGTTTGCCCAAACCCTGGAGTGTATTTCCTCTTCCTTGGAAACCATTGTCCTATGGGATTGTCTGATTTTCCAACACATTGGAATGCCCTCTCTGAAAATAATAGAATGCTGTTCTTAGGATCACAAGCTCCAGGACCAGGTACATTATTTGTGGGGTATAATGCAAAAGAAAATATAGGATCTCTTGTTCAAAAATGATTAAGAATTTCAAGATGGCAAAACCGGAGCAATAAAGTTAGCATGGGGATCGTCTGAGAGTATGGCACTTAGTACAATTACACAGGTCACATATCCATGATAAAGCTGGCCCTGCTCAGCTCTAATGGGGGAGGTGGTGGCAGAAAAGGTGTTAAAGTTCCAACTGACTTCTTGCCATTGCCACATAAGTTCTGGCCGTCAGGAGTTACAACACAACATGGTGTAAATCAACACTCAGAGTAGGACTTCAACAGCTAAGTGTTAGAGTTTGCTAGACTGGTGGGGTGACCACTGGTGGAAGCTTTGGGATGCCAGTCATACATTTCTGTAATTTAGAGAGAATGTCTTGTGACTTCATTAAATGTTCTTTGCGTGACTTCCACCTGAAGGTAGGTTAGTACTATGTTTAGTAATCTAGATGACCTACTTTCCTCCAGGTTCTGGGACAAAGACTCTGTCCATATGCCTTGGAAATTGTCGGCCCATTCATTTTACCTGCTTCTGGGCCTGGTGACCAGAATGTACACTGCAGGAGTGTTGAATTGGGGCCAGCTCTGGGAAGTCATCACAAGGAGGGCTAGACTGGTGGGATGTAAGTTCAGGTTATGGCCAGGGAGGGAAGTCTTGCCAACTATTAGGTCAAGGCTGTAAAAGGCAATACAGGGATAGATCAAAAACCCAAGAGATCTGGAAGACTTTAGGCAGTGGAACAGATATGGAATAAGGCAAACGGTACAGAATAGAAAGTGTAAGTAGTTACAACCTGGCTCACAGTACTGTATTCACATCCCTAAATCCATACAGTTCTGAAATCTGACAGTTTTATCTAGGTTTGGCCCAGAGTCTTTTGTTGTAGAACTTGACATGAGGCTATTGCTTATTATCTTTATCCCAGTTAATATGAATGGCCACATATTTTACTATAGAAATTTTAATAAATTTAATTATGGAATGCCGGCCCAGACTCTAATGGGAAATTATTTAATACTCTCTTTCTTTCTAAAATCAGAAACATTTTGAATTTATGAGGGATAAAGACCCCCCCACACACACTGCGATCTCAAGATTTGGGGCTTATAATATATAACATTTGTTGAACATATGTTATGATATATAACATTTGTTGAATATATATTGTGCCAGACACTGTTCTGAGCACTTTATATGTCTTAATTTCTTTAATACTCATGGTGCTCTATGAGATAGATAACCAATATTTTCTCCATTTGACTGGAAAGAAATATGGAGCCCAAATAAGTTTTGTAATCTGCCTATAGTCATTGATAATTGGTAAATGGTAAGCAGTGAGAAAGGTGAGTGTCTGGGGGCCCTAGTTTTATATCATGGAGGTGAGTCACATGGGGCTCATCTGGGGGCAAGATGGCTTGGCTGAATGATTGGGCAAATCAGTCCCAATAGTGAATCTATTTGTTGGGTGACTTATGAAGCTTAATGAAAAAGTGTTCTTTCTATTATTTCAGCAGCAGTCAGACCTGTACTAGTCCTTTGGGAAAATCAAGTGACCTTTGAGTGGGTAAGACTTCATTGATAGAAGTCATACTTCTTTATTTAAATATCCAAAGGGCAACCCAAGTTTTATTTGTTAAACTGGATTTTTGGCTTTGATTGTAATAGATATACTGTGTTTAAAAAATCTTTGCATTGGCTTTTGTGAAAGCACTATTTGTCTTAGTAGAAATCTTACTTTAATCCTTTTCTCAAAAATTGTACTTCTGGTTAAGAGCTGGGTGGGCTGACTGATAGCATCTTACTTTACTGAGGCCCACATTATTCAAGGCAGAATCCCAAACCCTGACAAAATAAAAATAGATGACATTTATTGTTTCTTCTAGATGTTTCACATTTGTCTTGGTAAGAGAGCTGAATTAGATTAGTTTGACAGGATTTGTTCTTTAGGAACCTTTATGGACTGCTCTTTTATACCTCTATACATCATCGTGTTTCTACCCAAAGTTTTTGTCTGATAATTTCTTTTCACTTTTCTTTCTTTCTAGAAATGGATGCAATGTGTGTATCATAAATAGTGATAGTGGATGGCTTTATTATATAATTGTTACAAATGATGATAGAAGTTAGACAGGAGTATTAATTCTTCCATCAGTACTTGAATATGAATCAAGGATTTTGTTGATAAGTAAATTACCTTTTTTTTAAAAAAAGATTTTATTTATTTATTCATGAGAGACACAGAGAGAGGCAGAGACACAGGTAGAGGGAGAAGCAGGCTCCATTCAGGGAGCCCGACGTGGGACTCGATCCCAGGTCTTCAGGATCATGCCCTGGGCTGAAGGTGGCGCGAAACCACTGAGCCACCAGGGCTGCCCAAGTAAATTACCTTTTAATGAAATCTGAAGAAAATTTCTTATCATAGTTTCTCGACAGATTCTTAACAAATCCTTACTTTTGCTTACAAAAGCACTAATATTCCAAGATGTTTAATGTTTTGAAACAAAAACGACTCTTGGATTAACTGATATCACAGTAGCCTGGTAATGATTAATCGGAATTACTTTTTAATGCTGATAGAATGGGACTTTTTCTTTTTTGATTACATCTGCATCTTTAAACTTCCTTTCTCGTTTGTAAATTCTTCCCAAGTAAAAACCATAAATTTGCCTTCCCAGCTTCTCTTGGCAGCTAGGATGCAAGCATGTGACCAGGCTGTACCAGTCAGGTGCTTGCATTTGAGGTTCTGAACTGAACGTTAGTGATATGAATAAACAGGTGTGGCATAGAACCATTTTGGTGTGGAAAAGGGCAAATGGGTCTGTTTACTCAGAGAGGGCAATACTGGCAGTGCCCTCTTGTTTCCAGTGTGACAGATGAGCTGAAGTATCTGGGTCCAGAGGTGGGGTCTCCTAGGGGCCGTCTGTGGTGTGAGATGGGCATAGTTCCTTGCTTTTTTGTCTTCAAATCTGGTTCCCTGAAAATCTGGAAAGTGTCATTCCATTCCTATTTAATCTAGTGGGCGAAGGGGGTTCTATAATTTGCAACTAAGAAATGTAATTGATATAGCTGTGATATGAGGATAATGACAAGGAAATGGGATTCTTTTATGTGTATCTCCTTTCAGCTGTTAAACAAGACAATTTGGCAGGCCATTCTTACTGCAGTCATCATTCATTTGAACTCATTCACTGTTAAGAACAGCAAGCTGGAGAGAGTGATGCATATGCAGGCAAAGTGTTTCTGAGGAAAATGGAGGATGACTTAATGCCAGTGCAATGATTGTCTATGAATCTGGAATTTACCTTTGGCCTTGGGAAAAAGAGTTAAAAGATGAGCCATGAAGAGGTCCTGGATAGAGATCTTCTGGAATGTTCCAGGGTCTTGGCTTCAGATGCATTAAGAGCTGGTTGGAACAAAGAATACATTTCACTAGAGGCCCATGATTTGATTTTTCCATTTGCTTATTCAACACGAATTTAATAAGCACTCTGCACTCTGCACATACAAAGTATTGGGAGACAGTGGTGAATTAGGACAGAGCCAGACACATCTTTGTTTGGTAGGTACTCTGGGAGTTTCAAGTGCCCTCATACAGACATGAGGAAGGATAACAGGCTTTGTTACTATTTGTAACCCAAGACACTGGACACTGGAGAGCTTAAGTGATTTATCCACAACCACACACAGTAAGTAGTGGAACTAAGAACTGAGTTTGAGATCCTGTATTTTTTCTAGGATGCCAGCTACTTCTCACCTACCAGAGTTCATATCAACTCTGTGAGATAGGTATCAAAATATGACTACTTCTTTCCACTTCTAGGAAGGAAGCCAGAGTCAAAGAGGGCTTAAACTGGCTAATAAAAAGGTGGATCTCCACTTTCTAGGGCTTGTAGTCCCTTTACCATCCCTCATTTTTACTAACTCAGGCTGTCCTGTCATTTATATGTGGATTGGGAACATGTATCGAGAACTGTTCTTGTTGGATGATATGCAGGAAAGGGAAAATATCAATAGTACATCAGACATCTTGAGATGAGGGTCGAGTACCATAGAATATAATCAAATGTGGGAAGTGGGGAGTGGGTGGTAGAAGAAAGGAAACTCTACATACTTGGCCATTTTTTCCCTGATGGCTGTGGTATTATAAAAGACACAGTCCCCACCCCTACTTGATACCACAATCTAGTGGGCAAGATAAGTATGTACACAGCTGAGTTATCCCTATCATTAGACCTGTGCCTCTTGTATTACATTTATCCTACTAGATGGCATGAGTTTCTTTTTGTTTAACTGAATATTTTATTGAGATGATTCTAGGTGATAGAGAAATGTAGAGAACACACAGGTGTAAAAAATAATACAGAGATCTCCTGTACCTTTTACCCAGTTTCTTCAATGGTAACATTTTGCAGAACAATAGTACAATATCACAACCAGGGTATGGACATTGATAACATCCACTGATCTTATTCAGATTTCCCAAATTTTACTTGTCCTCATTGCACTTGTGTGTATGTGCATATGCATGTGTGTATATTTAGTTCTACAAAGTCTTATCACCAGTGTTGGTTTGCAAACCCAATACCATAGCCAAGGTACATACAGAACACAAGGATCCCATGTATTGCCCTTTAAAAAAAAAAGGTTTTATTTATTTATTTATTCATGAGAGACACACACAGAGAGAGAGAGAGAGAGAGAGAGAGAGGCTGAGACACAGGCAGAAGAAGAAGCAGGCTCCATGCAGGGAGCCCGATGTGGGACTCGGTCCCGGGTCTCCATGATCACGCCCTGGGCTGAAGGCAGGCGCCAAACCACTGAGACACCCAGGGATCCCCTACCCTTTTATATTTTTATGACCACACTTCCATCCCTCCCTAGTTTTATTTATTTTGTCTCATGTGTCCTTGGTATCTATAAAGTTACTTAATTTGTATCATATGAATAAAGCAACTAACAGTACCATAAGAGATTAACATACATAAATAACATCCACTGGAGGGGAGGGGAAAGAGCTATTCATTTGACCTGGACCTTATAGACAGAGAAGGAGGAGAAGCAGAGTGTAACAGTGAGTGTGCTGGCAGCACTGTGGTTAATTTTGAGAGGGAGTACCTGGGTTGGAATTTCCCTTCTACCACATAATGTCCCACCTAGACCTCTTCAGTTTTCTTACCTTTTTTTTTTTTTTAAAGAGGGAGGTGGGGGAGGGGCAGAGGGAGAGAGAGAGAATCTTACGGAATCTTACGCAGGCTCTACACCCAGTGCGGAGCCCAACTCGGAACTTGATCTCCCACCTGAGATCATGACATGAGCTGAAATCAAGAGTTGGACACTTAACTGACTGAGCTACCCAGGGATCAAATTTTCTTATCTTTAAAATAGGGATGACACTAGTGGCCACCTCAAGGGTTGCTTTGGGATGAAGGCAATAGCAGGTGTACCATCTTTGCCAGGGCCTGGCATATAGTGAGACTTACCTCAATAAACAGATGCTGCTCTGGATAGTCTTGGTTCTAGTTGTTTGAGAGGAGTCTTCACTGACCTTGAGTGGAGGTCTTATCTCATTCTGCCGTGAGGACACATGGACTGAAATCTTCTCCTCGAGGCTGCTATGGGAGAAGGGTCACTCAGCTAGTGGCCAAGCATAGCTGATACCCAGCCACGACCCCACTGTGGTTCTGTCATCCTTGCCCCTGTGGTCATTCCTACTGAGGCTCCAGAGACACTACTTGCACTTTTCACATATTTTATTATGTTTTATGGGTGAAATAATATATCAACCAGCAGTTGTGAATCTGTGGATTAGTGAAGGTTCTGGGAAGGACAGTGTTCTCCTGAATAATCAAAATCTGGAGTACCAAAAGCCCTACCAAAACTTTGCACAATCAGTGGATGAGCTTTATCCCAGTCTGAGCTGTTCCTAAGAGATGTATAGGAAATCATTTATAAGAATCAGCTTCCCTTTCCTTCAACTTCCTCTTTGTGAGATTGAGGGAGGGTATTTACTGTGGGTCAGATCTGCGGTGTTTGGACCTCTCTTGGGTCCACTGTAACTCCCTCACTGTTCACACACCTGTTATGAAAAAATAAATCCCTGCAGGTTACAAGGATGAAGGCAGTTAGAGCAAGATCCAAGTTAAGAAACCTTCACAAATCCCCCTGACAACTATCAAACCCCCTGCAACAGGCCACTGCAGCAAAGGCCTGTCCGGAGGGCTGCAGAGACTATATGGTTTTTTCTTTTTCAAGACTGAGGTTGAACAGAGCCTGACAAAGTTCCTTCCATCCACAAATTTCTTTTCAAGTGGTGCCATCATCAAAATGTATTGTGTGGTATCAAATATTACTATCTCCATCTTTATTTGGAGATTTTAAAAAGATTTTTATTTATTTATTCATGAGAGACACAGAGAGAGAGAAGCACAGACAGAGGCAGAGGGAGAAGCAGGCTCCATGCAGGGAGCCTGACGTGGGATTCGATCCTGGGTCTCCAGGATCATGTCCTAGGCTGAAGGTGGCAGTAAACTGCTGAGCCACTCGGGCTGCCCTATTTGGAGCTTTTTATAATCTCAACAGGCCAGGGATTTAACACGTTACATATGAGCAGTGCAGGGTGGGGTGTATAGTGAACTCTTTCCTAATTAACAAACGTAGGCCTTACACTGCTGTTCCCATAGGCAATGGTTCTACAGGGCAGGGGACACGACACTAAATAATATTGGGTCATGAAGAAAGCTATTCTCTTTAAAATTATCTTCCATTTCCACTTTTGTCAAAGAAAATGTCCTTAACAGCTCCCTGAAAATTGCCAATTCTTTTTTAAAATGAGAACAAGTCTTATACTCAGAATTAGTTACAACTATGATTTAGCAATAGTGTTTCTCTCACAAAATTTATTTTATTTATTTTTTAAATTAACATATACTGTATTATTAATTTCAGAGATAGAATTTAGTGATTCATCAGTTGCATATAGCTCTCAGTGCTCATTATATCAAGTGCCCTCCTTATTGCCTGTTTCCCAGTAACCCCATCTCTTACCCATCTCCCTCTAGCAACCCTCAGTTTGTTGCCTATAGTTGAGTCTCTTATGGTTTGCCTTCCTCTCTGTTTTTGTCTTATTTTATTGTTCCTTCCCTTTCCCTATGTTCATCTGTAAAACTTATCACACTCAACACCCAAAAAACCCCCAAAAAATCCAGTGAAGAAATGGGCAGAAGATATGAACAGACGTTTCCAAAGAAGACATACAAATGGCCAACAGATACATGAAGAAATGCTCAGCGTCACTTAGCATCAGGGAAATACAGATCAAAACCACAATGAGATACCACCTCACACTGGTCAGAGAGGCTAAAATTAACAAGATAGGAAACAACAGATGCTGGTGAGGATGCAGAGAAAAGTGAACCCTCTTACACTGTTGGTGGGAATGCAAACTTCTGCAGCCACTTGGGAAAATAGTATGAAGATTCCTCAAAAAGTTAAAAATAGAGCTACCCTGTGACCCAACAATTACACTACTAGGTATTTATCCAAAGGATACAAACATAGTGATTCGAAGGGACACATGCACCCCAGTGTTTATATCAGCAATGTCCACAATAGCCAAACTATGGAAAGAGCTCATCCAGTTTATTTTTGAAGTTACTTTGTGTGAAGGCATCTGTTACTAGCTTACCACTTAAAATAAAACATAGAGTTTTATTTTATTATAAATTTATTTGACTAACAAATGGCAAGTTAATTTTAAAAACTCAGTTAATGATAAAGGAGAGATGTGGTTTTGGCATTTTCTGAATGTGGTGTTCCAATAGCTGAAAGTGGGAAAACATTAGTGGTAGGACTCCTGAGAGGAGAACTGATTTTAGAATTAGGTCCTTCAGGGTATAATAGGACCTTGGGCAACTGACAGTTTTGCTAGGCTTCCATTCCTTTATCTTTATCAGTTAGATAAAATGGGTTAGAGTCTCTGAAACATATTATCAAACACTT
This sequence comes from Canis lupus dingo, assembly GCF_003254725.2. Lineage (NCBI taxonomy): Eukaryota > Metazoa > Chordata > Mammalia > Carnivora > Canidae > Canis > Canis lupus. The sequence goes on from NC_064255.1 coordinate 22,370,849, forward strand.
GTTGTCTGCAAAATGTTGTGCTTATGAGTGTGAAGCTACTATGATGAAAATAGGATGAATCTTGCCCTGGAGGAGTTTACAGACCAAAACAAAACACAGCATAAGTTAATGTATTAGTGGAGGAGGCAAATAGCCAACTATCAAGGAAAGTGGGATATGGCTGAGTTCTGGCCCTGGATCTGTCACTTATGACCTGATTTCCACCCATCATTCAACTTCTCTGAGCCCCAGGTTCTTTGTGATTAAACCAAAGGCCGTCCTACACCTGCTCTGGCAGAGGTTTACTTTTTTGTAAGGAAGAGGAGCATCTCCCAGCAAAGGGTGTAGGTCTGGCTGCCCCAGCCTGTTGACTTGGAGGTCTCTGGACAACTCTGAAGCCCATCACCAAAGGTTGTCCCCAGAGCCAATAATGGATCCTGTAAACACAGTATCCCAAACCAGAGCACAAAGTACTTTCTCCTCTTGTCAAAGTCTTTCAGTCCTTCAAAACAACATGAATTTCCATGGCTTTGGAGAAGCCTACTTTCTCCTCTGTGTTCTATTCTGATTGCTTGATCACTCTATCATGACATGTCATGTTGTATTATATCACATCATATCATATCTGTGTGTGTGAGCTTCGCACTGACCTATGAACTGCCAGTGCGAGGGACCAGATTTTCACTCCTTCTGTCTCTGTAGCACATAACTCAGTGTCTGGCACATAGTAGGCAATACTCAGCTCTTATGTGAATATGTGCACCTGTGCATGTGTGTGTGTGTGTGTGTGTGTGTATGAATGTACTGGTGGTAAAAAGAGAGTCATAAAGTTTGGAAGATAGTTGAATAAAGATGTTTTTTTAAAATCAACTTCTTATAGAACAACATGAGGAAGAGTACACAAAGCAAAAATAACAACTCAATAAATGATCACTCAGTCTGTAAATAACACTCAGATCTAGAGCTAGAACATTGTGTGCTCTGCCCGCCTCCTTTCCTCTCAATCTTATCCAAATGCAATTGCTTTCTTCACTTCTTTTTTCAGTTTTTTTCCTGTAAATTTTTATTTCAAAAAATTTCAAGCCTACAGAAGAGTTTTAAGAACAATGTAATAAACACAGACACTTTACTTTGATAGGGTACTTAACATTTTGCCACCTGTTTTCTTTTTTCAGTTGTAGTTTCTGCCTTTTTTCCTCTTGGAACTATTTGGGAGTTAGTCGTAGACATCATGACGCATAACCATGAAATAATTTATCATTCAACATTTCCTAAGGGAAAAGGTACTCTTTTACTCAACCACAATACAACCACTACACTCAGGAAATTGATACAGCACTACTGACACTATTGATATAATACTATTGTCCAATATGCTACAAGTTCAGATTTCTGCAGTTGTCCCAACAATGCCCTTTATATCTATTAGAGGCCTTTTGGTGGTGGTGGGGTGGGAGTAGAATGTAGACAAGGAGTCTCACACATTGCACTTAGTCATGAAGTGTCAGTCTAAGTTTAGCATAGGGTGGTTTCCTGACCTTTTTTATTTTGTCTTTATGAAACTGACATTCATAAAGACCAATTATTCTGCATATTTTTCTCAATTTATACTTGTCTGATTACTTCTTCATGATTAGATGCAGGCTGGACTTTCTTTTCTCAGAGGAGTACACAGATGATGTGTTCTCAGTGTATCACTGGGGAAGGCACGTTGTGATATCCATTGGCTCATTATTTTTGGTAAGTGCAGTTGGTTTAGTGATGTCCACCAGATTCCTCCTAAAAAGCCTTTCATCCAATGGTTTTATCCTCCATGGATGATTCTCAGCTAATTAAGGATCACTATAGGGATTGCAAAATGGTGATTAATGATCTTTTTTTTCTAATATTACCTCTGTATAAAGAGAGATTTCCCTCTTCCTCTTTTCTCTTCTAAACCCCTCCCCCTCTTTAGCATCAGTATGGGTTTATGGATTACTTATTTAATGTGCTATGATACATCCTTGGGTTATTTATTTTGATACTCAAATTTTCCCATATTTTGCCAGAGGGAGTTCCTTCAGGTCAGCTCCTGTGTCTTTTTGACATGTTCCCATCAGCTTTTGAGCACTTTCTTCCTTTCTGGCATAGTAAGATTGTCCAGGTTCACTATAAGAGAGGAATTGGACTGCCTATCTAACTTCTTATAATTAAGATGTTAGAAAAAACAGAAAGGTGAAAATCAATGTTCAACTTCAACACTTGCAAATATAGCCTTGAACTTTGACAAAAACCAATAGGTTCTAGACTGGTCTTACTGATCACTGAAGTTCCAGAAATGGGTTATGGGAAAGGCAGTTGTCTGTGAGAAGCTACGGGGTATAGACCCTGTTGGTGATGGGTAGGCCCATGGGCTCATCCAAGTACAGTTTCATGAACGCCTAGTCAGCACAGTTCCTTGAGTGTATCCATGGTAATTGGAGATAGGAACCATATGGTGATTAAAATGACAAGTAATTTTAACTCTTGCTTCATGAACAATATGAGAGCAGCAAACCAATTATGAAATTATCTATTTGCTTTGCATCAATTTTAAGTTCACTTGCCCTCTCATCTATAGAGATGAGGATGCTCAGCAAAAGGGGCCAATACAAGAAAAATGGAGGTGATGAGGTTAAAGATCCTCCAAACTGGCTGATGCAAAAAACAAACAAACAAACAAACAAACAAACAAACAAACAAAACACCAGATGTGAAAATGATCCACCAAAACAGAGACACTTAGGGTCAGGGACTTCTAGATGGCTTGCATTTCACTTGGCAGGTATCCCTTAAACAACTGTGCAATGCCAGATGAGTATGTGAAAAGAATTAAATATACCTATGTATTAGAAGGGGAAAAAAAATAACCTCTTGGTTAGAGGTGGTCATTGGCCACATCGCCAGGATCCTGATATCACAATAGGATAAATACCACTAGGGATGTCCCCAGTAAACTATCCACATGCTTTAAGGTTGTTCTGCATCCACCCAGTTATTTTAAGTACAGAACTCCAGAAGAGAGCCTACACTCCTTATGGGGCAAGTTCAATGAGAAGACCACATCCTGGAGATGATTTGAGGAGCAGCTGATTTCTATCCCACAGTGTGTTGCCCTACTTTTTCACCATAGATTTTCCAGGTCCTTCAGTATTATTTACTGAGTTAATTAAGATGTTGCCCTCTGAGTTTGGAAAGTGCATTGATATTTTTAGATAAAAGATGGTTGCAGGCTGACCTTTTAAATAAACAGCGCTGAATTTTCTAAGGCAAAATAAGAGTACTGTGATATCTCATCCACTTGCACCCAACCACCCAGCATTTTCTGGTCTTCTGCTTGTTAAGAGAAGAGGGTGGTTATTAAAACAGAGGTGTAGTAGTCAAACTTTAAAAAGTGAACTTCCAGGGAATATTCAGGCACTGAGTCAGTGAATGCACATACCACTGTTCTCTACCCATTGCAGACGTAGATAATGTACTCCAGCTTCAAAAACTTCTGAATCACTTGTCTAGGGAGCCACTGGCAATTGATGAGAGCTTAAATTTAATGTAACCAGACCAGAGATGAGCTCCAAAGTATTCCCTTACCCTTTCTTATACCTGCTCATTGTTGGTTGAAATGATGGCCCTGGTACAAGATTCGTATCTGTCATAGGACATTTGTTAATGTTCACTCTATCCTAATTGACTGAACCAAGAAATAGTCTAATCCAAATAACAATTTTTAAAAAACACTCTTCCATTCAAGAAAAAAGACCATATGATCAAGTAGAAGCAGTGCTAGATTGACAGGCAAGGGTCTTGGGGTCCACTCCAAGTCTGATCCAAGTTTGATCTGTGTGACTGGGGCTGACCTGGCCCTCAGCTTTCCTGCAGAGGGAAGGCGTTGGACTGAATTGCTAAGCTTTCTCCAGTGTACATTCTGCATTTTAAAAAATTTTCAGTGCATGCTGTATATTATTAATTGGATACTTACACTGGATGGGATGATGGGGGCAAGAAAAATTAACTGTATCTTGTCTGTCTCCAGGAACTTTCTGGGTGCTTGGGAAGACATTGAGGGTGATGGTGATGGTAATCCTTTCAGATGTGCCCTCAGTCTATCAGAATATTATAGGCACTTGGGATTGAAATCATCTACTTTTTGCTGTGCAGCAATAGTTGCATGAGGGTGTCCTGTTTCTCTGGATCTTTCACAAAATGACAGTACTTTCCAAAAAGAAACTTGTCCTGCAGCCAGTTTTTGTGATGATTCTCCTGTGTGGTTCAGTGTTAGTGTGATTTGGGTTCTTTGAGATTGCACAGACCAAAATAACATGCAGGTTAGCCCCCCCAGTAAGGGAATTTTATTCTATGGATACACTAAATATGGGAGAATGAAACAAGGAAGTGTGGAAGTTAAGAGCAAAGGTATGGGGGGCACATCTTGGCTCCATCACCTGTAGGGTGGTTGATTCCAGATAAATCACTTAACTTCTCTGTATCTGTTTCCTTGTCTGTAAAACAGGGATAATAGTAGCTACCTTACAGAGTTGTTTTGAGGATGAAATAAAATAAGAATATAAAAATGTCACGGTTCCTGGCATCTCATTAATGTTCAAATTAATAATTACCATTCTGATTATGATTATTGTTACATGTGGAATGGATTCCAGCAGGTAGCCTTGTAGGTGAGCAGAAACCTTAGTATAGCTCCACTCTTGGGATGGGAACATTGTTTAGGAACTGGTATACTGTTCTGAATTCAACTGGTATACTACTCAAGAGGTCCGATTATCCCAGAATCCCCCTGAGTACCAGGCATCCTTTCATTCTTTCTTGCTTGGTCATATGTAGACTCAGCCCCTTTGTCTCTTCTTTGACTACTGCTACCACTACCAATTAATTTCTTTCTACTCCTTTACTAAATTGTGACTTCTATTGATTCATAGCTTTTGAAGCCCTATTGCTATTCCCTCCTTGTGGCCTCAGCAGGCTGTCTTTCCCTGTGTGAGTTTGGCCTTCTGCCCCTGCTACGAGCATCTCAACTCTGACTTGAATTTAAATCCTTTCATCCATCACTTTTATGACAAGTCACCTTCCAGATTGCTGAGCGACTAAGGGTTGAGGTCACATGGTTCTGGAATGTCCTGACCCCTGAGAGAAGGCCTATGAGGGTCACAGGCAAGCTCAGCCCAGGCTTTCCAACTCTGTGGGCACAAAGATGAGCAGATACTACCAAAGCTACAGCGCCCTTGCCACCCAAGTTGGGAAATAGATAGGAAGCAGTGTTATATGTGTTAATACATGTATTCATATAAATGTTAATAGATGTTAATGATGTTTTAATCATTAACATTTATAATACTGTAATTGTATATATATAATATAGCTTTATTAATGCTTTTCATTTTTCCTTCTAGAATATTAGCAACTTTAGGAAAGGCATTTAATTCTTTCTGGTTCTTTTGTGTCTGCTTATGGCCCAATCTGGATAACTGATCAGTAATACAAGACTAATATAACTGCCCTTTCAACAAATATTTAGTAATAATGAATTTGCCTTACTTTTCCTGTTTTAAAAAATTTTTTCTACTATCAAATTATTTTAAAGGTCTTGTTGAAAAGTTACAGAGGGGAACTTTTGGAAACTTCTTATGGGAAAGAAGAAAAGAACTAAGAGATGACAGAAACATAATTCTAAGAGATGTTAAGAAATGTCACTTGCAATGCCTATGATCTTGAGCTTACCTTCCCTGGGCCTCTGTTTCTTCATCTAAAAAGAAATTGGTAATAGTCCTACTTACCTCCAAGATTAGGAGGGTTAAATGACACATTCATAAGGTGCCTGCTATGGTATTTGTCTATTACCTAGTGGGTGACAAAAAAAAGCAATTGGTTCCCCCCACTGCATCTTACCAAGAACATGTTTTCATTACTGTACATCTCAAAGAGGGAGAAGAAGGAAAACCTGTGAAGTTAAAGATTGAATCTCATATAGACTCATTTTTAGGTCTCTTGCCCCTGAAGTGACCTCAGTTTACTCTTTCAAGTGACTCTCATCTAGCTGTTTACACAAGGAACACCTCCTTGGTACACAGAAATGCATTTTTCCACTAAGCTTCAAACATGCTGAGCTTTCCCAGTACCAGGAATTTTATAGAAAAGCTGTAGAACAATTTGTATCATGGATTGTTCCCTTTTCATACAAGTATTGAATCACAAAAGTCCAACCACTGATTTTTGACATTGAGTGGAATCCTTTTCATGTGAATTCACTAAGAAATGCCTGCAGTAATAATAGGTCCAATATTAAAACCTGTAGACAATTAGTATCCATTGCTTATGTTTCAAAGCTTTTCATTTTACCCACCTCTTGAAGTTAAACCTATTTTCAATCATTAAAATCAGGATGCCTGGGTGGCTCAGTGGTTGAGCTTCTTTCTGCCTTTGGCTCAGATAGTGATCCTGGGGACCTAGGATCGAGTCCCACAATAGGCTCCTTGTGGAGAGCCTGTTTCTCTCTCTGCTTGTGTCTCATGAATAAATAAAATAAAAAATATAAAATTATATAATTAATTAAAATCAGACCATTTCTAAAAACAGGAATAGAGCTTTAATGTAGAGGATAATTAATTTCCTATTCTTCCAAGGAAGATTACATCATTTGAGGGTTGCCTGGGTGGCTTTTTCGGCCTATTTTTTACAGTATTATTGCACATATATTTGAGAGTAGCAAAAGAAAAGAGATCAAACCACCATTTTGAGGCTTTTTAGCAATGCCAAGGAAAGAAGGTATTTATTTGTTGGAGAATGGGGCTTAACAGCATTTCCCAAATTGTGGTCTGTGGAAAACCAACATTCTAGTCTCTAATTTGGGAGAACTGGATAAAAATTCTTGTCAAATCAATTTGAGAGTCACTAGATTCTGTGGTACTTTGTACTTTTGAGGAGTCAAATACACACTAGTATTTTGTTGAATCTAGGAAGTTGGGTAAAACTGGGTTTACTCCCGTACTTTCCAAATGTATTTTATTCTTTTTTTTTTAAAGATTTTATTTATTTATTCATTAGAGATAGAGATAGAGAGAGAGAGAGAGAGAGAGAGAGAAAGAGGCAGAGACACAGGCAGAGGGAGAAGCAGGCTCCATGAAGCCTGACATGGGACTCAATCCCGGGTCTCCAGGATCACACCCTGGGCTGAAGGCGGTGCTAAACCGCTGAGCCACCCGAGCTGCCCTCCAAATGTATTTTAAAATGAAATCTTTATCGGTGGAGGTCCATTTGTGAATAACAAGGTCTGGATTCAAGTTCTGGTAGGCTGGGTCCTCCAGAAAGCAGATTCCAAGATAGCATTGGCCTGCTCAAGATTTATTTGAAGAAATACACGGGAAGGATCAAGAGGTAGGAGTAGGAGGAAGCAAGGTCTTTGGACCACGATACAGGTGTGACATCTGTGACAGCAGAAAGGAAGGGAAATTGGAGGGAGAATCTTCTTGTGGCCCAAGTCATCCACTGGAAGAGTTCTGAGTCCTGCAGAAAGGGCCTGAATTAGTTTTCTCATTGTGATTAGTCATTAGCTGGGAGTAGTCCATAGGCAGTGTGGCCTCAGTGTGGCACAACTGGTGCTGTCAGTTAACATCACCTCCTACTGCTGGAGCTCTGAGTGGCACTTTTTCACGACTGCCACGATTTCTAGTTGTGCTCCTTGTTAGCCAAGCAACCTTGAGTGAATCAGTCAAGGCCTCTGGAACCTAATGGGTTAATCTACTAAATGAGGCGGGGGATGACAGATCTGTCCTTCTGCCTCAAAGAGCTGCTGTCACACATAGCCACATATGAAAGCTGTTTCCATTCTATGAAGTATTCTAGAAATAGAGAAGATATTTATTATTATTATTTATTATGGCTAATAAATATTAATATATTTATTAGCTGTAAGCTTTTCAAGTATATTAGTTGCTAGATTGTCATTGTCTTGCCATCACTGATCTGAAATTCCCACAAGCCTACTACCATGCTGGGCATCCTCAATAGATACTGAGTAAATGTTTGTTGAATCACGATAACGAGTGTTGTGAGTTCTCCAAGGAAACAGTCCATGACTCTGACTGTACGTGGGATAATGATTGCAGACACGGCAATGTATTTCCTCTGGCAACAGACCACATGGCAGAAGGCAGAGCATGCGGGAGGGTGGGGGATGATTCCTGTTGATCTGATCTGTGCTTATATCTGGAACCAATAATAGCAGCTTCATGATCAGGGTTCTATTCTTCCCAGAGTGGAGAGGGCTGGAAGAGAGTTGCTCAACCTTCTTGCTTGGCAACATATTCTCTCTTTTGCATTTCTAAAATAACTCTGAAGCTAATTGAATTGTGAAGATAATTCCCCGACTTCATTCTAGATAATTGTACAGCATCACTCCCCTGAAGTTCATTTCCCAGGACTGTTTACCAGTGACATTAGTGACTGCTTTGAGTTTGGCCAACTCATCCTGTGGCAAAGTACTGGTCAGGCCTAAATGGTTAAGAAGCAAGCACAGGAAAGAGGGTAAGTGAGGTAGCAAAGGTGATTTCTTACTGGGTAATTTCTTAGAGTCGACCGTAGCTCATCTGTTTGACTCCCCTCTCCTAGGGCTGCTGGTGGTTTTCTCTATTCCTTCTTTGCACATTTCCTTTCACTGGCTCAGCATTTTGCTCATTAAATGTTTATGGAGTGAAGCAATGAATGAATTACATGTGTGTACTGTATGCAAGGTGCTGGGGAGAACATGGTGAAGCAGCTAGACAGAGTTCCAACCCTAATGGGACCTTTTATCTAATGACAGTGATAAACACTAATGAAAACGAATCACATAAAAGTAAAATTAGAAACAAGGATACGTTATGAAAAGAAAAAGCACTAAGAACCCGGGGATCTGCTGAACCTGGGGAAAGGCCTCTGACAAAGTGACATTGTGACCCTGGAGGAGGGGACAATGTGAAACCAACAGAGGTGAGTGAAGGCATGTGGATGACAGATATGAGAGGAGCAGGTGCAAAGATCCAGAGGGAGAGGCGTGGTCCCATCAAGTCACTGAGGGAAGATGGTGTGGCTGGGGCAGACAGCAAGCAGCCGGAGATGCAGCGGAGAAATGAGGCTGCGAGCATGGGTGTTGACTTGGCATCTCCCTGCAATGAGCAACCAGCCTACCTTTGCTGCGGAGAGTCTCCTGTGCAGCCAGATGGTGTCTGCTGTCACGATGTGCTCTGCTATCCGAGTGAGACACAAGCGCCTCAGGGAGAGGGTATCACTCTGTAAACAAGGAGAGATAAGTGTAAATTTTAGGAGAAGGGATGTGAACTTCAGCTGGAGCATGCTTTGGGCTCAGGGCTGCTTAGCTCTGCTGAGAGCTGCCGCAGGATCTTTGTGAGAGGGGATCAGATGAGAGGAGGAGGTTTGGTCCCTTTGGAAGGATTAGGGGTCTAGAGACAGGTTCCAGTTCTTTTTTAAAGATTTATTTATTTATTTATTTATTTATTTATTTATTTATTTATTTATGATAGACATAGAGAGAGAGAGAGAGAGAGAGGCAGAGACACAGGCAGAGGGAGAAGCAGGCTCCATGCCAGGAACCCGATGTGGGACTCGATCCCAGGACTCCAGGATTGCACCCTGGGCCAAAGACAGGCGCTAAATCGCTGAGCCACCCAGGGATCTCCCAGGTCCAGTTCTGACAGGGCCATGACTAGCGGTGCCACCTCAGACGACTTCAGCTTTGTGGCCTTGGCTTTCCCCATCTGTGGCATGTGAGGCTGGGACTCACTGCCTTCTGATGACCGACCTTTGCTTCTGATTGGGATCAGATCTCCCATGATCCAAAATGGATGGGAGAGCTGCTCTCTGTGAGTCCCCAAGCCAAGGCTCATTTCTTTGGGGACAATGAGCCCTCAGTTGCACATTTTGAATGATGCTGCCTTGTGAGCTCCTATTTAACCTGCTTAACCCTCACCCCCTGCCCCATATTAGGGATGGCCTTCTTCCCTCGGTGTCCACACCTTAAAGGCTCTTACACCACTGGATCGCCCACAGGCCCTAACGTCCCAGCCCTCGCCATTACGTGCTCGGTGGAGTGAGCCAACATCCCTTCCTTTCCCCTGGTGCTGATATGCAAAAGAAGAAGTGACAAAGAGTAGGGTGCCGGTTTCCTAGGGCTGCCATAACAAATGGCCACACACTTGGAGGCTGAAAACTATAGAAATCTATCTTCTCACAGGTCTGGAGGCCAGAGGTCTAAAATCAAGGTGTTGATGGGACCGTGCTCCCTCTGAAGGCTCCAGGGAAGGATCCTTCCTTGCCTCTCTCTACTTCCTGTGGCGCCAAGTTCCTTGCCTTGTGTCCACATCATTCCCATCTCTGTCTCTGTTTCCACATGGCCTTCTCCGTGTGTCTTTTCTGCTTCTTGTGAGGAAAGTTTTCTTACTGAATTTAGGCACCACTCAGATAACCCAAAATGGCCTCCTCTCAAGATCTTTAACTTAATTTACATCTGCAAAGATTCTTTTTTGCAAATAAGGGCATATTCACATTTTCTACAATGTGGGTATGTCTTTTGGGGCGCCAACATTCAACCCACTAAAGGCAAAGGTTCCAAGGCATTTGACACCAAAATTTCTTCTTTTTTAATTTTATTCATTTTTCTCCTTTATAAACTTGACCTCTCTGAAATAGCATCGGGACACAAGTCCCAGTGAAATGCCACAGAGGCAGCAAGCCAGTAGGCCTGAGAGCACAGGCTCTGAGTCAGGGTGGCTTCAGTTCAAATCCTGGGAACTACCGACCACTCCGTGGCTCAGTTTTGCCATCCACACATTGGACACAATAACAGTTTCTACCTGAGGGCTGTTGTGGGTCTTAAATAGGTTAATATTTGTAAAGGCATCTAGAACTAGCCCTAAGTAAAGTATTTAATAAATGTTAACTATTATTCTTATATTAAGTGAACAACGGATGTATTATAAGTGAGCAGGGGGTAGTGTGAAAGATTAAAAGGCCAGGCTGGTTGGCTGGATGGTGGCTGGAAGGGACTCAGGGCTTTGGCACCGTCTGGAGCTGGAGTTCTTCTGAGTCCTGTTCCATCTGGGCTACCTGACTTGGAACAAAACACGTCAATGGCCCCTCCTCTCAGGACCTGCTTTGAGCTGCTGTGTTTGCTGATCAGAGTCTTGGGCTCTGGCAGCCAAGCCTTAAGGAGGGCCTGAAGTTCAAACAGAGATAGGGAGCTGCTGGTGGACACACGTGGAAAGACATTTCCCAGGAGGCACCTGCCCCTCACAATGGGGCAGCCTTGTGCCTACTTGCCTTGGTCGCTGCATTCTAGAGAGAAGCTTCCGTCTTCCCAAAACTAGTGCTGGACACTGTGCCTCGTGCCCCACTGAACTGCCTCGGTTCCAAGAAGTTAGTGAGTACGAGTGCTTCTGGGCACTATTAGGAGCCCTCGCTGGTCAAGGTGAGGCTTGGGTTCTTATTGCTGAGCTTCACTACACCCTCTGCTGGATTCGAGCCTCTGGAAGCCCACAGGGATGCCACTGTTGTTGCTCCTCTGCTTGTTCTTAGAGAGTTGAGCCGCCAGAGGGGAGGCCCCAAACTGAGAGGGGAGAGCTCAGAGCATGAGCTTTGGTGACAAGACTGCTATGTGGCTGTAGGCAAGTTACCAAACCTCTCTGAGCTGTGATGTTCGGCATCTGGGAGGTGAGGATTGCACAATATTTACCTCTTATTCAGTGCTTGAAAAACTGTGGCTCTGACTGATATTTGGGAGGTAGCATAGAGTGGAGGTCGGCCAGGCCAGAATTCAATTGCAGCTTATGGCTGTGGGATCTAAGGGATACTTAACCTTTAGATTGCTTAACCTTTTAGACTTCAATTTCTGCATCCCAAAGGGAGATTGAATCCTTCTATCAGATGGTTGTTGGGAAGACTAAATTTAAAAAACTGTATATAGAACCTTAACCCAATGCCTGGCTTATTCTACATACCTAAGGGACAATAGCTATTCTGACTGTTCCAGAACACTTGGAATAATGATAATAAAATGGATGAGTACACTGAATAAATTATACCTTATACAATGGGTAACCAAATATTGGCTCAATCTCGTTGTGGTCTAGAAAGAAAAGCATTCAGCTAGCCATGAAGAGATAGTCTTAGAATAGCCTTAGCTCCTTTCTGTCCAATATGATACATCTTTGAAGACAGCCTAAGAACCTCCAGTGAATTTTTAGGGAGCTTTCTGTATCTATGCTCTGTCTGTCCATCTGTCCATCCATGTGTCCAAGGGTCATCAAGCCCTACTCTGTACCAGGCATTATGCTGATCACTGAAGGTACAGACATAAACTAGACATGGTTACTGGCTTCGGAATCTCAGCACGTAATGAGAGAGAATGATCTTTTTCAAGTAACTATTATGACCCATGTGATAAAGGCAATAATAAGGATAAAAACAAAGTGCTGGAAATCCAGAGGACTGAGTGACTTGTTCCTCCTTGCGAAACTGGAGAACCCATTATATAAAAGTAGGTCGCTAAGCTGGGCCTGAAAGATATGGTGTTGGTAGGTAGGTAGGTGAGAGAAGTCATCTGCAATGGGTGGCCTGAATGTAAGAAAGTTTCATGGGCAAGAGTGTGATGAATTCAGAAAGTCATTTGGGCTAATGGACAGAGTTTGGGGGTGTCAAGTGCTGAATTGGCGGGCTGAGCCTGTATTGTGGAGAGCTATGGGATATTCATAGAATGTAGATCTTGTTTTTTAATTTAATTAGCATGTGCAAGTCATAGCACCTCAGGCAGAATGTTGCATTTTTTATATTATTTGATCATGACAGCCCTGTAAGAAGAGTGTAACTTATTTTATTTACAAGAGGCATCTTACAGATGAAGAAACTGAGGTGCAGAACAATTAAGGATTTGCTCGAGGTCACATGTAATTAGTAAGTGGCTGAGTTGATTCCCAAAGCGAGGATTTTGGGTCCTTCCTTGAATCAATGCTTTTTAAAAGTTAAACATTTTGTTGGAACATGACATATACACAAAAACACAAGTGAATCATAAATGTCTAACTCAAAAAATTTCACAAAGTGGAAATAATAAATAAACATCTCCAAATCAAGTTGGGGAAGTTTGACATCTTTCCAGTATTGCATTTTCTAGTCCATGAGTATGGAATATCCTTCAATTTATCTTTTTTTTTTTTTTTTTGTAATTTCCAGTGTAGGGGTCAATTTTTAATGTTTATTTAATTAAAAAAATGTTTTAATTTTACTTAAAATTTTTTTAACAAACACTCTTTTATTAGTTTCAGGTGTACAATATAGTGATTCAACAATTCCACACAGAGGTCAATTTTTTAAAAAAGATTTTATTTATTTGTGAGAGAGAACAGAAGAGAGAAAGAGAGCACAAGTGGTGGGGAGTGGGAGAGGGAGAAGGAGAAGTAGACTCCCCACTGAGTAGGATCCCAGGATTCCCTAGATCATGACCTGAGCTGAAGGCAGATGGCTTAACTGACTGAACCACCCAGGTTCCCCCACAGGTCAATTTTTTTTGTTTTGTTTTTTGTTTTCTGTTTTTTTTTTTTTAATTTTGTCTTTAATCATATATTTCAAACACTATCAAGGGAAAGGGATTTGGAGTCTTTTAGGTGGTGAACCCCCAGAGGTCAATTTTTTTAGAATGATTCCTAAGTTGTAAATTTTTGATACTGTTATAATACTTTTTATTTACAGTTTTAGTTTATAATTCTTTGTTTTTGGTGCAGAGAGGTACACTTGACTTTTTTTTTTTTATTTACCTTGTTTCTAGATACTCTGCTAAATTCGCTTAGTAATTCAGAGTCAAACTTTATTGACCTAGTAAAGGCCTCCAGCACAACATTGAATAGAAAGGGTGTTAGTGAACATCCTTGTCTCATTTTTTTCTTTAAATCTTAGGGAGAAGTCTGTCAATATTTGCTATTGATAGGACATGAACTCTAGGGGGTTTTGGAGGTTTTCTTTATCATGTTAAGAAAGCTCTCTGCTCTTCTGTTTTGCAAAGGTGGCTATAGAATGGAGACTAGTTTGCAGGAAGGAGAGAGAATAGAAACAGGAAGACTGGTTAGCTGCTGCTCTACAACAGGAAACATATGAATGGATGCAGAGAAGGGATGTGCTAGGCTCTCCTGTTTCCTCAGTGGTTCTTACTTAACCACTGCTCACCTCATAAGAGTTTCAAAAGAGAAGAGAGCACCAAAGATTGCCAAGGCTCTCTTTCTTTAGGTGTTGCACAGAGTATTCTTTAAGATGTTATTAGGTGTTTTGTGATAAGGGTGTGGTCAAGTCAATTTAGGAAAATCTTAATGCTGTGCCATCTCCTTGGAGAGTCACAATGAACATCAGTATTATTAAAGGCTCCGAGACCCTACAGCAAAGACAGCTATTTAATATAGCACCCATCCTTCTGTCTTCAATGTCTGTGACACCAAAAAATGAGGTTCAGAAGGAATTTCTTAGGTCAGTTTCTTTACCCATCATGGAATTAATGACTCTCATTTGTGACAATATCGTTAAACGTTACTGTATTGGCATCCCTGAGGTTATAACCAAGCCCTTCTCTTTCCCTGTTATATTCAAAACCCATTGAGACATAGGCTTACACATCAAATAGGGATCAGAATATTACACCTATTGCTGGTAAAGCTAGATTGAAGGAAGCTGTATGGACTGGAGTCCAGATAGGTTTCCAGATCTTTGACTGAAAATCAAATGAAGTCACTGTCTAGCTGCAGGGAGGAGAAGCCCTGCATCAGTGACTTCTTCCACTTGACATTAGGGGCAGAAAGTAGAATAAAATATTCTGTGACAAGGTAAACCCAAGACCACATGGGAATAGGAATTCTGGACCTTAACCCAACCCAAGAGAGGAAACTCAAAGAATAGATGCCATACTCTGACCATTCTGCCCAAAGGTAATCAAGTAATATATGGAAAGAGGAAGGTTCTGGAAATAAAGATAAAGAGAAAGCCTGGGAAGAGTAAGCGTTCGAAGACTCCTTAATGCTGAGACACAGGGAAAGAGAGAGAGAGCTGCTTGTTCCAAATGTTGGGAAGCTGCAAGTAGTCTATTTTTGGATTAGAAGTTGATTCTTTTATCTTTAGGAGAACTGAGATCAGGGCTCTAATTAGCCTGGATATAAAGAGGATGGAATAAGACAAATGAACATTTTCATTTTCATAGGGGCCCAGGCAAGAGAAAGTTTGGGGCTGGGAAGAATTCTGCAGCTCTAACTGTACCACCTGCCAATATTTATTTCTGTGCTTCCCTGGCACTCTAACCAGGCTGGTCATGCTGATCTCAGCTATAGAGGAGGAGGAGGAGAGGTTGGAGGCCAGTGGCCACAGATTGAAAAAGGTGTCAGTATTGGGCCCTGTTGGCATGTTGCAATCGAGATGCATTTGAGGGAAAAGTCCCCTTTTCCTGGGGGCAGTCCTACCATCTTTCTACCACCTTGCCCTTAAACATTTGGCAAAGCTGTCTGAAGGGCTGTCAGAGGCTGGCTGAACCAGTTCAGCTCTACAGGATGTGGCTCCTAATTATCCCTGAGTCATCCTTGGTCCAGAGAAACCACAGGAGGAGGGATTCATTAGCATCTTTGGAGGTGCATTTCCTAGACTCAGCTGATTCTTGCAGGTGCAATATTGAGGTTCTCAGGGACTGACTGTGGAGTCAGTAATATTTGAATCTCCTTATGATGGCCACTGAGGCTGGAATGTACAAAGCAGGGCTTAACAGAGAAACATTCATTTACTGCTGCAACGAGGTGAAAGATTGCAAATCGCAGTAGGCCAGAGCAAACTGGTTCCTGTGAGATTGAGAGCTAGGCTCAATCTATTGAGGCCATTGTCTGGGACACTTTGGACCCCAATAGAGAACTGATCCTATGCATAATAGAGAAGGCTACCAATTTGGTGGGCTAATTGCCAGGTTGAATGGAAGAGGAGCTGGGGTAGGATGATAAAGTCCAACCTACCAAATATATTCACCAAGTGCTCTGGTGAATTTCCTAAGCTTCACCACTCTCCTTTGGGTAAAAACTTGTCTTTGAACTTCCTTTGAAAACCATACACCTTCTCTTTGGGAGGAGAGCTCTTTGGCACTAATTACTTAAGCAGAGGGATTTGCAACACTGCTGCACACTAGAATGACCTTGAGAGTCTGAAAATTACCAAGCACTGGCCTCACTGCTGACCAGGGAAATCAGACTCTCTGGGTGTAGGATCTAGACCACAGTGTGGGAGACAGTTTTAGAAAGTGCCCCATGTGAGTCCGATGTACGAGCCAAAGTTGAGCATCATTGCCTAAAGAAATAGGGGGTAAGTACATCCTAAAGATATAGGGCAGGTAAATTGTGATTGAAAGTTAATGGGGAGAGAGGAAGAACCATTTCAGTCTTGGCAAGTCAGGAGGCCACATGGGTTTATATTTTAACAATCTTTAGTCAAAACCCACATTAAGGCTATTTTTATATTTGATTGTTTGCCTTTACTGAGTATACCTGAGTCTTAAAAGTAAGATGAGAACAAAGATCAGATAGTCCTTAGTGGGCAGCTGGAATTTATCCAAGGCTCTCTGATGAATAACCTCAGAATGATGGTAAAGCTTGTTTTTACTTTATCTTTGAGGTAGTCCCGATTATATACAAATCCATACTTTTAAGAAGAAATTTTCAAGTTTTAAGAGTTTACCATCTAAATAAATTCACAAATTGAATTTTTTTTTTTGTTTTTTGTTTTTCCCCACACTGGATGTCATGATTCTAGGTTTAGAGGTTCAAGTGTACGGATGACCTGCATTCCGTGCCCTTTTAGGTGGGAGGAGAATTGCAGAGGCTAGTCCTGGTCACACCCATCAACTCAGTTAACTTAGTGTTTAGCTGCTTGGCCTGAGCTGCTTCTATTCCACACTGAAGGTAGAAAAAGTGATTCTAGAAGGGGAATTTTGTGAGGCGACTGGAAAACCATGTGGAGACCCTAATTGTGAGTCATTTCTTAATCCTAGCTCCAGTGAGCCATGGGCATGAGATGAAATTAGTTATTTGTAGAACTCCTAACAGTTCGGCATGAGCACTCAGTGAGGTCATATATATAACATCCCATGAGAAAAGCAGAGTTAACTTTATTGCCACTTTCTGCAGAAGAGGAGCCCAAAGCTCCGAGAAGTCCCATGGCCAGCCCCACTGGCATAGTTAGAGATGGCAGAGATGACACCCAAACTCTAGTTGTCGAGCCCTTCTTTCTATGTGCCCGGCTGGCTGCCTCCTGTGGGGCTTCCTGGAGTGACGTCACCTGGAACAGATGTGCTAAAGCGAGCCTAACACATGCACTGTTTAACACTCTCATTGTTTGGATACAGATATCGGAGTCATGGTAGCTTTCACCCTGAGGAAACCAGGTTGGTATGGGGGTTTCTGTGTGTCTTGACTTATCTTGGGGTGGCCCTGGGAGGATATTCAAGTGATCTGAAACCAGAGAGCCCCATTCTTTTTATGAAGTGAGAGGGGTTCCCATGCTGGAATCCTCAGAGCACTGAGTAGGGGAAAGGGGTTTGATGGCCTCTGCCCTGGAAACTTCCTTCCTAATTTATTGGCTGATCCCAATATACTGGCTAGAAACCCCTTGACAACCTCTCATTTGTAAAAATGGGAAATAACAGCGTCTGCATGATGGTATGTTATGAGAATCCTGGGAGGTAGCATGTGTCAAGTGGTGCTCCTGGCACATAGAGAGTTAATACAGTTTAAAAAATATTAAACTAAAAAAAGTATTAAACTTAGGGGACTATTGTAGCACATTTCCTTATCATCAATGTTGTAATACAGCAGCTTGTAGCATGTTTTATACTTCCAAGCCTTGTTTCCTGCTTTGATGCTTCCCTCTGAATTGGGTAAGAAATGCCCTCGTATCACATGGTAATGAAACATGCTCATCTGGGTTAAGTATCCGGTCCTAAATTCGAGACCTAGCAAGTGGTACAAGCAGGCCTGTGAGCTATCTTCTCTCGTCAGCTCACTCTCTGCTGCCCAATCTGCCAGTGGCACGGTTATTCTGGGCTAGTGAGCCATGCCTTCTCTCTACTGCAGATGTCACGGGGCTGAGGAGGAAAAATCAATTTTCATCAAGAGGCTTTTCATGCTGGGAATCATGCTGGGAGTGCCCTTGATGACTGACTCAGGGTTTCAGGCAAACAACCTTGTGTGTTTGTGGAACAAATATCAACCCATCCAGGAGAGCTGAGCTGGTGGTAAATCCATTGGGCATTACTGGAAGGCTCTCTGGCTTCCTTGGTAGCTGAGTCTGAGCTGTGCCTACGGCAGGGATTCTCAGCACTGGTTCTTCTCCAAAGCAATTACAAATCTCTGAAAATGGTTCCAGACACCAGCATCTTTTAAACTCCCTGAGTGCCCCTAATGGTCAGCAGGACAGAGGTCCCGGTTCCAGAGAGGCAAGGGTACCCAGTTTTCTCTCTGCCTCTGCCCTCACCAGTAACCTGTTACTGGCTGTTCAATGGGAGACTCAGAATGCTGAGGCCATCCCACAAAATTCATGGCATGGAGCCTTTGGACACTACAATGGCAAGTCAGGGTTTGGAAGGTTCTGGACTTGGCCTTCTGTTTGGTAACGGTCTTTTCAAAAAAGGAAAGTTACTGGAAGCTGCCTTTAAGAAATTTCAGAAGAGGGAAATCCTCCTTGTGTATGTTCTCCTGAGATTCTTGGGAAACTTAGAATGATTTGCATCACAGATGATGGCAAATCAGAGGGGGAAATGGTACCTCCAGAAAGGACACATTCCAGCACTTTCTATATATTAGGAACTGCCTTCAGGGCTTTGCTTACTTCACCTCATTTTATCCTCATAATTCTGTAAACTAGGTACCTTATTATTTATTTCCATAGATTTATACCCATGGGGAAACTAAGGCTCAAGGAGTACTGTGCTTTGCCTAATCCATCCATGTCTGGGGGCTTCCAGAGCCCATTATTTCCATTCTACAGTATCTTGGAGTTTTAAAAGATTTCCAAGATCTCATAAGCCAGTCCCCATCTTCTGATGTTTGTTTTCTCTACAACATCCTTTTCCCAGTGGTCCCCAAGCCTTGCTTGTACACCTCCAGGAACAGAGAGCTCACTCCCACTCAATGCAATCCATTTCACTGTTCAGACAATACCAATGTGGAGGGCTCCTTAATTCCTCAGTTGAATTAAGGCAGGACATAAAAAGAATAAGTCAACAGATAAGGAAAGAAAGAAATGGAGTGAACTTCTGTCACCTAGTAGCTTCCACTCATTGGTCCTAATCTTACCCTTTACAATACTAACAAGAATAACTAACATTTATTGAGCAACCAGTGTGTTCCAGCTACTGTGCTAAATGCTTTACATTTCTTATCTCATCTTATGTGTGAAGACCCTAACATGCAGAAGGTTAAGTCTGCATAGTTAGTACTGGGACCAGAGCCCAGATAGACTGCTATGGAGTCCCCTGGTCTTAGCCCTTCATGAGTCGTATATCTGTAGACACCCTGGATAAGTTCGATGGCCTTCCACACTTCCCTCACATTGTTCCGGGACTGCAGAAAGTTCCTGGGGAGGGTTTGCTGCCCTCCCCTCTGCTCTGTCCTTGTTCTTCCTTCTCCATTCTCCAAGGGCCAGCTCACCAGCTGCCTGACTCAAGGCCAGGACTTTCTTCTGTACTGGGTCCATCCATCCTTCCATCCAATGTTCAGTCCCTCAACTCCAGAAAAGGATTCTCTCAGGAGGAGTGTCCAGAATGCTTCTGTTGTCTGTCAAGACAGAGGAGCAAGGCCCTTTCCTGGGGTAGAAGGAGGCCCCAAGTAGCTTTAATGACAATAATAGTAGTAGTTGATATTCTGGGCACATACCATGTGTCAGCTGAGCAGTGCACTTGTGGGTCCTCAGTAAGTCCCAGGGTCTCTTGACCTTAGAAGTGGTCTGAGAGCCTGGCTCTAGAGAGGGTGTTCACTCCGCTCACAGGAACCTACTCAGGGCGTCCAGTGATTAGAGCCTAGGTTCCTGTGGTAGTTAGTTCTGATATTCAGAGCTGTGGGACCTCAGAAACACTACCTACCCTCTCTGGGTCTTGCCTTTTTATCTATATGATGGGTAAAAGAGGGTTGTTGTGCTGATTAAGTGATGTCATTAATTTTGAGTACCTGGTACAGGTAAGTGAGAAGAAAGAGCAAAATTCTAGCTGGAGCTATTTGTATTCATATTCTGGCCCATTTAAGTTCTAGGTGGGCCCCATGATTTCTGGTGGGGCTTTATGGTTTCTGCCAATGCAGAGCTATCTAAAGAGTTTGTTGGGTCATCCTGACTCTTGTCTTTTGATCCCCATCCAGGGTGGAAGAGGAGGCTGGTCAGCTTCCAGGAGAACTCAGAGAGAGAGAGAGAGAGAGAGAGATGTGTGTGTGTG
The DNA here is from genome assembly GCF_003254725.2 of Canis lupus dingo. Classification (NCBI taxonomy): domain Eukaryota; kingdom Metazoa; phylum Chordata; class Mammalia; order Carnivora; family Canidae; genus Canis; species Canis lupus. The sequence goes on from NC_064255.1 coordinate 22,391,334, forward strand.
TGTGTGTGTGTGTGTGTGTGTTTATTTTCTCCTTCTATCTCTGAATGACTCAAAGTTACTATTACAGTATTGTTTAGTTTTCTTCTTCTTTTCAGAAAAGGGATGTTTGGGCTCAAGCTGAAGAAGAGGAAGAAGAAAGCAGAGAAGGGGTTAATCCTAGCAAATAAGGCTGCCCAAGGTGAGGCTTTGGGGGTGGGGATAATCACTACCCTGGGGCCTACAGGTCTCACAGAGCTAACCCCTCTTTGGCTGAGAATGGAGCTGTCCCTCTGTGGGAGTGAAGTGGGAAGTGTGCTGCCTGCTGGGTCTTCAGGGCCTGATGGTCACAGGTACAGCACCCGCCCCAGTGCAGCTGGTCACCTGGTCACTGGACCCAATAGGAGTGGGGTGGATACCTGGTGGGCCATGGAAGAGGACCTCAAGGGAAGGCAGTGGCAAGGTTCAAGCTCCCGTTTCTGTCCTAATTTGCTTGGGGTCCAGGATAGTCACAACACAGTTGTGATTCTCAGCTTCTCCCTCTGTCAAGTGGGCATGATGGGAGTTTCTGGGCTAACCTCAACCTGCCACAGAGAGGATCCAGTGAGATTTTAAAAGATAAGAGTGAGGACAGCAGCTGCTACAGGAGAGGCTTTACATTTATTGTCTCATTTGATCCCACCATCATCCTACCAGTGGGTGTTTTTGCAAGTGAGTTTGCTGAGATACAGAAAGAGTAAGTAAAGGGTGGGAAGGACAGCTGCCAAATTAGCAGGGCACAGTGAAAAATGAAAATGCAAAGCCATTGTTATGAAATTATTAAATTTCTGGATGGCAATAGCAGAGTATTGAGCCAAGTGCAGTGAAGTCCTTTAGATCGCAGGACCCTGTATGGCTACATGGACCCAGAATCCCCCCCCAAGACTGGGAGCACAGAGCCAGAGGCAGTGGCATTGGGATGTGAGCCCTGGATGTCTGACTTTTTGCCCTCAGAATGGGCTACTTGCTTCTTCAAAAGAGCAAATGAATCCCCAAGTTACAGTGTGAACTGTGTCAGTGGGGCTAGGCCTGGCATCAGGTAGACACACCTGTTTGTTGAGTCAAATAGGATTAACCACTCCCGATGGGCAGTTTTGTAGTGGTCTTCTAGAGGCTTCTGCTGAGTGGCTCTGACAACAACCAGTTCAAGGCCAGCTTTCTGAACCACTTCTAAACCAAAATGGTGCAGTGGGTTTGCTTTATCTTCACCCTTCTTGTCTTCTTGCCTCCTCCACTTTTCACTGCTGTCACTATGGGTGTCTTGTAGTTACATGTCTATCTCCCCCAACTCCACTTCCTGCCCTCACAAATAACCTAGTATTACAACAAAAACCTGTGGAAACTTAGTCATACTAAAGTGTTGGTAATAACGATGAAGACATCCTTGGATGGGCTGAGAGAGGCATTTTAAGTGAGGACAAGGCTTAAAGCTTAATAGAAGTACTTGTCTGTTCAGTCAGATTGAAGGTATCAGGGAGTAATTGGGAAAGGCTTTTTAGGTCTTTTCTGGCATCCTTGAAATTAGGGGGATCCCTGGGTGGCGCAGTGGTTTGGCGCCTGCCTTTGGCCCAGGGCGCGATCCTGGAGACCCGGGATCGAATCCCACATCGGGCTCCTGGTGCATGGAGCCTGCTTCTCCCTCTGACTGTGTCTCTGCCTCTCTCTCTCTCTCTCTCTGTGACTATCATAAATAAATAAAAATTAAAAAAAAAAGAAATTAGGCCACTGGAGTAGATCCTGGGCACAAGTTTGAATAAGACAGTCCTTTACTTTCAGGATGTCATGAAAAATGATGTTTATGACACACTTAATAAGTCCCTGCTACTTTTTAGTTGACATGCATCACTCATGACTCTGAAATGTAGGATCCTTTGCCCCTGTTTTACAGTAGAGGTGCAGAGAGGTTGAGTGCTTGCCCAAAGTCACTTAGCTAGTAAGTGGAGAAAGTGGCTCCTGAGCAGAAGTCAATCTTACACAAGAGCCTGAGTTTTCCTACTCCATGGGTCAGCCTCCAGTTAGGAGCCTCTAGTGACCACACAGAGGAGGAGAGTACAAGCTGGTGGAAATTTAGATCAGTCAACCTGAGGCATTTCAGAAAAGCTGGTTCCCATGGCTCATTCTGATTAGTCTTTAGCCCACAAGGCAAACAGGGCAGAGGGGAATCAGGCCCCTCCTAGAAAGTAAATAGCATTCATCCTGCTGGCCAGGGATTTCCACTGTAAGAGACTGACAAAACAAAGTCAATAGAACTGAGTACACTTTGGTCTCTCCTTTTTGGCCTGGCTTGGGAAGTTAAGGCTTTGCTGGACGAAGCATTTGGAGACTCTCAAAGTGGCTCTCATATCCACGTATCTGAGGCATAGTGGCTATGTCTTAATTTCATAAAATCCCAATGGTCCTAACCCATCCATTAATTAGTTACCTAACAAAGTTATTGGGTATCTCCCAAGATCAGCCATTCATTCATTTACTCAACAAATGCTGATGGACTGTCCACTGAGTACTGGGTCCTGTGCTAGATTCTGGTATATAATGAACTCAGGTAGTTTAGAGGGAGGATAGCCCTGTGTAGAACTCTTCCGTTTGCCTTTCCAAATCAATTCTCCACTCTTTTCCACCTGTTCTTGGTCCCAGGAGGCTGACCTGTATTGACACAAAACCCAAGTCCTTTCCCCAGGGAGGACCCCCCAGCAGGAAGTATGAGGGAGGGAGGAGTGTGAGGTCAGGTCCAGTGGTTGGATATGTCCTTCCACTGAAGGGTGGTTGCTGCTCTTCGTAAGGAAACCAAATGAACCTGACTTCCTCTCTTCCCAGGTTCTGGTAACTGCTTTCTCACCTCATTTTGGAGGCCTCCAAACAGAAACAGCTTGGCTGCTGTGAGCCCTGGAAAGCTAGCTGCACAACCCTTTGTGATTTTCTGGCATCCACACCTTTTTAAAAAGTCCTCAGGGGCACTTGGGTGGTGTAGTCGGTTAAGCCTCTGACTCTTGATTTTTGTTCAGGTCATGATCTCAGGGTCAGGGGGTTGAGCCCTGCATCAGGCTCTGTACTCAGCAGGGAGCCTGCTTGAGAGATTCTCTCTCCCTCTCTCTTTGCCTCTCCCCACTTTCTTTTAATCAAAAAAAAAAAAAAAAAAAGGGCTTCAAATCATCCTGTTCTGGCAGGAGCATCTTTTATCTCTGCATTACAGGTTGAGAAAAGTGCCATAAAGAAAATAGGCAATAGAAAGATAACACCTCTGTGAGGTAGGTGACATTGGCTTTGCCTGGCTTTATTGATGAGGACAACAAGGCTGAGAAGTTAAGTAACTTGCCCCAAGCCATAAAGCGGCAGAACTGGGATTCCCCCCTAACTTTTGGAGTCAGAGTTTTGAGCTGTACCATGCAGTCTCTTAGGTCATAAGAGTATTCCACTCCCTCTTTGGTTTTTGGCAAAAACCTGACCGAGAAATGCTTCTTAGGCCTTGCTACACATTAGAATCACCTGGGGAATTTAAAAAAAAACTGACATCCAGGTGAAATCCCAGATCAATTAAATCAGGATCCCTCAGTAGAGGAAGAGGAGGTCTAAAGAATATGTTTACTATCCATTCATTTAAATTTTCTAGACACTAGTGCATTCATTTCCTGTGGCTGCCATAATAAATGGCTACAAAATAACCCACATTAATTTTCTCAGTAATGGAGACCGGAAATTCATAATCAGTATCACCGGGCCAAAATCAAAATATCAGCAGGGCTCCAGCCTTCAAGAGTATCTGATTCCTGCCTCTTCCATCTTCTGATGGCTGTGGTGGCATCTGTCCCATCTCCATCTTGTGATCACATTGCATTCTTCTGTTCTCTGCCTCCCTCTTCTAATGATACATATGATTGCAACTAGGACCCACCTATATAATCCAGGATAATCTCCTCATTGTAAATCCTTAATTTAATTACATCTGCAAAGACCCTTTTCCAAAGTAACATTTACAGGTTCTAGGGACTAGGACCCAAGGTCTTTGGCGAATATAATTCAACCTAGGTGTCCTAGGTTTTACTCAAAATTGGCCCTCAAACAATCAGGAACAGACCTACATGGGACATTGCTATTAGAAATGCAGATTCTTTGAGCTTCACCCCAGACCTACTGAATCAGAATCTGCATTTCAACAACTTCCCAGGTGATTCTTTTTTTCTTAATATTTTATTTATTTATTCATGAGAGACATAGAGAGAGAGAGAGAGAGGCAAAGACACAAGCAGAGGGAGAAGCAGGCTCCATGCAGGGAGCCCGATGTGGGACTCGATCCTGAGTCTCCAGGATCACGCCCTGAGCTGAAGGTCAATGCTCAACCACTGAGCCACCCAGGTGTCCCTTCCCAGGTGATTCTTATGCCCATTAAATTTTACCGATGAGGTTCAGAGGTAATAAATGACTTATCTCAAGGTCCACTGTGGCAAGGTCATAACTTGAAAGCCTGTCTTTAAACTCCTAATCCAGTTTTCTTTCCACAATACCATGCATATAAGTCTACTTTTCTTTGGAAGCAGAAGATGATTTTTTTAAAGAAAAATTAAAGTATGTGCCTGTCTTTTCTGCCAGTGAGATATTAAGTTTCATGCTGGCAGGATCATGGCATAGTGCTGGACAGTTGAGGCCCAGATCATCACTGTATATCATAATTGACAGAGTTTTCTTCCTGTGTTTGCTTCTCTAGATGGCGAAGGTGAAGCAGAGGCACCACAGGAGGGGCCTTCTCACCAGGAAGGAGGAGATTTTATTTGTGATCATGAATCTGCCACTTCTATCCCTTCAGCTCCTCCAAAGAGAAGGTACAGTGTTGCTGCATGCAGCCAGCACACATTACTGAGCACCTCCCTTGTGAAGATACCCTGTGGGATCTGAGGAATAGAGAGTAAAACCTGGTCATTGTCTGCAAGGAGCCAAAGATGGGAAGACAGAAGTCTGTGTTTACTCAGTTTCCTCTATGGCAGTGCTGGCCCCTAGATACTGGTCAGCCTCCAGCAGGCCAGGGGCCCAGCTCTACCAGCTTCTGGTCTTAAATATCCTGAGTTAAGGTCCTCTTGTGCCTCATAATTCAAGAATGACAGCAACACCAGGAGACAGACTCAACACCTGTCCCTCACCTGCTCTTTCATTCATCAAGGTGCCAGATATCTCAGCTTTGTGTTTGTTCAAAATGTTGATACTACCCAACAAAAAGTTGGAATAGACTGGCCTTATGCATGTGATTTGCTGTTATTTACCAGTGCTTGATGTGTAACAAGCCCAAAATCAGAGGCTTAATACAAGAATGTATTATTACTTATGAATCTATGAGTTAGTGGGTTAGTTTTATTGGTTCCAGACAGTTATAGACCCATCACTCATGTGTGTGTCTGGTCATTTGGTAACTATACTGATTTTAGTTTGAGGGTTGGCTGGTGGTAGGCTGGTCTAGGATTGCTCCAGTTGGAACCACTGCACTCTCCTCCATATGACATCAGATCCTCTAGCAGGCTAGTCCAAGCTTATTCCAATGGCAGTGATGGCAGAGTTCCAAGAGAAGGAAGAAGGAGTGGAAGTATACAAAGTCTCTTGAGCCTATGCTTGGAACTAGCAAAAGTCATTTCTGCTGCATTCTATTGGCCATTGCAAGTCAGAAGTCCAGCCCATGCCAGAATGAGAGACTGCAAGTTACAAGGCAAAGAGCATGGATCCAAGGAAGCTAATAGTTGTGGCTAGCAATGCCTCCAGTCCACCATATTTGTTTATGTCAATTTCTTACTCATGGTAATTCCTCATTCACTCCCTTCTATTTCCACTCAGAATCTTACTATCAATAAAGCAAATTAGTGCTTCCCTGTGTGGCAGACCCTGAATTGTTATAACTGGGCTGCGACAGGATGGTACATAGTAGATATGTGTAAGGGGCAGAGGACTTGAGAAAGACCTGGAAATCAGAGATCGTGATAGCTGAGAGGTTGCCTCTTAAAAGGAGACATAAATTTGTATGCATATACTCACTGCAGTATCCCTTCCCCCTATACTGCACCATGACAATCATGGCCCCCGAAGTCCCCTGAATCAGGATTTCAATTATTTTTAAATATCCTTAAAAGGATCCCTTGTGATTATCTCACCAGAATAACAGCACTGAATGGAGGAAGGCAGGAGAAAAAAAGGAGTAGACTTTTTATTTTTCATTCTGCATCAGTTGAAATTCTACCCACCAACTAATGCTCATGACATCCTGATCACTCATAACATCCAATCTCTGCAGTAAAGTCTGTTGCTTACCTGGATCTCAGGAATGTCTCTCTTCTTTGAACCTGTATCACATTTTTTTCTACAACACATTTTACATTTTCTAGTTCTTTCTTGATATGCTTTGGTCCTCTCTCTTTGGGTTGGGTCCTCTCTCTTTGGGTTGCTAGGTTTATAAGGGCCAGGTTCCTGGCCATTCATCTGTACTTCCTCTGAGAACACAGGGCTTTCTCTGTGTAAAATGGTCAGTATGAATTTGCCATTTTATTAATGGATATATATACCTTTTGAAATCTACACTTCCCTAGAAGCATTATCTCCTTTAATCCTTAGAGCAACCCTATATGGTAGGAATTGTTATTTCCACTTTCAGATGAAGAAATTAAGGGTAATATCATGAAATTGGGAAAAATATTTTAATTTTTAATATTAAAATATTTTAATTTTATTTTAATTCAGTCTGACTCCAAAGCTTTGAGATTTTTTTACTAGCTTACTCTGTTCTCCACTAGACTCAATTATAATCAGAAATGGAATGAAGTCAAATTGCAAGATGGTATTGTCAGAAGGCAAGAGAATAAAATTCAATAGGAATGCAAGCTCATTTATTTCCCACCCATTGCTGCCTTGATGATGACAGAAATTCTTTACCTCTTTTTACTACTACCCAGTTTTTAAATACCCAGGTGTTGCACATCTGTTTCCAATTACTTATGATAGTTCAGATAAATGAAATCCCCTGGAATGTGAAATCTCACCGAGATGGTATCTTGGTCATTCTTTCCAATTTTCTCTTTTACTAATTTTTTTCATAAGCAATCACAAAACTCAGGGTTATTATATCTACTAGAAATGGCAAAGGAGGGCAGCCCGGGTGGCTCAGCGGTTTAGCGCCGCCTTCAGCCCAGGGCATGATCCTGGAGTCCCGGGATCGAGTCCCATGTTGGGCTCCCTGCATGGATCCCGCTTCTCCCTCTGCCTGTGTCTCTGCCTCTTTCTCTCTCTCTATGTCTCTCATGAATAAATAAACAAAATCTTAAAAAAAAAAAAAAAAGAAATGGCAAAGGAGTCTTGCAAATAGGATGAGACAAGACATAAGGGAGATCTTTATATAGACCTAGCTCTGCCACTGACTTTCTGAGGCATCTCAGTTTCTCATTCTGTAAAATAAAAAATAAATGATACTGATAATCATACTCACCATACGACTTGACGTTTATTCTTGCTAAGCAGTGGGTTAAAACTTTACATGCATTATATCATTCAATTGTACCAATTACCTCATGTGGTAAATGCTATTATTAGCTCCATTTTGAGGATTGAAAAACTGAGTCATAGAGAGGTTAAGTCACTTGCTCATTTACATTTATTTCCTCTAGAGATGGAGAGAGAATATATGATACAGTATAAATAAAAGCACTTAGATGTGGGATGCCTGGGATGTGGTTCAGTGGTTGAGCGTCTGCCTTTGGCTCAGGGCATGATCCCAGGTCCGGGGATGGAGTCCCACATCTGGCTCCCTGTGAGGAGCCTGGTTCTCTCTCTGCCTATGTCTCTGCCTCTGTCTCTCTGTCATGAATAAATAAATAAATAACTCTTAAAAAAAAAAAAAAGCACTTAGATATACCCGGGAAAATATTATCATGGCTTATTGGATCTAAAACATGTTCTTACTTAATGAAACAAATATGTTAAATTTTCTTTTAATAGATCAAAACTGTTGACTAAGATCCATGATGGGGAAGTCAGATCCCAAAACTATCAAGTAAGTGAATGATTCCTCCTGCCCAACCTCCCCCGTTCTTGTGTGAATGAGCAGCAAAGTCCATAGTGCACACATGCTGCTTTGTGTTGCAGATTGCCATTACCATCACTGAGGCTCGACAGCTGGTGGGTGAGAACATTGATCCAGTTGTGATCATTGAGGTCGGGGATGAAAAGAAGCAAAGCACAGTGAAAGAAGGAACCAACAGCCCATTTTACAATGAAGTAAGTTGTAGAGGCCACTAAAATCCTCTGAACCAACACTCTCTCCTGTGGTATTCTTCAGCCAAATAGAAAAGCTGTGGGCTCCTCACTGCTTCCCAACTCTCATCTAAGCCTGGGCAAACTCTCTGAGCCTCCTTACAAACAACTCCACAGAGTTTCACAAAAAGATAAAGAAAAGTAGAGGTGATGAATTCCTACTGATTTTGAATTCATTGCTGTGTTTTCAATATACTCATTTTCCTAATTCTCGTATGCTCATCTTCATCCATTATAAGCTCTGTTTTTATATTCAATAAATGTATTCAGTGTTGGTTATGAAGAAGATAAACATCTTTTTCATGAAAGAGACACTAGAAATTTCATCATTAATTTTAAAATAGGCATGTTGCATTGGAAAGTAAAGCCGGTGTATTTTTTTAAGCAGTAAAGAAGTTGTGAACATCAAAGAGAGGAAAACATCAGACAGGAAGCTTTTAAATGTTATACACACGAAGTTCTCTTTTTAAATAAAAAATTACAGAGTAAAAAATAGTAAAAGATACAAAGAATATAAAATGATATATGATGAAAATTATGTGTCCCTCTGATCTTTGATCCCTAAGCCCTCACCGCCCCCCTAACCAGTTCTCACTAGGCATTTGTATATCCTTCCAGAGATATCCTAGGTATGTACAAGAGTACAAATAAATATTATAACCAAATAGTAGCATTCTGTCCATACTGTCTTAGATCTTGATCTTTTCACAAAACAATGTATCTTAGAGATTAGTCTGTGTCAAGATATATAGTTCAATCTCATTTCCCCCTCATTGGTGTAGTTTCCCATTGCATTAATACACCATAATTTACTAAACCAGTCAATATCTCATTGATGGATATTAATTTTTCATCTTTTGGCTACTGTTTATAGTAATATGGAATAACTGGGGCAAAGAGTATGTGGACTAAAAATTTTGATATCACAAAATTGTCCTCTAAAGAGGTAACAATTTGTACTCCAAATAGTAGTGTATAAGAATGCTTGTTTCCCCACAGGCACTTTGACACCATGAATTATCAAGAAATGCAGCAAACTCTTAATTATTTTTCTAATGGGAGTAGTAATTGAAAAGGGAGACCACATAATGAAATCAACAGAAAATAACAAAATCCCATTTGAACTGTAAACTCCTTTCCTCATTATCCATCACTTCTGCCTCTGAACCTTTTACCATGAGTTTTTTCCTTCCTGTCCTACCCTTACCTCCATAACAACTTTTAGCATGGATGCAATATGAAATATTGTGATGAAATGCTTTAAAACTGCAAAGATCTACAGATTTGTTAAGTGCTGTAATTAGTATTTTCTTTATGCAAACAAGTCCTGGATCTAAATGACATGACACTGGGCCCATGTGTCATCAGTAGGCACTCAAGAAAAAAAAAAAAAACATAGAAGTTGAACTGAAAACCTTTATTACAGCTTTTGATTTTAATTTTCAAGCTCTGGGACAGTCAGGTGTTGAAGGAACCAGTTAATAGGGGCTGGGGAATATTTTCCAGCTACAAAAATGTTTTGGGCTCAAAGGTCTAGGGAGTGTGAGGCAATTGAGTTTGAAATCTGAAACTCAGCAGAAAGCAGTAGACCTTGCAACTAATTTATTGGTCCAAGGAACCCACAGCATCTCATGTATCAGGATAAGGAATTTTATGTGAGTTTTCCACATAAAAGAAATTCTGAACAACAAAACTCTTTAAAAGTTTGAACATATACATGAAAAACTTCCTGAAATGTCATGCCAATTTTCTCATTTTCTTAAACAGAAGACAATGAATGTAAAGTGGCTTCTCATTGATACCTAGGGATTGACATTTTGAAGGTTTCTTTATTATGATGTATAATGGCATCTTTTAATTTCCACATTTTGGTTTTTCAGTTTTGCCCTCTAAAAGCAGGATGTGAGCAGTCAGTTCTCCCTTTCCGCACTGCTGTCCTGTCATCTCTAAGGTCCCTTTGTTGTTCCTCCACCTGAAGCTCAAAAACAAATCCAGGAAGCAACTTCCTGATCCTGCCTCCCCCATCCCCACCAGTCCTCCCCAAGACACAACCCACAACAAAACACCACTCCAGTGTTTTACATCTTAGGAAAATATAACTTCACATTTGTAGAATATAGAGACTGGTCTAGAGAATATCTTCAAGTCTAAAATTCAATTCAATTTTGATTTTCTCAAAAATCCTGAGAAAACTAGATTTTAATCGAGTTCACCCTGAATTAAAACGCTGAGATATGATTTTCACCCATCAATATTAATAGCGAAAAAAATTAAAGAAATTGACAATATCAAGGGTTGGCAGGGATATAGAGAAATGTTTTTCTAGTGTGCTGCCAGTGAGGATGTAAAATGGCTTAGCCTCTTTGGAAAGAAATTTTGCTGTACCTACTAGAAATTTACATGCACATAAGCCATAACCCAATAATTCCACGTTTTATATTCATTTTAGAGGAAAATTCACATATATCTTAGTGCAAAGATGGAGATAACAGCATTTTTTTTTTTTGCATTTGAAAAAATTGGAAAGAACTTAGGTGACCCTAAATAGGGGATGGCCAATTGATTGACGGTATATCAATGCCACCGAGGACCATGCAGCATTTGGTTAAAATGATAGAAATCTACAACTAGTCCAGTAATAAGGTTCTTAGATGGAAGCCTGTAATTTACGGTCAGAATGAATTTTATGTTTTTTAGTACTTTGTCTTTGACTTCATTGGACCCCAACTAGCATCTTTTTGACAAGATCATCAAAATCTCAGTAAGTATATCATTGATGATGGGAGTGGGAAGTGATGGGAGAGATTCTAGGTATTGGGAACTCCCTAAAACAACTCAGCCTGCTGAGGGGTGAATAGGTTGGGAGGGTGAGTGTCAGATGGTGAGTTTAAAACCAACAGGTTGGAACATGAAATAACTAGTGCAGAGGAATTTGGGAAAGGAAACCTCCTCAAAGAAATCTGTGCTTCCTGGAAACAAATCATAAGCTACTCTCAAGCCATCATGAATTGAATCATGGAGTTTACTAATGTGGGAATGTGCAACATGTGCTTCAAATGCCATCTTGACAGATTGCCATTTTGAGTTGATTTATTTATTTTTATGAGATGAAATGTGTTTCTCTTTTGGGATGATATCCACACTAATGATAATTAATTACATGGCTCACTCCTTCTAGTTGGTAATAAATAGAGAAGTAGAAAAAGGCACCAGGAGGAACCAAATATATCAGTAATGCTGTATCAGAGAATGTGATTCGGAGCAAGTGGTTGCCATTTGGTCTCTTTATCGCTGCCTCTGAGTGCAGCCTTTGGACCTGCTCATGGGGGGTTGTGTCTGCTGCATAAACCCTTCCTCAGTCCTGCAGGTGAATTCTTGTCTCTACAGATCATGTCTGAATAGTAGAGACAGAGAAGCTTCTTGGTCTAGACAGGTTGTCTTATCTGGGTTGCCCACCATGTAGAGGATAGGAACAAGGAGGGGAAATGCCCATACTGAAGCTGTACTAGCCCAAAGAGAGAGGATGGGGGCCAGACAGGAGTGATATCAAACTTACATCACTCAGTAAAAGCACAGAGAGACCAGTGGGTGACAGACTGCGTTTATTTCACCAATCTGGGAACTCACTCTTTCTCCCATGAAGAGGGTAGCGTGGCTATGCATGCCTGAGAGAGGTGGAGTGGGTGGTGGAGGGTAAGTGTTCTTCTCTTAATTGTTCTAAAAAGACAGACTCCGTACTTCATGTGCCAATATAAGACATGTGGAGAATGAGAAAATGTTTTCCTCAGCAGTGACACTAACTCTAATTAGAATTTTGAATATGGAAAAATTTGTCTTGGAGACTTCCTTACCTGCTCTTATCACCCACCCATTTCTGTTATATTAATTATATATCTTATATTACATATGTACATAGTAATATATATTATATATAATATATAGATCCTGCATTAAGTCCTAGGCAATAGTGTAATTTTTATATTCTCTTTCTCAAGGTCATTTGAAGAATGTGACTCTTGAAGAATGAGAAGGTTATCAAGAGTCAAACATTCTTTAAAAAAAAAAGAGCCATTCTTCCTTTCTTTTCTTTTCTTTCTTTCTTTTCTTTCTTCTTCCTTCCTTCCTTCCTTCTTCCTTCTTCCTTCCTTCCTTCCTTCCTTCTTCTTTCTTTCTTTTCTTTCTTTCTTTCTTTCTTTCTTTCTTTCTTTCTTTCTTTCTTTCTTCCTTCCTTCCTTCCTTCCTTCCTTCCTTCCTTCCTTCCTTCCTTCCTTTCAAAAGAGAATCTTAAGCAGACTCCATACTCAGCATGGAGCCCATTGCAGGGCTTAATCTCACAACCTGAGATCATGACCTGAGATCAAGAGTCGGATGCTTAACTGACTGAGCCACCCAGGCGCCCTGAGCCAAACATTCTTAATTTGAATTTCAGGCATGATGACAAGTGGTACAGAAGGTATTTTGGGACCTGGGGCATCGTCTAGGACTTTGTTACATTGCATAGCTCTGGCAACCATCTGTTTATGAGATGGGCAGTGTAGTTGAGTCCTAAGGAACTGTCTAGATTTCAGACAGTTAATAGCTAGATTTTTACACTGTAGCATAGACAAATGTCATGACTCTCTGGACAGTGGATTTTTAAACTGAGGACCAGAGCTGGTATTGCCTATCTTTCTTCCTCTAACTTGTAAAAAGAGAACAGTTTGGGCTTTCCAAATGACCCTTAGGGGCAGAGACCAAAGATTTTAAAGGGAAAATTCCTTTGGAGGGAAATGTTTATTTATTTTTTTAAGATTTTATTTATTTATTTATGAGCGACAGAGAGAGAGAAAGAGAGGGGCAGAGACACAGGCAGAGGGAGAAGCAGGCTCCATGCAGGGAGCCTGATGCGGGACTCAATCCTGGGTCTCTAGGATCATGCCCTGGGCTGCAGGTGGCGCTAAACTGCTGCACCACTGGGGCTGCACTGGAGAGAAGTGTTTAATACAAGTTTTCTGATGGTCCATGAACTAAAAGTCAATGTGCCCCAAATAAATTCAACATGGGATAAGAAGGGGGGAATACAGCAAGCAGATGCTATTAGGATAGCAAAGCTGTAGCAGAGTTTGGTGGTGCCAATGATGGTGGTACTATCTCCCCTTGACAGTGGCCACAGGCATGCAGGGCCCCTAGCTCTCTGAGTGTCATCTCCCTGAAGTTCCTATGATCAAATGCTTGCCCACACCAGAGTTACCTGGCTCTCAGACTGTGTGGATGGATGATTTGAGGAGGCCTCTTGTTTTATTTAAAGCTCAAATGGGCTCTTACCCCATCATGCCCACAGGGATCCAGATGCCTTTGACCTGAGAAGAGAGCCTGAGTCAGGCTTGTGTTCTTGCTGGGGCCTTTGGGAAGCCACCTTAGCAGCCACAAGCATGAGGAGGTTTGGAGTGAGCTTTGTATGCATGGCCTTAAATAACTCCTCACCTCAAGGCAAGCTGTCCTTACTTGCCCTCAGTTCTCTTAACTCCCTTGCAAAATTTGGGCAAGGGAGTAAGGGTAGATAGGGAAATGCAAAGGGCTGTCATTTCTTCATTTCCTAAAGTCAATTGAATTTATTTTTACTGATTGCCCCCGCCAAAAAAAGCTATTTATAAACCACAAAAGCCTCCCCTTCATCCATCATTCAATCAACCAATCATTCATTAATTCACTGAATGTCTATTGAATACCTATTCTGAACAAGGCCATGCATGTGGTGGGTAGAAGAAAGTAGGAAACTGTCTTTGATTCAAGGAACTCATATAACGTCATAGAAGGAAGCCCAGAGACCCTCTAGTCTAACTTCCAGCTGGTGCTGGAATCCCTGTCACCACCTTCATGACATGGAGTTTTGGTGCACTGCTTGGTTATATCCAGTGATGGAAGGTTACTATCTCTAGAAAAGTCTATTCTTTGCTGGGAAGTTCTGTTATAAAACCTGTCCTTATAGTAAGTCTCTCTTCCTGTGACTTGGATCCATACAGGGAACTTACTCCTTCTTGTACATGGCAGTGTTTCCAAGATTGGAAAACACTTAAGTTACCATTATCCCTCCTCCACACACCTAGTGTTCTCCTTTCTGAGTTAAGGGTTAAATCACTCCTGCTCCTTCAGCAATCTCATACAGTGCACCTTCTGGACCCAGTGCCAGCTCTGATGCTTTCCTTTAGAACTTCCTCGATAGCATTGCATTAAAGTGTGTTGCTATCACCAGCCAGGCACTTTGCTGAAGACTTCTAATCACACAAAATATTGGGGATGACCACCTCCCTTGTTGTGACTATTGTACATTCCCAAACTGCTCAAAGCCATATGTGATGAGTCCTCTGGGTAACTTGTGAGCAGAGTGTTGTGGAAGTTTAGGAAAGAAAGGGGACTTTCAGCTGCAGGGGGCTCAGGAAAGGCTGCTTGGAGGAAGTAACATTTGCTTTAGACATTGACAGATGGGTAGAGTTTCAATAAGTAAAGATGAGTGTTGAAGGGTGGTCTGTCCTAGAGCTCACTTTGGCTTAAAAAGGTAGTTTTTCAGACAGTGAAATATGTTAGATGTCCTTCAATAGCTGAAAACCTGCTAGGAGGAAGAGACACAGGTGAGATACTTCTGGTTGCCCTTTCACTTGATGACTAAATGTCATTGTGCTCTAGACAAGAGTGAAGGGCAGACAAGCATCAAGGTTTAGAATCCTTGCTGAGGTGTCATAAACCCATTTCACAGATTTATCCTCAAAGAGAAATCTAGTGCAGCCAGATTCACTGTTCCATCTCTCCTCAGGTTTTTCACCACAAGCTGATAGGCAGCATACTGATTGGCTCCTTCAAAGTAGACCTGGGGACTGTATATAACCAGCCTGGTAAGAAATCATCACTTCCCAATCTCCCTTACTGATCCCTAGTTTGCCACACCTGGAGGTCACCTCATTCATTTACCCATCCACTTACCCACTCATTCAATAATATGAGCATCAACTACACAATTGGAGCAACACCTGGCTCGTTTCCTCAAAATTTACAATCTAATGACAAAGTTATCTTCTATGTCCATAATTCTGAGCAGTTTTTTTTCTCCCAACAAATTTTGTCTATAATTTAGTGCTGTGACGCTGTGAGACACAGGCAAGAAAGGTTGCCTAGCAGTTGCACATATGGATTCCAGAGCCAGCTTGCCTGGCTTCAAATTCCACCCTGCTCTTTCCTGTTATACAATCTTGGGCAAATCATTTGACTTCTCTGCGCCTCAGTTTCTTCATCCGAAAAAAATGAGATAAAATAGTATCTCCTTTCCATGGTTGTTGGAAGATTAAGTTGATAATTATATATATAAAGTGCTTCATATAGAACCCAGCACAGAGTAATGACTGTGGCATGCCATCTTAGGGTTTGCTGTGATAATTCTTATTATCCCTGATATATAGGAAAGTGAAACTCAGAGAAGGCAGGTAATTTGTCCAAGGTCAGGAGCTGATGAGGAAGAGGGCCATCAACAAATATAGGTCTCCTCAGGAAAAGCTCCTTCTCTTCTAAGCAATTCTAACTTGCATGAGTCCAGGGGACCAGGCCATGGGCATAACTGAGCACTGTGGGTGGGGTTGATACACTGAGTGGTGCTGCAGGCTGTGGGGAACAGAAGAGCTCATAACCCACATGAAAGGAGCAGTGGCTACTCAGCTCCTTTGCTACTTGCTGATGGGTGGAAATGTGCATCCTGTATTGGCAGATCTAATAATTTTTTGGGGGGGTAAGCCAGAGGTCTAGATTTTCTAAGACCTTTTAAAGTTTGGACTGATTCACTTGACGGGTTGAGCACTGGGTGTTATGCTATAAGTTGGCAAATTGAACTCCAATTAAAAAAGGAAATAAAGTTTGGACTGACAGAAAGATCCATGAGCCCCATTGACAGCCTGTGAAATAGTATGTGACATCTCTACTCCATTAATGTCCTTCCAAGCTGCCAAAGCTAAGAACCTGTCTAGGTGATTAGAACTGGGTTGAAGGCTTTCCAAACACCTGTGGCAGTTTGGAGAAGACTGAGAAGAGGGTGGAAATGAAAGCAGAGGAGGGAAAGAGGGGAGGAGCTGCCGCCTCCTAGGGAGCAGAGCACAGGAAGCCTGGGGTGTGGGACAGAACTGGGTGCACCTGCTAGATCCAGCTGTGCAGGGGATCTGAGCTGTCAGGACACTTTTACAGGTCATCAGTTCTGTGACAAGTGGGCCCTGCTCACAGACCCTGGCGACATCAGGACTGGCGCGAAGGGGTATCTGAAATGTGACATCAGCGTGATTGGGAAAGGCGACGTCTTGAAGTCCAGCCCCAAAACTCCTGATGCTGAGGAGCAAATAGAAAAGTGAGACAGGCCCATCCAGGGTCATGCAAGAGAAATGATATCTCCCAGGTTCTATGTCTCTTTCCTCTCTCTCCTCTTTCTTCCTCCCTTTCCTGTGGGTACATGAGAACTGCCAAATTCATGACTTGTCTACCTGGGACTCTGCTCTATCAGAGGCACCAAGATGTGTCTTATCCAAGGTGTCACAAGCCTTTGGGAGGTCAGCTCCTAGGACAAGGACAGCCTGTCTCCCTATAACAACACAAAATAGATAAGCTGTTCTTGAGCTTATCCTATTTATCTGAACTTGGCTGATTTTTCTTTGAAGGAATTATAATTTCAACCACTGGTTTGTGAAATGAGAAGACTTAATGCACTTCTTTTAAGGTGCAGAGTGGGAGACAGTGTTTATTCTATAATTCAAGGACTTGAATGAATTTGCATTCAGTGTTATTCATACCCCTCACTGCCATTTACACCACAAAGAAAACTCATTTTAGCAATGAATCCTAATCTTTTCAGCCTTTTCCTCCTATATTAGGATCCTCTTTCTGTCTCCAAACTGCTTCTACCTTTTCTTTCTTCTTTCAAATGAGAGAGCTTTTTTATTTTTTATTTCTTGTTCCCTCTCAAGGAACCTTTTGATCCCTCAAGGGTTTCCATCAGAGAGACCCTGGGCCAGATTCTATGTGAGACTCTACAAAGCAGAGGGGTTGCCCAAAATGAACTCCAGCATCATGGCAAATGTCACGAAAGCATTTGTGGGTGACAGTAAGGACCTCGTGGACCCCTTCGTGGAGGTGTCTTTTGCTGGGCAGATGGTAAGGAATGTCATCACTACCAATAATGGGCCAGAATGCTGCTCTTTACCAGGGACATTTCTAATCAAATGATATCAAGCTAAAATAAAAATTAGGAAGTACCTGAGAGAGAAAGCTTTTCAGAAAAGCTGTTGAGTCACAAGCAGGAAAGTGGGGGTGATGGTGTCCCACTCACTCTCCTTTTGAGATCATGGAGAAGAGCTATGGGGTATTGGGATTTAGGACTCAGGCAGACGGCCTCCTTCCTCACCTCTGGCTACTTCTCTGAGCTGTTACCTAGTTCTTAGGCTCTGTAGCATTGCCACCTGCCTCCTGACCTGCTCCCCAGGCTCCCCACTTGACCCTTGTCCTGTGTACCTTGGACA
Source organism: Canis lupus dingo (assembly GCF_003254725.2). Classification (NCBI taxonomy): domain Eukaryota; kingdom Metazoa; phylum Chordata; class Mammalia; order Carnivora; family Canidae; genus Canis; species Canis lupus. The sequence continues at coordinate 22,409,147 of NC_064255.1, forward strand.
TCTCTGTTCCCTGGTCAAGAGCCATTGGAAGTACCAGGGCCTGGGCACATGGTCACAGCTTAATCCTGATTGGATGGACTTGGAAGCTTCAGCTAACGCATATTGTCTCTGCCCTTACAATGTATATGCTACTCTAACTCCTCCTCTTGGCAGAGGGAACGCTGGAGTATTTTTTACTTGGACTCCTTGAGTCAGATAGAACATCAACTCCATTTTATCCTATTTATCTGAACTTGGCTGATTTTACTTTGAAGGAATTATAATTTCAACCACTGGTTTGTGAAATGAGAAGAACTTAATGCACTTCTTTTAAGGTGCAGAGTGGGAGACCGTGTTTATTCTATAATTCAAGGACTTGAATGAATTTGCATTTGGTGTTATTCATACCCCTCGCTTCCATTTACACCACAAAGAAAACTCATTTTATCAATGAATTCTGATCTTTTCAGTTTTTTCCTCCTATAGTAGAATCCTCTTTCTGTCTCCAAATTGCTTCTACCTTCTGCTTCTACCCCATGAAGCTGGGGTCCAGACGACGGAAGTGATTTGCCTAAGGCCCTACTTTTATAAGACACAAACTCAAGGTCTAACTATATCTGCTGTATTCCTGGAGATGCATGAAACAACTCATGTCCACAACATGCATGTTGTGTGATTATGAGAACTTCCTGAGGGCAAGACTCATCAGTTACTCACCTTGTCCCTGTTGCCTGGCATGGTGTCTGGTGCAGAGCAGGCTGTTAGTATAGTATTCCTCCCTTATTTGTTGTTTTGCTATGGTTTCAGTTATTCATGATCTACTATGGCCTGAAATTATTAAATGGGAAATTCTAGAAATAAACAATCAATGACTTTTAAATTACACATTGTTCCAACTAGCAGGATGAAATCTCACACTATCTTGCTTCATTCTACCTACATGTGAATCATCCCTTTGTCCAGCATATGGGTACGGCCAGTGGTTAGTCACTTAGTAGTTGCCTGGGTTATCAGGTGCGCTGTGGTGCTATGGCAGTCCTTGTGTTCAAGTGACCCTTAATTTACTTGATAATGTCCTCTAGATGCAGGAGCAGTGGTCCTGGCAATTTGGGTACACCAAAGAGAAGCTATAAAATGCTTCCTTTAAGTAAAAAGGTGAAAGTTCTCAATGAGAAAGGGAAAAAAAAATATACACTGAGGTTGCTAAGATCCATGGTACTTTTATTACAGTATATTGTTTTAATTATTCTATTTTATCATTAGTTATTGTTGGTAATCTCTTACTGTGCCTTATTTATAAATCAAACTTTATCATAGGTAAGTATGTGTAGGAAAAAACAGAGTATATGTAAGGTTATTACTATCTGTGGGCTCAGGCATCCACTGGTATCTTGGGATACATTCCCTGCAAATAAAGGGGGGCGGTTACTGTAATGTTCTTGGGTGCAACAGATTTCTATTTGTATTGGGTGGAAATAGGTTCATTACTTCTGGCAATTTACTTTCTATTTCCAGCTGGTTTGAAGAATTATCTTTAGTCAGGTCAAGGCACCTCTTCTTTCTTTCAACAGCTCACGTCTTGTTGGCTTTGTTTTTAGGGGCGAACCGCAGTGCAGAAAAACTGTGCTGATCCTGTATGGAATGAACAGGTGGTCTTCAAGGAAATGTTCCCTCCTTTGTGTCGGAGAGTGAAAATCCAGGTGTGGGACGAAGGCAGCGTGAATGATGTAGCACTGGCCACCCACTTCATCGACCTAAAGAAAATCTCCAATGAACAGGATGGAGATAAAGGTAAAGCTTCATGTGTCTGACTTGGAGATGGGGTCACAAAATGACTGATTTGAAGCCCTCATTTTTTAGAATGAGAAGATGGAGCAATGTGTTGCTCCACACATTTCCATGCTCTGTGTGGTTTGTGGTTTGGGTTGGTTCAGGGCAGTGGGTGGAGCCGGCCCCTGAGAGCTGGGAGGCTTTGTTCTGGTCCCAGGTCTTCCATGAACATTGCTGGGTTCTTGAGGTAGTCACTATCCCTTTCTGGGCCTTAGGTTTTTAAATGAAAAACAAAGAGTTTAGATTATATCAGACATTGATAGGCTATGGTCCATGGGCCACATCCAGCTGGCCAAATATGTTTGTATGGCTCATAAGCCAAGAATGGTTTTTACATGTTTAAATGGTCCAGAAAATATTGTGCCCCAACTCATTGTGAGGAGCACGTGGTCCTGAGTATTGCACGATGTGCTGCTGACTGTGCATTCAGAGAGCCAGGGAGGGAATGAGGAGTCCCAGCTAATCCACCAGTCAGGGGAAAGAGCTTTTATTCTTTCTTTATTTGAAAAACCTAAATTACCAGGTGATAACTTTCTAAATATTCCAACAAACCCTCCTTCTTTAAAAATCCCAACACAATTTTTCTCTGCACTACAAATTGGTGTTAATTGACAAATATATTTATGAATGTATGTGTGTGTATGTACATATACTGAAGGCTTAGCTTAAGCAGAAGACAAGATTTACATATTTTTATGCCTCTCACAGTCTGACACCACAGAAAGATCTCAATAAACACTTATTGTTTAAGTCTTTATATAAATTGTGGAAGGGTTTGCCACAGGATTGCCTTATACAGAACACACACTCCATTCACCCTCAGAATTTCTCAACTTGATGTAAGCATGTTTTACCCCAACTTTTCAGGAACATTTTGATGGTGTTCAAAGAAATGTAGAAACGAGTTTTAAAAGTTAGATGTCATGGGGCATAAAATCTTTTTATCTCCTTTAACATAATATCCCTGCTTCTTAAAATTGATGCTCCTTTGGGACAAACTCTCTCTCTGCCTGACTCCTCTCCATGCCTCCTCAACTTGTTTTTTTTTTTTTTTTTTTTTCTGCAGCATAAGGCAAATCTCCTGCGTAGCACTTAAAATGTAAATATTTACTTGTTTAATGTTTGCTTCTGCTTCATTCGCCACTGGGCTCCATGTTTAATGTCTAGAGCAATACTAGAAGCATTAGATGTCAATAAACATTAGACGAACAGACAAGGATGCACGTCGGCATTCATAGTATCATCACAGCTGTGAACAAGTGTAAATGTGTGCATGCAAGAAGGACTGGAAGGAAACACAGCAAATATAGCAAAATGGCAATTCTGGCTCTTTTGGGGATGGACTATTTTGTAAATATTTTTTCTTGTCTTTTCTGTATATTTTACATTTTAAATGAATGTGAGCAATTTTCATAAAGCTAGAAATAATCAACTTGGAAATGTTACTGGGCAACTAAAACTTGGGGCTTTTGCAGGCTTTCTACCAACCTTTGGACCTGCCTGGATTAACCTGTATGGCTCACCCAGGAACCACAGTCTGATGGATGACTACCAGGAACTGAATGAAGGCTTTGGAGAAGGTGTGTCATTCAGGGGAAGAATCTTGGTGGAAATTGCTGTGGAGATCCTTTCAGGAGGGGCACAGGAATCTAAATTTTCCAAGGCACTCAAGGAACTCAAGTTGTCTTCGAAAGACAAAGACTCCAAATCTTCCAAAGGCTCCAGTAAAGACAAGGGTGACAAAACTGATGATGGAAGATCCCAGCAGGCTTCAGACAAGACCAACTCAACGGAGGTTGAAGTGGAACGCTTCGATGTGCCCCCTGAGGTAGGTCTGAGCACTGTTCCACAGCCCCTGCCAGGCAAGCCCAGAGTGGAGGCAGCACCTGCCAGCCCAGCTCCCACAGGCTCCCACAGGTATGCAAAGGTCTTATTCCCCCTGCAAAATGTGTGTTGGCCCAGCCCTGTATTCTGGGCTGACCTGCTGCCTCTTCCTGACATCACAGCCATCTGTTCATGATAAATCCCTCCAGTGTCACCCCAAAACACAAAGTCCCATGAGAACCAAAGTAAAAGGAAAATAAAAGTGTTCCAGGGGAGCTAGTGGAAGTGAGTGGTGGGGGATAGACTGAGCTCTGTGTCCTAATTTTGTTTAGCTTTATTAGCTTAGTGTATGTTCTGGATGTAAGGTAATGTGGGATGAGGAATAAAGAGGGGCAAGAGAAGGTGACACACTGAGATGAAAGAATGTGAGAACATTCCCCTGTCCAAGCCTGAGGGGAAATCACAATTCAAAGGAATGCCTATCACTCAACATAAAACATGTTAGCATTTTTCTAGCCCAGTTCTTCTGTGTGATGGAAAAGAAATCCAGGTCTCCGAGATGGATACAAGCTGTGAATATCCCCTCAACTGTTTGTTTGAGAGAGAGAGAGAGAGAGAGAGAGAACATGAACGTGACTGGGGGAGGGGCAGAGAGCAAGTGAGAGAATCCTAAGCAGGTTCCACACTCAGTGCCCAATGCGGGACTCAATCTCAGACCCTGAGATCATGACCTGAGCCAAAATCAAGAGTCAGAACTCAACTAACTAAGCCACCCAAGCGCCCCCCACATCCCAACTGTTTAGATTAGCAAGACTGCTTTGTAGTTAAGCAAATGAAGGAACCTGTGTTTTGTTAGTAACAGAAGTGAGTGGATTCTGGCTCTTAACTTAGATGATTCTGCCTCTGGGAGTGTGTTTCCTCAGGTCAACCAGACAATCATTTGGGGTGGGAGGTGATGGCTGGTCTGGGTCACCTTATAGTCTTGGTAGAGCCACTTATTTTTACTGATTAAGAAACAGTGTGGGGGAGAGGTGGGAGCTCTGTTTCCAAGGGCTGGAAATCTTGAGGGTTGGTTCTATTCATGGCTCTGATACTAATACCTCTCCATGTTTTAGTTTACTCATCAACAGAATGGGGGTAGTAATAGTCTCTTTGTCATAGGCATCTCCTGGGGGAAAATGAGGGAATGCCTATTAAATAGGCATTCTTTGCACATTCATGGTAGTTAGGCAGTACATTTGCTGTTGCTATGACTGGCTGTTGCTATAATTTATTCGGAATTCTCCACTCTATGTTTTGGACCTACTTTGGATATTTTGTGGACCTCCTCAGCTCTCCTCTATGAACTTGTATATTGGGAAATATTCTCTGGAAATGTGTACTGCCAATTTGTTATGGTTAGAATTGACATTGCTTTGATGTGATTGTATTTATGTGTATTTTTTCAGAATATATGCTAACTTTGGAAACATTTTTTGGACTTTGCCAGGTACCTTAAGTAGCCACCTATGCTAATAGCTGACTGTATCTGATTCTATAGCAATCTTTCCTACTGTCAAAACAATCCAATCTTTTCTAGACAGGAATTAGCCAAGTAGAAAGGGCCTAATAGAAGATTTTATTAACTCATGTTAATATCTTCAAGATATTTTGCTGAGGCCCCTTGAAAAAAAAATTCTAGCAGAAAGCAAGGGTAGTTGGGAATATATGTAGAGTGTACATTTCTTTTTCTTTCTTTCTTTCTTTTTTTTTTTTTTTTTTTAGAGTGTACATTTCTTACAAGACCAAGGGCCCATCTTGGCTCTTGGATAGAAGGTGGTAGGAGAGGAAAAATGCATGTCTCATTCAAACCTTTATTTCTCCTTCTTTGTCTCTTCGTCTTGGATTCTTGTTTGTGGTCAGTTTCTTGCTGAGCTTATTAGTTATCTATTGCTCTATAACAATTACCCCCAAATTTAGCAACTTAAAATTACAACTGATTATTTTTTCTGTGGTTGAGGAATTTGGGAATACCTAGCTTGGTGGTTCTGGCTCAGAATTTTCCATGGTATTTTTTTTTTAAGATTTTATTTATTTATTCATGAGAGAGACACACACAGAGAGAGAGAGAGAGAGGGAGAGAGAGAGAGAGGCAGAGACACAGGCAGAGGGAGAAGCAGGCTGCATGCAGGGAGCCCGATGTGGGACTCTATCCCGGGACTCCAGGATCACACCCTGGGCTGAAGGCAGGCACTAAACTGCTGAGCCACCCAGGCATCCCATCCATACGGTTTAATTAAGATGTTGGTAGAGGCTGTAGTCATCTGACAACTTGACTGGAACTCTGGGATCTACTTCCAAGATGGTGCACTGTTATGGCTATTGCCAGGAGGACTTGGTTCCTCACCACACGGACCTTTGCTTAGTATCTTCATGGCAGTTGGCTTCTCCCTGAATGGAGTGGGTGATCCAAGAGAGAATAAGGCAGAAACTTCAATGTCTTTTACGACCAAACCCTTAGTAGTCACATACTGATATTTATGCCACATTCTAATTGTTAGAAGTGAGTGACTAAGCCCAGTCCACATTGAAAGGGAGGAGTATTAGGCTTCATCTTTTGAGGGAGGTTTTTCCAAGGATTTGTGGACATATTTTAAAACCACCACCCTGGACTTCTACCTTCTTCAGTGCCTCAACAGCTCAGACCTCACCCTTACCAATATGGTAATGGTAATATCTATCCTTGCAGCATCTTCTTTTTTAGCTCTTCGGGGTCCTGAGCTCCTATCTCCCTTGCTGCAGCCATGTTTAATTGCATCCCTAGACAAGTGAGATCCCGTGACATTGGCTTTTCCAACTCACACCATCACCACTGTCAAAGCTTATCTTGCTATGCCGAGCTTTCACAGAGCATAGCCAATCTAGTAGATGTGTTCATTTTCAGATTCTGTGAACATGTACTGACCAGCTTCTTTTTTAAACATCATCCTCAATATTGGTAGGAATACAAATAGAGTCTGACTCCATGGAAATTATGATATAGAAAGGGAGGTAAGTCATACAAAATAAATGTGCAGGAAGTAAAAAGTGGTATGTACAATAAGGAGCTACAGATAAAGACTAATATTTCCTGGAGTGGGTGAAATATTATGATTAAAATGTTCTCAAGTAAGACAGCTGGATTTTAGATGTGGCAGTGGTTACTGCCCAGCCTATAGAGAGACATTGCCTCTGGGTCTTAGGGCAAGTGACATAAGCTCCTTACACTTATTTCCAATAATAATCTCTGCTTCATAGGCTCACAGTGAGAATTTAATTAATTAACATACACAAAGTGCTAAGAACGGAGCCTGGCACATATTAGGCTTATTTAGTAACTTTGGACAGATGTTTTAAATTTTCACAATTTGCATTGTCCTCATCTTTTAAAAGGTAGAATAAAAGCATCTCCCTTCTAGGGTAGTTTTGAGAATTACATGAGATAAAGTAGGTAAAGGTCTTAATACCACATCTGACGCATAATAAGGGCTCAGGAAACATTATCATCATAATTTCTCCAACTCAGGAAGTCAAAGTATGCTTCCAAAAGAAAAGGCCATTTGAGTTAGACTGCAAAGGATGGGTAGAATTAAGAGATTAATTTTATCCATTGAAATACTTGCCACAACTACCATTCTTGTGACATTTGTATGTGTAGGCTTTATATGAGGTGCTCCACGTGGATGGTCTCATTATTCCCCCCTGTAGGCCCTGCAACAATGTTTATTTCACAGACAGGGAAAGTGACACCCAGAGAGTGGACATGATTTTCCTTAAGTCAACCAGCTTGGAAGTAGCAGCACTAGGGTTTGAAGAAAGGTTTATCTGGCTAGGAAATCTGACATCTCTCTTCCTATTTACATTGACCATATTCCCACCAGGTCTCCAAATACTTTTTGACCTCCTCCCAGAGAGTAAACTTGGCCCCAAGAAGGCAAGATAAGTGGCTTTACAGCCAGTGGATACCGTGGCAGCAGGTGGGAAGGGTGTGTGCTCTGTGACTAAGAGCTAGCCCTGGGGCCCCACCCTGTCGAATATCTTCTGATCAATAGAAACATTTCCTGCTGCTGTCAAAGGCAAGGAGGCTACTGTGTGAAGGAAACGTCACCTTTTTGAGATCTGTTGGCTCTCTGAGGGATAGGATTCAGAGCTCTTGATTGAATGGGGCCCTTAGCTCTAAAGCCACAACTACTTATTTTCCTTAAACCAACCTTATTGCTTCTCCATGGAATTTAATAAATCCAACTGGGAAACCAGGAAGCATAGACTATATGTAGCTCATTAAGCCTCTTTGCTCAGAAATGTGATGCTGTGTCAGTGTGTCAGCTACATTTCAGCTATATCTGCTCCCTGGACTATCATCAACCTGTTTCACATCAATAGGAGTCACCTACAAATAGTAGTCCTGTCTTCCACAATGTAAGCTACTTGAGAGGGCAGCCAAGCCTCAAATCTTGGCTGATTTCAACATGCTTTGTGACCTGGGGTAGCCCCTTAGTCTCCCTGAGCTTTAGTTTATTCAGATAGAAGGAAGTTGAAGCAGAGGAACTCCAAGACCCTTTTCAGTGTAAAAACAGATGTGATCCTGAGACCCTACATACTTATAGCTCATCCTGGATGCACTGGATTGGCTGATGTTCATGCAAGTGCCTAGCCCTCCTGTCTCTTTTATCCAGGCTTGCATTGTTTCAGGAAGCAAGATCTGTCTTTGAGCAGCAGCAAGGTGTTGGGTTATGACGTAGGAGCCCAAAGAGCACCGGCGTGTAGTCAGAATATTTAGGAAAGTTACTAAACTCAACCTTAAGTTTAGTTTCCTTAGCTCCCTTCCCTGTAAAATGGGAATGGTCCAGATTTGACCTCTTAAGGTTTTTGAGGAACAGATATAATGGATGTGACCATCCTGTATAATCCATAAAATAATGCTCCAATATAAGGGTTTGATCCTGTGACTGTGTTTTCTAAATGCCTGCTCACCTGAAGGCCATTCCAGACCTGTGTTTTGCTGGTAGTACCATAGAAGCATACACATGCCAACCTTTGTCTTTAAAATAAATTAAAAAAAAAAAAAGATTTTAATTGCAAGGTAGAAACTCGGAAGATTGAGATTACATCATTCTAGATAAATGGCTGAATCTAGATTTGTAATTTGTAGGTCCTGGTTCCTGCCTGCCTGATTGATTAATGGGGAAATGATGTGCCATTCTAGGCTGACACCAAAACTCCAGTGCCCATAAATCATCCTGCACCAGTTAACATCACTAATTCAGCTTCCTGGTAATAAATTAAAAAAAAAAATAGAGCCAGGCTTGTCTAATATTTTCTTTCTTCTATAGATTATACCAGAAAAATATGAGGAATTTTTACTCTTTGGAACATTTTTTGAAGCTACCATGATTGACCGGAAGATTGGAGATAAACCCATTAGCTTTGAAGTTTCTATTGGTAAGTGCAAACAAGCACAGTACTTGGCATATGGCATTGGCTTTACACCTGTTTCTTGAATGAATAAGTTAGTGTCTTCCATAGAAGTGATAGCATTCTGGCAGAGAGTTGCACCTCAGAAAGAAATGAACAATTCTTTGTTCACTTTAGTGTTAATATATGAAGGATAGATTTATTTTCATACTTCATGAAAATAGTGGTAACTCCTCATAGAGTTATTGCAAGAATGTAATGAGTTAATGCATGTGAGGTCTTGTGCATATTATAAATGCTGTTATTATAACTCCCAAAAATCTTCCTGAGCTGTTGTATGACTGGGAAAACCTTTCCAAGAAATAGCATTCCATTAGAGAAGATCTTGATTCACATCAGGAGAGTGCCTAAGGAGCAAAGGAAGTAGAGATGGAATCCAGTTAATTTGTGACTTAAATAGTTTTTACATAAGAGAACATAAGAGGTATGTAGATGATGGCTCACCATCATTGTCAATCTTATTACTTTGGTTTGATGATCACATTTCCCATCTTCATACTGAGGTCTTATTTCTCTGCCCTGGGAGGATATGACCTTGGATCCCTACTGCCAAATAGCCAGATTCTGCTTGTTGACACCTACCTGGCCTCTCTCCCCTTGCTGTGATCTCTATAGGTAATTTTGGGAACCTGCTTGATGGAGGTTCCCATCATGGAAGTAAGAAGAAGTCAGCTGAATCAGCTGAAGAAGACAATCTCCCACTCCTGCAGGAAGGAGAAGGGGATACAGCCCACAGTGTTGCCATCCCTATGCTCTCCACCACTCACCCAAAGAAACCACTCGTGACAGAAGGGAACAGGTAGGAGACACAGGAGGGGAGAACAGCCAGGGTTTTGACAGTGAGAGTCTGATCTGTTTCTGGGACTGTTTGATTCAGATCTTCCCTAAAACAAAAAACATCATTTTTTAATCTCAGTTATGGGAGCAAGGCATGAACAGGGGCAACATGGTCAGTGACACTCTACTGAATCCTAAGTGACAAGTTGACAACTCTCCAAATGTCACATCCGGTTATTCATCTAAGGGCAGACCAATGATGATGGCTATTATTACCATATCTATAACTTTGAACATAACAAGGTAGGAAGGTCAGAATTTAACATTTCAATCCAAGCCCTATTAACAGTTGCTATATTCATCTGAGCTCTGTGCCGTTATGTAAATGGGATTATTGGATACATCATTTCTTATCTTGTTTTTGCTGCAAACTAAAGAACTCAAAAAACAACTGTCAGCCAGTGGAAAAGACCATTTTGGGAAAAATCTGGGGTACCTCCATGCACACTCACTTATCCTTAACCTACATGAACTTTCAACATCCAAAGAAAAGTAAAATTCTAGACCTCTGTTGTAAGAAATTGATATTGAGCATCAACCACGTGATTTACAAGAAGAAGGCAAAGCCACACACAGGGAGAGTTTTCTGTAATCTGAGCTTTGTGCTATGAGAAAAACCTTTATCTTCTCATTAGGTTCTCATAAGAGAACATAGTTCTCCCCCTTTGTATGTGAGGAGATTGGAACTACACTGCTGGTGCTCTTCACTCTCTCCACTCTTCCTGACCTAGACACTCTCTCTGGGCACAGGCCCATAGCTTACTGAGCACTGTCAGGATAATAAGGACTCCCAAACACGTTTCCCCAGAAAGCCCTCTTCTCTGAGCAGCAGATGCAAACACCCCTATTGGATGTCCCAAGGTTGTAGCAGGTTCATCGTCTCCATAGACAACTTTGCTCCTCTTTCTATCTTTCCCATCTCATGGACTGGCCCTACCATTCTCTGTGTCCTCTGAACCACATACCAGAAAGCTGGCAGCTGCCCTCTTTTCCCTTCCTTCCCACATCCAGTCAACAATGAAGTCTGGTCAATTTTGGTTCTCAACTATTTCTCATATTGATTGCCATTTCTTTATTTCTGGCCATTGGCATCTTTGAACTGGATTATTCTAAAAACTTCCTATCTGACTCAGATCTTCTTCAAGAAATTCACCAAACTATCTATCAGAGCCAGTTACTCTGAAATCATTCATTGGCTGCCTGTGGCTTTCAGGATTATTTTTAAAGGCCACACCTTGTTGTCTCCATCCCCATTTACTTCTCTACCGTCGTCTCCAGTCACTCCCCACACTCCGCCATCCCTTCAGACACTCAATGTCTCTAGTGGTTCTCCAAATGTGTCCTGCTATTTGCTGCTTCTGGGCCTTTGACTATGCTCTTCCCTCTGCCAGTCAACAAGCCTCCTTGTCAGAACTTCTGGTTCCCATCACCCTTCAAGGTTAAGCTTACATTCTTTTCCTTGAATCCCAAGTCTGATTGGACTTCTGGACTCCCCTCCACCAAGTACCAATCACACTGCATTAGGATGTTTTTATTTGTCTGTCTCCTATGAGACTCTGAGCACTCTGAGTACAGGGACTGTGTCTTATTAACCTGTGTATCTGTTCTTCTCTAAGCCTGGAATGTAATAGGTCCTCATAGATGTTTTTGAATGAGTTAAGGAATTACCATAACTGGATTTGGAACAGGGTACTATAGGGACGGAGAGAGGAGGCGAGTAACTTACTTTCCCTGGGGAGGAGGTGAGGAATTGAGAAAGGTTACGGAAAAAGTAATATCCTAAAGGATGGGAAGGGGTTTAAGCAGTGGAAAGAGAGTGTTTGGGACAAAGTATGAAGGAGTGAGTAAAAATAATCTTAGCTGTTTATTAGCTCATTTTTGAGTGTGTCCTATATTTTCTAAATCCTGTCCCTCCCATAGACCACCTTCCTTGAGATGTTTTTTTGCTCCCTGGAAGGCATATTGTTGTCCATTCTTGTTTCCACACCCAACAAGGAAACCAAACTTCCAAGTCTTTTGATGGTTTCTTTGTCTATTCTCAAAACTGAGTTGATCAATGAGTCAACTTATTACAGATCAATAAGTTGATCTTATCACTGGATGTGAAAACTCAGGGATACTTTTCTGAGACAACTCAGAGATACTGTTCATCCTTTTATTGGGACCAGGCAGGGAAAACCTCCCCTCCCTTGTTGGACTAGCCCATTTTTGATGATGGTTGAAAATGTCAGATCTAGTGTGGGAATGTTTTGGGGAGGAAATCAGAAATATCAAAGCACTCCTGGATGGACCTCATATTAGTGTTGGCCAGCTGGCTCAAGGAGACCAAGATTAATCATGCTGTTTCTTGGACTTTCTGTCTCTCAGGAATATTTCTCAGTCACTATATTGAGGTTCTGTTGACATAGTGGCAAACCAGAGTGGCAGGAGCTGCATTGGAAGATCCTATGTCTATGATAGACACATGTGTGCATGGATACATGGACACACAGAAGCATGCACATTCATGCACACACACATTCACGCATATAATTGAGTTGTGTGTTGCCTTCATTAAAATGCTTCCTTGAGTTTGTTCTAGGCTTTACAGTTTTACAAAGCACATGCATTCACATATGATTTATGTGTTGGGCTGGAGTTCAGAATGAGATGAAGCACAGAACACTCATAGCAGTTCATCATTTCATTCTCAGGACTCTAGGGCTACCCTTGCCCAAAGTCACAAGGCTGGTCTTGTGTCAGGGCAGCCATTCAAACTGGCAGCCTTCTTTTCCCACTGGCAGCACAGTGCCCTCATGGTGTACTCCCATCTGCTGTGCTCCATCTGTAGTGAGTTTGCCTGAGACCCACAGCATCCCAGTCCCAGATCCAGTATGACTAGGAGAACTCTGGGAATCCAAAAGACAGAGTCCCTGAACATCATTAGCACAAAATAATCTGAACCATAGAAACCTTAGAACAAAAGACAATTTTGGGCCAAAATGTATCTTGTTGGGTTCTCAGTACAATAATTTTAAAAGAAATGGAAGCACAGTTTGATTTCTAACTTACTTATTTATTTATTTATTTATTTATTTATTTATTTATTTATTGTTTCCTGCTATAATAACAACCTCAGGTTCTGCCAAGAATTTATTTGGCTTCTCTTCTAAATGGATGCTTCCTGATTTATTTTTTGCAGAATAGACTATAGGACACCTTTGCTAACTTTATGGTCCCCAGAAGAAATTTGGGTTGGAGAGCTAAAAAGAACAACCACCCATTCTTTCAGGCTGAACTTCTCCTTAGTTTTCTGGAATGAAAACAAAGCTTTTCTCTCCCTCTGCCTCTCCTTTCTCTGCCTCTACATATATGTGACTCCAAACACCATCCACATTAATAGAGCCACACATCTCACAGTGCCCATTCAAAGAACTTTGCCTTGGCTTTCCTTCCCTGTTTCTCTTCTCAGTCCCAGCTGTTTGTAGGAAAATTACAGGAGGCTTGAGGAAAACCTAGTCAAGGATATAGCTGTCATTTGACAGAGAACTTCAACTTTTTGCCACACTTCTCCCACTTTACTGTCTCACCCCATTCCCTTTTTCCTGGGGGAGCAAAACTGATGAATTAATTCCTTCTTTTGTGTCTTTAATCTCACCATGTTGACTATCTTTTTCTCATCAGCTTTTAAGCATATCCAACCGTCATCCTCAAATGTTTCTTTTGGCTCCAAATCTCCCCTTTAGCTATGTTGCCATCCCTTTTGTCTCTTCTTAGCCAAGTGTGTCACCTGCATTATCAGCCCCAAAGCCTGGCAGCGGTAAATTTTGGATACATGCATGAATGGATGGATGGATAGATGGATGAATGGATGGACGGATAGATGCATGGATGGACAGAGGACAAATAGATGAGTGATGGATGGAGGGATGCATGGATGCATGGATGCATGCATGCCTAGATGGCAGCATGGTTGCTCCAGTTTAGATTGCGGAACATGCTTCATCATCATTAATAATATGTGACGCTCTTAAAGTTCATTCACATGTTATCTCAATTGATTTTCACACAGTGTGTATCTTGTAGACATTAAAGGGAAAATGTTAGTTTTTCTCCTTCTCTTCTCTTTTCAACCGGAAAGAAAAGTTCCTCCTTGCAGAAGGTTTGCCTGATAAACCCTGCCCCCTGGTGCTCAGCTCTAGGCTTTGCCTTGGGTCTGATGACTGTAGCTGTTAGTATCTCACCATTATCACTACATATCTATTCATTGTTTATTGTTCGTAGGTCCCCAGTTAGAAAGGAGTTAATAGTTTGATTGTTTTGCCACCGCCTCCTTCATCCCATTCAGAATGTAAAAAACATGAACATGTGGCTGGAATTGCCTGAAAAATACCAGTTGCCAACTAATGTCCAGACCAAACTTGTTTTCACAGGAATTACAACTATTTGCCTTTTGAAGCCAAGAAGCCCTGTGTCTATTTCATCAGTTCTTGGGGAGACCAGACCTTTAGGCTGCACTGGTCCAACATGCTGGAGAAAATGGCAGACCTACTGGTAGGTGACTCTCAAAGGTGATGGATTTGAACACTGGGTGGATGGAGGCAAGGAGAGGGTGCCTCCTTTTCACTTAGGAGAGGGCTTTGACCTCAATTTAAATACAAATAAATTGCAGCTGCTGCATTGGAAGGCACAGAGTTCCTACCCTGTGGATGTAGGGGAATGAGAATACATTTTTACTTTAAATAGAAATATCTGGATTAGAATCCCTGCTCTACTTCTTAACGTTATAGGACCTAGGGATAGGCTGTTTTCCTTATCTTCAAAAGGCAGGAGATTGACAACTTTCTCACAAAATTGTTAGATCAAGGCTTCAACTCATAAAAAATTCTAAGTCCTTAACATGGAGAATCGCCTACACGGTGAAGTCCCGCCACCTCTCCAGTCCTGCCTCTCACATACTCTCTCTTTTGTCCCAAGCACGTTGGACTTTTAGTTTCTTGAAGAACGAAGTTTCTGCATGCCTGATTTCCACCTCCATGCTGTTCCCTCATCTTGAGCTACTTTTCCCCTCCACGCTTCTCCCATATCACCCATCCACCTCCACAGCTCAGTTTCAACTACTTCCTCAGAAAAGACTTCTGGCTTCTCCCCCTTTTCCTCTCTTGCAATACTCTGCGCTTTACCTTCAGAGCTCTCTGTACTTTACAATTGATTTGTGTGTTTATTTGTTCAATAACCATTTCCCACTCTTCTTTGGCAACTGGCATAAGACCTGACACCTGAAAAGGGCCGAGAGTTATTTGAGGGATTGAATGTTTGGGAGTATTTATGACAGAGCCAATATGCAGTGACTGCTGGCTTGTTCTACTCAACCCTGGGGAGGAAGGCACTCCTGGGAACTCTGCTTCTTTGGGCTCTTGAGCCTGCCTTTTGCGGCTCTGCCTCTCTCACATTTCTCTTAGTGCATACACAGCTCCAAGGAGCGCCCTCTACTTTCTGTCCCGCCATGCCTCACCAGGTGACCCTCTCATTCCATGACAACCTATTCTAAGGAAAGAACAAATTTCTCTCTCTCATTTGCTTTGTCATTCTGTCTTTAGTTGTGTGAAACAGAGAATCGCTGCTGGCCTTGGGGAATCCAGGCATCATGGAGGTAGAGCCTAAAGGGGGTAGAGGACCTCCACATTATGTGGAGGTGTAGACTCGCTTTGTAAGGCTGATTTTGCTTCTCCTTCAGGCAAAAGAGAGAGTTTATTTCTAAAAGTCCTGACAAAACAAAGCAGAATATTTCCCTAGAGACCACAACTGCCTTTTCATTCATTTCTAATTCCTTTCTCAGTGCCAGGATCCCTGCCACACTTGGCATATCGTGGCTAACGTGATTGAATGTTTACTAAGCACTAAGTAGTGTTTGAAGAAGTCCACACCTCTCTATGGTGCTATAGGTAGCCGCTATTATTATCTGATTTTATGGGAAACTGGGCATAAGGGGGTTAGTTCACTTGTAAGAATAGAGCCTGGATTTGAACAGAGGTAGTTTGACCTACACATAAATTTTTAACCACTCTGCATTTTGCCTTGGGGAAAAAGGGAAATGTGTGTCTCCAGACATCAAACTTTGATGTGTAGTAGATAATGTGGTTTTTGTAAATTTTAGAAAAGCATTGATAACATACATATTTCCTTTTAAGTGTCCTATCCCTCCAAGCCACTAAATGGAATACAGCCTTTAGGCCTAAAAAAGAAAAGTATGATTATTAAATACACAAGCATATAGCAATTATCATATGCAACCTGTCCTCCTCCTCTATAACACTTCACCCCCTGCTCAAACCCCTATAATCAGAAGAATTGATAACCCTTGAAATTCAGGATTATTCAGTATTACTATATTCCTATATAACCAATCAACTTAAACACTGCTTTTGAAGTTTTTTTTTTTTTAAATAATTGTATCTAATTTACTCTATTTTGTTAGGTATTTCCTGACATGAGGTTTCCCCACAGGATAGACTAAGTAAATGGTTCCCCATTAGGAAATGATCTGGATAGACATTATGAATTTGAACAACACAGGAGATGACTTGTATTTGGAACGATTCCAGTTAAGAAAAACAAGGTTCAAAGTTAGAATGCAGTAGCATTTCCCAGATAGGGCATAAGAAAATGAGGAAACTCTTCATTCATTTCTAAAACACAAAATCAGCAGAATAGTATGTCTGAGATAGTACAATCAGTGTCTCTGCTAGAGTGTCTCCTTCTGCCTCTCATCCCTCCACCTCTATGATTTGTTTTCAGGAAGAGAGTATAGAAGAAGCAAGAGAATTGATCAAGATTTCAGAGACAGCATCAGAAGAGAAAATGAAGACAGTGCTTAGTGACTTCATCAGTCAAAGCAGGTACTGGGAGAAACAGCTGGCATATGAGTTGCTGAGCTTATATGGAATCAGCTTTTAATTACCTTAGAAAAGAGTTGATTTTCTATGCATTCAGATGGCCATTTTATAGAGCTCTATCCATCTTTACTTTGTTCAGTAATTTAGTGGCACTTCTGGCTTCACTGTTGCTTCCTGACATTTAACTAAAGCATAAAGCAAAGGGGGAAAAAAAAAGAGAGAGAAGAAAAGAAAGACTCACTGCAGAGACTTTTAAATGAAACAAGAAAAATGCTAGGAGTGTTATGCCCAGCATGCTTCCTAACATTTGGTAGCTACTCAGCAGCTATTTGACAATTAGATGGATAAGTTATATCAAATACCATTTTTTAAAAGATTTATTTATTTATTTATTTATTTATTTATTTATTTATTTATTTATGAGATATACACAGAGAGAGGCAGAGACATAGGCAGAGGGAGAAGCAGGCTCCCTGCAGGGAGCCCTATGTGGGACTCCATCCCAGGACCCCGGGATCATGCCCTGAGCTGAAGGCAGACACTGAACCACTGAGCCACCCAGAAGTCCCTCAAATGCCATTTAATAGAATTTTTTATATAGCACAATAAGCACCACATAAGGACTCTGATTCCAGGTGGCAAACAATATAACAGAAGATTTAAAAATAGAGTATATTAAATGCTTTTTAGAAAGTAACAAATAATTCCCAATTTTAGTGGCTTAACATAGTATTGATCTGAGTTTGTGTGAGTCAGGAGTCCAGGTGTGGCTTAGCTGGGTCACTTGCTGAGACCCTCTCAGAAACTCCTACAGTCAAGGCATTGACTGAGGGAGGCTGCAGTTACCTTGAGGCTCCAGTGGGCAGGATTCACTGCCAAGACCACTCATATGGTTATTTGCAGAATTCAGTTCTTCACGGGCTGTTGGGTTGAGGACTTTCAGTTCCCTGCTGGCTATTGGTTGGAAGTTAGCCTCAATTCTTTACCATGTGGGCTACCTCTCATGACATGGCAGCTGACTTCATCAGAGTGAGCAAACTGAAAGAGTCAGAGAGAACATGTCAGCAAGATGGAAATCATGGTCTTGTATAACCTAATCTTGGAAGTGACATCTCATCACTCTTACATACTCTACTATGAGCAAGTCACTAGGTCCAGTGCACATTCAAAGAGAGGGAACTGCCCAATGGCATGAAGAGCAGAAGAAGGAGGTCACTGGGGGCCATTGTAGGAGCTGCCTATCACATAAAGAAATGACCTAGACTAACACTTGAAATTAATTAGCTCAAGACTTAAGCAAAAATGAGAATTTGTCATAATGGCAGCAATGAAGTGGCAGAGATTTATTTGATGGAAGGCAAAAACTAGTAGATAAGGGGTAGCTAAGTAGATAAATGCTAGTGTTCTGCTTTATAAGTTCTATCCTTCCTAATTTCTCAATTACCTGTCATTTTTTGCTTTAAAAAGGATAAAAACCAAATAAATATATATATTTTCTTTCTATCAATCTTACTTTTTCATTTCTCATTATAGAAGCAATGTGTATCGGTGCTATTCCTGCTGTGAGCTAAATGCCACCTGCAATTCTCTTTAAGCATCTTTGAAAAGCTTCATGATCTCATATTTTTAGAAACCATTTGTGGGCAAATTATAGCTCAATAATTTCTATATTAGGGGGTTATTTAGGATGATAATCATTGCCCCTTTTTTTCAAGTTTACAAGCAACTGTCAACATATTTATGAGGGTCACACAGAGCTCAAAATGTTAGTTTTATATTTGGTAAACTTGGATTTGAGAAAGCATCTTGGATCTGAGGTCAAGGTGGTCTTCCTGTTCCCTCCCCACATTTGTGGTTAACCACATTTGTGGTTGAGCAGCTGGACTTCTGAGTCCCTCCACCCTCGCCACTGCCTCAGAGGAGACAGGCCACTTGCCACATGAAGGTGAAGAGGCTGTCCACAGGCCACAGCAGGCTGAAAGATGAAGAATGAACAGAAACAGGTGTCATGGTCATTTACTCTGATTCTGATGAGGAAATCAATGATTTCTCCCCCTGTGAGAAAGGGAGAGAAATCAGAAATCAGAAGTGCCTACCTTGTCTCCTTGAGCTGGTCCATCCTGGGAGTGGAATGGGATTTCTTGCAGCTCTCAGAAAGGTAGACATGTGGCAACAAGATGCCTGCCTCAAAATAGAATCCATTTTATTCTTTTTAAAAATTAAGAGAAAATATAACTTGACCAGTATGTCCACAGAGGATTTCAGGTAAGGTTTCTAATTGCTCTGACATAGGACCCCTCACTGTGAGGTCTGGCATCTTAGACTTCCCCTTTTGTTTCCTTGTTTGCTTTCATTTCTCTTTGATTTTCCTCATCACAGTATTAAATGTTCATCTTACAAAAAAAAAAGTAAGAATATATAAAGAAAAAGTATTCTCAATTCTCTCTCTAATCCCACTCTCCAGAGACAAGTGATTTGTCATCCTGGATTTTTTTCCTGTGCATTTGCAAACCCACACATTCCTAAAAACACTACATTTTTTCACAAATATTACACACTTTGTTCAGCAAGTTGCTTTCCCACTATACAGCCTATCACTGGCATATTCCTACAGTAGTCATGATAGTGCTCAGTATTTAATTGTGTGATATGTATGACATATTTAACTGGTCCCTGATATATTAGTTACTTCTATTTATTTTCCTACTATAAACAATGCTACAATAAACATTACTATATGAACATCTTCTTGCAAAATTTTTCAATTGTTTTTGAAGGACAGAATTCTAGTTTAATTTATGGATCAAATTATTTTGATAATAATTCATCTTTAAGGGCTGCCCAGGTGGCTCAGCGGTTTAGCACCTGCCTTCAGCCCAGGGCATGATCCTGGAGTCTCGGGATCAAGTCCCACGTCAGGCTCCCTGCATAGAGCCTGCTTCTCCCTCTGCCTGTGTCTCTGCCTCTCTCTGTCTCTCTCTCTCAAGAATAAATAAATAAAATCTTAAAAAAAATAATAGTTCACTTTTAAGACATTTAAATTTTGGCAAGTACTATCAAATTGTCTCTTGAACATTGTAACAATGATTGGAGGAGAGTGACTATTTCCCCCACCAGCCTTGAATATTATCCCGTTTTTAATAAGTGAAAATGGTATTGATTTTAATTTGCATTTAAGTTATCACTAATGAAGGCAATATATTATTTTCCCAAGTTCTAAAGCCATTATATTTCTTCTTCAATTGCATTTATAACTTTTATCATTTTCTTATTGAGCACATTTTAAACATCATCCCTCAAAATGTTACTAATCAGTCTTTTGTAGGACTGTGAGGACATATCTCAGGATTGAGTAAAAATATTTTTTACATACTACTTTTCAGGAAACTCTTGCTGTGTGTTAAATGTGTAAAATGATGAAAAACTGTTTTATTTTGTGTTTGTTGTTATGATCTTGGATAGCAATCATAATATATATGTATATGAAAGAAAGTAGGAAAACAAGCATCTATTCCTCCAAACTAATATAAAGTCTGGGCATCATTTCCAATCCTCACTTTGTCTCTTAGAAAAGTTAGCACACCATTTCTTAATTCTAAATGAGAAATCTTGGTTCTGCAGCTTTATCAACTTTCCCATTGTATTGCAGAAAGTATATTTGCAAATCTCTGGAATTCCATAAATGGATTTTCACTAAGTAGATTTCAGAATTGTTATTCTTCTCTTATAGTGCCTTTATCTCTGAAGCAGAGAAGAAACCCAAGATGTTGAACCAAACCACTTTAGATAAGAAACGACTTACGCTCTGTTGGCAGGAGCTGGTATGTGAAAATCTATTTATACTTTGAACAGAATTAAAACATGTGCTTTAAAAATAAACCTCACAGATGAGGCATAGGTCATAGACCAGATGAGGATAAGGTTCTAAAAGTTATACATTTGCATGATGTAGAAGCATGAGTGAGAAGGGTAAGCTGGAAAGGAACAGCATTTATTGACCATTTATAAGAATGATCTAGAAGCCCACCAGTCCTACATCTTATTCTGATGGATTTCTCCCTTGCCCATTTTCTCGACATCTGTATTTTGTCAAAGACTATATACTCCTTGACTTGACCTTTGCCTGACAAATGGAGGGACCAGAAAAATAACTGTTCTCTTGCGTTTCCTTCCATTAAGGATTCTGTTTTTAAAAAATTAAGAGAAAATTTAACTTGACTAGTATGTCCACAGAGAATTTCTGGTGAGGTTTCTAATTATTCTGACATAGGACCCCTCATTGGGAGGTATGGCATCTTAGACTTCCCCTTTTGTTTCCTCTGTAATTGATTTTCTTCATCAGAGTATTAAATGCTTATCTTACAAAAACAGGGCAGGAGTGCTGTGTCCTGGAGAACCCACACAGCAATGCATGCCTCACAGATCCTCAGTCCCTGTTGAATGAGTGATGGCTGAGAAATACCAGACCAAGTCAGACTCTGGATTATCTTACCTCAAAGCTTTAGTTCCAGCTGTGGCACCAAGGGATGCTTTGTATGAGGCCATGATAATTCCACAAAGAAAAATTACTCAGTGTTTGACTGGTCAGGGACATTTAAAAGATGTGAATGGGTCCCAGAGAAATTAAATGATTTTTTTAAAGGTCACGGTTAATTAATCATAGTCTAGACACTAAAACCCAAGTCTCTAAAGTGGTTTACCTTTCTTTCCAGGATAATAAACAAAGGTTTGTGTATTCCTCCTCTGAACTCCAAGGGAGGCCAGATTTTCACTATATAGAAGATCTCCCTCCTATTTCATTTCTTCTTTAGCATCTCTGACTGCCCTTCCCTGCTTCTACAACATCCATATACTACATATTGCCCTCAGAATGCTAATGTCTTCTCAGAATCCAGCAGTCCTTGGCCCTGAACAAGTCCATGAATTTGATATCTTGTAGTGGCCCACCTTTCCCTCCTCATCTCTGGACCTCTACTTCCACCTTTCCAATGGACACGTCACTGCTTGTCTCACAGCACCTCCAACTCAACCCATCCTATTAAACCCATCAGCTTCCAATCTAACCTTATTCCACATCCTGGATTAGCACCACTAGCTATACTTGCTGCTCCAACCAGAAGCGGAACTCAACTTTGAATCTTCATTCTTAACCCTCAACAGTCAATTCAACCACTGGCTCTATTGATTCTTCCCCTTAAAGACTCTGGAACTTGCTCCACTTCTTCATCCCCAGAATTGTTGCCTATACTGAGTTCCATAGCACCCACTAGGCTTAGACTACTGCCGTAGGCTTCCTCCAACCCATCTTCCATACTATAACAAAATGGTCTTTCAAAAACACAAACCCGATTAGATCACTATTGCTTCAAAAGTCACTGGCATCTGTCAGCCCTACATACCCTCCATCCGTAACTGTTTCCTCTGTCTGGACTGTCTTATTTCTTCTTATTATCTGATGAATTCTGTTCATTGTTTAAGACTCAGCTCAAATGTCATGTCATCTATAAAACCTAGCTCTGCCTCTCTCTGGTCCCCTGGTATTTTGTACATATGTTGCTTTCAGCTCACCAAGCTATCGGAGTCTCAGGGGGAGGAAGCCTGTGTCTTACTCTGTCCTAGGCCTTGGCTCCTAGTACAGTGCCTGCTACATAACAGGTATTCAGTCCTCCCAGTCAACACATACATAGGGCATCCTATGTGCCAGGCCCTATGCTAGGTCCTGGGAACGCAGAACCATGAGGACTTGGCACTTGCCCTTGAGGAATTTATTAATTGACTGGCTTGTTCATTCCACAAACATTTGTTCAACACCTGCTATGTGCCAGGAACTCTGCCAGACACTGAGAATATAAGAACAAAGTAAGACCAAGTCAGAGGAGGTCCCTCTCCAGTGAAGTTTATATATTTGTTACCTTTGGAAAGGTATGCAACAAATAAACAAAAAATGATTACAGATTATGATTGTGAAGGAAATTTTGTAAGGCTACAGTGATCAGGAGAATGTGGGGGACTTGGTGTGGTAGTGACATTTAAGCTGAGTGTTGAGAAGGAATGATCCATGCAAAGTCCAAGAAAGAATGTTTGAGCAAGAGGAAAGCCCATGCACACCAGTCTTGAGGATGGACTGAGAGAGGCATGTTTTGGGTCCCCTTGAGGACCCATGTGTCAGGGACCCAGCCTAGGAAGCAATATGAGATGAGGCAGAGAATAGGCCAGGGGCACTCATGCCATTGTCTCAGAAATCACTGGAAAGAGTTTGGGGGCTTCCTAAGCACAAAAATGTGGCTGAATGAATGAATTCAAATAAACACTTTCAGATGTTCCAAACACTTGTATGGAGCTCACTGGCAACGTTTCTCAAATAATGCCAGCTTGGTCTGGAAGCAACCCCCAAGCCTCTAGAAGAGGTAGTAAGAGCAGTGAGGAAGGACATTGGTTCTGGACCCTGCTGGGGCTCCACTCCAGCTCAGCCTCTCAGTACTGCATTACTCTCCTTCCTCTGCTATGGTACCCACCTGTCAAACAAAGGTGAGAGGACTTTCACTGCCTCCAGATGCCTATGAAATTTCTGTTAAATGGACAGCATGCACACTGGCAGATCCTGACTCAGGCTCATGAGTGGCTCAGGGTGGAACTTACAAGCCCCTTCAGGATCCTCCAGCAATAAGATAGTCCTTGTCCAGATTTCTAGAAAGATCTACACTGACCCTTATCTTGTTTCAGGAAGCAATGGCCAAGGAGGCCAAGGGAATCATTCAGCAGCAGAAGAAAAAGTTATCTCTTGATGAAATCATCCACGAAGCAGAGAACTTTGTGGAAAAAATACGCTTCCTTGTTGATGAGGTAATCAACTCTAAAGGCAAACTTCCTTTGGGAGATTAAACCAAATGTATTCCTAGTGAGGTTTGAATGTTTGATAAGAGTGCCTGAGCTAAGCAGGCACTATTAGTTTAGGGGTGGAAAGGAGATTTTTAAATTAAGCCAAATATGTACAGCTTTGTTGATTTTTAAATGAAGTCTGCGTATTCAGCAGAAATAAAAAGCACATTCCTTAATGGAATCAAGAAAAGTCAAAATAAGTATGGGACCTTTGATAAGCTTTCAACTGTCAAAGGATTTAAACTCATATTCAGCAAAAGTCAAAACAGCTTCTCATTTTAAAGTTAGTTGTAAACAGTATCTTCTGTGACTTCTAGAATGATCTAAAAAGATCCTCCTATTTGCTTCTGTTAGATACCGGGTTTTGTGTCGGAAGGTTTCAAGGAGAGGTACATACCTACTGCTTCTGTCAGTCTCAAAAGTTGTATTTCTTGGTGCAAATCTATCACTCCCTGGGGACCAAATAAGCAGTGAGATAGGAAGTCATGTCAACAGAGGCAGGAATTTTATTAAGCACCTAGAAGGTTCAAACCAAGCATCAGGACTTTAGGTCTGTGCCTGACTGACCCTCTAGGAAACCTCCTCACTGATATTTCTGTTTCCATATCAAGAGAGAAGGCATGTCCTTTTTGGGAACAAAGGACACTAGAGGATTATAGGGTTAAAAGATAGAACACCTGCTTTGAGCCTAGGAAAGTCAAAGCATAGTTTATGACAATGTACCTCCCTTTTGCTTTGGGCCAGCTATGCTGGCTCAGAAATATGCATTTCAAACACTCACATCCTAATGGGCCTCTTGGCAGGGAATTCTGTAATTCCTATCTCTATTAGCTCAATTTTAAAGTAGAATTTTATGTGCAATTTAGTCAAGTTTCTCCTGAAGAACCACCTAAAATGGAGCTAAAATACTTAGCAGCCATATTTTAGGTCATAAGTCCCTTGTAGAATTGTTTTTTCCTTCCTTGACAGTAAACAGAAAGACATTCAAAGACATTCATGGATTTTTATTTCTGCTTTTTCATTTGAATATTCTGGAATGTTACCTGGCTCTACGGAGCACCCATGTTTGAGGATAAAACATTATTATATGATTACAAAAAAAAGCAAAAACAAAGGGGAAGATGTTTTATTTTATAGGCAGACATAAGTAGGCCACCAGGGGTGCCAAATCGTGGGTACGCCTTGCATATCAGTAAAGCACAATAGCACAATTGGGTATATGGGGTTTGCACTGTACTTGTAAGTCATGATATAAGACTTTCTCAAAGAAGCTGCACTTCACTTGCTTGCTTTCATAGATGGGTAAGTGTCTAGATGGTTTAAGTCACAGAATTTGTTTTACAGAGGGGGACTGTTTCAGGATAGGGGAAATCTGGAAGGGTACCTGTTAAACACCAACTCATCAGATCCATTCCCCTTCATTCCCACAGCCACAGCACACCATTCCCGACGTCTTCATCTGGATGCTTAGCAACAACAAGAAAGTGGCATATGCCCGCATTGCCTCCAAAGACCTGCTCTATTCCCCCATCAGGGAGCAGATGGGCAAACACTGTGGGAAGATCAAAACTCATTTCCTCAAAGTAAGTCTGCACTATTTTTGACTCAAAGACAGGAAATCTCCATTTTTCCCAAGTCTCTCAGTATTCCTAGTGTGTGTCTATATATCTGACTCTTCCCCCAAACTTTCAAATGTCTGAGAACAGACAGCAGAAACACCTAGTCCCCTCTTGATTCAAACTGTGATTCGGTAGATCATCTTGAGGCTGAATATTTTTCAGTTTTCCAATTACTATGTCAACAGACATATATAAAGGTTTTTTTTTTTAACCTAGGGGGTGTACCTCAAGATTGCTTTAATTTTTATTTCTTTGATCACTAGGAGAAAGAAACATTTTTTCTGTTAGTTTTTTATCTTTTCTCTTGTGCAATTTGTCTGTGTCACGGTTTCATGTGAGTTCATCTATATTTTAAAAATAAATTACAAGAGAAAAGATTCGTATTTCACAGAACTGGTAGCTTAGGATTCCTGTGGCCTTCAGTTGTTAAATTCATCTTGGGTCCATGCACCCTTCATGAAGACAGGTCACTTAATGCCTCATGAGTGGACAATCATAGATACAATCTCTGGATGGATGCTGCTGCTGACTCTAAATCAAAATTTGAGCTTTCTTAGAGACCCTGCGTAATTTATCTCTACTACAAATTTATATCCCAGAAGTAGACTTGAGCAAATCTGGAGAAAGAGTGGTCCAGAGGCTTACCACTCACCACTGATTGACAAGAATGTGTAATTTGGCTGATTAGCTCTTCCTAACTCATCATAGACTTTCCTAGCAATTCCAGTTCTGATTTCTTGCTAGAGGGAGGGTGAGAAGGCTCATGAACCATGCCATATGAAGAATGGGTGAAGAGAAGACTGCTTGACTGAGAAGAGTCTTGATGGCATGAGAGAGTTTTGAAGTGATTGTAGGGCTACCACATGCTGATGAGTTGAGTGTGTGTGTGTGTGTGTGTGTGTGTGTGTGTGTGTTTCCATAGGATAGAAGCTGGCACCATGATAGCTGTTGTAGGGAAATAGCTCCCTATACAGAGGTCCATATTTGTTCTTTGTCCCCTTGATATAAATACAGCAATGGGCAGCTAGGTTAGATAGCCTCTAAGCACCATCCAAACGTTAGAGTCTACCTTAGATGTGATTGTTAAATGTTGCAGACAGAAGAGGCAATAGGGATAATGGTTTAATGCTTGGGCTTTAAAACAAGGTGAATCTGGGTTGAAACTTGAATTAGTTGGTCAGGGCTGCTATAACAAAGGACCACTGAGTGGTTTAAACAACAGAAACATCTCTCAATTCTGAAGGTTGGAAATCTGAGATTAAGATATCAGGCAGAGCCATGCTCCCTCTGAAAGTGCTAAGGAAGCACCTGTTCTAGCTTCTGGTAGTCCCTTGGCTGGTGGAAGCATAACTCCAATCTCTGCATTATGTTCTCTCTTTGGTGTGTATCTCTTCATATGAAGTCCTTTTTGTAAGAATCATATTCCAGTTAGACTTCATGTCAACTATATCTGCCATGACCCTATTTCCAAATAAGATATCGGGGATTATGACTTTAATGTATGAATTTTAGGGAGATACAGTCTAAACTACTACAGAATTCTGGGGCTAATATTTATAAGGTGTGTGACCTTGAGCAAGTCACTTAACATCTTTGTCTTTCCTATTCTTCACCCATCGAATGGAGATGGTACTGAGGGTTAAGTGGGTAATTGCTCATAAAGAAGGCAGAGTGGAGTCATCCTGAATAATCACTCAATAAATGTTGGCATTCAAACAAATGGCATCTAACATCTAGAGAACGTTTCTGGAATCGTGTTCCCGTTCATATCTGGTGAAGTACCTGTGGCTCTGTATGTTATTTTCTATCATGTGTGTCTCATGATTCTGAAACTGATCCCTGTAAAATTGTAACGGAAAAAAAACATTCACTCTAGTTATTTACCACAAATGTCAGGGTTTCTCTTCAAATTTCTCCATCCAAGGAATTCTGGGGTCACAAGAAACATTTGTCTTAAAAATAGCAAATTGTTTCAGACGGCTCTATGCTAAAAATACTAGAAAATCAGTGTAAAGTTCCTCCCTCCTAAATATTGTGATGTATGCTGTCTTTATTTAAAATTAGAACAAAGAACAGCTGTCACATGAAGCCCAAGGATGGACATAACAGAATTTAGAAGCTTCACCCTGTGGCCTTGGCTTACGTCTGTCTGTATTTTCCTTTTGCTGTTGGAATTACTTTGGGTGATAGCTTTTTAAATTTTGTTGAATTCAATTGCACCGACTTGATGAGACATCTTGATAAGATGACTCAGCAAAACTATTTTCATATCAGTTTTGATTGTCACCCTTTCTTTTCCTTTCCTCTCTCCACTTCTCTTTATGTCCCTTTCTCCTCACTGAAATGGTAAATCTGAGAAAAGCAAGAGTGGCACCAGGGAGGGCAAAGTGTTTACCCACCTACCAGTTGCTCTGGTTTCTTAGCTGGGAATTAAAAATGCAGGAAGACAGAGCAGAGAATGCAAAAATTTCCAAAATCTCCAGAACAGAGTTTCCTCAAAATTTATGCTGTGGAACAGTTAACCTTTGAGTGGCTCCATGAGCTTCCATGGTCAAATTCATCTAGGAGGTTGCAAGTGCCCACTAGCCAGTAGAGGGCTCCCAGAAGTTCTGCTGTCAGGAAACATCTCTAACTTTTAAGACCCACGCTTGCCAACATTATTCATCTAGAATAGTTATTTACAAATGTTAGGAAACTACTTTTACTAGGGGCCCAGTTTGGGGAATATTAATCTAGAGGAAACCAAAGTGCCTCATCTGAAGGCACATGGCCAAATAAATAGTAACAGTAAATCATGGTCCCTAGTTCCATGGTCTTTCTTGTTTTCTAATTTAAATATGTTCATAATGCTTTAGTGAACAGGATAAAACTGCTGGAACAAAATTTTCTGAGCTCAGCCCCGTCCATCCTCCAAAGGAGCAGAGCTTTCCTGTTTGGCTTAGGTCTTATCACCACTGTAACCACTGTAGCTGTAGGATAGAAAAAGACATTCATGACCAAAAGGAAACTACTTGTGGGAGGAGATAGATGCAATCAGAACCCAGATAGAGGGTGGCATTTCACCTTCCTTTTCTCTTCACCTGTGTGAAGTCACCACTCCGTGTGAGTCCACCCCAGCTGGACTCTAGGGAGCCCCTCCTCCATCTCGCCTCCATCTGAATCCCATCTCCTGAGTCCAGTCAACTTCTCAGGACCCCAGCCTTCAATCCAGCCTTCCCTAGGATGCAGCACCAAGTGGTGGCTGGGTCCTGCCACAGACTGAAATCTCTACAAGGCAAGCACACCCTCTCTTTCTAGTACCAGTTGCCAACTTCAGCACGGTTTGTGTGAATTACCATGTCTTGTCCACATAATGAGCAAGATTCCTCAGCCTTGTCTGTGTCATTCTCTTTCTCCTCGAAGGCTTTTAGCAAATCCCTTCTTGGCCCAGAGTAAGCACTCATTAAATGTTAGCCTGTATCACCACTGTTAGTTCCCAGCCTTGTATCTTGGTTCTCGCCTTCCCTCTTCCTGGGATGCCGTCTCTCTACTGGTCCAACTCCTGAAGTATCCATTAAAGCCCAGTGAAATATTTGACTCACAAAGAAAAGATGGAAATACCTGCTACTACTTCTCTGCTCTCTTAGCATTTTCTCCCTTACACCTGACCTTCCACTTGAATAAATGAACGAAAGTCGGCCTCCTTGTCTAGATGTGAGCTAATGACAGGGGGCCTGGAAGTGTGTCTTGGTCATTGTGTTGCCCTCCCCACCCCACTGCCTCGGGAAGGCCTAGTGGCACTTCAGGTAGTTACTAAATTCAGTTGCTGAAAATCCATTTAAGAAACCCACAGAGCAAGATAGAAAGGTAAACAACCATGCTCAATTTTGGATTCAGGTGCTCTCCACCGGTGCCCTGAAATCTGTCAGAGCAAACTGTAGCCTCTCATGTAGGATTTTGTGATTCTCTCTGGAAAAGAAGTGGTTTGGAAGGAAGGGGAAAATATGGACAGGAAATCTGAGGAAACACTAAGAGACACTTAGCTGAGTCAACAAGATCTGGAGAGATAGCTACTCTCAGAATGAAAGTCTTGCCATCAATCCTAAACACAGCTGAGTCTGGGGTTTGGGAGTCCTTAGTTGGGGGAAGGAGTCCCCTAACCCTGGTGACTAGGAAATAAAGAAGCCATACTGCATTGAGTTATATCCTCCACACCTTGAGAGCACATGCACCTGCATATGCACATCTGTATGTGCAGACACATACTATTTACACTAAGACACACAGATTCAAACAAACATAAATAGAAATCCAAATCAGAGTACATTCAAAGGAGAGCATGCAGGGTAAAAAGTGAACTTGAAACCACGCTGCATCAGGAAGGGATGAAGAGACTAGAGATGGTTAAGAAAGGACAACAGTAGACAGGTAGGTCTCTTCAAGCACAAGGAGGCCTGACTTTTGGAAGAAGCACATGAGTCCTTCTGAATGAAGCAAAAAGGTAGAGAAGCTGTGGTTGGAATTCCAGGTGCCCAGAAGTTCTGGGAAAGGAAGTTTCAACTCAGTGTTGGAAGAGGCAAGCAATGGGGGTACAGAAACCAGCACCTTGCTCTGGAACTGTCTCTGGTCGAGAAGCCAGCACCTGGCTCTGGAATTATCTCCCCTGGATTTGGGTGCTGGCTTTGTCACTTGAAAGCTGAGCGATCTTAGGGAACTTCTTAAACCCCTCTGAGCCTGAGTTTCCTCAAATATAAAACAAGGGGCAATAATCATACCCTCATGTTAGATTTAAATGATCTAGGGCTTGGAAATACCTACTTGAACTTCAGGCCCCACTAAACCTGGATCCTCCTCTGGAATGGTACATGGTGGCAACTGGGGTCACTGGTCTCATTTTGATATAAGATTAGGTCCTGAAAACTGTTCTCTGAATACCTACCCTGGGTGTGTCCCCAGATCCACAGAACCTTTTTTTCTCAAAGAGAGGCTCCTACTAATGAAGGGGTCTTCCTTGTAACCTTTCCCCAGCTTCCTGGAAAACGGCCAGCTGGTTGGTCAGTGCAAGCAAAAGTCGATGTGTACCTTTGGCTGGGCTCCACCAGACACTCCAGTGCCATGTTGGACAACTTGCCGGTAGGCTATGAAGCAGAAATGTCCTCCAAAGTGGCTGGCGCTAATCAACCCCCAGACAACCTGCTCTACCAAGGTATGATGTCCACTGGGGGTCATTAGGTGTCTCTGGTGGACTTCTGAGAAAACGGTGAGGAGGGTGGCATGTGTGAGCTGTTTGTACATTATTTTTGGATCAATTTATTAATCTTTTCAAAACACAGTTTCTAAATTTTCTTCCTTACTTTCCAATGTCCCATCTCAAAAGAACAAAGTGAAGCCGTTAAATACATCTGAAGTAAAATTTGTTTTTCTGCTGATAGAACGCAATTTGGGTTTCTTCCTTGGCAGATTATATAGATTGAGCTTACATTTGAAGCAGAAGATGTCTTTTAAAAACACATTGTAAGTTCTTGCTCTGATATGACATGTGGAGTTCCTTTTCAATAGAACTAGGATTTTGACCTATAAACAGCATTTACATTTAACAGTAATGACCTAGTGGGAACTGGTATCACTGGGATCATTTGTGTTTCTTTAGCTTGGGTCTTGATTGGCTTTAGAAATTCAGCATCCTTTTGTAATCCTTTCTTCTATGTAGATATTTTCTACTAGTGCTGTTATTTACATTTTCACATAATTTTGGATTATAAATATAATAAACTGCCTTACAGTTGCAATTTGCATTGTTTCCAAATGGCTTCAATTTGCAGGATCTTCAGACATAGTAGACTGCAGTTTCACCTTCACTTCAACTGAAGATAAATTTTGAACTGAGCCGGTGCTGGAAGCATAGGAGAGCTTCCACAAATCCAGGTTTTCTGTGTTACACAAGGCTCCTCTGATGTTGGTTGACCTTGACTGCCAGTGGAATTTAAGTGGCTCACTAGTTGGAGAAGACAAGGTTCTAGGGATATTTATCCAGTGGTTCAGCTCATGGCTTCCATGCCCAGTGTCAATGCATAAAAGCAAGGAAAGCTCACCCCTGTCCTTTTGGAAAGTGCATAACCCTTACCATGTGCCAACCGTTGTGTCCTCTGCTTTATACATTAGATTGAATTTATTTGTCACATCAACCCTGGGTAGTTTCTTCATTTTACAGAGAGAAAGAGGATGTATCAGAAATGCTTAGAAATTGCCCAAGATCACATAGTTAGTAAACGTTGAAGTGCACTTCTCCCAACCCTGCTTTATTTGCACTGCTTTCCATCCTTTCTTTAAAGAGTTTTCATCTTTGAATGAAAGATACCCACATCAAGTTATCTTGTTATTTCTGTAGATACTATCTCTAGAGATCTAAGCTACCTGGACATCCATTGCTGTCCCAGCTACTAACAACTTAAAGGAGAGGAAAGATTTTTTCCAAAGCTTTCTGACCCTCTGCAGTGTGTTATTTTCATGGAGTGACCTAATAAACTTTCTCGTCTGTGCACTGACTTTGATGGCTTTGGCGGCCTTCCAAGCCCACTGGAGAATTTTGCTTCTTCACTTATTTTTGTGCTTCAGAAAATATCCATCCAACCAATAATTAATTTGCACCTACATATGGCAGGCGCGGTGGGAAAACTAGCAGGGGATGCACAGATGAGACAGGGGTCGTTCTGCCGTCTAGTGGGGGCGATCAGACTTGTCTCTACTAACCACAAGTGTGAAAAGTGAACTATAACGGTGGGTCACCAAATCGTAAGAGTGAAGAGGAAACTGAATTTATTAGTCTAAGGGGCAGAGCTGATAAGGGGTTTTAGAAAAACAAAAACCTCAATTAAATAAACTGGGTCCCCTTAGAGTTGTGCGTTGTACTGCCTATGTGGCTGCAGCTGGGGGCTCTGAGGGACACCCAGGTGGTCCCCCAACTGTTATTATCACAGATAATGAGTAATAGTAACAGCCACACCACTAATAAAGTTCTTCCCATATGCCAGGCATCAAATTCTTAGTCCTTTGATCTATCAATTTGACTAGCTCTACTTAGTTAAATTAATAATAGTTCTTCATAGTGTTATTATCCCCATTTTGTAGGTGAGGAAATAAAGGCACAGAGAGGGGTAGTTACTTTGTATGAGTCCATGTATAGACCTGTGTGACATAAGTCTAGGAGTGGCATGGTCGGGGGAGGGTATTTGCACCCTTAATTTAACTAAGTAGAGCTAGTCAAATTAGTATATGAGGGTTCCTGTATCCCAGTCCCCACATCAACACAAAACACTCATATCCTGAGCACAGTATAATGTTGCCTTTGGGGAGATGGGGAACAGGAATAGGGAAGGGGATAAGAAGAAGCAAATGGACTGTAAAAAACAAGAGGGGCCTTACAAAGTCCCATGAACCTAGGAATATAAGCCAACTCTCACTTGGGACTCCACCACCAAACTCTGGTCTGCCCTCACCTGCAGCCCTCTCTCTGCTCCTGTCCTGTCAACAAATGTGCTCACTTCTGCGTTTCACATCCATGTCCTCTGCCTGCATTTCTCACAGGATGTGAGTCCCTGGCCTCCTGTCACTGGAGTGTAGGTGCTTGTCTTATCTTCTCCCCCCTCCCTGGCACTCCCTGATGGCAGGGGCTGGCTTGGCCACTTCAGAATCCTGAGACCAGACTGTACCTGGTATACAGTAGGCACTCAAGATGACATTGGGTGGCTGAATGGAAGAATGGATCAGTGGCTGACCCAAGAGTTTATTGAAGCAAAAGCTATTAGCAGGACAGCCCCTTCCTTAAATATACACACATGAGTGAGCGCATGCGCCAATGGAAACAGCAAGATCACAAAAACATAAAATGTGGTATTTTGGAAAGAGAAGGTGAGTTTGGAATCTGATAGAAGTGAAATCCAGGTTCAGGCATTTGATAGTTCTGCAAACTTGGAAGACTTCTATCACCTTTTTGTGAGCCATTTTCCTTGTACATATATGGGGATGATTATATATGTAATCACAGGGATGTTATGAAGATTAAAACCCATGACATGGTAAAGGTGCCAATGACAATGCCTGGCTCTGAGGTACTCATAAATGCCCCCTCCTCCTTTCTTCACTGCTTCCACTCCAGTTTCAGAGGCCGATGATTCTCCTAGTCTTTGCCTCTGGACACACCCACAGATGCACATGGCACAGACACCTACTTCCCCCCCTCAATGTTGGGAAAAGCCCACTGATGCCTGTCCCTTTCCACTATTTGTCCCCAGACCGGCATGTCTTTCAGCTGAGAGCACACATGTACCAAGCCCGGGGCCTCATCGCAGCCGACAGCAGTGGACTCTCAGATCCTTTTGCCAAGGTCACGTTCCTTTCCCACTGCCAGACCACAAAGGTAACCAGGGAAGCTCACCTGTCTTCTTCCGGTAGCCCACAGCTGGTCCACAGCAGAGCCCAGCAAAGGAAAAAGCAAGGGCATGTTGCAAATATCTGCATCTCTGGGTATGCAGGTTTTCAGATTCCAAAGCACATGTGCAAGGAAGAGTTGGCATAGGGAAGGCCTCTTGTTCCAATGTGACCCATTGTCCTGCAGCTGAGAAAGCAAGTACCTGAGGTGAAGGAAGCGTGTGGGGAAAGAAGGATGAGGAGAAGAAGTGAGACCTGGCACATCTCAAGGCTTATGATCCAACCTTTGTGACAGGTCTTAACGGGGAGGAACATTTTCCAGCTTTGCAGTTAGGAAGCTCTAGACTTTGTACTGTTGCTTTCTACTTACCAGCTGCGGAGCTTTGCACACTTTTAACTGTACAATGTGGTGTCTCACTCTGTAAAATACAACTTCCTAATGGGTGTTGTAAGGATTAAAGCAAATGGGTCTACACCAGTTTCCTCTGGGCTTTTCCCTCTTCCTATACACTGAGTGCTGAAAAGTAGAAGGGTCTCTGATCAGCAGGTGTCCAATTGGATATTTTTCCCATTAGATCATATTCTCCAAGGATTGACTGTTCTCTGAGGATTCGGTGTTCTGAGAGGGAAGAGTTCACAAGGGATTCACCATCTCTGGTTGTTAAGACAAACACCGAGGACTCAAAGAGACCTGAGTAGCTCATCTATTCTCTGGCCACGCTTACTCGCTAAACCTCAATCTGTTGTCTAAAAATAGGGCTGTTGTAAAGAAGCACAAAATTAAGTGTATAAAGTGATTGATGAATGGTGGTCATTACATAGGCTGATGTTACAAAGGCTGACATGTCTCTCCAAAGAGAGGCCCATGCCCTGGGAAATTGCATTTGATTTGTGACACACCGACCTAGATCATAATATGAATCATCATCTCGTCCATTTCTCCAGCACCTGCAGGCTCCTTGCTCTATGATGGGTCCCATGCTGGGCTCATGGGCTTCACCCTGGAAAACCCCATACTGCGGGGCTAGACAAAGTCTTCCAAGAGCCCTGGAGAGGAAGATTAGTTCTGTCTAAGGGGGGGAGATGCGAGAGACCTCAGAAGGAAAGTGACTGCATCTTCACTTAGTGAAGGAGCATGAAAACATATGAGGCATGTAGACTCCAGACTACTTTCTCTTCCCTGTGTTTTGAGAGTTAGTGCATAGCTCAGTGATTAAGAGTATAGACTCTGGAGCCACATTGTTTGAGTTCTGATCCAAACTCTTGAAGCAAAGCCCTCATGATGATGATATCTTATACACTTCCCAGAGAATAAACCACTCAGGACAGTGCCTTGCTTGTAACAGTTTCTATGTGACTCCTTGTTATTATTGTCATCAAGGCTTCCCATCAGAAGCGAGGAAGATTCTCAAAGAATCCCTTGAAGCATTCCTCCACTTGCCACAAAACTGTGGGATGCTAAGCCCTGGTGATCCTGGAGCCCTGGATGGGGAAGGAGTTTGAATGAGCCCACTGGGCTGTAATTATCTTCCTATTTTGCATCTCTATCCAGTACCTCCATTTGATTTGGACTACTATCTCAAAGGAATAAATGGTATTTATCAAATAATCATTTGAATGGGAAAACAGCTCCTGTTGAGCTCTGGACTTTGCCTCCATACTTTTGAACCAATTACTTAATTTTTGTTAGTTATAATAGCTGCCATTTATTAAGAGCTTCCCACGTGCCAGGCATAATGCTAAGCATTTTATACATGTTGTTTACTATATCTCACTAGAGCCTAAAGTGGATGTTATTAGTGTTGTATTCTGCAGATGAGAAGGTAAGGCTTAGGGGCTATATAGGTAGAAGGTGGTAGAGCCAAGATGGAAACCCACGTTGGTCCAGTTCCAAAGCCACTTTGCTTAACTACTCTGTTTCCCTTTTGGTAAGCAGAGGTTCTGGTTTCCCTGCTGTTTCAGTGCTGTGCTGCCTCAGAGCATGTGTGGGATATGCCCCACCTTCACACTCTTCATGATGAGGAAAGCTGAGCCTGGGGTCCCTGCGATCATGTTTGAGCTCCACTGTTCACCTGGTAGCACCTGCCTGAACCAACGACATGGAGCAGAGAAAGAGTCTCAGCAGGGTTGGTCCTGCAGCCAGTCCTTTTTAAAGTGACATCATGATATGAAATATCTAAGAAGGGGAATCCAGTTATTCTGGTGACCAAAGGATCAAGGGAAAGGGAGACAGCTCCTCAAAGAGAAAGGCTTTGGAGACAAAAGGGCAAAGGGACCAAGTGGCTGAGAGGAGCTTTAGAGGACAGGAGAGGACATCACGGGGGTGGGGGTGGGGATAGTGCAGAAGCTGATATTTTAAGGAATCAGAGTCCTGAAGACACAGACTGTCTCCTATTAGACAAGAGTACCCAATACACAGACTGCATGTGGGAGATGTTCAGTATCTGCTTATTGATAAATAGTGTGGTGGGGGTGGAGTCAGGTGGACAACAAGCACTTACTGAGCACTGACTGTGTACTAGGCACTTAATACACTTTATCTCAGACAGTGGTCATCACAACTCTACAACATTGGCACTAACCCCATTTACATGAGGGAAGCGATGGTTCACAGGGGTTAAATCACCTGCCCAAGTTGAGGCAGGCGATGGAACTAAAGTTCTATCCCAGGGATATATGATTCAAAAGCCATGCTCCATCCATAGTATCTCATTCCTTCTTCAAAGTGTCAGCTAAGTACTACCAGAATCTCCCAGATGGCAGCAAACACAGTCATAATGCATAACTCCTCAAGGAAGCCCTGAAGAAGAGAAGCTAGTCATGAGCACTTTGGCAGAGAAGTGCGAGAATGTATTTTTGTTTGGGTGAGCCTTTTAGTACCTTCACCTTTAGTGAAGGTGGCCACAGGGCCCTTATACTCATGGGAACAACTCTGAGGACAGGCCAGTGTCATTCATTTATTCTTGCAAATAGTGATTGAGCATGCCATGTTGGTGCCTAATACTGTGCCTAGCACATTGTTTGTTGAATGTGCTAAGAAGTATATGTTGAGTAGATGAATGCCGGTATCTGGAATCTTATTAAGTGGTATTTATAGCCCAAGGTGTCAAGAAAGCCATCAGAATATTTCTATATGAAAGATGCTGTAAGGATCATAAATCACTTTGGTATCACGTGTTGCATGCATACTGTGAAAGACTTCACATTTCTATTTTTAAAACCAACGTAAAAACCCATGTTTCTTTGTGATGTCAGACACCCACTTAGGGTCAATTTTCCCTGCAACTATGTAACTTCTGTTTGTAAGTTGGTTGAAGCCATTTTTTTCCTGTCCAAAAAGTTCAAAAAATTTTTTTCTGAGATTCGTGTCAAAAACATCACTGTGTCTGAAGCATAAAGTACTCTAAAAGCAAAAAGCAAGAAAGGAAGTGAAATGAGTCAGTCGGAGAAGGACAAACATTATATGTTCTCATACATTTGGGGAATATAAATAATAGTGAAAGGGAATATAAAGGAAGGGAGAAGAAATGTGTGGGAAATATCAGAAAGGGAGACAGAACATAGACTCCTAACTCTGGGAAACGAACTAGGGGTGGTGGAAGGGGAGGAGGGCGGGGGGTGGGAGTGAATGGGTGATGGGCACTGAGGGTGGCACTTGACAGGATGAGCACTGGGTGTTATTCTGTATGTTGGCAAATTGAATACCAATAAAAAATAAATTTATTATTAAAAAAAGGAAGGAAATGGTGAAACGCATAGTATTTTTATGACTCACATGAAGAAAAACAATAAAAAATTCTCTCCTGACCACAGTGCAAACGGTTTAATGGTGTGACTAGAGATGCCTCCTGATGTAAAACTCCTAGATGCCATTTTGATTTGTTCTTTGAAGTCCAGGAAGTAGATCCAGGCTGGATCCCTCTCTGACCACCTCCCCCCATCCCACATGCAGAGTGAGAAGCAAGGGTCTAGTTCAGAGGGGGTGTGGAAATTCCCCATGTCCCAGCACCTCTGTGCTGTGACATCACCCATTTGTCTGCACAGCCTGGAAGAGAGGGAAATGTGACTCTGTGGCCTCTTTCCAGGACTAGCCTCACACATTGACAGGCCAGTTTCGTGCCAGGTACAGAATCCACCCATCCTGCAGACAACCCCAGTGTTCAGCTCTGTGAAACTGGCAGATGTCCAAACATCTAATTGACTAGAGTAGAGGAGGCAAGACTGATAACATGCCCCCTTCTGAGGGTAGCCGTTGAATGGCCTGACAGAGGGGCTGTGAACCACTTCCAGGTGAAACACTCATGGT
The DNA here is from genome assembly GCF_003254725.2 of Canis lupus dingo. Classification (NCBI taxonomy): domain Eukaryota; kingdom Metazoa; phylum Chordata; class Mammalia; order Carnivora; family Canidae; genus Canis; species Canis lupus. The sequence goes on from NC_064255.1 coordinate 22,447,195, forward strand.
TCTAAACCAATAATGCAGACTGTTGTCCTCGGTTCTTTGGTTTATCCATCTGTGTGATGGACACAGCCAATAACCAATGTTATTTTCTTTGCTATCGCAGAGAAAAAGATGTCATGCAAAATGGTGAAGGTTAGTTTGGAGACTCTGATTAGTTCAACGCAGTCAAATAAATATCCACAGAACATTGGAATTCCACAGAAGGAATATTAGAGTTAAATCCCACTTTTGAGTATTTAATGACAAAATTTTATTTGTTCATACATGAAGAACCACTAGATCTTCCTCATCCTCAGTGTGCCCTTCCATAAAATAATAGCATCTACTTGGTGAGAGTGGATGAAGTTAGCAGCCTAGGCTTTGGCGCCAGAAGATTCAAGTTGAGTCCCAGTTCAGCCACTTGCTGGCTCCAGATACGTGAGCCCTGGTTTCCTGATCTATAATATATGAGCAGGTAACTGTCTACCTCTCAGAGTGGTTGTGAAGTTTGAAGGAGACCGCAAAGTGGGACAGCTGGTATACAGTGCTCAACAAAGGGTAGCTTATGTTACCTGCAGAGCCCTTCTGGGAGGCTTGAGTTGAAATTAGGTATGCAAATACGATGTTAATCATTACAGAGGGCTCTACTCAGGAACCTATGTAAGCTCTTCAGGACAAGGAATCTGCAACCCCTAGCATCTAGCATGCTGTGGCTTGGATGTTAAATGACTGAAGGGGGATGACTGGAGTGGGTTCTCTTTGTCCTCCACCAGGAACTGTTGAGTGAATGCACCCCTCCCCCTCCAGCCCTCTCCAATGATCTTTTGCTTTTCTTTTGGCCTCACCGTCCAGGTCATTTCCCAGACCCTCTCCCCTACTTGGAACCAGATGCTGCTGTTCAATGACCTGGTGTTGCATGGAGACCAGAAAGAGCTAGCAGAGTCCCCGCCTTCGGTGGTGGTGGAGCTCTATGACAGTGACGCAGTGGTGAGTGTCCCAGGAGGTGCTGACTGGACTGCAGCCCATTGACCTCCTTTGTCTAGCCAGCCTGTGAATGCTCAGGACCTACAGGCGCCCACAAGCCATTCTGACCTGGGAAAACAATGAATTACAGAACCAGGAAAATGGGTGGTGGTCATTTGCTTTACTAAGGGCTTTTTCACTTAGATTTCCCATTCGATTGCACTTAGAATAGGATCCTGGCCACAAAACTTCAGTCCATACATGCTTCTTCAGGAATAAGATACTTGTATGAAGTCACCTGCAGCTGTACCCAATCTCCAGCTATGTCCCTATTGCTGCTCAGTAAAAATGCTCAATAAGTATGTCCAGGCCTCAGGGTGCCTGGGTGGGTCTGTATGTTGAGGGTCTGCCTTTGGCTCAGGTCATGATCCTAGGGTCCTGGGATCCAGTCCTGAATTGGGCTCCCTGCCCAGCAGGGAGTCTGCTTCTCCCTCTGTCCCTCCCCCTGCTTGTGCTCTCCTCTCTCTCTGTCTCTTTGTCTGTCTCTAAAGTAAATAAATAAAATATTCAAAAAAATGTCCAGGCCTCCTGAAAACTGCAGGTGTTTACTGACCTCACTTGCAGGGAGAGAACTGGGTGGGGACTGTCACCAGTTCAGCCCTTGTAGCTGGGTCTCTTTTTCCTCTTGGATTTGATTCCAAGCTCAGCAACAACACATTTGTCTCCATCCCATTTCTGTTATGATGTTAACCAAAACTTTTCCTCTCCAACGATGTTTGTGCTCCATACTAAGTAGATTCAAAAGCTTACTGGAAGATTTTTTTTAATTACTAAGACAAACCTTCTTTTTTTATTTTATTTTTCTTCTCTTTTAAATTAAAAAAAAGTCTAAGATAAGAGGCAAAGGCTTATTTCTTTTCTTTGATGTCATGGCCCCCTTGGGAAGTTGACAAAGCACAGAAATATTAAGAACAACAGTTGTTCCAGGAAGCCTTCCTATGTCTCCTCAGCTCCTCAAGCATGCTGGCAGCTCTGATCTTGGTGCAAGGTCAGGAGGAAATTAGCATGGGAGAATTGTAGAGGATGAGCAGGGACCTTGAAGAGTATGAACCCCTCTTGCTTCCTGGATAAGGAACCAGAGACCCAGGAAAGTCAAATGCCTTGTTTAAGGTCACAGGTAGCAGGAGGCTGAGCCAGAACTTGAACCTAGCCTCTTGTGTCCATCCTTTCCTGCAAATGTGGGAGTAGCTGGTATGGCTATACCCCTTTAGACACACACATTCTGTTTTTCCATGTCACTCTCTCTGTACCTTATTCCTCCAGCTGTAAATTGTATATATTTATGGAACACGAGTTCTACTCTTACGAATATAGTATAGATTTTCTGTATAGACAGCCACAAAATCGATACCTTTTCAATTTTGTTGCTAACAACACGATTCCAGGGACGCCTGGGTGGCTCAGTGGTTGAGCGTTTGCCCTCAGCTCAGGGCGTGATCCCAGGGTCCTGGGATGGAGTTCTGCATCAGGCTCCCCAGAGGAGCCTGCTTTTCCCTCTACCTATGTCTCTGCCTCTCTGTGTGTGTCTCTCATGAATAAATAAATAAAAATCTTTAAAAACAAAATGAAACAATGTGATTCCAGTCCTAAGTATTTTTTTAATTTGAAAATCAGTAACCATAATCAAGCATCTTTGCCAACTCCTAAACCAACCTACTGTACTACGTGGATTTTCCTTTGCTGTCCCTTTGCTTTTCGGACCCCTTCTTGATCTCCATTCTATGTTTGCCCTCCTGGGCCCCACCTGAACCAGACCCTTCACAGAAAAACAAAGCCTACATTTTTACCCCAAAACCAAAAGAAAACATAGGAGAGAAAAAAAATATATGAGAAGTGTATTTTCTTCCTGGAGAGATACACGTAGACATGTAGAAGGTTCTGTTTACACCTGTGGGCTGCAGCTACACCCAGGCCCGCAGCCTTCTAGTGGTGATCAGATGATTACATTCCAACTCTGCCAGAATGTGCCTCCAGTCTAAAACTTTCTCTCATTACCCAGTGGCTTGTACCCTCATTAGGGCCCGCTGCTTCTCTAAGCAATGTGTTTTTATTTGGCAAATTAGCTCAGGTTTAAGTTTGCTCTTTTGTTCCAAGGCAATTTTACTTAATTATTCCCAGTTAGGGTCATGGATGAAATAGAGAGCAGACCACTTGCATCCAGTTGCCATAACTCCATCCTACGAGGGACAGTTCTGAACCCACCAGTGGATACAAGTAGGGAGCTTTGTTTGTTTTAAAGTCAAAATAATCATCTAAAATAATCATCAAATCATCAAATAATCATTAGTTTAAACTAAACCCCATTTCCCCCTCAACCAAGTTTCTTACTATAGCCAGGAATGCTAGTGCTGGTTTGAGTCCCAAGGGAATGAAACAGAGCAGCTGAAGCCCTGTGCTGAATGCGGGTGCTGTCCCTGTCCCTTCAAAGTCATTAATCCAACAGCTTTCACTCAATAAATGTAATGAGTGCCTGCCCTGTGCTGGGGGACACAGCAGTGAGTAAAACAGGCAATGCTGCTACATGGAGTTTACATTCCAGCCATTCCTGAGATAAATAGCAAGGCAGCCCCATGCTCTAGCCCCATGCTGCTCCTGGAGGAAGGACATGGTGCCCTCCCATAGTTCCTAAAGAATCTCGAGGCCCACATACATACATACAAAAATGCTTCAATGGCCTCTTATTACCAAGAAAAATGGGCAGAACTGCTCTATCACTTGAATATACTGACCTTCATCACCATCATCGTCATCATCATCATCTTACCATGTATTGAGCACTCACTGTATACCAGTCACTGTGCAAAGCCCATGTATTATTAAGTCAATCTTCACAGCCCCATTAACAGGTATTATTTTGAATCCCTTTTAAGGCGTGAGACTCAAAAAAGTTGAGTAAATGGCCCAAGGCCATAGAGTTAGAAAGTACCTCATGGACTCAGGGTTTGCCTGGACTCCAAAGCTTGTGTTCCTGACCTCAGTGGTATTCTGCTCTGGAGAGCTTTTGGAATGTTTGGTGCCACCTATTTCTTCTTTTCCCCTTCAAGTCTACCTAGATGATTATTTAACTTAATCCACTGAGCCCCCTTTGTTGAGAAGAGAGATAATCCCTAAAAGCCTTGTGCCCAGAAGTTTTCCCTGGGAGCCCAAATGGATTCCCCTGACCTCCTGGCCTTGGTAAGGGATAAAAGGTTCTTGGCGGAAGAAGAGAGTGACTTAGTAGCAAGAGGGAGACACTGAGGCTGACAGTTTTTTTTTAAAAGTGCATTGATGCAGGTCAGAACTAGGTAGGTAACCATCAGGGACAAATTCCTTTCTTTTCTGCCTTAGGGGAAGCCAGAATATTTGGGTGCCACAGTGGCTGCTCCTGTTGTGAAACTAGCTGACCAGGACTATGAGCCACCCAGACTATGCTATCACCCCATCTTTTGTGGAAGCCTCTCTGGAGGGGACCTCCTTGCTGTATTTGAACTGCTACAGGTATGTGAACTGAAAGTGTCATCTGCACTGGAAATCTACTTTGTCTTCCTGGCCAGAGAAGCTGTGCTAGATCACTGGTCCTGGGTCTGAAAGTGTCTCCTTCTTGGGATCTGGGAACTGCCACTTAAGAGTTCAGGTAATACAGGCTACATCTAGAGCCCCTATAGGTCAGAGTCCCAGGATGAAACATCCTTATGGGTTTGGCCAGCACTGCTCGAGCAGCCCTATATGCAAGTCCTGGAGCTCATACAGACCATGAGAGAATAAGGGGGAAGAAGGGAGCAAACCTGTGGGCACTCACCACATGTGATGATTGCTGCCTCACATAACTTTCATCACATAGACTTCACTCAACCCTGTTGAGGTATTATGAGTCCCATTTTCCAGAATATAAGCCCAGGATTGTTGCAGTTGACTGGCCAAACTCATCATGCAGCTAAGAGCTGAACTGAGACCTTTAAAGCCTCTTGCTTCTACACTGCATCACATAGTTTCCTGAGGACAGGGAAATCTTAATCAGTCCCACTAAGACATAGGGGAATTTATGAACATGTGCCTCAGAAGACTTTTCCAGAAAGCAGAGGCAGGATACTGGGGAGGGAAGCTGAGATCTTAGGTCTGACTGCCCAATGGAAAACCAAATGGGACATGGAGAAGACCTGGAAAAGAAGTGACCAGGGTAGGGCCTCTATCAGAGACCATTGCATTCATTGAGGCAGGTGGCTCTTTACCCTTGGGTCTGACCAATTCCTCTAGAGGTAAGCCTGTTTTTCAGAAATCCCATTTTTAAAAATTCACTTGGTAGAAAAACTATAAAGCAAGTACTCCTCACACATAGAGACCAGGGAGAGGAAAGGTGATAGAGTCAGATCCCATGGGTATGGATCTCATTTCCACCACGGAGTAGTGTGTGACCTTGGGTAAGCTACTTAATCTCTTTGTTTCACCTGCAAAACGGGGACGATGATCAGTCTTCCAAAAGTGACTGGCATGGAACTAATGCTCAACAAATACCACCTATTTTATTAGTAGTAGTAGTATGCCACAGAATATTAAAGCAAAATGTCTAGTTCCACCTATTTATTTCATGTGAAGAAATTGAGCTGGTAATAGAGGGGTAAAGACTTGCTTAACATGGCAGGTCAGGGCCTAGAATCTGGCTATACTGATGGACTCCTTGATTGCTGAGAGGCTGGAAAGTATAATGGGGCAGAGAACACCTGAAAGTGCCTTTTAAAAAGATGAATGTTACCGATAGGAACATTTCCCAAAGTGTGCTTCTTGGAACACCGGTCCAAATACAGTGAAAGGAAAGTTTAAGAAATGCTTCACGTTGTATATTACAATAACCTGTTTTGTTTTCATTGGTTTCCTTTTTAAAGTTGCTTTTCATTTGTGGTAAGTGGTTCTTTTTAACTTAGCAACACAAAGTTCCCTTTTTCAAAGCAGAATGATACCTCATGAAAATGTTCACTGGATAGTAACACATGTGGTAAAAGTGGCAGAGGATCAGCCGGCTTGGGAAAACTAGATCTGGTGCAAAGCCCCCATTTCACGTGTCAAGAAGCTGAGGCTCAGGTTAACTGGGATTCAGTCAGCTGCTTTTTAAGGACTGGAAGCTGCTTGTACTGCTCTGAGCCTGAATCCCCTAATCCCTCCATGAGGGGCTGGGTGACTGGTACCTACAGGCTTCCTGAAGGATGCTCTCTGGGTTCCATGGTCTTCCCTCCCTCCATGCTGAGGGCCCCCTTTCCTCTCGCTCCCTCCCTCCATGGTGAGGGTACCCCTCCCCTCTTCCTCCCTCCTTCCCTTCATGCTGAGTGTCTCCCCTCCCTTCATTCAAGCTGAGAGGCCCCCCTTCCTCCCACTAAGCCTACAGTCCCCCCTCCAGTCTTCCCTCCCTCCACTGCTGAGCTGAGGGTCTGGGGGTGGAGGGGAGGGGGAGATCCTGCTGCTTCCTGACAGCTGCATTAATTGTCAGAGGTGAACAGCCTAGGAGATCCAATTCATTAGGGCTTCATTAGGACTTCTCATTTGATTGCTTGTTCAAAAAGTAATTTGATCATCAGCGTGACAATCTTAGTATGTGGATTTCGTACGTGCTGAGAAGACGAGCTGGAAAATGCCTTCATTTGTCACCAGCTGCTCTCAGTTTTCATCTGTGGGTGGTTTGCTTCAGCCTTTCCACTTTCATTACTGAAATGCTTCCCTGTCTCAGGAAAGATTTGGTAACTCGGCTTTTCCATGTCTAGGCCTGAATGCACTGGCTCTACTTCCCTCCCCGACCCAAGCCAGCAGCCACCTATCTGCGCAGTCCTGGCACATGGCCCCACTATTCGCCACTGTTCTCTGCCTTGACAACTCAGACTCAGACTTAATTCTTCCTTCTGGGTCCGCACTCTTGGCCAGACCAAGCCTGTCCGTGAACGGTTACCATCTTCCCAGCTGCCATGTAACTCTTCTCTTCGTGTTTCCTGGTCTTCTAGCTTCTTATCCTTTTCTTGTTCACATCATCCTCAACATTCCTTCCAGAAGACAGGTTGGCCCATTCCATTCTCCTCTTCAGAAATCATCAATGGCTCCCCACTTCTTACCTCCAGAAACATGTCTCAAAGTCTGTTTTGTGGAACACCAAATACAGTCTCTCTAGATACAATGAAGAGAACGTTTGAGAAATGCCTCATATTATATCCCTCCTGAGGACTTGGAATGCCCACTACCTTGGTCAACACCCTGAGAAGATCTGAAATTTCCCAAATGTTGTGACTATGAAACTTTCTGTGTGTGTGATTTTCACATCTCATGAAAAGAAAGCCTAGCCCATAGGAGAATGTCAGATTTCTGCAGCTTAGCATCCAAGCTCTCCTAAAAACTCATCTTCAAACTGCTTCTTCAGCCTCATATTTCCTCATATTACTCTGCATACTCTCTGGCCTGTGTGTGCCAGCCTGCTCCAGGTTTCCTGACTTCACCACATAGATGTGCAACTCTGCTTTTAGTCCTGCATTAGCCCATTCTGAAATGTCTCCCCACTGCACCCATCCCAACCTCCATGCTGCACTTACCTGTCTAGGATAATGGCCATCATCAAAGTTCAGAACAAGAGATGCCTCTTCCAAGAAGCTCTCCCAACCCTCACTTTGGTTAAATGAAATGTTTTCTCTTCTTCTATCCTGTAGTACATTACCTCTTTTTCTTTTTAATTCTGGCTGCAGTAAGGTCAATTGTTTACAGGCTTATGTCCATTGATTTGTAAGCTTTTTGAAGGCAAGACTATTTCACTCATTCATTCATGCAATCAAACAAATATTAAAGAGTATCTGCTTTGTGTCAGGCATGTTCTTAATAATTCATCAGTGAATAAAACAGGCAAAACTACCTGCTCTCATTAAGACTTATATTCTAAGGGGAAGGGGAGATAATGTAGGGTACTACATAAATTATAATGTAACAGCAGCATGATGATAAATGCTAAGAAGAAAAGGTAATGCACCATGAGGTGTGGAGTGGACATGTGTGTGTTGGGGGAGGGGGAAGTTTGAAATTTTAGGCATCCACGGAGGTCTCACTGAGAAAGTGATATTCAAGTCAAGACCTGAAGAGGAGGAGCTAGTGGGCCATGCAGGTATCTGGGCAAAGAGCATTCAATGGAGAGGGAGCAGCAAATGCCAGCCCCTAAAGATTAAGTGTGCCTGGCATGTTCAAGGACCAGCAAGGACACCAGTGTGACTGGAATGGAATGTAGATGAAGTCAGAGGAAAAAGATTGTGTAGAGCACTGTAAGGAGTTTGTCTTTTATTCTATAAAAAATGAGAAGCCAAGAGAAGATTTTGAGCCTAATGTCTGATTTATGTTGAAAACTATGGATGCTAGATTGAGTATGTGCTGAAGGGGCGCAGGGGAAAACAAGGAGGCCAACTGAGAAGCTCTTCAGGGAATCCAGGTTGGAGAACTGGGGACTTGTATCAAGAGTGTAGCCACGAAAAAGGAAGATTCTGGTAGAGTCTACAGATTAGGAGATGGATTGGAAGTGGAGTGTGAGATTCATCTCCATGTCACACATGGAAGCCAATAATAAGCGTATAGTAGACTCTCAGTACAATATCTTCAAACATGCCTCACTCATTCACAAAGATATGTAGAGAAAATCTGAGTGTAGAGTGATAATACTTTCCTTGCAAGAGGATTTAAATTTGTTTCTGAGGTAGTCTGGGGCACTAGTAATCCTAGATCACCTGAATCCAAGATTAAGACGGTGTGAAGCCAAGTTTACACCTTTGTTGTTTCCAGTTGACCCATACTCCTAGGGAACTTACATGTGTTGGAAGGTGTGCCTGGTGCCTTGCATGCTGTCTCACCCATTCTTCACAGCAATCTATGAATTAGATATCATGATCTTCACTTTACTAATGACAGAACTGAGACTCAGAGACACTGGGCGACTTTTCCAAGTTCACACAGCCAACAAGCGATGGGGCTCTGGGCTGTGCTATCCATGGCACCAAAGAAGAGGGGGTTACGCAAGTATAAATGATGGGCTAAGGCACATAGAGGATACAGAAAGTCTTCTGAGCAGCAGTGACTTTTCAGATGAGCAGGGTTGGGACCAAGGTCATACATGACCCTGAGAGTGGCACCTCCCTAAATTTTGCAGACTGTGTCCTCATCCTAGTCCTGCATCTGGACCTCTTTTGAGGTTCCAATATATTATCTCCACTGGGATATTAGAGCAATCAGCTTTTGGATCAGCCTATTCAACCCACCTCTGATGCTTACCATCCTGCCTTTGTAACCATTCTTTAACCTTCCTCTGGCCCCACGCACCTTGTAAACTACACACCATGCAGTACTTTTATAAAAGCCCAGGCAGGGGCACCATCCTCTGCCACCACCACAGCTGTTTTGTGGCTTTCCCTCCAGAGCTGAAGAAACACTTAGCTTTCCCAGGGAGGTGAGGTTTTGCAAGCTGAATCACTCAGGCTGGGCGGTACTGGGCGGGTGTCCTCATGGCTTCCAGCACCTTTATCTGGTCTGGTTCTGCAGCTTCATTGTCTCCAGCCTACTTGGCGCCCACAGTGTCTGCTGTCTTCTTTGTCTGAGCTTTCTTATAATTAGCTTAACCACATCTGCCGTTGCCAGCTAGAATATGCCTGTGAAGAAGAAATGGTGATATGTTTGTGCTTTGTCTGTTTTGATGAGCAATTAAGCTTTTTTGAGCATATGGAGCTAATGTTTCTGTCAGTCAATAAACATTTATCAAGGACCCACTGGATGTGGAGCACTGCTTCAGGGGCTTAGCGGATGGAATGAAGTAAACAGAGGCTTCCTCTTGGCCAAGTCAGATGAACATGCCCAGTGCATCTGGCTCTCAAGGGGCTTGGAGGGCCATCTGGCCCAATATCTGAGGCCCAGAGAGGGGAAAGGCCACAAAGCGGGGCCTGGCTTCCAGGCTCAGTTCACTAATTTCTGCACAAAGCTTCCACAGAAGACACACTGCATTCCAAGAACTGAAAGGTAGGAGAATCACCACAGTGACTGGATCCCTTCAAATCAGGGACAGCTTTTTGGAAGACATAGCCATGGAGCCAGGTTTGGAAGGCAATGTGGGGTGGCCTTCATAGACTTGGCAAGCCCTTTGTGTGAGATCACAGTGAAGCACAGGGATTATCCTCCTGCAGCTTCTGTATCTTCAGATGCACAGGAAAAGATGCCTTTTCTTCCTGAGGTTTGTCTTCAAAAGTCTTTATTCCTGTTTCACTGATGAAGATGTAGTCTCTTTTTGACTAAATAGGAATCTCTTCCATAGACTTGAGTAATGGAGGGGTGTGTGTGTGTGTGTGTGTGTGTGTGTGTGTGTGTGTGTGTGTAGCCAAGTCTCAGAGCTCAGAAGCGGACCAGAGCCCTTCTCCACCCCTGTGCTGTCTGTCATTCTAGTGTTATTCCATCAGCTCATGAGGACACACTTGTCTTTTCTTCTCCCCTCTGTATCATGAGCTTATCGAAAACTTATTAACCTATTAACTTCACGGCACATTGTAAGTGGTCACTAAATGTTGGCCACCCTTGTGAAGATGTCAATGAATAAATATTTGTCAATTAATAAATAATTAAGTGTGGTAAAAGATACTGTCTTGTCTACACTTTAAGCTGGAAATACTACTTTTGTTAAGTTAGGGTCACGTGGACGAGGTGGTTGTGTGGCAGTGCTGGTCTTCCTCGACTCTCTCCAACCTTCTAACCAGCAATTGTTCTGTGTCGTAGGTCCCTTCGTCTGGGCTGCAAGGGCTCCCTCCCGTTGATCCACCAGATGTCGCCCAGATCTACCCAGTTCCCACCAGCATCCGGCCAGTGCTGAGTAAATACCGAGTGGAGGTATGGTGCAGGAGAGGACTGAGTTGTTCTTTGGGGCTAAGGGCAGTGATGCACTGCTGTACCTGCCTGCCTTGTCTGAGGGGATTGTGGGGTGGATATGAGGCATAGCTGATAGGATGGGACCCTCTGGAAGCTGTAAGAACGTACTTTAGTTCCCAGGTAGCACATCTGGCTTCCCATGCCCAGGACAGGGCCTGCATGCCAGCTCTTCCCGGGGTCTCTAAGTGACAGCTCTGCTGGTCCTCTTGTCAGGTCCTCTTCTGGGGAGTCCGAGAAATGAAGAAGGTGCAGCTACTCTCTGTGGATCGCCCTCAGGTCCTCATAGAGTGTGGGGGACGAGGAGTCAAGTCCTGCGTGATCCAGAGCTACAAGAACAACCCAAACTTCAGCGTCCAGGCAGACGCTTTCGAAGTGGTACAGCCTCTCCTTCTCCTGCCCACTCATTCCCTTCATTTCCACGGATGGGACCCTCTCCTTCATTAACTTGGCCTTGATGAGATGCTTTGGAGTTTGGGTATCTACCGCCTACAAGGGAGAACAGTCTAATTTAGTGAAAAGCAAGAATCTCAGAATAGGATATAGACTTTTGTTATTGCTGTTGTGTCAGTTTTGCTTTTAAAGGTTCAGTAAATCAAAGCAGGTTGACAGTGGTTCCCAAAGTGTGCATCCCCTGGGAACTTGTTAGAAATGCAGATTCTCAGGTCCTGCCCCAGTTCTGCCCAATCAGAAAGTGCTGGGGGTCGGGGCCCAGAGCCTTCTGGCTTAACAAAGCTCTCTGGTGACTCTGATGCATGCTAAAGTTTGTGAACCACTGGCCTAGAAGATTCCTTAATGAAACGTATATTAGTAGTTAGATTTTTTTTTGAATTATTTGTATGTAGCATGTCAGTGGTTTGCATGCGAACTTATGCTTCTAAAGTAATGTATTTTGATGCCCGAGCTTCTGTTTATTTCAACACACATTTTATGCTTTTATCTTGAACTAACTGTGAAGAAAGTTTACTTTGCACAACACAATCAGCTCCAATGGACACATCTAAATTAGCAGAGAGTGGAATTAGAGAAAGTGCACGGTGGGTAATGATTCCCTGGCTAAGAAGGCAAAGCTCCAGACTTCTGGCCAGCTGCAGGGGTGACCTGGAGGGACAGAATGACAAGGCAGGGGCAGAGGGGGATGGACGCCTGGCTTGCTTTGATCCTGTCCCTGAACACGTCAGCAGGGCGCCAGAGCTGGGCTCAGCCCAGGTAGTGCTCCCTACTTCACCCTCGTCTCTCCTAGGAGCTGCCTGAGAATGAGCTTCTACACCCACCTCTGAGCATCTGTGTGGTGGACTGGAGAGCTTTTGGGAGGAGCACCCTGGTGGGCACCTACACCATCAACTGCTTGAAGCAGTTTTTGTGTAAATCCAAGGAGCCACTGGCCCTCAGCTCACAAGTAGATGGAACCCAAGTTGAGCAAGGTAGGAAGCATCTTCTAGATTCTGGAGCTTCAGACTACAAAGCTGTAGTGCCTGCAAGAGCCTGCTAAGGGACCCCACATGAAGAGGTGCCCCACAGTCAAGTGGAGCTTTCTGAAGAATTTGCTGCTACAGTGCCCTCAGCTTCTTTAGCTGCCAGACTATGACTCTAGGACTGACATCCAGGTCAGCTCCTCTAAGTTGGCTTCCACCAATGTGACTCTAGCTCCTTCTACCTCCACTCGCTGACATTTTTCTATGTTTGATGTTAACTTTGATTTGTTCCATTTTGGATCTCAGGTGCCGAGTTAACTTCTCTGTTCATGCTGTGCAGTCATCACTGGTCTGGTCAAGGCTTCTGGCTTATGCCCCCGCCCTTCTGTACCTCATTCCCCATTCCCATGCCTGGCCCCCTCCCCACTGTAGACCCCACACTGCCCTTCTTTGTAAAATCTCAATCCATTTCAGGGACATATATAATATGACACTGTAATCTTTATCTGGTTTCCAACTTTTTTGCTCAAAGCTATGCTCTTAGATCTAACCCTATTGCTGGGTGTACACTACCTACTGATCTATCCCACTTTGCTTTTCCTTTTCCTTTATATTAGAACCCTAGACTGCCTCCAACTCCTCACTTCCACAAATGATACTGTTAGGAATATCCTTGCGAGTGCTGCCAAAGGGAGAATCCTGCAAGGGATTTTCTTTGCCATATACTGGCTCACCAGGAATGTGCACATGTAATTCCACTGAGTATTGCTAAAGGGTGCTCTAGAGAGCTTTACTGGTTCATACCAGTCTACACCAGTCTATACCAGTCTATACCTGTTTACATTCCTACCATTACAGCATCTGGAGTACCCTCTTCTTCTTCCTCCATACCACATGCTATTATCCAACTTCCTGAATTTTTGTTTTGTTTTGGTTCTTGCCACTCTGCCACATATAAAGTAGTATCTCATTTTTGTTTTAGCTTGGTTGTCTCTGATTACTATTGAATTTACACATCTCTTCGCATGCTTGTGCCATCTAGATGTCCCTCCTGTGATTTGCCTGCTCGTATCACTTCTCCATGTTTTATGTGTTTCTTTTTAAATTTTCTTTGTCTTTTCTTCTAGACATCCTGTAGATTGTATCTTCTCCTAGTCTGATAACTGCTAACCTGTCTGTGATCCCCATCTTTGAACAGAAATTCTTAATTTTAATGTAATCGTATCCATTTGAATTTTAAACTTAATGGTTTGTTCTTTCAGAATTTTGTTAGAAAACCCTTTCTCAATTCTTGGCCACAAAAATGTTGTTTTATATTTTTTTCTATAAGTGTTATGTTTTTAACTTTTACATTTAGATCTGCCATTTTTCTGTGTTTATATGTGATTTAAGATAGGGATCCTACTACATTTTCTCCATAGAGAACATCATTTTCCCCCTAAAGAGTCTATTTTCCCTATTGTTTTGTGCTATGAGAGTTTTCATAAATCAAGTAGCTTACATCCCTAGTCTACTTTTGAGCTTTCTATTCTGACCCCCGATCTTCTCATCTCTGTGCTAAGCACAGAAAATGCCTATTGAGTGTATATATGAAGCTGAATTTGCTGTTGAAAACAAACTCTGGAGGCCATGCACCCATGGAGGCTCCCAGCTGGGAAATGTTTCGAAGTACTGGATTCTACAGCACAAAATGGAGAGAAGAGGACCCTTGGCAAGAGAGGGCAGTGTTATGATGTTTTTACTGAATCAACAATCCAGTCAAATATATCACAAAGTCCAGGAACCTACCCCTGCTTCGTGACAAGCATATGTCATATGTACCCAGAGTCTAGCCTGGAGTTGGGAGCTCATAGACCTCTGGAGCCTCCAAAGTTTCCCTGAGTTAACTGGGACTGGGAAAAGACAATCCATGCAGTGGACCTGTGCTCTAAACCTTGATATGCATTTTCCTTATGACCAGTTTTAAAATGGCTCTCAAGGATCAATAATAAGTACAACAATTTATTGATTCCTGATTATGGACCAGCTGCCTTATATCATGATCTCATTTATCTCCCAATGAGATGGGTTTTTTTTTTTTTTTGCTGTCATTTTATAAATAAGGAAAATGAGGGTCAGAGATGTTAGGAACTTGCCATATTTGAATCCAGATCTGTCTGATTCCCAGTACTGGGTGTTTGAAATGACCTCCCTGTTTTGCAGCCCTGTTTCCTGACCTGATGTACTTCCATTTTAGCTCTTTCAGATTCACCAGTAGCCACTGAGCCCTCTGGATCCCTCAGCTCCTCCCAGGAGCCATCAACAGATCATATCTATGTGGATGTGGAGCCACCTCCCACAGTGGTACCTGACTCTGCTCAGATTCAACTAACCAGCATGGTTGATGTCCCTGACTCATCTCCTATGCTTGAGCCTGAACCCAAACCTGCAGGCCAGGAGCCACCAAAAGGTGGTAAAGCTAAGGTCAGAATTTAATCCTCCTTCATATTCACAAGGCTTTGCACTGAAAGCTGTAGATACTAATCCTGCCACCTACTAAGCTGTGTGACCATGAGCAAGCAACTTCATGTTTCTAAAACTTAGTTTCCTCATCTGTAGAATGAGTATACTGATACCCACTTCACTTCATCTGTAGAATGAGTATACTGATGCAGAGTTATAAAATTCTGCATTTCTGTAGAATCAGATAAGCCAATATACATGAAATTCAAGTGTTAGATAACTGTGGCAGTCATATTTAATTGAACAGAAACTCTTCTTAATTTATTAGCTTGGAAAGACAATTGTTTCTTTATTTAGATCTATCCCACAAATATTTCGAATCTACTTTGCACAAGGACAAGTAAGACAAAAAAAAAAAAAAGTATTCTCTAGAACCTAAAGAGAAATGAGACTTCTCATCCTCAGCTGAGATTCTGGAAGACAAGATGGACAAGTACACAAAGATCCATAAAGCATAAATGTGATGAATCTAAGTCATAAATTCGAGTGCAAAATCCTGGTGTATCAACCCATTGAAGAACCAGCCAACTTTTTAAAAGTCCTGAGGGATTGCCTACCAGCACATGGTAAAGGCTGAAATAAAAAGTGGAGTAAGACAGAGTTTTATTTGTTTATTTAAGAGATAGAGAGAGCAGGAGTGATAGGGAAGGATAGAGGGAGAAGCAGACTCCTCACTGAGCAAGGAGCACAAGACATGGGGCTTGATCCCAGGACTCTGAGATCAGGACCTGAGCTAAAGGTAGACTGTTAACCAACTGGGCCACCCAGGTGCCCTATGAGTTAGACAGATTAATGGATATTTGCTCAGGCTGCTCCTATGTTATGTATGCTCAGTGTGACCCTCCATGGCTCAAGGGGTTCTCTGCATCCCGCCAGCAGTGAATTTGCCACTTCATGTTAGAATTACCAGTTTAAGTGTATTTACCACCATAAAATTGTGAGCCCCATCAGATCACAGATGATTTTTTAAAGATCTCTGTATCTCCTGTTCTTAATAGAGTGCCTGGCACATTGTAGGTACTCCAGAGATGTCTAAGAGCAGACAGATGATGAGTCTGTCATGGGACCACTGTCTTCTCCCAAAATGCCTCCTCTCTGTTGTCCATGTATCATTGCCACTCCTGTCTCTCCATCCCTTATGTTGTTGGTGTCATTGATTTGTACCCATTCAAATCAGAAATGATGCTAAAAGGAAATTGTCTACATTACATCACTTAATCCTGCAACAGTGAAGTAGGCAGATATGATTGCCCCCACTTGAGGAAACTGAGAATTACAAAATTTATATTAATTGTTTGTCAACTAATGCCTTGTCTGCCAAAGCACACTGTATCATGCAGCCTGCCTATCTTCTCTACTGAACTAACCTTCCCAAATTCAGGGATTGTTTCTCATTCTCCTTACATCCCCAGTGTCAGGCACAATATCTCACATCTGTGTGTTTAAATAATAATGAATATTTTCTGAATAAATGAGTGAATGGGTGGATGGATGACTAACATGTCATTTATTGAAATGATACAGAGAGCTGCAGCCACAAAAGCTGCCCATACCCTCATTTGCTTCCAAAGGGATCTATGTGTTCCCTTCCTCAGGATACCAGCCAGCCACCAGCAGGCAGATCCATGAGGCCTCATTAATAATGCATCTCTCATCCCTTGCCAGGATGCCAGGAAACCTACTCGAAGGTCAACCAAAAAGAAAAAGAGAACCATAGCAGATGAATCTGCTGAAAACGTCATTGACTGGTGGTCCAAATATTATGCCTCCCTCAAGAAAGCACAGAAGGTAGAGTCTTTCCTGGCTATGACAGCCAAGGGATTTGATAAGAAAACACAGCACTTTTCACAACACCACCTCCCATCTCACATTATCCCCTTCTAGATTCTACTATAGGTAGGCCCTTCTCAGGTGCTGTTCTGTTAACTGCAGAAAGATTCAAATCCTGGAAGGACCAGGGATCCAGAATTGCAAAATCCTCACCCTCTGGCTAAGGCTGACACTAGGACATGGCTCTGTTGTAAGTGTTGGAAGGATGTTCAGTTCAGCATAGCATCATAGAGATCTGCCCCCCAGTCAGACACAGAAAGGTCCATCCATGAGAAAAGGTGTCTCTGGATAGATGGGCATAACAATGAGGGCTTCAGGTGTACCTGGAGATATCTAGATTGAAGGGCCCCAGGTCTCCAGCAGGATTCTAAGTTTGTACGGGAAGCTATCAAAGTAAAGGCAGAGGAGTTGGCCTTAGCAAATGGGAGTTATCAACAGGTTGCCAGAGCAGGGCCTCATGCACATGAAACAAAAAAGGATTGAGTTATAAAACTTGAGACCCACTGGAAAGTGGGTCAAGAGATTCAGGAAAAAGCTCAGTGGTTGAAATTAGTAAAACTTCTGATCCTTGAGTAAAACAAAGAAAGGAAAATTAGTTGTATGTTATCATCACATTCAATTGAATAGAAACTCTTCTGATTATTTCATTTGGAAAGAACATAGTTTCTTCATCTAGGAATAGCCATGAATATTGACATATAGTTAAAGAAACAAACCTAACAGTGATATCTGCCTCCAAACTCCCTCCTGTTGCTGCAGTGGACACTTCCATTCCTAGTGATGGTTCAGCTCTTTCCCCTTGCTCTTCTAACCTCCCAGTCCCTGGGACCAAACCAAAGATCCAATGACCTTTCATGACAGCAGATAGAACTCATGGTGCCAACTAGGTGATGCTCCGGGGAGGTGGGAAAATAGGGGAGAGAGGTAGTGGCCAAGAGGGGGCTGTGCACACAGGGCAGGGAAGTCTGCTGCTTGCTGACACTTTTCTTGGACACATGGGAGCCTCTTCTGTAGGGCCAGGCATTTTGCTGATAGTCCCCGGTCAATCAGCAAGGCTTCACTTGGGGGCTTTCTGGGCACAGTTTGCAGTCTTTTAAAATGGCATCTCCAAGAATGATGAAGCCTGAGATAATGGAATTGGGACTATTGGCTGTCAGGACTCATATATGAGGCATAGTAGGGCCAATAATCTTATCTCCCTCTTTTCTCCAAGGAAAAAGAGAGCAATTCCAAGGAGAAAAGAAGCGATGCAGGTAAGTTATTTGGGCATGGAAACAGACCATTTGGCAGAGAAAATACTAAAAGGAAGTGGTGGGAGGCACGCTAGGTCTCCCCTCCCTCATTTCCCATATGAGAAACAATATCACGAACATGACAACATTCTAAAAAGATCACATAGATGATTTAAGCTGGACTGGGACCAGATCCCAGGTCTCCTGAACCCAGTTCAATGCTGGAACTGCCCCTCTGGCTCATGGCCTAATGTAGAAAGAGCAGAGCAAAAGCAGGAGGAAGATGGCATGATGGCCCAGATCCAGGGTGGTGAACTTTAATTTAGGTGACCTGGATTTTAGGTTCCTGACTTGATTTATAAGATTAGGTAGATCTGGCTTGGCAGAAGTTCAAATGGAAGAGGCCAGGGATTTGAAGTGACCACAAACTCAATTCAGGCCAACGGTAGGTCTTGACCTAAAATCAACAGTGACCACTAGTGGCCGGTACTGTTTCAGGTGAGAAGTAGGAAAACCAGAACCAGGCACTCAGTTCCTTGGATCACTCCTAATTGGCAGGCTTAATCCCAAAACCAGCCCCATGACATTAGCAACAGTATCTTCCTTCACTTTGCAGATGGTGAAACAGAGGTACAAAGAGATTGAGTAGTTACCTCAAGTTTACATAGCTGGAAATGAGCAGAGCTAGAGGTCTGTCTCAGATGGCATTTTCCTAGAAGCTGCTGGAAAACTCCTAAGCAATCTCTCTAACTGCATTTGTGAATTGGTGCAAGACCCTTAACATATCTGAGCCTCAGTTTCCTGAACTAGATGAATCTCAAGTCCCTAAGCATATCCAAGAGGAAATGTAACTAAAAGCTTCAGAGTCTGTCCATCTTGGGTCTGTTCTTGGCTAGTTGGATGACAAGGCAACTTCCTTCCTTCCATCTCTGGGCCTAGTTTAATGAATTCTTACATATCCCAGGACAGGCTAGCACATTGCCTGGCCCTGGGGATCTGCTGTCATTGCATTGCTCTGTGAGCTGGATCTCTACCATCCTGCAGCACACAGACTATACAGGGCTGTATGTAGCAACCCTGTGGGGAAGTGTTACTATTTCTTTTTGAAAATAAAAGTCCTAACATGTGATGGAGCAGAGGGAAACAAGGAGCTTGACTTTGTTTCTTCTCATCTGAATGACACTGAGGAGTCTAACAGTTTCCACTATCCATCCACAGAGGGGAAACCAGATGAGGTGGTGGTAAATATAGAAGATGGGCCAAAGAAGAAGAAGGACAAGATGCTCAAGAAGAAACCCAAAGAAGATGAAATCCCCAACCTGGCTGTCTTACAGGTGTGTGGACAAGGCCATCTTGACCATGGATGGGGTGGGAAGTTCTGGAGGCAGATTCTATTAGTGCCTCAGTCAACCCTAGTAATGCCTCTGTCTGAACAAACTTACTTTGTCTTCATTATGATCATCGATGCAGAGAAATGAACCTTAACAAGCATGCAGGCCCAGACAATGAAGCTTGCTAATTTTCTATTTTCCATGTCCTCATACTGAGAAGGGGCAGAGCTTACATTGGTTAGCCTGGATCCAGCAAGGTAATTTGCAGTGGATGAGTTCCCCTTGGCTCACCTCTCAGAACTTGTCCTCAGCATCTCAAAATATGATCAAAATAGCAGGAGTTTTGCTTTTTTAAACAAGATATATTTATTTGTTTTTAAGAGAGAGCGTGAGTGCAGGGAGGGGCAGAGGGAAAGAGAATCCTCAGGCAGACTTCCAGCTGAATGTGGAGCCCAACACTGGGTTTCATCCCAGGACCTGAGATCATGACCTGAGCCAAAATCAAGAGCTGGCTACTTAACTGACAAAGCCACCCAGGTGTCCCCAAAATAGTTGGAGTTTGAACTCTCACTGAAGTCAGCTCCATCACACAATCTTAACATTAGTCAGAGGCTATTAGCTAGAGGCATATTTATGGGTATGAAAATTGAGATTATGAAACTTACATATAAGAAATTTAGATAAGTAATTTTGATAGGAAATTTGCATAAGTGATTTAATTATATTACCAAACCTGAAACTCAATTCGATTTTGCATTTCTCAAGTATACATACATATATAACTATGCACTTGGAAAATTCATGTCTATATGCATGATAATAAAAATAAATTATCCATAATTTCATATGTGTTAAGAATTAGATGCTTAATGGACATTTATTGATTTGAATGTTCTCAGAATATTATAGATTGGACCCAACAACCAAATGATATCAATTGCTATAAAAAGTTTCCTCATAGTTATAATCATATATATATATTTTAATTTTGGTTTAACTATACTTCTTGGAACTTCAAAGTTTATCCAAAAGACTTTATAAATTTCCAAGTGGTAGCTAGTTCTAGAGGTACTGAGTCAATCATATTCCTTATTTTGCTAAAAATAAATGAACCATGCCTCTTAGATTTTTCCGATGGGCATATATCAAGGCTGGTTTTGAGAATCTTGGCATTCTTCTTGGTCCTTCCTTCCTTTGAGCACTGTCTTCTCTTTTTTCCCTAAAGATATACGATGGTGATCTCGAGAGTGAATTCAACAATTTTGAAGACTGGGTGAAAACCTTTGAGCTCTTCAGAGGCAAGTCTACAGAGGATGACCATGGCCTCGATGGGGACCGAGTCATAGGGAAGTTTAAGGCAAGTTCCAAAGTTAACCCTTTTATTTGGCTCTCTGGTCTTTAAATGCCAGATATGACTCAATTCCATTAATGATATTGTAGTGTAGGATGTATATAAGAAAATTCCCTAGTCTTTACACAAGAGCCTCTCTAGAACCCCACAAGGCATAGCCCTGGTCTTTTGAGATATATGGTTTGTGGCCAGTGAAGTGGGTTGGAACTCAGTCTGATGGGATATAAGGAGACAGAGTTGTTACCTAAAAGGATCACTGAATTTTAATTTGCGTCTCCCATCTCTGACCTACGAAATATATGATCTTATCTGTACAGACCTACCAATTGGATGATTAAACTAATCAAACAACAGTAACCCTTCATCCCGGCAGAGTCGTGGTGTCAGCATCACAAAGCGGTAGTTGGCACTTGACTCTGAACTGTGCACTGGGCCATTTGGTGCAGGGCAGTGTGTTGGAAATAGCACAAGGACTGAAACTCACCACTCAATGATATTGTAATACTAACTAGCTTCCTAATCTTGTACTTGACCTCCCTGAGACTCACAGGCAGCATCTGAAAATAGGAATACTGCAGTCAGGCTAGAAGGAGATACTGGGGAAAAAGCACCAGCTCAGCTTCCTGTGTATTAAAGGTACTCAGTATCCCATCTGATGCTCCTATCTACATCCTCCCCTAACAGCCCTGTGAGGAGGCTGTTACTCTACCAACACAGATTCATGGACACATCGTAAAGAAGCTCAGATGCAAGCAAGTTATGTGAACTGCCTGAGGACACCCAGACACAAGGGTAGTGCCACAAGGGTAGTGCCAAGTCCTGCTGGGTCCCAGGCTATGATCAGTTTCCTAGCACTATGCCCTCCCTGGCTTTTGGTAGAGCATATGACTGTATTGTTTCACTGGGTTGTGCTTTGTGGTTCCAGGGCTCCTTCTGCATCTACAAAAGCCCCCAGGATTCTGGCATTGAGGACAGTGGGCAGCTGAGAATCCAGCAAGGGGTTCCACCCAACCACCCGGTCAAAGTCCTGATTAGGGTGTACATTGTTGCGGTAAGCCATCCTTGTTTTCTCTGAGGAATTGTCTTGGTCTGCTCAGGTTGTTTAATCTGGGTGACAAACAACAGACTTGTATTTCCTCACTGTTCTGGAGGCTGGAAGTCCATGATCCAGGTGCCAGCAGAGTTGGTTTCTGGTGAGGCCCCTCTTCCTGTCTTGTCAGTGACCACCTTCTTACCATGTACTCACATGGCCTTTTCTCTGTGAGCACACATGCACTTGTACACACACACACACCAAGAGTGTGTGAATGAACAGAAGAGAAAGAGAGAGAGAGAGAGAGAGACAGGGAGGGGGAAAGCTTGTGTATCTTCCTCTTATTTTTTTTAAGATTTTATTTATTTATTCATGAGAGACAGAGAGAGAGAGTCAGAGACACAGACAGAGGGAGAAGCAGGCTCCATGCAGAAAGCCTGATGTGGGACTTGATCCCAGGACCCCAAGATCACGCCCTGGGCTGAAGGCAGGCGCTAAACCCCTGAGCCACCTGGGGATCCCCTCTTCCTCTTCTTATAAGGACACCAGTCCTTTTGGATTAAGGCATCACCCTTATGACCTCATTTAACCTTAATCTAGCACCCTAAAAGCCTTGTCTCCAAATACAGTCAATTAGGGTTAAGGGCTTAGACATAGAATTCTGAAAATGCACACTGCAGTCCATAGCAGGAGGTATGAAGTTTGGTTGATAACATGCATATTTGCTGGCTTTTCACTTAAGAAAAATACTTCCCAGGCATATTAGACTGCTCTGGGTAGCTTCATTTGCTGTCTTGTGGTTGCCTGATAGCTGGAAAGAAAACCAAATAGGACTAGAGCAGGAAGCTCACTGGCAAAAGAGAAAAACCAGGGCAGAACAGGGCAGGGATCACTGTGAAATCCCCCCCTGTGGCTCTGCCTCTGCATTGTCACAGTCAGAAATTTCATTTCAAATGTATTTCCAAGAAAAATCTTGCTTTTGTTCTAAGCTTCCTACTTTCTGATGAGAGCACTACACTTTTTTCTTTTTTTTTAAGTTTTTGTTTCAATTCCAGTTAGTTTTGTTTTAATTCCAGTTAGTTATACAATGTGATATTGTTTCAGGTGCACAACATAGTGATCTAACACTTCCATACATCACCAGGTGCTCATCACAACAGGTGCATCCTTTTTAAAAAAAATTTTATTTATTCATGAAAGACAGAGAGAGAGAGAGGAAGAGACATAAGCAGAGGGAGAGGCAGGCTCCCTGTGGGGAGCCTGATGTGGGACTCAAGGCCAGGACCCCAGGATCATGACCTGAACCAAAGGCAGATGCTCAACCACTGAGCCACCCAGGTGCCCCACAATAAGTGCATCCTTAATCCCAATCACCTATTTCCCCCATCCCTCCACCCACCTGCACTCTTATAGTTAAGAGTCTGATACTTGGTTGAGAGCACTACACTTTAATGTTGAAACTTTTTGGCCTGATTGCTTGGAAGCTTGTGTCCAAATCTGATGTTCAGTCAAAGCAAATCTCTGCCAAACCTTTATGGTTCATGTATTTGTTCTCAGTATACTGCCCTTGGAGTTGATTTTCATATCCTATTTGATTGCAGTAATCTTATTTTATACAAAGTTCCTTGTTTAAATTGCCTATATCTGTATCTTTGTGGTAAATCCCCAGCAGTGCAATTTCTGGGTCGTAGGGCAGGTCTATTTTTCACTCTTTGAGGAACCTCCACACAGTTTTCCAGAGTGGCTGCACCAGTTCCCATTCCCACCAACAGTGTAAGAGGGTTCCCTTTTCTCCGCATCCTCTCCAACATTTGTTGGCAAATTGAACAGCAATAAAAAATAAATTTATTATAAAAAATAAAAAAATAAATAAATTGCCTATATCATTTTTTAGAAACATAATGAAGCATAAAGCAAAGATGAATTATTCTTTAATACTCAGGGAAAATTAAAATGTTCCCATTCCATGATGCAATTTCCATGTGTCCTGAGCAGCAGCATCGCCCCTACCACCATGGTCCTGGCATGTTATAATCGCCAGGGATGTGATGATGAAAAAAAGTAGTTTCTGCCCTCAAGAAAGTGGCCATCTAGTTGGAATTACAAGTGCTTATAAAGAATCACTGGCAGTTCCAGGTAACCTATATTAAACACCCACTCAGGGCACTTGGGTGGTACAGTCCGTTAAGCATCCCACTGTTAGTTTTTGGCTCAGGTCATGATCTCAGGATTGTGATCTCAGGGTTATGGGATCGAGCCCTGCATCGGGCTCCACACTCTGCATGGAGTCTGTTTAAGATTCTCTCTCCTTCTCCTTCTGTCCCTCCCCATTGTGTGCTCTCTCCATTTTCTCTCTCTCAACTAAAGAAATAAACCTTTAAAAAATCCTACCCAACCACAGGATAGTTTAGACTACTTTTTTCAAAATTTTGTCCAAGAGGTCATTCATGTCATGGGAGAGACCATTAATAGGCATTCCTCAGGAAGTGGACCATGTGTTCAAATACATTTGAGAAATAGTGCATATAATATATTTTTTTCTCTTTACTAGCCTCTGGGATTCACAAAGCTCTTTAGCACATCATGGTGTGAGAATTCCAGAAGCAAAGAAACCTATTTAACTGTGGAATCTTTAACAGCATTTTCTAAACTTCTTGCCCATACCTTTCTCCCCACCATCTACAGAAAACCTTGCAGAACTATGGCTCTTTGGGACATACTTTAAAGGAACCCAGAAATAGAGGGTATGAACAGCAGGAAGGAGGTTGGAGACAATTACTATTTATTTGCTCATTCAGCAAATATCTACAACACACCTTTGATGTGTCTGGGATCCTTTCCACAAAGGCCAGGAATACAAATTGCGCTCCTGCTCAGAAAGTGGGGGAGGTGGGAGGACTGCTCCAACAAATGACGATTCAGTGGGTGGCAGCCCTGGTTGTGGAGAGGATAGGCTCCCTGTCATTCGGGACAGGTGGCACCTTGCATCGACATTTCCAGTAATAGTGATTGTAATGCTCTCTCATGCTAAGATGTAACCAATTGACTAAATAATGAGTTATTTTTAAAAATCTTTTAATTTAATAGAACATCCAAAAATGTAAAAAAAAAAAAAATACTACTACTTAAAAGTTGTTCCAAGAAAGAAATAAAATCTCCCTGCCTCTACAATTCTATCCCCAGAAATGACTCATTTTTCTTAAGAATATATACATACATCCATATCTATAGTTGACTATTGAACAATGATGTGGGGGTGAGCGGTGTCAACCCCCCTCAGTTGAAAGTCCATGTCTAACGTTTGACTCCCCCCAAACTTAACTATTACTAGCTTACTGTTGATTTGAAGCCTTACTGATATCATACCCAGTTGATTAACACATATTTGCTGTATTATATGTATTATACACTGTGTTCTTAGTAAAACAAGCTAGAGAACAGAAAATGTCATTAAGAAAATCCTAAGGAAAATACATTTATAGTACAGTATCATATTTATTGAAAAAAAAAACATATAGAAGGGGACTTGCAGAGTTGAAATCTATGTTTTCAAAAGTCAGCTGTATTTACACTTGTCTACAACTACATCTAAGTAGTTATTTAATGCATCTTGCTTCATGCATTACATATTGATCTCTTTTTTTCTTACTTAGTATAACTTGGACATTTTCCAGGTCAATACACGTGGGTGTTCCCTTCTTTGTAGTAGACACCTAGTGTTTTATTTAATTAATGTAGTACCCATTTATTCATTTGTTCAACAAATATCAAGAAGACCCTGTTCTAGGTCTGGAGATAATGTAATGAATAATATAGACAGCACTCTTGCTCTGATGGGGATCCCATACTAGCCAGGGGTGATGTGGAGATCAAGAAAGGACAAAAATAAGCAGAGGAACAGATCAATGAGATGAATGTCAGAGATAACTGCTATGTCAGGGATTAAAATTGAGGGATGAAGGATGCCTGGGGGGCTCAGTGGTTGAGCATCTGCCTTTGGCTCAGGTCATGATCCTGGGGTCCTGGGATTGAGTCCCACATCAGGCTCCTCAAAGGGAGCCTGCTTCTCCCTCTGCCTATGTCTCTGCCTCTCTCTGTGTCTCTCATGAATAAATGCACAAAATTTTTAAAAAACTAAGTGATGAGATGAGAACCAATGGGGAAAGGATCTTTTGGATTCAGTTTCTAAGTAATTGACAGGTTATTTACAAATTTGCTATTAAACAATGATCTGATGAGCATCCTTAAAAACAGAGCCTTGTGTGCTTATGAATTCCATTTGGAGGACAGAATATTAAAAATAGCATAGTTTCTTACCCAGCTGTCATTTCTGCAGTTTCTCTGTCTTATCATTCCTCACCAGCCCCCTACCTGGGACATCACCTAGAAAGCCTGTCTTTGGGGTGGGTTAAGCCAGGTTCTCTGGAAGCAGACCTCACGC
This sequence comes from Canis lupus dingo, assembly GCF_003254725.2. Classification (NCBI taxonomy): domain Eukaryota; kingdom Metazoa; phylum Chordata; class Mammalia; order Carnivora; family Canidae; genus Canis; species Canis lupus. The sequence goes on from NC_064255.1 coordinate 22,473,214, forward strand.
TGAGACACAGACCATTACTCAGGTGGCCAGTGCTAAATGCCAGCCTTATGGAGTCATGGATTCAGAGCCCATCAGGTGTGGGATAGGCTTTCAGGTCCCCCACCCCGTGATTTTACAGATAGATCTCAGAGAGGAGACACAGCATGCCCCAGATCACATAAGACATAGGACTAGAATCCAAAGTCATGCCTTCTGGCTCATGTCCAACTCAGTGCTCACTGCTCTGTGCCAAGTGCTGCTTTCCCCTGAGGACATGACTTCAGAGAAAGTTCAACCTAAGATGATAACTTTTCTTTCAGCATCAAAATGGACAGGCTGAAGGGGTGGTTCTTAACCTTGGCTGCACCATGGAATCATCTAGGGAGCTTCTAAAAGTCCCAAAGCTCGGAGCCAATTTAAATTAGAATCTGGGGATGGAACTCAGGCATCCATATATTTTTTTAAATCCCAGGTGATCTGAGTGTGCAGCCAATGTTGGGAACCACTGGACCAAAAGGATTTTCTTTCTCCTCTCCAGGCATTTAATCTCAGCCCTGCTGATCCGGATGGCAAAGCGGATCCCTACATTGTGGTCAAGCTTGGCCAAACGGAAATCAAAGACCGGGACAAATACATCCCCAAACAACTGAACCCAGTATTTGGAAGGTCAGTGGCCATGTGGGTCATGAGATGCTGTCCTGTGTGTGTTTGCTCCTGCTGTGTTTCCATGGAGGGGCTGGTGTTTGTGCGTGTGTGTCTGAGTGAATGTGGCAGAAAGTTAAGAGCTGGACTCTGCCTGTGGTAATAGCCAATCAAACCTTCATGGAGAGCACCTGGGTGGCTCAGCTGGCCACAGGCCTGCCTTCACCTTGGGTCATGATCTCAGAATCTGGGATCAAGCCCTGTGTCAGGCTTCCTGCTCAGCAGGGAGACTGCTTCTGGCTTTGCCACTCCCCCCACTAGCTCACTCTCTCTCAAATAAATAAATAACATCTTAAAAAACCAAAAACTAAGCAAAATTAACCTTCATGGAGAAGCGCTAAGTTCTTTCCTTGGTCCCTTCAGGAATTTGGTGGTACATGGTGATTTTCATGCCCATAGTTTTCCAAGAATGATTTTCTTTGGTCTTAAATTTAAAATAGTCATCTTCAGCCTCCTGCCTTGAACAGAGAGATTTCCTTCTTATAAACAAGGCAAGTGCCACCCAGAGAGGTTGAGAAACTTATTTAAGTTCACATAGCTCATGATTGGGGGAGAAGGGGCCATACCTTTGGTCTTTTGTCTCCCATCAAAGGGGTTTTTCCATCAGATCATTTTGCAGCTCATTTGAGGTGACCCCTGAAGTAAACAAATTGAATTGTGTCCTCTGCTTGTGTTTTGCAGAGTGTTTCAACACACATTGCATTTGTGCATGTTTAGGTGCATGAGGTGTTCTCCAGCTCACAGCAACCTTGTGGGCCCCCCTGGTCCTCTAACACATTTGTGTTCCCTGCTTGGGGTTGTGTACGTGGTAGCTGTTGACTTTGGAGTCTGTTAAACATGGGTTACATTCTGCTACAAGTAAGCTGTGTAGCTTTATGAAGGTGGCTTAATGGCTCTGATCCCAGTTTTTCTACCAAACAATAATAACCCTTGACTCTAAGTGGCCTTTAAAAGAGTAAACACACAGCACTTGGCACATGGTCTACGCAAGCATGTAGTTGACACTCAGAACACATTCGCTTCCTCCCTCTCCCCCATGATAACCATTTTAGCAATGGAGATGTCCTAAATGTATTTAATTTCTTTTTTTTTTTTTTTCTGGAGTAACAAGAAGCATACGAGAGGAACTCTCCATCGGCCTCATTTAAATTCATTTACACTTTCGTGATCACTGTGGACCCTCTGACATTTGATCAGAATGAACCTCTTAACACTTTATAGCTCCGAGGGAAATGAAGCAATAAGTGATCTTGCCTGTTCAGATTAATGAGAATGATTAAAACAATGGTGCCAGGGAGACTTACCCTTGCTTCCCTCATCCAGAGATGACCTTTATTATTGCTTGCCATTTATATAACTGGCACTTCATTTTGCCAAGTGCTTTGTAGTCACTTTTTATTAGGTACTTCCACCGCAGTGCCATGATTTAGACTGGTTTTATTACCTCCTGTATGGCTATGGTAAACAAAAGAAGAGGATGATGGAATATTCCCTCCAGCTTCTAGCATCGTAGAGCTTCTGCTAGAAGCCTTCCGTATGTAGATGCTTTCTTCAGGGTGTTTTTAATTGTTACTCAGGGACAGAATTTGCTGGCTCAATCCTTCATGTTCTAGTAGGCAAAGTAGAGGGCTCCAGTCCCCAAGCAGGGGTCTGGGGAATCCCTCTCTGAGACATCATTGTATGAGGATGCCCTGATGTCCCTGTCCTTGCCTGCTATTAATCTTCCTTGCTTCTGACATAAATTGATACATTTCTTTGTTTATTGGCTGTCTCTCATCTCCCCACAAGAAGCTAAGCTCCCTTTGAGCAGGAACTTGGTCTAGTATGTCCAATGCTGCATCCTCAGAACCTACAACAAGGCCTGGCACAGAGCAGAAAGATGCTCAGCAAGTATTTGTAGAGTGAATGAATGAAAAAATGGATAAACAAACCTGTCAATTTCCAGGCAGATTTAATGGGGCTCTGTCACTCTGCATCATCCTGAGGTGGTATATGTCCATAGACTTTGGCATTTCCTCATTTTCTTAATTCACAGCACCTGGCACACAGAAAATGTATAATAAATGTCATATAAACAAATGAATACATAAAAGAATGAATGAATGAACAAAGAAACAATAAGACATCTTGGCTCTGAATCTTAGAGGTACTGAGTGTGTCAACAAGGCTCAATTTTAACCATTTCATGATGCTTTCTTTCTCTTTTTAAAAGTAATCTCTACATTCAACATGGGGCTCAAACTCACAATCCCAAGATCAAGAGTCGTATGCTCTACTGACCTAGCTCGCCAAACTCCCCAATGCTTTCTTTTTCTCAACCATCATTGTATTTAGAGGTAGTATCCCACTGACTCCCAAGTTGGTATAAGCCTACTGTCTCCCTAAGTGACTGGAAGTCCAACAATGGTGAACTGTTTCTGGTAGTTCTTTTATGATGGCTCCAGTGAAAATCAGGAGAGGTTCATTTGTGAACACTCCTCTTGGGAAGATGGACCAAAGCAACTGAGTCTTCTCTCACAGTTGCCAGAGTAGTTAAGCACTTAATAAATCCTTCTTCGGTGACAGCAGCCTTGTGATGGCCAACCTCAGAGATAGTGGATGGAGGCTTCCTTGTGAAACACCTCCAGAATATTAAGCCCTGGTTTGGAATCTACATCTTGGAGCTCTAAGCAATACTATGCCGTCTGATGGAAGACACACAGATTTATTCCCCACACAGGCCATATCTCCAGCCTGTTAGAGGTGCTTCAGTCCATTCGTTACAGGCAGTGGAGCTGTGGTGCCTCTCTGCCTCTCCCTCGGGAGGTTTAATTGACTGGGGGGCTGTGCTGGGATGTCAGAGGCTGCCACACTGGATAGTGAAAACCAAGGCTAGTGAATCTGACCACAAGGGCAGCAAACCAGACAGGCCTGTGGACACAGAGGGAAATAATGGGCATTCCATTCTCCCTTTCTTCCCACCTCCTCTTGGTCCCTCCATCACTAACTGCACCTGTCCCAGGGCAGCCAGAGTTGGGAACAGCTGGAGAACCCTGGTGTGTTTTTTATTTTGTTTTCAAGACACTTCCCTAAATTCACTCCAAATTTACTTCTTTTTTCTTTTCCACCAACTTTTAATTTAAATTCTGGCAAGCTAACATACAGTGCAATATTAGCTTCAGGTATAGAATACAGTGATTCGTCCCTTATATACAACACTCAGTACTCATCAGTGCAAGTACCCTCCTTAATTATCTTTTGTAATGCTCATCAGCATGGATAATGCATCATTCCCAGGAAATCCCACGGCACTGCTTTTCCTTTGAACACATCTCATTGGTGTGGTATCATGGAAAGAGCTCAGAACTAGTCATCAAGGAACTGGTCCTGACCCTACTGTGACCTGACTTATGGTCTAGGAAAGTCACTTCCGTTCTCTGGATTTCAATTTCCTTATCTGTAAAATGAAGGGATTGGATATGGTGATTCCTGAGATCCCTTCCTGTTCCAGAAGACATTTATTGCTTACTCTCTGCAGTTGAAGCCAGGCCTCTCAGCAATGCAGAGATGGAGGAAGGTCCTGTGTCTCAGAATTTTGCAGAGATGGCATTGCAGTCCTGCGATTCTGTTTTCAGAATTTTCCATCTTCAAAAGCCTTTTTGTTTAAAACAAACTCAGCTGGAATTGCTTCATGAAGCAATAATGGAGGGGAAAAGAAATGGCAATTCATTGGGTACCAGTTGAATACCTGCAAGCTAAATGTGCACTTTGTATAAACAGTATCACATTTAATGACTATGGTATATTATAAAGAAGATATATTGATCCCCATTTACACATAGCGAGGCCAAGAGGGATGAAATAATTTTCCCAACATTTTACACCTGGGAGGTTGCAGATTCAAATCTAAAAATGGAAATCAGTTCTGTTTGAGACTAAACCCCCAGGTTTTTCATGCCCATCTTGCTGTCACCCAAAACAAAGACTGTAGGACATGACCCATGGAAAGGAAGATTATTGGCTGCTGGAAATTCATGGTGGAATTGGAAACTGATTAAGTCTCAATGAAACATTAAACCAAATAAATACCTACTGAGTATTCGCTGAGTTGCTGAGTGTTTAGTGAGTTCCTATGAACCACAGGCTAGCTAGGAGCAAAGCGGGGAGACGTCCCCTATATAGCCAGATGTTGTTGGACTCCTAATGCCTTTCCTTGGACCACAGGTCATTTGAGATCCAGGCCACATTCCCAAAGGACTCCCTGCTCTCCATCCTGATCTACGACCATGACATGATAGGGACAGATGACCTAATTGGGGAGACCAAGATTGACCTGGAAAACCGTTTCTACAGCAGACACCGAGCCATTTGTGGCTTGCAGAGCCAGTATGAGATGTAAGTTCTTCCTGCAAGGGGCAGGGGAGGGGGACACAGCTGGGTCCGGCCAAAGCTCAGCTTGAATGTCTCAGAGGGGTTCCACCTCAGCAGAGCTGGTTTGGGAAACCATGTGCTGCCCTTGAGGGTGGTTGGGGCTGGGGAGGCAGCACTGATTTAGAACCCAGGGGAGGTTCTTCAAGAGTCAAGAGCTGAATCAACATGTTCACTCAATCAGCTGGGCCTGGTGGGCAGAGTTGCAGGTGAAGAATGATATTAGAGGAAGAATAATAGAACACAAATGCCAATATCCCAGTTAAGTGTAACGAACATTCATGAGTGCTTATGATATACCAGACACTGTATCTCATTCAGTTCTCTCAAAGCCCATTGAGGTGTTATCCCTACCTTACCATTAGGGAGGAATGGACCAGCTCTCACTCTTTACAATGATTTTAGACTCTACTTCATTAAAAATTTTTTTTTCAAAAAATTTTATTCACATATTTGAGAGAGAGAGAGAGATTGAAAGAGAGAGCATGCACATGAGCAAAAGGAAAGGCAGAGGGAAAGGGAGAAGCAGACTCACCACTGAGCAGGGAGCCCAATGAAGGACCCTCAGATCAGGACCTGAGCCAGACACTTAACCGACTGAGCCATCCAGGTGCCTCTCTGCTTTATTTTATTTTATTTTATTTTATTTTATTTTATTTTATTTTATTTATTTATATATTTTTAAGATAGATTTATTTATTTATTTATTTATTTATTTATTTATTTATTTATGAGAGACAGAGAGAGAGAGAGAGGCAGAGATATAGACAGAGGGAGAAGCAGGCTCCATGCAGGGAGCCTGACGTGGGACTCAATCCCAGGTCTCCAGGATCACGCCCTGGGCTGAAGGCGGCACTAAACCACTGGGCCACCCGGGCTGTCCTGCTTTATTTTAAAATACAGACTACGAGCTTAATTTTTTAAGTGTGTTTTATCTTAAGAAAAATCTTAAGAATTTCAGCCAGAAAAATATAAGAACATTCATTAGATTTCCATGGTGTAATTTTAGAAATGTTTTTCTTGAATGTAAAATAATATATATTCATTGCAGAAAATTGAGAAAATACTGAAAGTACAAAATTATGCTCAAATTATTCCACCCAGACATAATTTATGTAAAAAATTAACTATTTCATTTTAGTATCTTTCCTATGTTGTTTTTCCCTGAAGTTGGCCTCACACTATCCATGTCATTTTATAAGCTGCTAGTGGCATCTACTCTTGTATCTTAAGCATTCTGTAGGGTCTTTAACTATTTTTTAAAATCATTATTTTTTTAATATTTAATGTATTTATTCATGAGAGACACAGAGAGAGAGAGAGGTAGAAACGCAGGCAGAGGGAGAAGCAGGCTCCATACAGGGAGCCTGACGTGGGACTCGATCCCGGGTCTTCAGGATCATGTCCTGGGCTGGAGGCAGGCACCAAACTGCTGAGCCACCCAGGGACCCCCGAAATCATTATTTTGATAGCCTAGAAATCCAGTTCAGTTTTGGGCCCTTGTAAACCCTGAGGTATTTACAATCCCAAGTACCTGAAAAGGTGCCATTCAGAGAATGATTAGTTGTTCTCCCTCTGAAATCAGGAAAGGAAGCCACAGGCCAAGATGGTGCCTCTTCTGTTCCTGACAGTGGAACCACCAAGAAGCAGAAGAGATGGCTCTTCTGTAAGGGACAGAACAAAAGTACACAAGAACCTCGTGCAAAGAAATCCAAACAGAATGCAGATGGCTGACTGCCAAAGCGTAGTTTGGGAGGGGAAGCAAGGAGCAACTACTTAATGAGGACAGGGTTTTCTTTTCGGGTGATGAAAAGTTTGGGGAACTAGGTAGGGGTAGTGGTAGTACAAGATTATGAATGTACTACATGCCACTGAATTGGTCCATTTTATATTTATGTGAATGCCACTTCAGTTTTTTTTAAGGTACATGTCTTAAAAAACACAACCAAACAAAAACTATCTGCAAAGGATTTTTATGTCAAGCTGCTCAGAAGTCCTGCCTTTCATACAAGTATGCAAATGCAGAGGTATGAACCAGAAAAGAGAGAAAACAAAACAACGAATATTACCCCAAGTGCATAGAATATGGCAAGAAATCTGAAGGAAACCACAGATCATACTTAGGTGGTCTTTTTACTAGATACTTTGAGTATGTCCTCCCAGGAGAAGGCAGGCCTCGCCCTACCCATCCTTCCCCTTCTTTTCAGAGAAGGATACAACGCCTGGAGAGACACATCCAAACCCACTGAAATCCTCACAAAGCTCTGCAAAGACAACCAACTGGATGGACCCTACTTTTGTCCTGGGAAGATACAGATAGGAAATCAGGTCTTTTCTGGAAAAACAGTCTTCATGGAGGAGGATACTGGTAACTCCCACAATGTATCCTGCTGACATGCTCTTCTTTCGAAATGCCTGTTTCTGGTGGTATTTGTGGCTGGGGATAGTGGCCATCTATTGTAAACTAATCACGCTCATGGGTAGGAACTTCGGAAAAGTAAGGAGGATAAAGAAAATCACTCAGAATCCCCAAATTCGGAGATAAGCATGCTGCATGCTGGTGTATTTCCACAGTCTGTGTGTGTGTGTCTGATATTTTCATAGACTTGGAAGTGTACCATATATAGTTCTGTATCCTGCCTTTTCTATTTCCAATAGATTGTGATGCTTTTCCTTTGTTCTTTGAGACTGTCATTGATAATACTCCTTTTTATGGTTGTGTCATTTAGTTGCATTCTGTCCATTGTTTTTTGTAGTGACACGATGCCACCTTGAACTTCCTTATACATATTTTTGCATATTTCTGAAATTTCTATAGCATATATCACACAAATGGGATTGTCGTGTTCAAAGGTAGGCAGTAACCTTAAAATGAATATTATATAAAAATAAATAATTGGACACATACCAAATTACCCCAAGAAATAGTATACCGACAACTCTCTTATTTCAGCACCAGGAAGCAGATTTTCCATATAAGCATCAGGGGGATATACCAGGAAGATCCCAGAGAGGCTTTCATAAATTTAGGATGAGAAAAAAAGCCACCTTTACTTTACTTAATGATACAAAACAATTCTCGTAATAACATTCCCGTCCATTTGATGCAAATCAGTAAGTGCAGACCTATAAATATGCAAAACATAGGTTCAGAATTTCTGATGCAAAGCACCCAATTAAGGACATATCACTGGGTGTTTTCACAGTGTTATGGTGATCCCACCACTTTGATGCCTAAATTTCTTTCACCTTGTTATTTTGACCCTAAGAACCTCTTGAAGGTTTTTGCATGTAGAGTAATTGACATTTAGATAAGATATTAATGACCTATTAATGAATTTATCTTGAGAAAAATATTTTTTCACAATATACTTTCTTAGGCCAATTTAATTCCTTGGTCAGTATTCTACATTTCATGATGAAACCATATATATATATATATATATATATATATATATTTTTTTTTTTTTTTTTTTTTTTTTTTGCCCAACAAAAATCTGAAATGATGTTCCTTTCAGTTGGTCAAGAACCAATTAAACTTTATGTTCACAGATTATGTTTACAGATTTTAGTTCACAGATCATGTGTTTATCCCCATCAACTTTTACTGATTGTAATTATTGCTATTGGGAGATTGTGTGTGTGTGTGTGTGTGTGTGTGTGTGTCCTTTTAAAAAAACTGAATTCAACTTCCCTGTGTCAAATTTGGCCATTCTAAACTTTATCAAAAAGATTTGATTTTTTTCCAACATCTTTTGTGTTATTTTTGCAAGTACTTTTTCTATCAGTAGTTTTTATTATGTGTCACCTTCTTTGGTAAGATAACCAATTCGAGAATCTTCCCTATGAGTAGGTGTGTTGGTGGGAAGACCTCCACGAACAGATACTGTGCGAACTTCACTACCTTATTCAGGACCACCCTGGTCCACAATGCCCTCTCCTACTATGGTGTTAGCAGTCTTATAACTCCAGGAAATATATCCTTTCTAGTACCTCAAAGCCAAGCTTGCAGTTCTTAGGCTCTTTAGGAATGAGATTCAAGGGGCAGATGGAGCCCTGAACTCAGACCTTGACTGCTCTCTGGTCTTCTTGTCTCACTTTCAGCTCTCTAAACCTCCTGTCTCCTTCTCATCCTCTCCCCCTACCTCTTTCCATTTTCTTTTTGCCCTTTTTGTCTTTTTTCAGTTTTAATCTCTCCCTGTGCCTCGGTTCATTTAAATTAAACCTTTAAGGGAGCATTTAAAAGTGTGCCTGACAGACCATCACTGTTCCATTACGGGAACCTATATCTGACAAATGTCTTTATTTTTTCTCTTCCCTGCAGAGCAGATGGTGGAGTCTTATGAGCACCTGGCCCTCAGGGTTTTACACTCATGGGAGGATATGCCAGAGGTTGGGTGTAGACTGGTTCCTGAGCACATAGAAAGTCGGCCGCTGTACCACAAGGATAAGCCAGGAATGGAGCAGGTAGTGGCCGAGATGGTTCTGGATCCAGTAGGAGTGTTCATCCCCAAGGAACAGGACTTTATCCCTAAAAGTTAATCTCATGTGCCCTAGAATAGTGGTTCTCAACCAGAGACAATTTTGCCTCCCTGCCCCCGACTTTAGCAATGGCTGGAAATATTTTTGGTTGTCTCAAGTGTGTGGGGGGTGCTACTGGTGTCTAGTGGGTAGAAGTCAGACATACAACCAAACATCCCTTACTGCACAGACAGCCTCCCACACCAAAGAATTATTTAGCCCAAAATGTCAGTAATGTTGAGATTGAGAAATTCTGCCCTAAAGCAAGAGTTGGGTTTAGTGCTTTTTGCCTTTTTAATGGATTTGAGTTATCACACTCTTTTGAAAGAATGCTGATATTTGAGAAACTTCAAAACCCATCTGACATGCCCCAGACCTTGTCCAAAATCTATCAGTAACCCCACAGCCCATTAGTTTCCCCAGAGAAGCAATAGATGGTGACTTATTTTGAAGAACTGGCAAGAGGAAGCTCTGTGGAAAAAAAACCAGAGATCCGGGTTATGAGTTAGAAGGGAAGATCAACTTTATTAAGAGCCTTCCTGATACATACTTATTAATTATATTACATAATTAATAGTATGTAATATTATTCATCTTAATATAATTAATATGCAATATTAATAATATGTACTAGACTCTTTATGTAGGTTATCTCACCTAGTTAGGATCACTATAAATTTGTTTATCCAAATGATGGCCATTTTGAGAATGAAAGAGGTTGCTGTTAATAACTAAGCTGGTACAAAGGGCACCACCAGAATTTTCCTAGACAAAGAGGCGTGTATGGGTCACCTTACCTTTATTTCCTTATACAGCCTCATTGTGTACTTACTATGATCCTTCTAAGATGAAGAAATTGAGGTTCAAAGAATTAAAGTAACTTGCTCAAAGTTACTCAGCTATTAAGTAGTAGAGCAGGATTTCACCCAGGCTGTTTGAGTCTTAGTCCTATCCCAGCTCTGGACTCATTCACTGTGTTGCTTGGGCAAAACACATGAGCTTGACTTTGATGGAGCAGGAACACCCACACTGCCATCTCAGCAGTGGTGGGCTATAAAACTAGTGATAGCATGTGTGGGAGAGTGCCTTGAAAGAATAAGCTTTTATCAGATATAGAAGCCTGTGATTGGTTCCTGAAGTTTACTACCAGATGTTTAAAATCATTTGGTTACTGGTATCCATCATTTTGCCATGTGGCTCTTTGGTTACAAGTGAACGTTAAGGTCTCCTTAGAGACCCTAGAATTGTAACCTCCATTAATTGGTTCTTCTCTTCCCAAATACTAAACGTTTTGCTTACATTGTCCCTTCCCCAAGAAAGCCATTTTCTTTTCTAGCCAAAGCCACTCCTTTACCCAATCCTACAGATCCTCCCTTCTCTGTTGAAAATGCCACTTCCTTCATAGGAAATCTCCCCTTACCATCCCAGCCCTCTTGATCACTCACCTTTGTCCGAGCTGATAGAATACTGAGAATGTATATAACACAGCTGAGCATTAAATCCACTGGGCCTTCTCCCCACATGGGCACTCAGATCCCTTACAACAAGGTAAATTCTGATGTATGGAGTTCAAAGCAATGGATGGGAGGCCTCATTCTGCTACTAATTAGCCACAGGACTCATATCATTTCTTTGCCTGCTCTAAGCCTTGGATTTTTTTTTTAATGTTTAATACAGAAATGTAGCTGGGGTAAGCATGTATGGAGATAATGATGTTAAAGCACAATGGAAACAATGACGCACGATACCTCTGACAGACAGCATTATCTTTTTAATCCTTAGGAGTTTATAGAAAAAGCAGAGTCTCTGGAGTCAACAGACAAGGGTTCAATCCAGACTCTGCTACATATTGCCTCTGTAAGCACGGGCAAGATGTTTCCTCATCTGTCAAGTAGAAATAATAACATCTACCCATTGGGGATATTGGAAGAATTCATGTAATGTTTTGTCGAGTGCATTGCACTGTGTCTACCCATAGTAGGTGCTCAATAAGGATTTGCCTGCCCTTCACCTGCTCTTAACATATGCTCTAATTCTTAATAAAAATGTAAGTTTTATTTTTGTCAACAAATATCCTAAGCATGTATAATAAGAACAATATACATATGATAAGATATGATATATAATTAACATTTATTTCTAGTAAAGGGATCTGTTAAAACCATGAATGAGAAGTTGCCCATATGACACCCCACCAAAGTTAAAGGATATCTTCTTTTTTTAACAAGGGCCGCCTGCAGATGTGGGTGGACATGTTTCCCAAAGATATGCCTCAACCTGGACCACCTGTTGACATTTCACCAAGGCAACCAAGAGGGTACGTCAGCTGCAACCCAGCTTTCAAGGAAAGAGACTATGGTAGCCTACCAAAAGATCTTGACATTTGATAAATTATATTGATTGTTGTGTTGTAACAGCAGTTACATTGATCAGTCAACACTTGATAATCACATTTCACTTTCCATCTGGCTATTTACCACAGGGATGAGTGGTAATAATGGTAGCAGTGGTGATGGTTGAAATGCTGGCCTCTGCTTTACATAGGGGTCACTGTGCCTCAGCATTTTCCAACATTCTGAAAACTTTCAGCTAATGGAAGCAATTTCTGCTCAGAAAACTTCATGTCCTTGGTGATTCCAGCTGGGACACTTGGTTTTGATGGAACCAAGATCCTGAGTGTTGATATTTTTGAACTTGGTCAAGTTGAGGAGGCCTATTGACTCACAGTAATACCAGAATCCCATAGACACCAGCTGACTCGGCTTTCAAGGTCGTCAACCTAATGCTGCCTTCTCTTATCCCAGGTACGAACTGAGAGTAACCATCTGGAACACTGAAGATGTCATTTTAGAGGATGAGAATATCTTCACAGGACAAAAATCAAGTGATATTTATGTTAAAGGGTAAGGTCATCAACATCTCCCCTCCTCCCCTCTTTGACCCCTAGCCAAACGTATGCCTCATGGAAGATACTCCACCCACTTCCTACAGAAAGAGTCCATCTAGTCACCTTATTAGATAAAGTCACTTCCTTTTTTTTATTTTTTTTTATTTTTTTATTTATGATAGGCACACAGTGAGAGAGAGAGAGAGGCAGAGACACAGGCAGAGGGAGAAGCAGGCTCCATGCACCGGGAGCCTGACGTGGGATTCGATCCCAGGTCTCCAGGATCGCGCCCTGGGCCAAAGGCAGGCACTAAACCTCTGCGCCACCCAGGGATCCCGATAAAGTCACTTCCTTTGTCAAATACTATTCAGTCATTTTGCTAAGAATTATTATCTTATGAAAATATTTTTGTGAGAAAATCGTACTTTTTAAAAGATTTTATTTATTTATTCATAAGAGACAAAGAGAGCAAGAAGCAGAGACATAGGCAAAGGGAGAAGCAGGCTCCCTGCAAGGAACCCGATGAGGGACTGATCCCAGACTCCAGGATCACGCCCTGAGCCTAAGGCAGATGCTCAACTGCTGAGCCACCCAGGCATCCCTGTGAGGAAATCTTATTTTTTTTTTTTTTTTTTTTTGGGGGTTCTAGATTTATTAATGTTGGTGATAAGGAGTAAGACCTATTTACACTCCTCTCCCTGGCATTTATTTATTTATTTATTTATTTATTTATTTTTTTTTTTTTATTGGTGTTCAATTTACTAACATACAGAATAACACCCAGTGCCCGTCACCCATTCACTCCCACCCCCGGCCCTCCTCCCCTTCTACCACCCCTAGTTCGTTTCCCAGAGTTAGCAGTCTTTACGTTCTGTCTCCCGAGGAAATCTTATTATGTAAACATCTCTTTCAGTTAAATGTATACCTAAGCTTCTTGAGTGACATTCAAAATACCTTTACACCTGAAGCATGTAGAGACATAGTGTAACTGATGAGAGATTCATTAAGAAGATTATAAGGCTAATACAAAGCTAAAAGTTGCACCTTCCCCTTTGCTAGTTTTACTGATAGGAAAGATGCCAACCTAGGACTCAGGAAACTACACGTGCTTGTGCTCTCTCTCTCTCTCTTTCTCCCTCTCTCAGCTGTGACACAAATGCCTTGGTAAGCTTCCCTCAAGCCCCTAGGCATGGAGGCAGATGAGGTGGTAGAGAATCAGAAGCGAAAGTGATTCAAAGATGTCCCGGGGTAAAACCCATTTCAGAAGTAGTGAGCTCATCTCAGCCTCATTTTAGTATCTCTTTGCCTTCCCCAAACAAGGAACCTTCTTCACTGGCTCCATTTCTAATATGCCATTGATTCTTGTCCATTTTGCTTCCCAAATAGCTGTCATCACTGTCCCTTTCCATCCTCACCATTCCGCCACCATAGTCTTTCTCTCCATCATTTCTTGCTGAGGCCACTGAAGTACCAATACCATGTGGATCGGCCTCTTTGTATTCACTCTTGCCTCCTACAACTTGTTCTTTACGCTGAAACATGGGTTATCCTTTCAAAATACAATCTGATCAAGTAAGTCCTGTACTTTAAACCTTTAATGACATCCTATTTTCTCTGGACACAGATTCAGATCCCTAATATATTCTAAAATATCCCATCTGACTGTCCCCTCCTAGCTCTCCAGCTCCATTTCACTCCTTGTTTTGTGCTCTCTAGTCATGCTAAGCTTCTTTCTCTCATTATAATATGCCACCACAGGGCCTTTGCACATGTCTTCTGGTGACTTCTACCACCTCCTCATCTCTCCATCCCCTGTCTTCTGTGGTAGTATCTCTATGAAGGCAAGGACCATCTCTGTGTGCTTCCATTACTCCTCTAGCAACTAGCTCACTCCTTGCCTCATAACAGATACCACATATATATTGGTTGAGCGAGCACCATCTTTACCTAAATAATTGCATCTGTACGCTAAGTGGTACCACTCCTCTGGGATGAAGAAGGTCTTTATCCTTCCGTGACCTGTGGGGAAGGGATATCTGCTTTCAGAAAACAAGTGGTTTGGAATTACCAGTTAGTTTGAATTAAAAGCACCTATCTTCTCAATAATTCACCAGGGATAAAGTGCTAGGGGAAGATGTATTAATGGTAGCTTACTTTATACTGGAGATGGAGGAGGATAACTAGGTAATACTAAAAGGAAATAACATTATATGTAACTTGGAGTACACAAAGCCCTTTGCAGCTATTACCTCTTGTAATTCTTCAGAGCAACCCTATCAACTAGGTCCTGTCATGGCCTCCATTTGCCAGATGAAATAAAGTCATAGGGCTTCTCCAGGGCTTTCTAGTTAGTAATGACAGAGCCAGGATTACAATCCAGGTGGGTGCAGACAGGCTTATACCCTCCATGCCACTTCGATGCAGGCCTGCTGGGTTTTGAGATACACTCTCAGAACCAGAGAGGAGGGAGCCAACCATAGACTTGAGACTGAGAGTCTAAACCAGGCCAATTGTAGAGGCCCCAGGCTAGTGGGTATCGAGGTGGCCCCAGGGAGAGAGGAAACTGATTACTTTCTCTTCACATTTCCTGAGTCTTCCCTCTTTACTACATGGGGGTTCAGGTCTACCCCAGAACAACTGGAGACATCTCTCGAACCTGGCTTAGAATTAGTCTTGTTTCTGTTTCAGACCCTTTGATTCCTGTTTCTCTCTTTCAGATTCAATGGAAAGAAAGTTCCATCTGAATCTAACTGTATCATAATTTAAAAACTACAATCTGTGACCACACTGAAATGAGTCAAATCACTCTTGATTATAGTGATGCTTGAATAATGTACTCAGGGACTCGGGATGTCTAATTCTTTTTTTGTTTTTTAAGATTTTATTTATTTATTCATGAGAGAGGCACAGAGAGAGGCAGGACATAGGCAGAGGGAGAAGCAGGCTCCCCATAGGGAACCTGATGTAGGACTTGATCCCAGGACCAGGATCATGCCCTGAGGCAGACACTCAACCCCTGAGCCACCCAGGCGCCCTCTAATTCTTTCTCCATCTTTATTCAGGTGGATAAAGGGTCTGGAGGATGACAAGCAGGAAACAGACGTGCATTACAACAGCCTGACTGGTGAGGGGAACTTCAACTGGCGCTTCCTGTTTCCGTTTCAGTATCTCCCAGCTGAGAAGCAAATGGTCATTACCAAGAGGGAGAACATCTTTTCCTTAGAGAAGATGGAGTGTAAGACACCAGCTGTCCTAGTGCTCCAGGTTTGGGATTTTGAAAGGCTGTCCTCGGATGACTTCCTGGGTAAGCCAGTGGCTTCATAAAGTTCATATTAATGTTAGGATTTTGTCCCAGTTTTTGGAGAGCTTGGTCTGATTTAGTTACAAAGATAATAATTTCAGTGCTATTTATGAATAGCAAAAAATTAGAAACACTTCAAACAGCCATTAGTAGGGGATTGGCTGAATAAGTTACGGCGTATCCTTATAGTGGAAGACACATTTTCAAATAGACTTAAATTCATCTTTGCTCTACTGCTAAAAAGCTGTTAAATTGTGAGCTAGTTACTAGTCCCCTCTATGCCTCATTTTTCTTCAGTTATAAAACAGAGATAGTAATATTACATACCTCAGAGAGTGTTTGGAGCTGTACATTTAAAGTACAGCTTCAAATCTAATATAATTTTAAAATTTAACTTAATATAATTAAATATAAAATTAATATAACTTAATATAAAATATAATTTGATTTAATAATTTAAAAATATAAAGTAAAAACACACATAACACTCAATAATGATAGTCCTGTAGCCATTAAAAATATTTGAATATTTAATAAGTTGGATAGTTGTACAGGATGCAATTAAGTGAAAAAAAGAGTATAGAAAAAAAATCCCCTTTCTGCAAAATACATGTTTATATGTATCAGAGTCAGAGATAGAGACAGGTAAAAAAAACAATAACTGACAGGATAAGAACTAATGTGTCGAGCAGTGGACAACTTTTGGGGGATGGCATTATGGAAAACTTTTCCATTAATTTCTGGTTTCTGTACATGTTCTAAATGCTCACTACTAACAAACTATTCTGTAATAGGAAAAGGTTATTAAAGAGAGAGAGATAAAATAAATACTCTCATAGTGTTCTCTTATTCTCCATAATAGTCACTCATTGGAAATACTTTGTTGAGAGCCCACTAAGGTCTTGGAGAGTAACTATGAAGACAGTAAGACTTAGTCCTCCAACTGGAAATGCTTAGGGGACTCAAAGAGAGAGGTGAGTTGGGGGAGAAGCAGGTCCATGATAAGGCACAGGAAAGCTCAGAGAATAGGCACAGAATCCCCGTGCACTCAGGGAGTTCACAAGATGCCCAATAGTGACAACACCTGAAACTGAGGCTTGGAGGTTATATCTTGTAGCCCTGCCCTGTCTTCTACCTGCTACCACACTGGGTACCTTGAGGGCACCAAACATATCTTGGTCATATTGTATCCCTCAAATCCTAGTACATACTAATGATCCAATGTGGTGCTGGTTGAAGGACTAATGAATGAATGAATGAATGAACAGGTGGGTGAATGATTGGTGGTGATGGATACTGAAGCTCTTCCATAACTGTCAAGGGTATCTCTTCACAGGCTCCTTGGAAATGAACCTCAATAGTTTCCCCCGAGCAGCCAAGTCTGCCAAAGATTGCCAACTCACCAAGTTTGAAAATGCAAGTGAGGAGAGCAAGATCTCCATATTCCAGCAAAAGCGTGTGCGGGGCTGGTGGCCTTTTGCTAAAAGCAAGGAACTCACGGTAAGTGGCTGCTGTAGGAGACAGGGCTTGGGGGGGGGTGGGGGGGAAGGTTAGGCAGGCAGGGGACATCATGCTCTTTAAATGAGTCACTTTGTAAACGTCAAGTCAAGTGCCTTGAAGTGACACAGAGCACTTTAGGGCAAAAGTTCTGTTGAGAAGCAAGAATTTTGAAAATGTTATAAATGCATTAAGCTTCTGTGTTTCAGCGTGCTTGATTTAATAGCCATGTCAGGGTGGTTTTCTAACCTCTGGCTTGAATTTGTGCCCTTGGCATTATTTTTTTCCCACATTTCTTGAAATTATGCATTAGGTCTTCACTAATGTACAATTTTAATGGAGCCACTTCATCCCTTCACCCTCAAATGCGGGACTCAATTTTGAAAGTGATCCAGACTTTAAAACTTGGAGAGAGCCATTTCCCCTTCCCCCGCATCGCCAGCCTGGTCTGTACTTTGTGGCACCTGCTGTGGGCGCTCAGTCCTTTTGCAAACATTAGGAAGGAAATTATGCAGCCTTCTGAATATCCCTCCATAAAGGAGGGTGGATGACCCACATGATAGGCAGGGTTGAGGAAAGGGAGTGCATTGGTGGCACCTTTCCATGCTATGTCCTCCGCTTGGTAGAGAGCATATTGTCCCCTCTGCTCCTGCATCCAGTGGCAAAAGCACACCTGGATTGGAACCTTCTGGCCACACCTGGTTCTCTCTCGCTGCTGTAGGGGCCTAATGTATGTGAAAGGCAGGGATTCCTTTTGCACCTGATTGGCCTGACTCCATGGCATCTAGTTTTATTATGTTTTCTGGAAGATTTTCCCTTCTCGTCATTCTCACTTGCACCCCCTCTGATGGACAAGGTTTGGTCGAGAATGAGGCTGCAGGCCTCACAGGCTTAGTACATAACAGCAGCTCAGTCAGTGAATTGATTGATGAATGAATGAACTCAGAAATGAAGTAAGCATGGCCTCTCCCCTCAACCAGCTCAGAGTCCAGTGAGAGGGACAGATGTGTCAACAACCCTGTTGCATGCATCCAATAGTCAACGTATAAGTGACACAGGGAGGAAACAAGAGGAGGGAGAAACCTAATTCTCTCTGAGGGTGTTGAGGAGTCAAGTAGAGCAGAGCAGCATTTTTTCAAGAGCAAAGGATGACAAAAAAAGCATTTTCTAGATGAAGAAGAGGGTGGCTATCTACTTCAAGTAGAAAGAACCCTGAGAGCACAGCATGGAGGCATGATGCATCCCTAAGAGAAGGGCTGATGGCCCGCTGGTCAGAGTTGCCAGAGTTCAGCATGAGGTCAAGAAATGGGGACTGCCAAGTCCTAAAATCCAAATTCATGTCTTTTGACATAATTCCTGTTTCTATAAATTTGACAGTAATTATGTATGCATGATGACATACTGGCAGCCATCATTTATTACATTTTTATAGCCCTTTAGAGTCTGCCAACTATGTTCAGACTTCTGTTTTTTCATTTGATCTTAGTTGACCCTTTATTTCTGTCACATTTCTTTCTTCATTTCATACAACAAATATTTATTGAGCATCCATTAAGTGATAGGCCCTGGGAATAAAATTTGAGTTGTAAGAGACATACGTCTCTGCCAGCATGGAACTTACAGTCCAGCTTCAAAGACAGACAAGTGCAAATGCAGAATCACACATGCACACCAAGAACCCAAATACTTAAAACAAGGGCTGGGGAGGAAACAACGTGCTGAATTAAAGCATATCCAGTGCAGATATTCTCACTCCATAGGGTGGTGGGAGGCCTTTCTGTGACTGTGGAACTTTTGAGTCCTGAAGAATGAGAAGTAGGGAGCCATCAGAGAGAGACAAGAGGAAGTGTGTCACCAAGCAAACACTACAGGCAAAGGCCCTTGGGTAGGGGAGGAATGAAAATACAACGCCCCCTACAACAAGCACATGATGAATGAGGGTGATGCCAATGAAGTGGAAAGGAAACTAGAGCCAAATCACACAGCCCACAGACTCCATGTTGAAGAGTTTGGATTTTATCCTCAAAGCAAGGAAGCCACTGAATGGTCTCCAGCAGGGAGGTGAGGGGATCTGACTCACATAGGAAACACAATCCCTCATTGCTTATGTGGACAATGAGTGGGAGAGGGTCACAATAGAAGAAGGGGAAGAACTAGGTAGAAATGTGGGAAGAAAATGATTAAAATGTGTCTGAAACATAAACCTAGAGAAGAGTATCTTTGGAGAAGGACAGTTGGGTCACTGTGTCAGATGCCCCTGAGTGGTCATAAAAGAAGCAGAGAAGTGTCCTTTGGATTTAGCAATATGGAGGTGACCTTTTGAAAAGTAGTATTGCAAAGGCTCATAGCAGCACTATTCATTAGTGCTGCTATTCACTATTCACTATTCATTCATTCAATAGCAGCACTATCTCCCAAAGTGGAAAATCCAAATATCCATCAACTGATAAATGGATAAATAAAAGATGATATATCCATACGACGGAATATAATTCAGCCATAAAAAGGAATAAAGTGCTGATACAGGCTCCATCATGGATGGACCTTGAAAACATTCAAGTGAAAGAAGCCAGTCACAAAAGACCACATACTATATGATTCCATTTATAGGAAATGTCCAAAATAGGCAACCCCCCAGAAAGTAGATTGGTGGTTGCCAGGTGCTAGAGGGAAGGGAGATGGGGAGTGACTCCTAACAAGTACAGGATGCCTTTTTGGAGTGATAAAAGTCTTCTGGAATTAGACAGTGCTGATGACTGTACAACTTTGTGGATATACTGAAATCTATTGTGCACTGTAAAAGGAGGGACTTTTTTAAAAGATTTTATTTATTTATTCATGATAGACACACACACACACACACACACACACACAGACAGAGACAGAGACACAGGCAGAGGGAGAAACAGGCTCCACACAGGGAGCCCAACATGGGACCCAATCCCGGGACCCCACGATCATGCCCTGGGCCAAAGGCAGGTGCCAAACTGCTGAGCCCCCAGGGATCCCTAAAAGGAGGGACTTTATGTATGGGAATTGTATCTCAATATTTAAAAAGCAGTTCAAAGGGATGGTGAAGACAGGCATAGGCTAGCATACACTGCAAAGTGAGTGGGGAATAAGCTAGTAGAGACATGTGTAGACGCTAAAAGCCTTCATGGTTCCGCCTTTCATTCCTCCTCTCAAACCACACTAGCCATCCTTAGCTATTCTTATCCCCAGCCACTCCCTGTTCCATCCCACACCCCTGCTTTTCCATGGACTGGTACTTCTGCCTGGAATGCCTTGACTCCCATCTTCTCTGGGAAAACTCCTCCCCCTTAAGTATTTTGAGATTCTTTTCAGCAGTCACCTGAATCCTCCCTGATACCGTAGTCTGGATAGGCTGGCTTGCCTTCATGCTTCCATAGCTCTAGTCATACTGATTTATAATTGTCTGTATATGTCATGGTTCTGCTGTGAGTGACCTGAGTCCAGAGAGTGCACTTTCTCTTTCAGTTCCTTTTCTGAATTTTTAGTATCTAACATGGTG
Organism: Canis lupus dingo; assembly: GCF_003254725.2. Taxonomy (NCBI): domain Eukaryota; kingdom Metazoa; phylum Chordata; class Mammalia; order Carnivora; family Canidae; genus Canis; species Canis lupus. Next base: position 22,494,040 of record NC_064255.1, read on the forward strand.
TCTGGCACATAGTACATGCTCAATAAATTTTTACTGAATGGCTCATTAAATTCAGGGACAATTAAGACATTGACCCTACCATCAAAGAGATTATATGATTTCCTTCTCTTTTTATTCGGTGTACTGAGCACATAGGAAGTGTCCAACAAATATTCTTTAAGAACAAACACATCAGCACACATTTATTTATAAGACTGTGTCATGGTAGAAACCAGAGAACAACATGCCAAAGAAATAAGAGAGGGGACAAATAGATTTTAATGGTGGGAGATTCATAGGATACACAGGTTGTTTGGGGACATTTTAAAAAAGATTTTATTTATTTATTCATGAGAGAACAGAAAGAGAGGCGGGGGCAGCCCCAGTGGCACAGCAGTTTAGCACTGCCTGCAGCCCGGGATGTGATCCTGGAGACCCGGGATTGAGTCCTGCGTCGGGCTCCCTTTGTGAAGCCTGCTTCTCCCTCTGCCTGTATCTCTGCCTCTGTGTGTGTGTGTGTGTGTCTATGAATAAATAAAAATAAAAAATAAAAAATAAACTTTATTAAGAAAAAGGAGAGAAAGAGGCAGGGGCATAGGCAGAGGGAGAAGCAGACTCCCTGTGGGGAACCTGATGCGGGACTCGATCCTAGAACCCCAGGATCACAACCTGAGCCAAAGACAGATGCTCAACCACTCAGCCACCCGGGTGCCCCATTTTTTTTAATCAAAAAGAGTATTTTAATAAATCACATGAGCAAGGGTTGTACTTGTTCAACAGAATATTAAATTGATACAACCATGTTAACACATCTTCATACATAATTATCTCTTATACCAAGTCACTATAACCATGTGAGCAAAGTAGTAGACAGCCAATCAAAATACAAAAGCTGGGGATCCCTGGGTGGCGCAGCGGTTTGGCGCCTGCCTTTGGCCCAGGGCGCGATCCTGGAGACCCGGGATCGAATCCCACATCAGGCTCCCGGTGCATGGAGCCTGCTTCTCCCTCTGCCTGTGTCTCTGCCTCTCTCTCTCTCACTGTGTGCCTATCATAAATAAATAAAAAAAATTAAAAAAAAATACAAAAGCTGTAAAACCACAGATGCCTGAACATTAACGTGAATTCACTTTATAATTAGCTCACGGTAAGTATATTTAGCATAGCACATAGTGTGCTTTCCTAGACTGCATTAAGTATTAGGCAGTGGTTAAAACCAAAGGATGTAGACGTAGACAGCTTGGGTTTGAACCCTGTCCTCTCCCGATGAACGGTGTGACATGAAGCAAGTTTCTTAGCCTCTCTGTGCCTCAGTTTCCATATCTATAAAACGGGGATTGATAATAGATACGTATCTTACCAAGTTTTAGCACATAGATGAGTTAATATATGTTAAGTGTTTAGGATCATGAAAGGAAATGAAGACCACCTAGATGCCAACAGGCTGTTTATTTAGAGCTTGCTATGACAAGAGGGTCAGCTGCCATCACTCGGTAGAGATTCAAAGACAGGGGAGTAGGGAAGCTTTATAAAGAAAAAACAAAGAGAAGACTTCAGGTTTGTTCTGATTGGAGGTTGTTGGCAGGCAGAGTAACTAGAGGGGGGCATCCGAAGTGACTGGTTAAGGGAGAGTACTGGAATACTGGGGCGAGGAGCACACAAAATTAGGGACTCAGCCTCAGATAGGCAGCTTGGAGTCCGGCACCCACAGAAACTGGGAGAGAGGGGTGGTCTCTCTCTGGTTGCTTACGTTGCAAAGAGATGGCTCCTGGGTCTTTGGGAAAGGTGGGTCCTGGGTATTGAGACAAAGGACCTATCTAGTATTCAAAGGGATTTAAATGCTCTTCAAAGAGAAACCAAAGGGTTTACGATTACATTTTCTAAAGTGTCCACTCTTACAGAAAGGAGATGGAAATCTCTTCCTTTATTTGCCACCAGAAAAGTTAAGCCTCTTGTTTTTAATCTGGTTTTGTCCTTACACATCCTAAAGGGAAAATGAGAATTTACTTCATCCCCAACTACCTGGCAACCCCCGAATCCCTGGTTTGGCCTGCAGCAGCAGGGGTATAACCCAGCTGACCCTCGTCCATCCTCCTTCTCCTGCCCAAAGGAAGCAGTAACTGCACCAGGGAAGCCAAACCAGTAGCCTTCTCTGGGCTGGCAGCGAGAGGATGAGTTGGATGAGCCAGGAGTAAAGTAGTGTAACGTGAAACCTCAGTCAGGGTCCACCACCTCCTAGTCCTGCCATCTCCAAGTCTCAGTTTCCATGTCTGTATAAGGAATGGGTTGGACTGGGTGCCCCCAAGGTGCCTTTCCAGCACGGACACCCTCTGCTTCCGAGCTCCCACACCGTCCTTCCTGAAGCCAGTAGTCAAGAGGTCACCATCCTGTTCCAGGCACCAGCTGGCCAGCAGGGATTTGCTTACAGCCACTGCTATGTGCCAGGCTTCTATTTAAAGCTGCTTATCTGTACACCCAGGCAGTGCAGTTTAGACATCTGGATCACAGAGCTCCTAGTGTGGAATGTGGCTGGGCTTACAGTCAGTGGAAAATAGCTCCAGGTGAGATTTGCAAAGAACGGGTACCCTCGGGGACAAAGGGAATGTGTATTGAGCAGGTGCTTCATGGGACACATTGCACTTTGCATTTTATATGTATTACCCTATGAAAAGCAACCCTTTAAAGATCACTGCTTTAGAAGATGAAGAACCAGAGGTTTCCTTCACAGGTGAATCCCATAAATTGACTGTTATATAGTCCAGCTAAGTCTCCAGAACATCAGCAACTAAAATTAAAAGGGAAGTTTCTTTTTAACATTTTTAAATTAAAAAAAAATTTTATTGGAGTTCAATTTGCCAACACTTAGCATAACACCCAGTGCACATCCCGCAAAGTGCCCCCTTCAGTGCCCATCACCAGGTCACCCCAACCCCCCACCCACCTCCCTTTCCACTACCCCTTGTTCATTTCCCAGAGTTAGGTGTCTCTCATGTTTTGTCACCCTCACTGATATTTTCACTCATTTTCTCTCCTATCCCTTTATTCCTTTCACTAATTTTTATAATCCCCAAATGAATGAGACCATATAATGTTTGTCCTTCTCCGATTGACTTATTTCACTCAGCATAATACCCTCCAGTTCCATCCACGTTGAAGCAAATGGTGGGTATTTGTCGTTTCTAATGGCTGAGTAATATTCCATTGTATACATAAACCACAGCTTCTTTATCCATTCATCTTTCGATGGACACCGAAGCTCCTTCCACAGTTTGGCTATTGTGGACATTGCCGCTATAAACATCGGGGTGCAGGTGTCCCGGCGTTTCGTTGCATCTGTATCTTTGGGGTAAATCCCCAAAAGTGCAATTGCTGGGTCATAGGGCAGGTCTATTTTTAACTCTTTGAGGAACCTGCACACACTTTTCCAGAGTGGCTGCACCAGTTCCCATTCCCACCAACAGTGCAAGAGGGTTCCCCTTTCTCCATATCCTCTGCAACATTTATTGTTTCCTGCCTTGTTAATTTTCCCCATTCTCACTGGTGTGAGGTGATATCTCATTGTGGTTTTGATTTGTATTTCCCTGATGGCTAGTGATGCGGAGCATTTTCTCATGTGCTTGTTGGCCATGTCTATGTCTTCCTCTGTGAAATTTCTGTTCATGTCTTTTGCCCATTTCATGATTGGATTGTTTGTTTCTTTGGTGTTGAGTTTATTTTTTTTTTTTTGAGAAGAAAGTGATTTTATTTTATTTATTTATTTATTTTAATTTATTTTTTTTTTGTTTTTGTTTTTTTTTCTTTTTCTTTTTTTATTGGTGTTCAATTTACTAACATACAGAATAACACCCAGTGCCCGTCACCCATTCACTCCCACCCCCCGCCCTCCTCCCCTTCTACCACCCCTAGTTCGTTTCCCAGAGTTAGCAGTCTTTACGTTCTGTCTCCCTTTCTGATATTTCCCACACATTTCTTCTCCCTTCCCTTATTTTCCCTTTCACTATTATTTATATTCCCCAAATGAATGAGAACATATAATGTTTGTCCTTCTCCGACTGACTTACTTCACTCAGCATAATACCCTCCGGTTCCATCCACGTTGAAGCAAATGGTGGGTATTTGTCATTTCTAATGGCTGAGTAATATTCCATTGTATACATAAACCACATCTTCTTTATCCATTCATCTTTCGTTGGACACCGAGGCTCCTTCCACAGTTTGGCTATCGTGGCCATTGCTGCTAGAAACATCGGGGTGCAGGTGTCCCGGCGTTTCATTGCATTTGTATCTTTGGGGTAAATCCCCAACAGTGCAATTGCTGGGTCGTAGGGCAGGTCTATTTTTAACTGTTTGAGGAACCTCCACACAGTTTTCCAGAGTGGCTGCACCAGTTCACAGTCCCACCAACAGTGTAAGAGGGTTCCCTTTTCTCCGCATCCTCTCCAACATTTGTTGTTTCCTGCCTTGTTAATTTTCCCCATTCTCACTGGTGTGAGGTGGTATCTCATTGTAGTTTTGATTTGTATTTCCCTGATGGCAAGTGATGCAGAGCATTTTCTCATATGCATGTTGGCCATGTCTATGTCTTCCTCTGTGAGATTTCTCTTCATGTCTTTTGCCCATTTCATGATTGGATTGTTTGTTTCTTTGGTGTTGAGTTTAATAAGTTCTTTATAGATCTTGGAAACTAGCCCTTTATCTGATATGTCATTTGCAAATATATTCTCCCATTCTGTAGGTTGTCTTTGAGTTTTGTTGACTGTATCCTTTGCTGTGCAAAAGCTTCTTATCTTGATGAAGTCCCAATAGTTCATTTTTGCTTTTGTTTCTTTTGCCTTCGTGGATGTATCTTGCAAGAAGTTACTATGGCCGAGTTCAAAAAGGGTGTTGCCTGTGTTCTTCTCTAGGATTTTGATGGAATCTTGTCTCACATTTAGATCTTTCATCCATTTTGAGTTTATCTTTGTGTATGGTGAAAGAGAGTGGTCTAGTTTCATTCTTCTGCATGTGGATGTCCAATTTTCCCAGCACCATTTATTGAAGAGACTGTCTTTCTTCCAATGGATAGTCTTTCCTCCTTTATTGAATATTAGTTGCCCATAAAGTTCAGGGTCCACTTCTGGATTCTCTATTCTGTTCCACTGGTCTATGTGTCTGTTTTTGTGCCAGTACCACACTGTCTTGATGACCACAGCTTTGTAGTACAACCTGAAATCTGGCATTGTGATGCCCCCAGATATGGTTTTCTTTTTTAAAATTCCCCTGGCTATTCGGGGTCTTTTCTGATTCCACACAAATCTTAAAATAATTTGTTCTAACTCTCTGAAGAAAGTCCATGGTATTTTGATAGGGATTGCATTAAACGTGTATATTGCCCTGGGTAACATTGACATTTTCACAATATTAATTCTGCCAATCCATGAGCATGGAATATTTTTCCATCTCTTTGTGTCTTCCTCAATTTCTTTCAGAAGTGTTCTATAGTTTTGAGGGTATAGATCCTTTACATCTTTGGTGAGGTTTATTCCTAGGTATCTTATGCTTTTGGGTGCAATTGTAAATGGGATTGACTCCTTAATTTCTCTTTCTTCAGTCTCATTGTTAGTGTATAGAAATGCCACTGACTTCTGGGCATTGATTTTGTATCCTGCCACGCTACCGAATTGCTGTATGAGTTCTAGCAATCTTGGGGTGGAGACTTTTGGGTTTTCTATGTAGAGTTCATGTCATCGGCGAAGAGGGAGAGTTTGACTTCTTCTTTGCCAATTTGAATGCCTTTAATGTCTTTTTGTTGTCTGATTGCTGAGGCTAGGACTTCCAGTACTATGTTGAACAGCAGTGGTGAGAGTGGACATCCCTGTCTTGTTCCTGATCTTAGGGGAAAGGCTCCTAGTGCTTCCCCATTGAGAATGATATTTGCTGTGGGCTTTTCATAGATGGCTTTTAAGATGTCGAGGAATGTTCCCTCTATCCCTACACTCTGAAGAGTTTTGATCAGGAATGGATGCTGTATTTTGTCAAATGCTTTCTCTGCATCCAATGAGAGGATCATATGGTTCTTGGTTTTTCTCTTGCTGATATGATGAATCACATTGATTGTTTTACGGGTGTTGAACCAGCCTTGTGTCCCAGGGATAAATCCTACTTGGTCATGGTGAATAATTTTCTTAATGTACTCTTGGATCCTATTGGCCAGTATCTTGTTGAGAATTTTTGCATCCATGTTCATCAGGGATATTGGTCTGTAATTCTCCTTTTTGGCGGGGTCTTTGTCTGGCTTTGGAATTAAGGTGATGCTGGCTTCATAGAACGAATTTGGAAGTACTCCATCTCTTTCTATCTTTCCAAACAGCTTTAGGAGAATAGGTATGGTTTCTTCTTTAAACGTTTGATAAAATTCCCCTGGGAAGCCATCTGGCCCTGGACTCTTGTGTCTTGGGAGGTTTTTGATGACTGCTTCAATTTCCTCCCTGGTTATTGGTCTGTTCAGGTTTTCTATTTCTTCCTGTTCCAGTTTTGGTAGTTTGTGGCTTTCCAGGAATGCGTCCATTTCTTCCAGATTGCCTAATTTATTGGCGTATAGCTGTTCATAATATGTTTTTAAAATCGTTTGTATTTGGTGTTGGTAGTGATCTCTCCTTTCTCATTCATGATTTTATTAATTTGAGTCTTCTCTCTCTTCTTTTTAATAAGGCTGGCTAATGGTTTATCTATCTTGTTAATTCTTTCAAAGAACCAACTCCTGGTTTTGTTGATCTGTTCCACAGTTCTTCTGGTCTCGATTTCGTTGAGTTCTGCTCGAATCTTTATTAACTCCCTTCTTCTCTTGGGTGTAGGATCTATTTGCTGTTTTTTCTCTAGCTCCTTTATGTGTAAGGTGAGCTTTTGTATTTGAGTTCTTTCCTGTTTTTGAATGGATGCTTGTATTGCGATGTATTTCCCCCTTAGGACTGCTTTTGCTGCATCCCAAAGATTTTGAACGGTTGTATCTTCATTCTCATTAGTTTCCATGAATCTTTTTAATTCTTCCTTAATTTCCTGGTTGACCCTTTTATCTTTTAGCAGGATGGTCCTTAACCTCCATGTGTTTGAGGTCCTTCCAAACTTCTTGTTGTGATTTAGTTCTAATTTCAAGGCATTATGGTCTGAGAATATGCAGGGGACAATCCCAATCTTTTGGTATCGGTTCAGACCCGATTTGTGACCCAATATGTGGTCTATTCTGGAGAAAGTTCCATGTGCGCTTGAGAAGAATGTGTATTCAGTTGAGTTTGGATGTAAAGTTCTGTAGATATCTGTGAAATCCATCTGGTCCAGTGTATCATTTAAAGCTCTCGTTTCTTTGGAGATGTTTTGCTTAGAAGACCTATCGAGCATAGAAAGAGCTAGATTGAAGTCACCAAGTATAAGTGTATTATTATCTAAGTATTTCTTCACTATGGTTAATAATTGATTTATATATTTGGCAGCTCCCACATTCGGAGCATATATATTGAGGATTGTTAAGTCCTCTTGTTGAATAGATCCTTTAAGTATGATATAGTGTCCCTCTTCATCTCTCACTACAGTCTTTGGGGTAAATTTTAGTTTATCTGATATAAGGATGGCTACCCCTGCTTTCTTTTGAGGACCATTCGAATGGTAAATGGTTCTCCAACCTTTTATTTTCAGGCTGTAGGTGTCCTTCTGTCTAAAATGAGTCTCTTGTAGACAGCAAATAGATGGGTCCTGCTTTTTTATCCAGTCTGAAACCCTGCGCCTTTTGATGGGGTCATTAAGCCCGTTCACATTCAGAGTTACTATTGAGAGATATGAGTTTAGTGTCATCATGATATCTATTCAGTCTTTGTTTTTGTGGACTATTCCACTGAACTTCTTCTTAAAGGGGAATTTTAGGAGTCCCCCTTAAAATTTCTTGCAGAGCTGGTTTGGAGGTCACATATTCTTTTAGTTGCTGCCTGTCTTGGAAGCTCTTTATCTCTCCTTCCATTTTGAATGAGAGCCTTGCTGGATAAAGTATTCTTGGTTGCATGTTCTTCTCCTTTAGGACCCTGAATATATCCTGCCAGCCCTTTCTGGCCTGCCAGGTCTCTGTGGAGAGGTCTGCTGTTACCCTAATACTCCTCCCCATAAAAGTCAGGGATTTCTTGTCTCTTGCTGCTTTAAGGATCTTCTTATCTTTGGAATTTGCAAGCTTCACAATTAAATGTCGAGGTGTTGAACGGTTTTTATTGATTTTAGGAGGGGATCTCTCTATTTCCTGGATCTGAATGCCTGTTTCCCTTCCCAGATTAGGAAAGTTTTCAGCTAGAATTTGTTCAAATACATATTCTGGCCCTCTGTCCCTTTCGGCGCCCTCGGGAACCCCAATTAAACGTAGGTTTTTCTTCCTCAGGCTGTCGTTTATTTCCCTTAATCTATCTTCATGGTCTTTTAATTGTTTGTCTCTTTTTTCCTCAGTTTCCCTCTTTGCTATCAACTTGTCTTCTAGGTCACTCACTCGTTCTTCCACCTCGTTAACCCTCGTCGTTAGGACTTCTAGTTTGGATTGCATCTCATTCAATTGATTTTTAATTTCTGCCTGATTAGCTCTAAATTCTGCAGTCATGAAGTCTCTTGAGTCCTTTATACTTTTTTCTAGAGCCACCAGTAGCTGTATAATAGTGCTTCTGAATTGGCTTTCTGACATTGAATTGTAATCCAGATTTTGTAACTCTGTGGGAGAGAGGACTGTTTCTGATTCTTTCTTTTGAGGTGAGGTTTTCCTTCTAGTCATTTTGCTCAGTGCAGAGTGGCCAAAAGCAAGTTGTATTGGGAAAAAGAGAAAAAGAGAGGAGAGAAAGAAGGAAAGAAAAGAGAAAGAGAAGAAAAAAAAAAAGGGAAGAAAAAGAGAAAAAAAAACGGGAAAAAAAAAAGAAGAAAAAGAGAAAGAAAAAGAAAGGAGAAAAAAAGGGGGTGGGGGAAGGAAACAAATCAAAAAGCAAAACAAAACAAAAACAAAAAACAAACAAACAAACAAAAAAAGAACCACCGGGGAGTATCTTCTGATTCTGTGTACTTTAAGTCCCTTGGCTTCTCCTGGAAGTTGTCCGTCTAGCTGGTGTTCTGGGGGAGGGGCCTGCTGTGCTGATTTTCAGGTGTTAGCAGTTGGGGGAGCTGCTGTGCCCCTGCCTGGTGCAGGGCTCGGTGGGGGTTGTTAACCCCGTGAGGCCGCAGGAGGAACAGCCCCAGTGGCGGGGCAGCTCTGGAAACCTGGATTCAGCTCCGGCAGGAACTCCGTCTGCAGGGCCTGGAGGCTCCGGGGCGGGGCCGCTGATCTGCTCACCTGGGTCAGGAGCGTCCTCGCTGTCCTGGGCCCTCCCGGCCTCTGCCTGTCCCGGGGGAGGCGGGATCCTGGGCTGTGTCCCGGCGCCCTGTGCTCCGGGGCCTGCGCTGGTGGATTCGCGCTCCCGAGCCGCGCAGCCCCCTCCGCGGAGCCGCCGCCCAAGCCCCTCCGAGCTGCTCCGGGTCCCGCCGTGCGCGCTGCAGCCCTTAGGGAGCTCGGCACACTCTCCTGGGCGCGCAGTTGCTCTGTTACTGTCCCAGGGAGCCCGAGGAGATCCTCGCCCTCCTGGGTCCTGCTCCAACTCCCCACGAGCCCCTTTCCCCCCCGGAAGGTCGGTGCAGCTCCTGCTCCTCCGGGACGGGGCTCTCCTGTCCTGGGGACACTCGCCCCGGCCTCAGCCCGGCTCCTCGCGGGGCCCCTCCCCCTTGGAGGCCTTTGTGTCTTTATTTCTTTTTCCCCGTCTTCCTACCTTGATAGAAGCGCGAACTCTTCTCTCTGTAGCATTCCAGCTGGTCTCTCTTTAAATCTCAGGCCGAATTCATAGATTTTCAGGATAATTTGAAGGTTTTCTAGGTAGTTTGGTGGAGACAGGTGATTTGGGGACCCTACTCTTCCGCCATCTTGCTCCTCCCTCCTAATTTATTTTTTTTATTGATGTTCAATTTACTAACATACAGAATAACCCCCAGTGCCCGTCACCCATTCACTCCCACCCCCCGCCCTCCTCCCCTTCTACCACCCCTAGTTCGTTTCCCAGAGTTAGCAGTCTTTACGTTCTGTCTCCCTTTCTGATATTTTTATGCTGAGTGAAGTAAGTCAGTCGGAGAAGGACAAACATTATATGTTCTCATTCATTTGGGGAATATAAATAATAGTCAAAGGGAATATAAGAGAAGGGAGAAGAAATGTGTGGTGTTGAGTTTAATAAGTTCTTTATAGATCTTGGATACTAGCCCTTTATCTGATAGATCATTTGCAAATATCTTCTCCCATTCTGTAGGTTGTCTTTGAGTTTTGTTGACTGTTTCTTTTGCCGTGCAGAAGCTTCTTATCTTGATGAAGTTCCAATAATTCATTTTTGCTTTTGTTTCTCTTGCCTTCGTGGATGTATCTTGCAAGAAATTACTGTGGCCAAGTTCAAAAAGGGTGTTGCCTGTGTTCTCCTCTAGGATTTTGAAGGAATCTTGTCTGACATTTAGATCTTTCATCCATTTTGAGTTTATCTTTGTGTATGGTGAAAGAGAATAGTCTAGTTTCATTCTTCTGCATGCGGATGTCCAATTTTCCCAGCACATTTATTGAAGAGACTGTCTTTTTTCCAGTGGATAGTCTTTCCTGCTTTGTCGAATATTAGTTGACCATAAAATTGAAGGTCCACTTCTGGATTCTCTATTCTGTTCCATTGATCTATGTGTCTGTTTTGCGTCAGTACCACACGGTCTTGATGACCACAGCTTTGTAGTACAACCTGAAATCTGGCATTATGATGCCCCCAGCTATGCTTTTCTTTTTCAATATTCCCCTGGCTATTCGGGGTCTTTTCTGATTCCACACAAATCCTAAGATGATTTGTTCCATCTCTCTGAAGAAAGCCCATTGTATTTTGATAAGGATTGCATTAATTGTGTAAATTGCCCTGGGTAACATTGACATTTTCTCAATATTAATTAAAAGGGAGGTTTCTGTGCTTCCAGTTTAATGTGAAAAACAGTCATCAGTAGCTACTGTGGCTACACACTCATACACCAGGCAGTAAAGTTTTAACAGTGAATAAGACAAATTTCTGGCATGAAGAAGTTCACAGCTTAGCTGAGGACATAGATGGTCTAAATAGTAAGTACGTGGCAAATTCAGATTCTCTAGGAGCAGAGTGGGTAAGTATTTTCACGTGAAGATTATTTAAAGAAAGTGTAGGTAATATACATTTACAGGAAATTAAAAAGACACAAGATTATAGAAGGAAAGAAATAGCACCCACATGCGTACCACCCAAAGCAAACCATTGCTAATGTTTTGGTTATGCCCAATTTGCATAAATTTTGGTTAATTTTGCATAGTAGTGATCATTCCATATTAAACATAGTGCTTCTGTGTGTGGGGGGGTGTTCTAAAGAGCATTTCCCTGTGTTATGTTATCAATGTTATTATCAATCTTTGTATTCTCAAAACAGAAATGCCAGTTTAATCATCGTTTTGTTCCTTAAACATTTATTCACTTAAAAAAGTTAAGATGGAAAAGTTGAAAGAATAGGACAATGGTCAACCATTTTCCACCGTCTAGATTCAACACTTGTTAATATTTTGCTATACTGATTTTGTCTATATATGTGAGTATATGGTCTCACCTCCCCCTGCACACATACTCATTGGCTGAACTGTTTAAGAGTAAACTGTACACAGTCTAAATACTATACCTTGCTAAAAAATAAAAAAGTAATTTTGAGTAAATTTGAGGATCTAATTGGCTTTATTAAACAATTCATGAATAGGGTAGCATCCCATCTAGCAAGTAAAGGGGAACTCCCCCAAGGTAAACAAAAGGAAAGCTTTTAAAGGCAAAAAGAGGGCATAAAGAAAAGAATTTATTAGCAAGGAATGCATTATTTGGGCAAGGTGCTCTCCTAAGAGGAATGAAAGGGTGCCTATATGTAAATTTCCAGGTTGAAATTCCATGTTCGCTGCCTAAAGGTTAAATTAGGGTAGTAGGTATTAAATCTTGGTTTGTTGACATGAGGCCTTAACCTGAGTAACTCCATCATGAGCCTGTGGTCTTCTTTTTAACAATTTCTGAATACTTTAGCACGCATCTCCTAAGAATATGGACACTCTTGTACATAACAACAGAGCCATCATCACATATAAGAATTTAATAATGATTACCTAATCTGATATCCCTACCATATTCATTTCTCATCTATAAGAACGGTACCCTATTACCCTCATATAAAAATATTTTTTTAATTTATTTTTTATTGGTGTTCAATTTACTAACACACAGAATAACCCCCAGTGCCCGTCACCCATTCACTCCCACCCCCCGCCCTCCTCCCCTTCTACCACCCCTAGTTCGTTTCCCAGAGTTAGCAGTCTTTACGTTCTGTCTCCCTTTCTGATATTGCCCACACATTTCTTCTCCCTTCCCTTATATTCCCTTTCACTATTATTTATACTCCCCAAATGAATGAGAACATATAATGTCTGTCCTTCTCCGACTGACTTACTTCACTCAGCATAATACCCTCCAGTTCCATCCACGTTGAAGCAAATGGTGGGTATTTGTCATTTCTAATGGCTGAGTAATATTCCATTGTATACATAAACCACATCTTCTTTATCCATTCATCTTTCGTTGGACACCGAGGCTCCTTCCACAGTTTGGCTATCGTGGCCATTGCTGCTATAAACATCGGGGTGCAGGTGTCCCGGCATTTCACTGCATCTGTATCTTTGGGGTAAATCCCCAGCAGTGCAATTGCTGGGTCGTAGGGCAGGTCTATTTTTAACTCTTTGAGGAACCTCCACACACTTTTCCAGTGTGACTGCACCAGTTCACATTCCCACCAACAGTGTATGAGGGTTCCCTTTTCTCCGCATCCTCTCCAACATTTGTTGTTTCCTGCCTTGTTAATTTGCCCCATTCTCACTGGTGTGAGGTGGTATCTCATTGTGGTTTTGATTTGTATTTCCCTGATGGCAAGTGATGCAGAGCATTTTCTCATATGCATGTTGGCCATGTCTATGTCTTCCTCTGTGAGATTTCTCTTCATGTCTTTTGCCCATTTCATGATTGGATGGTTTGTTTCTTTGGTGTTGAGTTTAATAAGTTCTTTATAGATCTTGGAAACTAGCCCTTTATCTGATATGTCATTTGCAAATATCTTCTCCCATTCTGTAGGTTGTCTTTTAGTTTTGTTGACTGTATCCTTTGCTGTGCAAAAGCTTCTTATCTTGATGAAGTCCCAATAGTTCATTTTTGCTTTTGTTTCTTTTGCCTTCGTGGATGTATCTTGCAAGAAGTTACTGTGGCCGAGTTCAAAAAGGGTGTTGCCTGTGTTCTTCTCTAGGATTTTGATGGAATCTTGTCTCACATTTAGATCTTTCATCCATTTTGAGTTTATCTTTGTGTATGGTGAAAGAGAGTGGTCTAGTTTCATTCCTCTGCATGTGGATGTCCAATTTTCCCAGCACCATTTATTGAAGAGACTGTCTTTCTTCCAATAGATAGTCTTTCCTCCTTTATCGAATATTAGTTGACCATAAAGTTCAGGGTCCACTTCTGGATTCTCTATTCTGTTCCACTGATCTATGTGTCTGTTTTTGTGCCAGTACCACACTGTCTTGATGACCACAGCTTTGTAGTACAACCTGAAATCTGGCATTGTGATGCCCCCAGATATGGTTTTCTTTTTTAAAATTCCCCTGGCTATTCGGGGTCTTTTCTGATTCCACACAAATCTTAAAATAATTTGTTCTAACTCTCTGAAGAAAGTCCATGGTATTTTGATAGGGTTTGCATTAAACGTGTATATGTGCCCTGGGTAACATTGACATTTTCACAATATTAATTCTGCCAATCCATGAGCATGGAATATTTTCCATCTCTTTGTGTCTTCCTCAATTTCTTTCAAGAAGTGTTCTATAGTTTTGAGGGTGTGGATCTTTACATCTTGGTTAGGTTTATTTAGGAATCTTATGCTTTTGAGTGCAATGAAATGGGATTGACTCCTTAATTTCTGCTTTCTTCAGTCTCATTGTTAGTGTATAGAAATGCCACTGATTTCTGGGCATTGAATTGACTTTGCCATATTAATTAAAGGGAGGTTTCTGTGCTTCCAGTTTAATGTGAAAAACAGTCATCGTAGCTACTGTGGCTACACACTCATACACCAGGCAGTAAAGTTTTAACAGTGAATAAGACAAATTTCTGGCATGAAGAAGTTCACAGCTTAGCTGAGGACATGAATGGTCTAAATAGTAAGTACGTGGCAAATTCAGATTCTCTAGGAGCAGAGTGGGTAAGTATTTTCACGTGAAGATTATTTAAAGAAAGTGTAGGTAATATACATTTACAGGAAATTAAAAAAACAAGATTATAGAAGGAAGAGAATAGCACCCACTGCGTACCACCCAAAGCAAACCATTGCTAATGTTTTGGTTATGCCCAATTTGCATAAATTTTGGTTAATTTTGCATAGTAGTGATCATTCCATATTAAACATAGTGCTTCTGTGTGTGGGGGGGGTGTTCTAAAGAGCATTCCCTGTGTTATGTTATCAATGTATTATCAATCTTTGTATTCTCAAAACAGAAATGCCAGTTTAATCATCGTTTGTTCCTAAACATTTATTCACTTAAAAAAGTTAAGATGGAAAAGTTGAAAGAATAGGACAATGGTCAACCATTTCCACCGTCTAGATTCAACACGTGTTCTTTCCTCCTTTATCGAATATTAGTTGACCATAAAGTTCAGGGTCCACTTCTGGATTCTCTATTCTGTTCCACTGATCTATGTGTCTGTTTTTGTGCCAGTACCACACTGTCTTGATGACCACAGCTTTGTAGTACAACCTGAAATCTGGCATTGTGATGCCCCCAGATATGGTTTTCTTTTTTAAAATTCCCCTGGCTATTCGGGGTCTTTTCTGATTCCACACAAATCTTAAAATAATTTGTTCTAACTCTCTGAAGAAAGTCCATGGTATTTTGATAGGGATTGCATTAAACGTGTATATTGCCCTGGGTAACATTGACATTTTCACAATATTAATTCTGCCAATCCATGAGCATGGAATATTTTTCCATCTCTTTGTGTCTTCCTCAATTTCTTTCAGAAGTGTTCTATAGTTTTGAGGGTATAGATCCTTTACATCTTTGGTTAGGTTTATTCCTAGGTATCTTATGCTTTTGAGTGCAATTGTAAATGGGATTGACTCCTTAATTTCTCTTTCTTCAGTCTCATTGTTAGTGTATAGAAATGCCACTGATTTCTGGGCATTGATTTTGTATCCTGCCACGCTACCAAATTGCTGTAGGGATAGAGGGAACATTCCTCGACATCTTAAAAGCCATCTATGAAAAGCCCACAGCAAATATCATTCTCGATGGGGAAGCATTGGGAGCCTTTCCCCTAAGATCAGGAACAAGACAGGGATGTCCACTCTCACCACTGCTATTCAACATAGTACTGGAAGTCCTAGCCTCAGCAATCAGACAACAAAAAGACATTAAAGGCATTCAAATTGGCAAAGAAGAAGTCAAACTCTCCCTCTTCGCCGATGACATGATACTCTACATAGAAAACCCAAAAGTCTCCACCCCAAGATTGCTAGAACTAATACAGCAATTCGGTAGCATGGCAGGATACAAAAATGTATTTTATAGCTGTTTCTTTTTTTCAAAACAAGATTCCGTCATATAGTTCATGAGTTACCTTTGGTTATTTTGTCTCTTTGGTCTATTTTGTTTTAGAATGGTCTTCCACCATTTTTCCCCCTATGATAATACCTATCTGATGAAACTAGCCTGAATTGTCCAGTTGTTTTCTCATGATGTAGCTTATCTATTCTCTGGACCCTGTATTTCTTGTGAACTAGAAGTTAGGTATAACAACATTATCAGGATCAGTTAAGCAGTTTTGGTAAGAATACTTAAGACCTGATCCTGTTTCTTTCATATTGAATTATGGCAGGAGGCACATGCCCTCAGACAGCCTCACTAGGGTGATGCTGTATTTACTCACTTGATCATGTCGGTGACCATGAGGTCTCTTCATTGTAGAGGCACATTTTCCTCTTTGTAATTAACAAGTAACCAGTGGGTGACACTTTGGCACTCTGGGAAATTCCTATCCTGCGACCACTTTTTACCTAATGGTGATCATTAATTATTTCATTGGTGTTGCAAAATGATTTTTCTAATCATTTCTTCCTTCTTTACCTATTCCTCTGTCCTTCTTTCCTGCCATCCATCTATCTCTATCCATTTATCTGCCTGTCATCTAGCTAGCAAGCTATCCATCCATCCATTCATCTATCTATATATCCCCATCATCTATGTCTATCATTCTTTCTCCATCTATTAATAAGAATTTATCGGTTAAAAAGAGCTTCCTCTCAACAAATGGAAATAAATTATGGTCACCATCTCCTCAAAAAAAAAAAAAAGACAAGATAAATGTCTAATTCTCTCTATCAATTACCGCACTGTAGAATCAAGAATGGGTATGAGAGATACCTCCAATGGTGGTAAATGAGATTTTTTTTCTCTTGCATTTTTTCCACAGTATCACTATGGACTTATGGATTTAAAAAATATTTTTTCTAGCTCTGTTCACTGAAAGGACCTAGAAGTAAAAATCACCAAGTAGCAAGAAGACTCCTAGCATCTGGATCCTTATATCTAAATACCGATCTCTCCTGAAAGAACCAAGTGTCTTTGGCTGACTCCAGGTCTAGGACAGATAGAACCCAAGATAAACCTGGGACCTATCATTGTGACAAATAAGACAATTTGAACATCTGACAGAATGACTGATTTGCATATTAAGCTTTCTATGAATTTTGAATTATTTCCTTAATTTATCTGCTCAGAAATGGCATGTCTAGGTCATGCCTAGGTCTAGAGTATAAAAGGTAATACACATACACTTACATGGACATTATGTGTATGCATGCATAATATGTGCGCATATACCTATGTGTGTCCCTCCTCCTAAAAGACTTTGCCAGGGATCCCTGGGTGGCACAGCGGTTTAGCGCCTGCCTTTGGCCCAGGGCGCGATCCTGGAGACCCGGCATCGAATCCCACGTCGGGCTCCCGGTGCATGGAGCCTGCTTCTCCCTCTGCCTGTGTCTCTGCCTCTCTCTCTCTCTCTCTCTCTCTCTCTCTGTGACTATCATAAATAAATTTAAAAAAAAATTTTAAAGACTTTGCCAGCACATATCCCTACCATTGATGTATGAGAATACCTTATACCAGTGAGAGTTGTGTTTTAATAAGCAATAATTATCTCTGAAGGAGGCATATCTGACCTAAAGGACCTATACCCCTCCCCAGAGATCCACTCTCTGAGCATAGTGATGTTCGAAGCCCATTAATAACACACTTAGTGGGGATCCCTGGGTGGCGCAGCAGTTTGGCGCCTGCCTTTGGCCCAGGGCGTGATCCTGGAGACTCGGGATCGAATCCCACATCGGGCTCCCGGTGCATGGAGCCTGCTTCTCCCTCTGCCTGTGTCTCTGCCTCTCTCTCTCTCTCTCTGTGTGTGACTATCATAAAAAAAAAAAAAATAATAACACACTTAGTGCAACAAATCTAGTTCTTTCAGGACCTTCCCTGGTCATTTTCTTCCATCCACAGATGTCATCAGGTTAATAGATAGTCTCTCAAACTGTCCGGGTTTTTTTCTTCTAGCTCTGATTTAATATTACATTTGGAGGATATTATTAGCTTTAAGACCTCACCTTGGTGCTTGGTTGAATATCAATAATTAAAATAAAGCTAGAAACCCTCTGTGTGGAGAGAGATGGAGAGAGGAGTGGTATTTATCAGAATATGTCAGTAAACATTTCCTTGCTGCTGCCTGAGTGCTATCAGAAAAACTGCTTTGCAACCACTCAAGCAAGGCAGTGAGGTAGGGGCAAGGCTCTTCATGGTAATAATCAATGACTCCTGTGCCTAGGGTGGAATTAATTTCATATTCTCTGCTTCCCTTTACTTTGTTTTTTTTTTTTTTTTTTTTTTTTCCTGTGGGAAGTGGGTTTTCCCTGGGTATTTTCTATATGGGCAGATTTTTCCTATCAAATTATGTGTTTCCATCCATGAAATAGTGTGGAAGGTAGCAACTATAAACTCTTAAGACTTTACTATTTACCAGGCACCAGGCTGAGCACTGTATATATGTTATTTTATTTATTTGTCAAAGCAAATCTGTGGGGTGCATGCTATTAACATCTCCAGGACAGAAAGACTGAGGTAACTCACCCAAGGCCACACAGTTAGTAAGAAGTAAAGCCCAGTTTCAAATGCAGATCTTTCTGCACCAAATCCTATTCACCTGACTCTTACCCTATGCTATGCTACATGATAGCAATCCATAAGCTACCCTTGGATGAAAGCCAAAAACATATTATACTGCCAGGGCCATGGCAAGGATTTTGGAGCTTCTCTTGAACATTTCAAAAAAGGTGCATTTCCTCACTGTTAAATGTATAGCTTGCTTCTTTTCTTCCACAAAGACGGGCACCCTGAGTACAGTGAATAGCAGACGATGCGGTTTGGTGTCATAGTATCTCAATACAAATCCTGGTTTTGTAATACAAGTTGGCTAACATCTTCAAGCCTTGTTTTCCTCAGCTATAAAATGGGAATAAAAGTATTGTCCATTTTGCTGGTTGTCAGAAGGTTTAAATGGAATGATGTATGTGTGAAGCACATGCAAGTTGTACAGAACTGTGGCTGAGCTTATTGTCAAGGAGTGGACAACAAAGAAGCAGCTGTGATCCTCTTACTCTGGTCCTAACTTTTGTCCTCTAACATTCTCGAGCTCAGCAATTGGTTAGCAGCCCTTCAGATGGCTTTTTTAAATACAAAGGATTTGGATGAGACTGCTAGCTTATAAATATACTACTCAGTAGAGATTAGGTTATCTCTGGAAGACCTCTGGGAATAAGCCCTTTTTGCATATTGGAAGCCCCTCTGCCATGAGTTGTAGGCTGCCTCTTGGGTTTCTTCCATCCCTCAAGCTTTGCAGGATCTCCTGCCTTTCATGAAACCTAGAAGTTATAGCCATAAGTTGCCTTAAAGCACATCTGACCATTTAACAGGTATGGAATCTGAGGCGAAAGAAGACAAATGCCTTCAAGTGTTAATTATGATGACAATAAGCCAATCATCTCATGTTAGAGTTAGGAAGGTCCTTGCAAATCTTCTAATCTGACTATCTGGCAAATGCATGAATGAGTTGGGAGGCAGCCCGCTATCATGGAAAGAGCATGAGCTTTGGCATCACACAGACCTCAGTTCAAGTTCCAGTTGGATGGCTTACTCCCTGTGTGACCCTGGGGAAGTTATTTAACTTCCCCTCCTTCATTTTTCCATCAAAAAGAGGTGACCTAACTTGCTTGTCGCTATGATTTATTGATAGGTCAATTGAAGGAATGTAGGCAAAGCAGGCATTCAATAAATATTGCAGTTACAGTTAGAGTTATAGTACTGTGACTCCACTGTTGGTAGAGGTGGAGTGGAGTGGACAACAGCTTTATATTCCTTCTTTCCTGATTTCCAAATATTTACTGAGTACTTATATATGTAAGTCATTACCCATAGGGCCAAGATTTGTCAATAGGAATAAGAGACTATATATATATATATATATATATATATATATATATATATATATAAACATTTCTTTAAAAATATGTGTGTAGGGGATCCCTGGTGGCTCAGCGGTTTGGCGCCTGCCTTTGGCCCAGGGTGCGATCCTGGAGTCCCGGGATCGAGTCCCGCGTCGGGCTCCCGGCATGGAGCCTGCTTCTCCCTCCTCCTGTGTTTCTGCCTCTCTCTCTCTCTCTGTGTGTCTATCATAAATAAATAAATAAATCTTAAAAAAATAACAAATAAAAATATGTGTGTATATTTGTGTATGGATAAAATAGAAATAAGAGACTATATATATATATTTTTTAAAAGAATGTTTCTAGACCATAGGACATGTAATGCATTCTTAATTGGGCCAGAATTGTAGTCTAAAGAATGGATGGGACTCCCTAGATTTGAACTCATGACTTCACTGCATTGTAGTAATAAGCCCACTGTATTTCTTTACTAATTCAGACAACCATGCCACTGCGTCTATTCTCTGGCTTCAACCACACCCCAGATACACTGCTCTTTTTCACTTTCTCCCATAATTACATTTTCATGGTTGCCAGCAACCATCTTCTTGTTAAGAAGTCCTAGCTTTTGGGGCATGAATGGATAAGTTAACACAGGCCCATTGGTTCATCAGAACCTTTCATCTTTTCACCAGGATAGGAAATCAGATTATGCCCCATCCACATGTAATTTTAAAAGACAAGCTTTAATGACAATCATCAGTCTAAAATACTTCCGTGATGCTCTAGTCCTCCACCGGTTCTATCCCTCTCCTATTACCTCGAATCTCAATCCATAAAACCAAAGAAGCAGAGAGAGGGCCTTCTTCACCAAGAACTTGAGCTCCAGGAGATCAAGGATCCCATTTTTCTTAATCATTAAGTCCCCAGGATCTAGAATAGTACCCAGCATATAGGGGGTCTCCAAAAGTAGTGAATGAGTGAATGAACAAGAAACAGCAACCCTTACCTTTTGCAGTGGTCCTGTCTCCCCCTTTGAAACCCCAAGGCTTACATCAGTGCTAATAACTGGCACAGCACTCTGAAGAAGCACATGACACCATTTTCAAACCAGAGGGGCTGCTGCTTATTGAAGGAGAAGGAAAGAGGAAGTGCAAGAATAGAAGAATAATTTTGAAGCAATTTGTGGAGACAACAGAAACAAAGAAGGGTGACAGAAAAGCCATTTGGCAAATGTAGGGCCCCACCTACCAATTTCCTCTGGAGAATCACTGGCAGAGAAAAAAGACTGTAGCAGATTCAAAAGGGTTCTATCACTCAGGTAATTAGTACCTTTTCTAATTGCTATTGAGTTTCTATATAATCAGGTTTTGATTGAACGAGTACAGACAAAATAGCACAGGCAACCAAGGACATGTGTGTCTACATATGAGACCTCTTCCTTCATAAAACTCAACAGCAACATCATTTCAGAGCTTTTACAATTGGTCATAAAAAATGGCTTCTCCCAGAACCAAAAAGGTAACAGTTTTTCTCAAAATAAAGCAGCAGGATAGCCAAAATACTCCCTGGCATTCCCCCACACTGTACACTTCTAGAAGGTTAGCATTGCTCCCAGCAGGTCTTCATGACTTAGAAACGGAAACTTTTGTCTTTGTACAGGGCAAGGTTGAAGCCGAGTTCCACTTAGTGACAGCAGAAGAAGCGGAGAAAAATCCTGTTGGAAAAGCCCGGAAAGAGCCAGAGCCCCTGGCCAAGCCCAAGTGAGTGGGGTTGTGGGTAAAAGCATGGGAAAGGCCCTTTGTAGTCGCCGTAGCAGAGGACAGGTTATTTGTCTAGAGGGCCCCTCTGGGAGAACTGAGTCACAAGGAGGCAGCTAGCAGGTACATTCCAATCCAGGTAGCTTTTTGTTGCTAGAATTGAGAAATATTCTCAAAACAATATAGACTGTTTGGAAAATGGAGGGAGGGATCCCTGGGTGGCGCAGCGGTTTGGCGCCTGCCTTAGGCCAAGGGCGCGATCCTGGAGGCCCAGGATCGAATCCCACATCAGGCTCCCGGTGCATGGAGCCTGCTTCTCCCTCTGCCTGTGTCTCTGCCTCTCTCTCTCTCTGTGACTATCATAAATAAATAAAAATTAAAAAAAAGAAAGAAAATGGAGGGAGTACTTTTCTGCAACTGCCACATGAGCATTTCTAGAATAATTTTGTATATTTTCTCTACTTTTTTTTATGTGAATATGAATTCCACGGGAATTTTTCCTACTTGTTTTTGTATCATGCATACAGGATTGTCTTAATGTTTCATTTATCCTGTGCTGCCAAGTTTTGCTTTGTTGCCACAGTGGTCATAATTAGGATTTTTTAAATACCTGTGGAATATTCCATAGACTTGGTGCCCAGAATTGACTTGCTCACCACACTAGAACTGGATATTTAATTTACCTCTACCTTTTTCCATTATTGCAATATGATGAAAATATTTCTCTTTTCTAAGTTATTTATTTATTTATTTATTTATTTATTTATTTAAGATTTTATTTATTTATTCATGAAAGACAAAGAGAGAGAGAGAGACAGAGACATAGGCAGAGGGAGAAGCAGGCTCCATGCAGAGAGCTCGATGTGGGACTCCATCCCGGGTCTCCAGGATCACTCCCTGAGCCAAAGGCAGACACTTAACCTCTGAGCCACCCAGGTGTCCCTAGAAGTTATTACTTTAAAATAAATTCCCAGAAGTAGAATTACTAGAAGAAAGGGTTGCCCAAATCAGCTTAATCTATGGTTATATAAAAATTAAAAAGTAAATATATGTGGATATGAAGTATGTATACAAAATACTCCTTCAAATTGTGTTGGTCTTATCCTTCCTGAGATCCCAAATGTCTCAAGATGAGTGGTCCCTTCTCTACCTACTTTTCAACTAGTGTTAGAAACATAATGGAGGGACACCTGGGTGGCTCAGTGGTTAAGTGTCTGCCTTCAGCACAGACTATGATCCCGGTGTCCTAGAATCCAGTCCCACATCGGGCTCCCCACAGGGGGCCTGCTTCTCCCTCTGCCTTTGTCTCTGCCTCTCTCTCTGTGTCTCTCATGAATAAATAAATAAAGAACCTTAAAAAAAAAAAAGGAACATAATGGATACTGACTTATTCATTATTTCAAAATTACTCGTTAAGCTCCTACAATGTGAACCTACTTAAAAAACAACTACAACACTTTGAAGAACACTGAAGAACTTGTAAGATACAAGTTCTATCTTCTAAGAGCTTCCAATCTGTTTAGGGAAAACACAGACTCATAAAACAGTTAACAGAATATGGAAGACCAGCATGTTAGGTTCAAAAGGGAGCTAACGTCAAGTGATAGATGAGATAGGAACTTGGAAGGAGGGGGATCTTTATGGGCAAGGTGGTCAAGAACGAATTCATGGAAGGAGTGAGGCTTGAGGTGGTCAGGGTTGGACTAACATAGAGCAGTCAGACTCTTGCCCTCCTCCAGACCAAGCTTTAAAATGGTGTAGGAGTCATCACCCAAAATGTTGGATCGCTTCTGCTTCAAGGCAACATGGACTTCTCCCATTCCCAGGCATCCCCTTGTGGGCCTCTAGAAAGAGGGAATAGAAATATTTCCTGAGGTCTGAAGAATCCCATAGATTGGAATCATGGTCCCTTTCCTGATTTTCTCTCGCTTCCCTTGTAGCCGCCCAGATACCTCCTTCTCCTGGTTCGTGAGCCCCTTCAAGTGCCTGTACCACCTCATCTGGAAGAATTACAAAAAATACATCATCATTGGTTTCATTCTGATCATCCTCATCATCTTCCTGGTCCTCTTCATCTATACCTTGCCCGGAGCCATCAGCCGAAAGATCGTCGTGGGCTCCTAAAGAATCATGGAGGACCCAGGCCCCTCCCTGTTCCACTTATTCTCTCTTCTTCCTCATCTCTAAATATTTAAGAGCATGTGCTGTGTGCAGGCACTGTGCTGGGTCCTAAGGAGATGAGCCCAAAAGGTTGAAGAACCAGCCCCTCTAAGGACAGAGCAACCCTTCTTGGAGGAAATGGAAAAGGAGCCTCACCAACCTGCCCCAAACCCTGCCACCACCTTTCAAACTCAAAAGCCTTAAGCCATGTTTTCACCCATGGACAGCATGAAATGATGACTCCTTTGCCTCAGAGTAATCAATGGTGACCTCAAATTGACTTAGGTGAATGTTTTCTTTATGTAATCGGTTTTATTCTGAGAGGTCTAATTCTTGGTCTGAGATTTATTGGAAGCACTTTCTTTTAAATAAAATTTGTACAGCAAATAAACTGAAAACATTTTAGCAAATTGCTAGACATTCAACCTGCCCCATATATTTTAACCTTGTTTAAGCCTTACAGTTTAGAGAACACACTCACTTATTCAGGCTGTGAAACTGGTTTGAAGGAAATTTTTATCACCTAAAATACATCTTTTTGTTGGTTTTCCATTAAAGTCACCACTTATAGAGCATGTTCAATAATAGTAATGAGTTCTGGAGAAATCCATTTGGATTTATGCTCATTAATATAATTCCCAAGTGGGAATTTTATAAATATGAAATATAATTTGTGTATGTGTGTATTAGGGGGGACCCCCATGATACCAGTAGGAACTCTCTTTACCCAGATATGTAAGCCCCACTAAATATGGTGTTCCCATAGATCATGCTATGAATGACCACCATCCTTAGCACAATTCAGCACTTAGCCTTACCACCGTATGTAGTAGGTACTATCATAACTCTTAAGCACAAATTAATGTAAAAAGCAGTCCCAGAAATAATAACCTATGTACTTGTCAGATGGGGTCAAGTTTTTTGTTTTTTGTTTTTTTTTTTTTGTGAAAACCTTTGATTTCAAAGTACACTATCTAGATCCTCCTCCCCATCTAAAGCAGAGAGTGGAAGTGAGGGCTGGTGTTCTCAGTCAAAATAAGAAAACAAAAGAATTAGAGTGTGTGGTCTCATACACAAATAAATATGGCAACCATTTGTTCTTTCAAACATGAGGGGTCATTGGGCAGTATTGAGGAGACTGGGTTGGGGTTCCCTTCTCAACACCAGAAGTACCTGGGCAACGGCTTTCTTTAGATCATCTTGCACATATATAACTCCTCTAAAATGAAGGATATTTACTTTCACATGGAAAGTCATTCTAGAATGTTCCTCGCTGATCAAAATAAGATTGAAGCATGTTCTGTGTGATTTTAGACTCAGTGTTGTTCATTGAATTCTGGTCCTAGGTACTCACTGCCTCGTAACTATAATGCCCTATTTTCCTGAAGTGATGAAAAATAGAGCATTTTTTGGCATTGGCCACGTTCCTAGCAGGATTAGTTACATAAACTGTGCTTATTCTTGCTGTAGAATAACACAGGCACCAGTAATGGTGGAGTCAAAATCACTTGATGGCATGAAATGTATACATTGAGTTCACTGTAAGTAAAAAAATACATGCTAGAAAACTGTATGTACAGCATGATATAAAAAGAAAATATGTATACATGCATAGGTAAAGCCTGGGGGGATATGCCAAAATGTTAATAGTGATTATCTCCAGATAGCAGTATCTTTTTTTTTCTTGTTTTTCCTAAAACTTCTAAAATAAATATGTTATTTTTAATGTAAGAATTTAATAAACATAGATTTAAATGTGTTCATTTAAAAATTTTTATCGAGTGTCTCTTATGTATTGGGCAGTGGGGATGCAGCAGAGATAAGACAAACCTAGCCCCTTCTCCATGGATTTTACATGCTCCTCAAGGTATGGTTTTTACGTTTATTTATGGGGCATCCAAGAAGGGCACTGAGTAAGAAATGTGTTTCATGCATGAGGTTTAAGAAAAAGGACAACATACATCTGTGGTGTCATTTAAGAGGAGATGAACACCATTATTTTAGGATAGAATTAGAAATAAGGTATTATACTTTCTGCTGGATTCTGAATAGTAAAATGATAAATTTTGACAAAATAATGCATTTTGTTCAAATCCACACACACACAAAAAAGCTAAAAATTGAAAATCCTTCAAAGTTAAATAGAATTCATCGACTTTGCTTTGGTTCCAAAAGATGTCCGAATGCTGAAAAGCCTTTAGCAGAAGTATTTGAAACACTTTCAGATCAGATGGCATCATACGAAATGTGTGAGAAGAAGTGGCAAGCAAGGATAATTTTGGAATCAGCTATGTCTGGTGTTCTATACATAGGTTATCACTTATGGTCCGTCCTGCATGTAAAAAAATAAATAAAATAATGTTCTGGGCCTAATTTTGCAGTCTTGTCCCTAAAGATAATACAGACTAAAAACTTTTTTAAATTAAAAAGCAAAAACCCATTTCCCAAGTTGCTGTGAGTCCCTACTCATGTTCTTGAAAAATATTAAATTTGTTCATTGACAGGTTAGAGTTTTTCTTCCAGCTTAAATCTGTTTCAGAGCAGTTTTATTGTTATTATTATTATTTTACAATATTTGAATCCTTTCCTCCAAACTAAGCAAAAAAAGTCAATACCAGCAACACCACCATCACCAAACGAACAACCCAGAGGAAGATATCCAATTCCATGTCTCCAGTAGTTAAAACATTTGGTAACTTCCTTGCTCTTTCCCTTAAAACACATAACTGGAAATTAAGGGATTGACTTCACAGCTGGGGTCATTGGTATTTATTCATCCAAAGGATAATTATTGAGCTCCAAAGGATATCCAAAGGATAATTATTGATAATTATGAGGAATTATCCTCATTCCTGGTGCTGTGATCAACACTGGCTACACAAAAGTACACAATCATATAAAGTAAATCCCTGCTGTAGTAGAGCGTAGAGTTTCATGAAGAGAAGACATTGATCAAATAATCACATACATAGATAATTACTGACTGAGGAAAGTGTTGGGAATAGAAAGAGCATCTCATGGAGGGCCCACACTCAGTTTGGCAGTCAGGGGGACTTCCTGGGGAAGGAATGGCTGGAGGGAGAAGAAGGATAAGGAAAATGGAAAAGAAGAGCAGTCCTGACAGAGAAGATAGCACATGCAAAGGCCCTGAGGTGTCAGAGAGTGAGGCACAGGAAGGAGTCTGAAAGAGGGTGGGTCTTATAGTAAGAGACAGAGGGTGCAGTGGTGGGGCTGTAAAGTCATGTAAGGTCACATCCTTAAGAGTCTGGGTCTTTGTTTTAAAAGCAATGGGTGGCAAAGGATTTTTAAGCAGTGGAGAGACGTGATTGGATTTTTTTTTTCATGTGAAGTGCAAATTGGAGGTACTCTAGTCCTTCCTACAAGACAGGATAGCTGTTTTCACTCAGTAATGAACTCAGAGGAGGGAAGTGGAGGGATCAAAGATTAGCTCTTTAAAGCTCTAGGGTGGTCTACTAGGGAATTTGAAGTCTAGTATTGACTCAGCTTCATACAAGCTGTGTGACCTGAGGCAGATAACTTCACATCCTTTTCTGTCATGATGGCATTTGTATATACAGTGATGAAAAGGCCATGGCATATTCTGGTGCAAAATTAACATGTTGGTGGATCTGTTCTGTAGAGAGCTTGAAGGGATGGGTTGACCTCAGAGCCAGATTGTGAGGGACTTTGAATGCCGTGCTAAGAAGCTGAACTTTATGTAGCACAAAGTGGGGTCCTCAAGGAGGGTTTGGGCAGAGAAGTCTCAAGAACAGGTCTGCATATTAGAGAAGTTATTCCGTATATGGTGCATTGGATGGATTCATGAGGATGAGATCCAGGGGTGAGGGGGATGTCTTAGGAAGCAGTGGCCAAAACCCTGGAGGAAGGCAAGAACCCGTGCCAGAGATAAGTCCAAGGAGTTGGAGAGGAAAAGCCAAATTATCTAGTATGTTGGTGAGAATCTGTCTACCACCCAGGTGCCTGCCAGAGAGGACAAGGAATTTTGAATACTAGATGCACCATTTCTATCTGGGCAGTTCACTCTGAGTCCTAATTTCTCACCTAATACAAAGGAATCACCACTATTTGACAAGAACCATGAAGTTTGCAGGAAAGGTATGTGAAGACTGTCTCACATGTGCCTGGCATGAAGCCAGTTCTCAAAAGGATTACCCCTAGGGGAACAGGCATCATTTCTATGGGTAGAATCAACAGAATGTGGAGTCTAATTGGATATGGGAAGTGAGGGAAGAGGATCAGACCTATGCTTTAGGAATGTTCTTGCACATAGGCTAAGACACTTCTCAGCCAGGAATACTCCTGAGTGTCTTTGTTTCCTATTGCTGCTGTAACCAATTATAACAAACTCCATGGATTGAATGTATCAGACAGTTCTATCAGTCAGAAGTTCAGAACGGATCACTGAACAAAAAAATCAGAGCTGCCTTCCCTCCTGGAGGCTTTGTGGGGGCGGGGGGGGGGTCCATCTTTCTCCTCGCCTCCTCCCGCTTCTAGAGGCTGTCTGCACTCCTTGGCTCGTGGCTCCTTCTTCCACCTTCAATGTTACATCTCTGTTACATCAGTCTTTCTCCTGTAGTCACAGGCCCCTCTGACTATAGCTGGGCAGGTTCTTGCTTTTGTTTTGTTTTGGTTTTTTTTAGATTTTATTTATTTATTCATGAGAGACACAGAAAGAGAGAGGCAGAGGCACAGGCAGAGGGAGAAGCAGGCTCCCTACAGGGAGCCGGATATGGGACCCGATCCCAGCACTCCAGGATCACGTCCTGAGCGAAAGGCACATGTGCTCAACCACTGCACCATCCAGGCGGCCCAAGGTTCTAGCTTTGAAAGATGCATGAGATTACACTGGACTCACCCAGGCAATCCAGGAAAATCTCCCCCCATCTCAAGGTCCTTAACCACATCTGCAAAGACCCTTTCGCCTTGTAAAGTAACATATTCCCAGGCTCTGGGGATGAGGACGTGAACTTTGTTTTGGGAGTGGGAGGCCTTATTTTGGCTACCACATGAGCATCAGCCAGGCATTGTGATTCGGCCCAATTTGGAAGCCATTTCAGCAGAGCTTTGAAAGCTGGGATGATTACTAATTATGGTACATGAAAGAAGGAGGCTCCGCAGACACTATTCTCTCTGGAACAAGATGTTTCCATTTGTTGTTTAGCCTCTCAAGTGACAAGTGTCTCAGGGAAAAGGAAGGACTGTGCTCCATCCTTCCCTGACTCATTAAAATCCTCTCAAGCATGGTGGATGGATGAAGGGCATTCAGAGCTGGTAGGGGAAAGACTCCCAGTTCCTCCTCCACGATTGCCCTAGGAGTTTCTAGACCGGCCTCTGAAGTTCAGCTTTCCTTGAAGGCAGCACTAGCTCCTCCCAAATTGAGAGATAACACGTGTCTCTGCTCTTCCTCATTTATGAAGGGCCATTTGAGAAAAAAGCATCCTATTTTTCTCTGAATCTCACCAGAAGAAAGAAAATGGGCTTTGGAGGCTGAGATAGTGGCATAGAAGCCAGAGCACAGACATTAGCTGTGTGACCTTGGCCGAGTTGCTCAACAACTCTGAATCTCCTATGTATAAGATGAAGATGATGTCCATCTTGTAGGATTGTGGGAGTTTGGGCAGTGCAGAGTGGTGGCTGGTGGGCCTCTAATGGGGATGAAACTGAGCAGAACATTTTTTTAAGTCCAGTATTTTCTTCTATATCATAGTATCCAAATGAATCATCACTTACTACATGAGTAACAAACACCGAATGTTCCCTGAGTGCTCTTACAGATTACAAAGTAATACATCTGCTTACCCACTCACTCTCCCAAAGGTCCCATTGGGCAGACAAGGAAACAGCTCCAGGGGCTTCGGAGATGACCAAGCTCCTTTGTAGCAGGTCTAAACTCCAAAGCCTCCCCACCTCCCTCCTGTCCCTGTGCACTGTGCTCTCCTAGAGAGGCTGCCTAATGATTGACTCAAGGCGAGTGAGACTGACCCTAGTCAGAAAATTTTTTGATGATTTTTTTAAGGTTCAAACATGCCCCGGGGGTTCAGCCACAACCCCTGAAATATTTCTAGTGTATTTTGCATAACATCATGGATGCAGGTTGGAGTCTCTTTTTCTGCTTACTTAAAGCACTGAGTTTGATGGTGAGAGAATATAAAGGCAGCTCTCCTTCATGCTACCCCAGATCTTTCCCATGTTCTTGTCTCATCTTGCTGCTTCTTGTGGTGAGAATCCCCACACCCCCAATGCAGAAAACGATGCAGACATTTAACTGAGCTCTTTCTAAGTCAGGCATAGAACTTATTTGGAGGTTAGGGATGTGAAGAAACAAGCAGGGTAGAAACTGCTAGCTGCATACCAAATATCCATTTTCTGCTTCCTTTTTGGTAACCGAAGGCCAGCTGTCTGAGGGCAGCAATGTGCTAAGCTCAAGCAGCATGTCATGCCTTGCTCTTAGCGGTAGCCTCGGCTATGTGAGCATAGCTCAGTGGGAAGAGCATACAGGAAATCTCACTAAAGGGAGTTGACTCAGCTGACAAACCCATTGTGCCTTTTCTTCCTCCTTCATCCCACCTGAACTGTAGATGTGATGGCTGGGGCTCCACCAGTTATCTAGGATCTTGAGGCAACCTTGACAGTGGAAGCTGCCATAGGTAGTAGGGCAGAAAGATAGAAGGGGTACAGATCCCTGCTGATTGTGGAGTCACCAAACCATTCCCACAGGGACTATCTCCTAGACCTTTCTACATGAAAGCAAAACTAACCTCTATCTTTCTAAAGCCACAGTTATTTGGGGGTGGTAGTTGTTGCTTTCACCGTTTTATGTCGCTGAACCGAATCCTGATCGAGACAGAGATGCTTTTCTGGACCTTACAGAATTGGCATGTTTTTTTTTTTTTCCCAGTCCCTTATCTGAATCTCTCCACCTCTGGCCAGTGAAGGACCAGGCATCACAAGTCCCTTTGTAAGGATGTATCTTCCTTCAGGTTGGACCTGAAACCCAGGGAGAATTTCATGCCTTGACAAGGCCTCTGCATTTGAGAACCAAATCAAGCAGTGAGCATCTCCAGATGCAAGTTCTCTATTTTCCTTCCTGAGGTCACTTAAATCTCTCTTTTAAAAAACTTTTTCTTATTTTTAATATCAGTGAAACACACATAACCTAAAATTTACCATTTTAACCATTTTTAAGTGGACAGTTTTGTGGCATTAAGTACATTCACCTTGTTCTACAATAATCACCATCCTCTATCTTCAGAACATTTTTCATCTTGCAAAGCTAAAACTCTGTCCCCTTTACCGGATAACTTCCCATGCCCTTCTGCTACCTCCAGCAACCACCATTCTACTTTCTATGAATCTGACAACTCTAAGTACCTCATATGGGTGGAATCATACAGTATGTGCCTTTTGTTTCACTTAGAGTAATGTCTGCAAGGCTCATCCATGTTGTAGCATGTGCCAGGATTCCCTTCCTCTATGAGGCCGAATAACACCCCATTGGATGTGTGCACCACTTTTTGTTTATCCATTCATGGACACTCAGGTTGATTTCACCTGTTGGCTATTGCGAACAATCGCTGCTATAAATGAGTATACAAATATCTCTTCGAGACCTCTTTGAGACCCTACTTTCAATTTTTTTTTTTGAAGAGATAGACACAGTGATGGAATTGTTGGATCATATAGTAATGCAATGTTTAATTTTTTTGAGGAATTACCATACCACTTTCCATAAGGACTGCACCATTTTATCTTCCCACCAGCTGTGGGCAAAGGCTCTACTTTCTCCATATCCTCAACAGTACTTGTTACTTTTCTGTTTCTTTTTTTCTTCCTAAAAGCCAACCTAGTGGGTGTGAAGTGGTATCTCACAGTTTTGATTTGCATTTCCTTAATGATTAGTGATGTTGAGTATCTTTTTGATGCAGGGAGGCCAGTGTGAGGACCCAGAGTGGGGTCCTGCGGGACCGCCAACAGGGTCCGTGGCTTTGCGTGAGGTAGAAAGCAAACACAAGCCAGAGAAAGTGAAAGCAGAGTTTATAGAGTAGCATGCATAACAGCAAATAGTAGACAGAATGTCTGGGAGACTCAGAAAGGAAAAGAGAACAAGTCTCGTCATTGCTTGGGTTTAGGAGTTTATGTTGGAAAGGGGTCCAGGGAACGTGTTCTTTCCGGAAGCCAGGATAGGGCCCAATCAAAGAGGAGAGATGGGTGAGTAATAGGTGTTATTTTATAAATCACTGAAGTAGTGGGTATTGATGCCAGTGTCAACCGAGGTTTGTTCAAAGCTAAATGTCCCAGAACATGTTTGGGATCCGGTTCTTAGACGTTATCAGGTATTCGGGGATCTAGGAGAAACTCAAAGAATGATTAACTCTCTTGCCTCCCCCTTAGATTTTACTCTGATGTAAAATACAGGACATGAGTAAATGAGGGCTAGCAGAGAAACAGCAGAGATGGAATCTTTCTAAACTGGAGTCCCTCTGGCTTTTCTACCTCATTTCACGTGCTTATTGGTCCTTCGTGTATTTTCTTTGGAGAAATGCCTGTTCACATTCTGTGCTCGTTTTTAAGCTGGGTTGTTTGGTTTTTGTTGTTGTTGGGTTTTAGACATCCTCTATACATTCTCGGTATGAATCCTTTATCCGATAGTGACTTGCAATAGTTTCTCTCATTCTGTGGCTTGCCTTTTCACTCTGTTGATGGGATCCTTTGCTAAACAATTTTTAACATTTGATGAAGTCTAACTTGCCTTGCTTTTCTTTTGTTGCCCATGCCTTTGGTGTCATATCCAAGAAATCACAATCATATCCAGTGCCGTGAAGATTTCCACTGAATTTTCTCCTGGGAGTTTTATAGTTGCAGCTCTTATATTTAGGGCTCTGCTACATGTGCAGTTAACTTTTGTATATGGTGTTAGGTAAGGGATTACCATCATTCTTTTGCATGTGGATATCCAGTTTCCCAGCACCATGTGTAGTAATTCTTTCTACATGTGGCTATGATTATTCCCAATTCACAGATCAGAAATTGAGGTGTCATAGAAATTCTATCTGGCTTTAAAACCATCTTCTCTTTCTGTTCCCAGTACAGCCAGGAGTCTGCTGGCTGGCCTTTTCGAAATGCTGTGCTTTACATGACAAAAGCTGTGGCACAGCTTTTTCCCTTTATCCTATTCCCTGATTCCTTCTTGGAATATAGATGTGATGCTTGGAGGTACTGGCACTCATCTCTAGACATAAGGACTGAAGCCAAGGCCAATGCAATGATAGTGCATCAAGAAGCCTTAGTGCCTCACTGCTCCCCTTCAGACTTCCTGCTACACGGGAGAAAACAACCCCCAACCTGTTAGGTTTTCTGTTGCTTGGCAATCAGTAGCAATCCTAACTAGTAGAGATTGGCAAGGTACATGTCTCCAAAACTACAGGGGAAAACACACCCATCTGATTCAAAATGGTGGAGGAAGGGCAGGGCAAGAGGCAGGGACAGGTCAGATTCAGGTGCAGAGTCAGCACAGAAGTCCACAAAAACATAGACTGTGGTGGCCCACGTTCATGAACAACCCCTCTCCCCGTCCCCACCACCAGTACCACTCACATATAAGCAGAGGCCAGGGCCGGGGCAGGAATAAGAGAGAAACTAAAACTTCATGAAAACTCAGGAATTCAGTGACTTGGTCATTTGGCGAATTGGCTTTTAGTAAATTAGCTTTCAGAGAATGGATTTTCATCAAAGTGACTTACAACCTGTGTTTTCAGCTAGAACCACTGTCATTCCCAGGGCTGCCATGCCTTTCACGATAGCCAGAGCTGAGAGGCACAGTGCCCTCCCCCACTGACTGATGCTCAGGAAGGGTCTGGCTGAGGGCTGCTCTGTCCCAGAGCCCTCCGGGCGTCCCAGCCCTGCAGCAACTTTACCTCCCCAGGGTGGGGCACAGATGCAACCCATGTGGGTTTTGCTCATACCCAGCCTCTCCTCGGAGGACTGGAGTTTTGATGCTGGCCAAGCTCAGGGTGCCTGTTCCTCCTCATCCAGTATTAATTCTCTCCCAGAAGGCTCCGCTCCAAAGTCCTCTTAGGAAGAACCCTGTGTAGGTATGAGCCACAATTTTCCAGACAGGCCTCATATGACTGACGCCTAGCTGAGGCTCGAGCTGAGTTCCCAGGTTTCCAGGGCTTGTCTTGCATGTGACAGGAGGTCAGTAGACACTTGTCCAATAAATGATTATAATAATTATTGCCCTCTATGGAGAGCCTACTCTGTGCCTTGGCACTGAGCCAGATTCTTCATTTATATATACCTCAGTTCCCTGAAACTACAGGGAGCCCTCCTTCTAGAAAAAGCAGGAATAAGGGGAATAAAACTGACCTTCAAGAACTATACTATGAGATCATCCTCTGGAGGAAACGGGCCAGTGTGAGAAGCAGGTCAGCTTCAGCTAAAGCTTAGAAATAGGGGGGGAATCCCTGGGATGAAACAAAATAATGTCAATCTTTACCCAAGGCATGGTGTAACGTGGTCATAGTCACCTATTGCTGTTTTTATCCACTCAGGATCACTTGCTTTAGGGGACTATGTCTTTCCCACTTTCAGTCCAGGTGTTCTTAGGTGGGTATAACTACCTCCCTTCCTCAGATATGTATCCCAGATTCAGCCCGTAAGTGTTCAAGCCCAAGGGTGCAGAGATTCAGTGAGTCATTCAGGGTTGCTCATGGAACCCATGCCAAGTGAAGAAGAGTCTTTCCTAGGAATATCACAGCCCCTCACTATATTTGTGTAACAGGGAGGAAAATTTATTGGTAAGTGCCTGCCTGAGGATAAAATCAGCCCTAGAAGAAGGCATCTCAGAGAAGAGAGAGAAAGAGGGAGAAAAAAAAGCAAGCTGGATCCAGCCATGCCTGAAGCACACACCTAACTCTGAGCTTCCTAGTTATTTTAGCCAATATATTTTATATTAAGCTAGTTTGAACTGGATATGAGGACCCAGAGAATTCTTTAGGGAGAAGACATGTTCATGGACTTCACAGACTCTGATCCCACTAGCACAGTCTCTTCTGTGCTTAACAGCTATCACACAGAATCTCTGATTTCCTGGTTCTCCAACCTCAGATCTATCCATCTCCCAGTTTCCTCAACTAGATAAATCCATGTACACATTTGCTAAAATCCTGAGAGCTGTCACTGATTATACTCTTTCCCATATCCACCTAGTTCCATTTATCAGTGATTGTCAATATGGGATAGACACCAAAATGCTCCACACCCTTCTACTCTTCTCTGATTCTTCTACCACCATCATGGCTGGCCTGACTACTGTAAAACCCTCTCAACTGGTGTCCATGTGGCAGCTCTGCACCCTCTGGCCCTGCAGCCTGGGAGACCTTCCCCTGGCCCCTCATACCCCTGCTCATCTGCTTGGGCTTCCCGGCTTCCTTCCTGTTCCTTGACCTTGCCCAGGGTCCCGCAGCCTTTGCCCTTGCAGCTCTGTCTTCCTAGAATATTTGTCTCCTGGCTTCCCCCATGCTTGGTTCATTCTCATTTCTCTGGTCTCAGCTCCTCAGTCATGTCTCTCCTCAGAGGGACTCTTTGGCTTACTTGCTTTGGGCTTGTTTCCGTCGTGGGAATGGCAGCTCCAGGAGGGTAAATGCTACCCCACCCCCACAGTCTCTACAGCAGTGTCTGGCATTGCATGAGTCAGCTCCAGCTCTACCACAAATACCACGGACGGGGGGCTGAACAACAGGAATTAGTTTTCTCACAGTTCTAGAGGCTGGACTTCTGAGAGCAAGATGTCAGCAGGCTGGCAGGGCTGTTTTCGTCTGAGGCCTCTCCCCTTGGCTTGCAGATGGCCATCTTCTCCCTGTGTCCTCATGTGGTCTTCCCTCTATGTCCATCTGTGTCTAAATCTCCTTATAAGGACACAAGTCACACTGGATGAGGGCCACCCAAATGGCCTCATGTTAGCTTAATTACTTACCTCTTTAAAGGCTCTGTCTCCAAATAGAGTCCCACTCTCAGTTCCTGGGGGTTAGGACTTCAACATACGAATTTTGGGGGAAACGATTCAGCCCATAGCAGGCATACAGTATTTATTATGATGTATTTATTACATTAGTGCAAAGTCGGTTTTCTCTGCTTCGCATTCCCTCCAGTAATCTCTTGTTGGAGATTTGGCTTCCTGAGTGACTTGTTGATCCTATCAAATGTGAGCCTTCCAGTCCATGTGACAAATCTATTTTTCATTGTAAACTAATACATCAGAATTCTGGTGTTTGGCTCTGTCTACTGTGCACTTTAATCAGTGTCAGGCAGTCTCCAAGGCCTCTTTACCCTGGCACCAATGACTCCATCCTCAGCCTTCAAAACCAACACTCAAGTCCTGGGATGCAGTGGATGATGGTGGTACCACTGGTGCGGTCTTCCCTGGCTTCATCCCCACCCCTCTTCCCTCATTACTTCTATTTTACAGATGGTCAGAGAGGTTAGGTAAACTATACAGAGTGGCCCAGCTAGACAGTGGTGATAGAATCAGAGTTCCCATCTGGTCTTCTCTGGCCCCAAAGCCTGTGCCTTGTCAAGGTTCTTCCTTCTGCAAATGAATATGCAAACACAAGTGGCTATTGATCACCCAGTTCCCCGGGGTCGCTGATGTCATTCCTCGGTGGGGAAACACTTGCTTCCTTGAAAACAAGAGAGGGAGGATGGCAACAGTGAAACCTGAACAGCCCGACAGAAGCAAGGAGCAGATGGCACCATGGAGCAGTGTCTGGTGGGGCTTCAACTCCAGCCACCCTCCTCACATCTGGGGCCTGAGCCACAGGACCCCAATCTTGACAGCCATACTTTGGCACTCTCCCCAGACCTGGATCTTGCCAGCCAGAGATTCCAGAAAAGAATGAATAAAGAACAGAGAACAGGAGACCATAGGGTCAAATCCTTCTGAAGCAGCTCTTGCCACTTCCCCTGGCCTTCGGCTCCACCGTTGGACCAGGTTTCTATCTCCTCCCATGTTTAGTCTCATTTTGTTGCTTTGCCTCATAAGCCCTGCCAGGACCAGACCCTGGGCCCATGAGGGGGGGATCATACAGCCCCATGATTAAGAAGAAGCCTGGGCATTGACATCACAGAAATCTGACCGAAATCCAGATTCAAGCACTTGCCTTCCTGGTGAGATGTAAGATGGGGTCAGTTGTGTAGGCCAGCTGTGAAGACAAATGTGATCAGAAAGTCAAATTCTTGGGCACCTGGGTAGCTCAGTGGTTGAGAATCTACCTTTGGCTCAGGGCATGACCAGGGTCCCAGGATTGAGTCCTGTATCAGGCTCCTGCAGGGAGCCTGCTTCTCCTTCACCTGTGTCTCTACCTCTTTCACGGTGTCTCTCATGAATAAATAAATAAAAATCTTTTTCAAAAATAAAGTCAAATTCTTGGTACACGGTGATTGCTCAATAAAGAATATTAAAACCTAGACTTGTGGCTTGGGTCTTGTATAATGATCTCTTGGATATTGATAGCTACTTTCAGGAGTTTAATACTCACATGTCTTCCTTCCTTCCTTCCTTCCTTCCTTCCTTCCTTCCTTCCTTCCTTCCTTCCCTCCCTCCCTCCCTTCCTCCCTCCCTTCTTTCTTTTTTTAAGAATATAAGACATTTGTAGACAAGGGTTTGAATTCCAGCTTAACTGCCAACTGCCTTATGTGACCTTGGACAGTGACTTTACCTCTTAAAGATTCAATTTTTTTTTCTGAAAAATAGAAGTAAGAGCTATTATTTAATGAGCCACACACTCTGCTGGAGGGGGCAGGCATTGTATGTAATTTGATTTTCTTAACCCAATTGAGATGAAGATGTTTTTTCCTGATTTAGAGATGAGAGGCTCAGAGCCGGAGGTTACTCCACTAGTATAGAAGAGCTCAGTCAGGATTTGAATCCTGAACTTCCAGGCTTCAAAAGTGCTGCTCTTTTGCCTGTCTCCCCCTCTTCCCCAGGAGGCTGACCATGCTGTCCCTCCCACATGGCTCTGGTGTGAACACAGAGACAGGGGAGGTAATACTGCTTTCTGTATCGTAGAAAGGCAAAGAAAATGCCAGTTGTTATTCCATCTCAGAGGCTGGCTTCACATCCCTTTGGGACCTGTCTCTGAACCCACAACATCTTCAGTGGGAGGAAATTGCCTGTAAAGCCTACTGCACTGTCCCTCAACAGCTTCCTCCTCTGAACCCAGGGATGGTTGCCTTGGGAACCAAGCAATTTTCTTGCTGTCTGCTCTGAAGACAGACTCACTGAGAAAGCTGCCAGAGATGGGCTTCTGTCGGATTATCTGGTGCAGGGGCTATTGACTTTGCTGGTCTAAGACACCTGCTGCTTGGGCAAAAGCCAGGAGGTGTGGGGTGGAAAAAAAGACTTGTAGAAACTCGGGTAGGGACCAAAACTGAAGTCAGGAAGACCATCCAACTGAATCCTGAATCTGAAGGTTACCCAGGGAGAAAAGGAGATGAGAATATGGAATATAGGGAGACCAGAAAGAGGAAGGAGGGTCGAAGAAGTTTAGAGTGGGAGTCGAAATCCAGGGAAATCACTACTATTCTTCAAGGAGGGTAGGAACCATGGGTAGAAGCAGAAGGAGCTGTCAGGATCCTGAGCCTCCCCAGATGGGCAGGTTCAATCTGTCCTTGCCTTTTGTCTCACAACTCTGAGGGAAGGAACTGCAGGATAGGTCAGTTTTCCTTGTTTTTTATAGACTTTATGTTTTTAAAGAGCAATTTTGTGTTCATAGTAGAATCAAGTGGGAAATACGGAATTCTCATGTACCCCTGACTTCACACAGGAACAGCCGCTCCTCCTATCAACACCCCCACCACATTTATTACAACCAATGAACCTTTGCTGACATATCAGTTATCACTCAGAATCCATAGTTTATATTAAGGATTGTTCTTGGTGTTGTACGTTCTACAGGTTTAGACAAATATAGTGACAAATATATTTAGACAAATATAAGTGACATGTCTCCATCATTATAGTATCATATGGAATAGCTTCACTGCCCTAAAAACCCTCTGTGCTCCACTAGTCATCCCATAGAACCACTGCTTTTTTTTTTTTTTACTGTCTTCATGGTTTTGCCTCTTCCAGAATATCATATGGCTGCAATTATAAAGTATATAGCCTTTTCAGCCTTTCCATTCATATAGTAACATGTTTTTAAGGTTCCTCCTTGTCTTTTCATGGCTTAATAGCTCATTTCCTTTTAGCACCAAATAATATTCCATTATCTGGATGTACCACAATTTATTTATCTGTTCACTAACTGAAGGACATCTTTGTTGTCTCCAAGCTTTGGCCATTACAAATAAAGATGCTATAAACCTCCGTGTGTAGGTTTTTGTGCAGATAGGAGCAAATACCAAAGGACACAATAGCTGAATCATATGGTAAGGATATGTTTAGTTTTGTAAGAAACTGCCAGAAATGAGTCAATTTTGATGGTAGGAGTAGACATGAGGGAGCTCCTCAAAAGATGGTGCCTGGTGTCTAGATAAATGGTAGGGTAAAGGAAGGATGGTGGAATCAGAGATGCAAAAGAAGGGCAAGTAGAACATGAAGACAGTAAAGATTGATAAACCTGCTTCACAATTGCCAAGGCTGGGTGTAGTTAGAGACCTCTTCTTTGCCTGACCTTGATTCAGCCTTCACTGAGCCAGAGCTGCCAACTTGAGTCACACCTGCCCTTAGGAAATTCACCAACTGGTTGTAAGAATCACAAATCATTATTCTAATTCACTGCTTTTCCATTTGGCCTCCTCAACAAAGAAAAATGTTTCTTGTATTTCCTATTTCACAGTGACCAACACACCCTGTTCATACTCAGGAATACCAGCTGTGGGTAATAATACAATGAACCAAATTATGCTAAAGGCCATCCTCGCATTCACACCCAAAACTCTGGACTTTTCCTTACTTTAAAGGGATCCATCTGCCAAAGCACTGGTATGCTTGGAGATTGGGACTATAAATTACTCATTTGTGGGGGCACCTGGGTGGCTCAGTCAGTTAAGGGTCCTGAGATCAAGCCCCATGGCAAGCTCCCTGCTGAGTGAGGAGTCTGCTTCTCCCTCTCCCTCTGCTCCTCCCCACAACTCATTCTCTCTCTCTCTCTCTCTCTCTCTCCTCTCTCTAATAACAAATAAAATCTTAAAAAAATTACTCATTTGCCTCCCTTCCAGGCTATAACCAGTTGACGGTAGATGCAAGGATTCATAGACCAGAGAATCAGCTTTATCAATGGCAACAATGTCCCTTTAACTCAGTCTTCTAGTATACCATCCCCTGCCCTTGTCCTGCATGGAAGGTCTATGGACCAGCAGAACAGGACTAACTTATTAATCAATCCACCACTTTGCTTTTTTGCTTTGGGTTCTGCTAAGGAAGACAGAGAATGATGAGCTCATGAGGCTTACTGTGTCTGGGCACAAATCCAACAAGACACAAGAGCCCTGCCATGAATGAGCAGTGACTTGAACACATTAACTTTGCCCAAAAGAGCAATGGCTGAGTGTCAGCCTCTCACCAGCCCTCCAGTGGATGAGTCAGTAATCTTCCTTTCTGCTACTGGGACTGAAGCATTGCCATCATGTGGGATTTTTAATGCTAAAATCAGGAAGTCCCTGGCAAATCAGTTGGTCACATTATATCCTCCTCAAGCCTTAGCATATGTGTTCTCTCTTAACAAGGAACAACAATGGAACAACCATGCGGAGAGAGGAAGAGGAGGGTTTTTCCCTACAGTGGCTCTAGCAGAACCCCCAGGCTGATAAGAACTGGTGTTGTTAGTGCACTACTATGGAGTAGGGGTGAAATTTGGGATGTAAATACAACACCCCCTTACCAGCACTGCTCTCTTGTGTGGTGAGACTACAGGTGATTTTTATGTTCTTTATGGTTTTCTATTTGTTCCAAACTTTCTGCAATAACCATCAGTAGCATGGGAATCAGAAAAAAAAAAGAATTAAATTATAATAGAGCAATAGGAATAAAAAGAGAAAACCAGTAATGTAAATAATAAAACCATTTTTAAAGTGTGACCTTTTGATCATTTTCTCCTGCACCCAGATGGGGTATGTTCTGAGAAGCAAAGATACACTGATCAACTGGAGCAGAACAATGAGGAAAATGAGAAATGTGTTCCAAGTTTACTCAGGATGACCTTAGATTATCCAGTGGTCATATTGCAATTTTTAGGAAGTTTCTGTTCCCCTATTCTTCCCTTCTCAATCATAATCAACTGTAAGTACTGGATTCTCCCAAAACACAAACTATATTACCCTATTCCTCCCCAGATACCTTCTCTAAACTGAAATTGCGATTTAACCCTATGCTCTGTTTAAATAACATTTCGCCTTTTAAGCAAGTATGGCTGAAGATACAAATTTGCTCTATTAGAGATGGATAAGTAGATGGATTTTTGGTCTCAATTCAATTACTTCCTGAATGTATAGCCTTATGTGTCCCCAAGACTCGGGTTTTTCATCCAAAGAGCGTAGCTGGAAGGCACTTTTCTCCCAAGCTTGCATGCCTCTGGGGATCTCCATCAAAATCTATGAGCACAGAATTGCTCTATATACTGCAGAATAGTGTCCAAAGATTTGCAACTACATATCAAGGGATTGACCTTTTTGCCTTAGGGGCCAGGAAACATAGAAACCAATTCAAATGGAAAAGAAAACCATTCATTCATTCATCCATCCATCCATCCATCCATCCATCCATCCATCCAAAAAGCAGTTCCTAATCACCTCTGTGCTTTAGAGACCTAAAGATGAATAGGTCATCTCTAGCCAGGGACCAAGTCTGAGAGGTATACTATTCAGTGGTGCTGTAGGATTCCACACCACCTTCTACCCACTTATCTTCAGCCCTGGAGCCATAATGAGGCCATAATGGGACCATAAGGAGACAAATCTCATTGAAAAGCAAAGCTTCCAACCACATCTCCACTGATGACTGATAGAAACTCGTGTTTTTCTTTCCTTTTACCCAAAGGGAAAAATAAACACTTTAAAAATGATGAAAGCCAAAAAAAAAGAAAATGATGAAAGCCCTTTAATCAGGAGCCTGGACTCAGACCTAGAAAAACCAGACAATTAACACTTGAATTAGCAGAGAGAAAAGATCTTTCCTAAAAAGCTTCCATGGGGCATGCACTGGAGAAGTTGAAAATAAACCCTTTGAAAAACAGAACAGGTGGGTCTCAGCCCCTTCATAACAGTTTATTGCAAACTCTATTTCAAGCTCTATCTTGGAGCAAAGAAGTAATTAAACACACAAAAGTAGATTCACTCAGACGGAGGAACGCCCACTCCCAGAGTACTAGGCCGAGGGCAGACAAGGATGGCTTGCTTTCCCTGGACCAGATCTGCTTCACCATTAGGCAACACTCCATGTAATAAGGTGGCTATTGGAAGCCACCCAGCTCCCCAAATACCACATCCCACTCCAACTTCCTTACGGGTATCTAAAACTCCACCCCACTGTAATTGCATCCTTTTAGGTTAAAATAGTGTCCAATAGTGTCCCTGTTATACAACCAACACCAGGTGTTGGTAAAAGTGGGCAAAATCAGGCAAGTCCAGTTCTAGATATTTGTAGGAAGAAAGGAGGTAGCTGTAAGTTGTTCGAAATGGAGAAGGTTTCTCCAGGATGCCTATAAAGAAAATGCTCAAGCTTGTAGGTTCTCAAACTTTAGTGTGCCTCAGAACCACCTGAAAGGCTTGTAAAACAGACTGTTACCCCATTTACCCCATGCCCCACATATACTTGGCTAGATAAAGAATTCCAGATTCAGGGTGCCTGGGTGGCTCAGTCGGTTAAGCATCTGCCTTCGGCTCGGTTCATGATCTAAGGTCCTGGGATCCAGCACCTCATGGGGCTCCCTGCTCAGTGGGGAGTCTGCTTTTCCCTTTGCCCACTCTTGAGCATGCTTTTCCCTTTGCCCACTCTTGAGCATGCACGCACGTGCGCGCGCGCGCACACACACACACCCTCTTTTTCTCTCTCTCTCTCAAATAAATAAAATCTAAAATCTTAAAAAAAAAAAAGAACTCCAGGTTCAAAGGCACATATCCTTGACACTTTGAGGCTGACCCTCTATTATCTGCTGGTATCTGATGTGGCTGAGATTTCTTTTATTCTAGTATGCTGTTACATAATTTTCTTTTTGATTTTTATTAATTCTATGTGATTGTGACTATTTTTAAAGTATTTTTTAGGGGATCCCTGGGTGGCTCAGTGGTATAGCACCTGCCTTCGGCCCAGGGCGGGATCCTGGAGTCCCTGGATCGAATCCCACATCGGGCTCCTTGCACAGAGCCTGCCTCTCCCTCTACCTCTGTCTCTCTCTCTCTCTCTCAATCTGTGTCTCTCATGAATAAATGAATAAAATCTTTTAAAAAATAATAAAGTATTTTTTTATTATTTCTATGTCTTTTGAAATGAGGGTCATTTTTTTTCCATGCTCAATCTATCATCTTGAGTGAGAAGTCTGAGCACGTGTTTTCAATCCTTTTCAATTCCAGGAAACCAGCCCCAGCACATCTCCAAAAGCCCAGAGATCAATTTGTAAAACTCACATTGTTCAATCTTAGAGAAATAGTTACCATTTCTGGTATCTCTCTGTATTCAGGAAGCATCATATATATGTGGTTTGTCTAGATGCTTCCTGATTCACTTGGCTCAACTTAATATTTAAAGAAGAAAAGAAGGGGAAACAAAGCCACCTGCTTAGGTTCTGATCTGAGGGGAATAATGTATACATTTCCCACTTATCAACCGTACTGTAGCATATGTGTCCC
Source organism: Canis lupus dingo (assembly GCF_003254725.2). Classification (NCBI taxonomy): domain Eukaryota; kingdom Metazoa; phylum Chordata; class Mammalia; order Carnivora; family Canidae; genus Canis; species Canis lupus. Next base: position 22,537,461 of record NC_064255.1, read on the forward strand.
AGGAAAATCAAATCCGTAGCTTACCACCTAGTCTGTTGTTTCATAGGAGCAGGTTGTCATGTCATTTGTAGCTGTATCCTTTGTACCTAGCACAGTGCCTGATATAGAGGGCCATATGCGATCTGTTTATTAACTGAATGAATAACCATAAGGAGTAAGTAGGATGTATGTGATTAAAACTATATCTCACTTGGAAAACTGGGAGTCAGAGTCACAGCCAGGCACCAGAGTTAGGACAAGAACCTTGAATTTCTGACATTAACCCAATTCAGCACATCCCAGGAGAAACAACACAACTTTGCTGATGATTTACTGACTAAACATTTCTCCAAAATGTGTGTTGTTCATATGCGCTCATATGAACACATAAAAGATACTCAATAAGATGCTTGTTAGATTATTATGATGAAATGAATTAGTATAATTAAGTATTCATTTGTTTATTAATAGTTTTGCACTCATGGAACATCCTAGAATTGAATAACAGCATTACAAAACCTCTCTCTGGAAAAATGCACACCTGTACACAAGCACACAAACACGTGAAATTTTGCACCAATTTCAAAAGATTCCCAGAGCTCCTAAGGCTGAGTTAAACCTTAAAAGTCCCTTTCAAAATCTTGAAATATTAGGGCTTAGAAGGGGCTTACAGATGATTGATTTCAATGCCCTCACTTTACAAACACAGAACTGAAGACTAGAGACAGGGAATTTTTGGTAGATTGACTTCAGAGTGCCTTAAGGAAAGGCATTGGGTGTCTCCTGTGCAGAAGTCTCCCTAGGAGCTAGCTGGGGAAAGACAAATACCACCTCCCTTACCTCCCTGAGCTTCCTGGAGGCAGAAGTAACTTACTTTAAGCTTCATAGCCAGTTAGGAAAAGCCCTGAGACCAGAATTTCCCTCCCATTGCCCTTTCTATGACTAGTGCTGCCCCCACAAAGTCTCTTGCTGTGTTTTCCTCTTCATTTTCATTTTCTAAAAAAAAAAAAAAAAAAAAAAGTATTTATTTATTTATTATTTATTTATTTATTTATTTATTTATTTATTTTAGAGGGAGAGAGAGATTGAGCAGGGTTGGTTGGGGGGGCAGATGGCAGAGGGAGAAGGGGAGAGAGAGAGAATCTCAAGTAGACTCCCTGCTGAGTGCAGGGCTCAATCCCAGGGCTCTGAGATCATGACCTGAGCTGAAACCAAGAAGGACGCTCAAAGGACTGAGCTACCCAAGTGCCCCTCCTCTTCTTTTTCTTTTAATTGAAGTCTAGTTGACATACCACATTATATTCGTTTCAGGGGTATAATAGAATGATTCACTATTTGTACATATTGCAAAGTGATCACCATGAAGTCTAGTTAACATCTGTCACCATATCTAGTTACAGAGATTTTTCTTTCGTTGAGATGAGAACTTTTAAGATGTGTTCTCTTAGCAACAGCAGAGTCCCGTCCAACCTTTTCCTCTACCCTCCCAGCCACCTGTTCTCCTCCCATCCTTCCCTCTGGGCTCTGTTCTCATTGACTGCTTTCTTGTATTACATTCTTCTTCTTCTTCTTCTTCTTCTTCTTCTTCTTCTTCTTCTTCTTCTTCTCCTCCTCCTCCTTCTTCTTTTTCTTCCTCTTCTTCTTCTTCTTTTTTTTAAATTTTTATTTATTTATGATAGTCACAGAGAGAGAGAGAGAGAGGCGGAGACATAGGCAGAGAGAGAAGCAGGCTCCATGCACCAGGAGCCCGATATGGGATTTGATCCCGGGTCTCCAGGATCGCGCCCTGGGCCAAAGGCAGGCGCTAAACCACTGTGCCACCCAGGGATCCCTCTTCTTCTTCTTCTTCTTCTTCTTCTCTTCTTCTTCTTCTTCTTCTTCTTCTTCTTCTTCTTCTTCTTCTTCTTCTTCTTCTTCTTCTTCTTCTTCTTCTTCTTCTTCTTCTTCTTCTTCTTCTTCTTCTTCTTCTTCTTCTTCTTCTTTTCTTCTTCTTCTTCTTCTTCTTCTTCTTCTTCTTCTTCTTCTTCTTCTTCAAGATTTTATTTATTTATTCATGAGAGATACAGAGAGAGAGAAGCAGAGACATAGGAAGAGGGAGAAGCAGGCTCTCTATGGGAGACCAAGGCTGGACTGTATCTCAGGACCCCAGGATCATGACCTGAGCCAAAGGCAGCTGCTCAACCACTGAGCCACCCAGGCACCCCACATCCTTCTTTTTTTAACTAAAAATTTCAGCCTATAAAGTGATAGTTACATTAGGATGATCGAAACCAAAAATTACTTGTGTATGTACAGTGTGAGGTTCTCCAACCAAACTCTTTAAATATCAACCAATTAATCAATCGTGAATCTCACTCCTTCCAACCCTGGGGAAACAGCATCATAAATATAACAAGTGGATAGGGCAAGATAAAAGGTGACATAAAATTGTGTACCGAAATGTCATGAGAAGCTTGAGTAAAACTTTATTATACTAAAAAAAATAAATAAAAAAATAAAAAAATAAATGAGATCTGTGGAGAGAGATGGGACCTGAGCAGAACTGAGTTTTGTTGTTGATACCACACTGTGATTAAACCAAATGAATTGACCCTTCTAGATAATAAAAATTGTTAACTGCTTCAGAAATTTAATTACATAATGACTGATGAAACAGATTCATTGCACAGAATTGAAAAAAATCAAATGACAAAAACAAACTCTTATCAGGGTTAACCCCTGCAAGACCCTCCAGAACATACAAAAAACAGATATTTCTGAGTGTTTGGCCATCAGTGGAACCTAGATCTCAGGGCAGGGCAGTAAATTACCAAATTATACCAGCAGTAAGTCATACAGGCTAGATTTCCAGATAATGTATGATGTCTATGAACTGGGTTTTTTAAAATAAATATTAATGGTAAGTTTTGTTTTCAGCAAAACTGACTAGGTTGTGTTGGACCAACCATCCTGCTGAGGACCATAAGAAAACCCAGACAAAATATAAAGAATGCCTATTTGACGGCATCAGGAAGCTACCACGTCAGAGAATTTAGGGCCAAAGTCTGGCCAAGTCAAGGGAAGTGAAGTGAGGAAATAGAGCTCCTTTACTACTCAGTTCAATTGTTCCAAAAATAAAAGCTGCACTTAAGAGCCTGAGCAGAGCTTTTGAGATTCTCATAAGACTAGAGGGAAACAAAATGGCATTCTCAGTGCTTCAAAAAGGAGGGGTTTTAAAAAATATGCAAGGTTTTTCAATGGACAGTAGGAAGGGTACCTCCTAGGAGTAATAAATAAAAGTGAAAGGGAATAGAGGGGAAGGGAGAAGAAATGGGTAGGAAATATCAGAAAGGGAGACAGAACATGGAAGACTCCTAACTCTGGGAAACGAACTAGAGGTGGTGGAAGGGGAGGAGGATGGGGGGTGGGAGTGACTGGGTGGCAGGCACTGAGGGGAGCACTTGACGGGATGAGCACTGGGTGTTATTCTGTATGTTGGCAAATTGAACACCAATAAAAAAGAAATTTATTATTAAAAAAATAAGTGAGAAATAGAATGTCCCTTCCAAGGTTGGAGGCTTCTAATAATCTCAATCCCTGATTTGATAAGGGGATCTGCCCTTAGTTTATTTAGGTCAGTTTAGGAAAGTTCTGAGGAACAACAAAAATATGACAAAGAGAAAACAAATAGCAAAATGTCAGACTTTAACACAGTCATATAAATAATTATATTAAATAAAAATGGATTGAACACTGCAATTAAAAAGCAGGTATAGTCAAACTGGATTACAAAGCAAGATCCACAGGGTGCCTGAGTGGCTCAGATGGTTAAGCCTCCAACTCTTGATCTCAGTTCAGGTCTTGATCTCAGAGTCAGGGTTCAAGCCCTGTGGTGGGCTCCACACTGGGTGTAGAGCTTACTTTAAAAGAATGTCTTAAAAGCAATATCCTATGTGCTGTCTATAGAGATGTATTTTAATACAAAGGCACAGATAAATAAGCAAAAGATAGAAGAAATACACTATGAAAAAACTAAGCTACATTTTTGAAAAGTGTGAATGTGTGATAGAATCACAAGCTTGCAAATACCTCTACAAGTTAGTAATTATTGACACTTCAATTGACCAGTTTATATCTTTCTCAAAAGTGAAGTTAACATTAATTTTTTCAAAGTGTAACAATAGGCAGACTTCTCAGAGAAGAGGAATCATAACATCCCAGAACTAGGAGCTCTGGCATTTACATTTTAGCTTTGGATTTTATATATAGCATATTATATTTATATTATAGATTAGATAGATAGATGATATATAGATACTATATGATATCTATGATTAGATAGATTATATTAGGATCTTTTTTAAGATTTATTTATTTTATTTGAGAGAGAGAGCACGCATGCACAAGTTCGAGCAGGGGGAGGGGCAGAGGGAGATTGAGATTGAGAGTTGACTCTGCACTGAGTACCCAGGAGCCCCAGGATCTTTTTTACTCTTAAAACATATATGTCAGGACACTGGGGTGGCTCAGTGGTTGAACATCTGCCTTTGGCTCAAGTCATGATCTAGGGTCCTGGGATTGAGTCCTGCATTGGGCTCCCAGTAGGGAGCCTGCTTCTCCCTCTACCTATGTCTCTGCCTCTCTCTCTGCATCTTTCATGAATGAATAAATAAAATTTTTTTAAAAAGTATATGTCAAAGTTGAAATTTTATATATATAAATTATATGTCTAATGTATATTTATATATAAATAAATTATATATGTATGTGTATACATAAAATTTCAACTGACATGCAAATTTTTCTATTTTATTTTTTAAATTCAAGTATAATTAACGTACAGTGTTATATTTCAAACCTATATTATAATGATTCAACAATCATATGTTATTCAGTACAAAACGAACAATGATAAAAAACACCACATATCAAAATGTGTGAGATGCAGCTAAAACAGTGTGTAGGGAAAAATATATACAGCTTTAAATACTTGTATTAAGAAAAAGGAGAAGGAAATTAACTCAAAGGGGATTAGAGATGTAAGCCTAAGACCTGATACATAAAAATCCTAGAATAAAACACAGAGAAGAAGCTCCTTGACATTAGTCTTGGCAATGCTATTTTGGATATGACACCAAAAGTAGAAACAATAGAAGCAAAAATCAACAAGTGGGACATCAAACTAAAAAGCCTCTGCACAGCAAAAGAAAAGATGTACAAAATAAAAAGGCAATCTACATAAACTGGATATGTGGTTAATACCTAAAGACCTCATCCACCTCAATAAACAAAAACAACAACACACAACTCTAAGTAAATCTACTAGTATCTAAGATAAATTTTAATTTGGGGCACCTGGGTGGCTCAGTGGGTTAAGTGTCTGACTTCAGCTCAGGTCATCTCAGGATCCTGAGATCCAGCCCTGCATAGGCTCTGCACTCATCAGGGAGTCTCTCTCTCTCTCTCTCTCTCTCTCTCTCTCTCTGTCCCTCTGCCCCTCCCCCCAGGTCCCCACTCACACACTCTCAAATAAATAAACAAATCTTTAAAAAAAATAATAAAATAAAATACTTTAATTAAAAAAAATAAAAAGATTCTGATTAAACAATGGGCAAAGGAACTAAACACCTTTTTCCAAAAAAGACATCCAAATGGCCAGCAGGTTCATAGAAAGATGCTCACCATCACTAATCATCAGGAAAATGCAAGTCTAACCTGCAATGAGGTATCAGCTCACACCTGTTAGAATGACTACCATGAAAAAGCCAAGAGCCAAGAGACAAGTGTTGGCTAGGATGTGGAGAAGAGAGAACCCCAATACGCTGTTCGTGGGAATGCAAACTGGTGCAGCCACCATGGGAAGTGGTATGAAATTATGTCAAAAAATAAAAAATAAGGGCAGCCCGGGTGGCTCAGTGGTTTAGCACCTGCCTTCAGCCCAGGCCGTGATCCTGGAGACCCAGGATCGAGTCCCACGTTGGGCTCCCTGCATGGAGCCTGCTTCTCCCTCTGCCTGTGTCTCTGCCTCTCTCTCTCTCTGTGTCTCATGAATAAATAAATAAAATCTTTAAAAAAATTAAATTAAAAAATAAAAAATAGAGCTACCATGTGATCTAGCAATCTCACTTCTAGGTACAGATCCAGAGATATATATAGGATAAAAAACAAGGTATTAAAAAGATATTGCATTTTCATGTTTACTGCAGCATTATTGGTAATAATCAAGATATTGACATGACTTCAGTGTTCATCAATGATGAATAGAGATATGTACATATATCAGAAGGTATTATTTAACTATGAGAATAAAGGAAATCCTGCACTTGGCAACAACATGGATGGCCCTTGAGTGCTTTATACTAGGTGAGCTAAGTCAGACAGAGAAAGACAAATACTGTATGATACCACTTTTGGTGGAATATAAAAAAGTCAAATTTGTAAAAAACCCCATGATGGTGGTTACTGGGGCTGGAGGGATGAGAGAATTTGGAGATGTTGTTTAAGGGTAGTATAAACTGGCAACTAGTAGATAAGTAAGCCTTGGGAGACCTAATCCACAATAACAATAATCATATTATAATAACTATAAAGTTGCTAAGAGACTAGAACTTAATTGTTCACATAAAAAAAGAAATAACAATTATGTAATGTGAAAGAAGTGTTAGCTAATGCTATGGTCTCAATTATATTGCAACATATAAATGTATCAAAATGTTGTACTCTTTAAATTTACATAATGTTACATATCAATTATATTTCAATTTAAAAAAAGGAGACGGTTTAAAATAAATCATCCCAATTCCACCTTAAAAAGTAAAAAGATGTAAAAGCAATTAAACTCAATGTACAAGGAAGGGAAATAAAAGGCCAGAAATCAATGAAATATTTAACAACAAGGAAAATAAATGACAGAAAAATTAACAAAACCAAAAATAGTAAAGAAAAAGCCAGGAAAACAAAGTTGCTAATATTAGGAATAAAAGAGCACCATAACTACATATCCTACAGATATTAGGAGGATAATAAGTCAATAACATAAACAACTTGGGCAGTAATTTTGGCACCTAGACAAATTCTTTGGGCAACACGACTGCCAGAAATGAACAAGAGAAGAATGACTCAAATACTGCTACATCTATTTTTAAAATTGAATTCATAATCAAAAGAAATGTCTTCACAAAGTCAGATAGGGTCACTGGTAAATTCCATCAAGCACTTAAGTAAGAAACAACAGCAGAGTATGTCAACAGATGAAGGGTCAGCATCTCAGCAGCAGGTCACCGACCTTGGTTGCTGGTGCTACCATGCACATGAGTCCCAATCTCTGTCCTTTTCTTCTGAATTTCAAATTCCAGGGAAGAAATTTAATTAGTTTGGCATGGGCAGGTAGACACGACTAGAAAAACCAAATTGTTGATGGCCAGTACGGGTGGGGATCATGGGTACTTATATAGTACTGACCAGGGCACAGGGACTGACTCAGTTCTGATCATGCTCTTCGAAAAGAGGGGATCTTCCCCAGTCAATCACCCCAGAGCACCTACTGCCCGACTGCAGCCCAGGGTGAGAGATACCCAACTCCTGCAACTGGACAAACATAGTATTGGAAAAAACAACTAGTATCCAAACTCCATACATTCATTGTGTTGTCATCTGAAAAACCAGTCCCAGTCACCGTGAGGCTTCAGGCACAGATAGTATTGATCTAGTAACACATGAGAAGATCAAGTAGTGAAATAAGCCCAAGGAGTACAACCCATAAGGTTGTACCAGGTTTTCTTAACCAGTCCCTAAGCTTATACAATCCTAAAACAAGCAAACAACGTCCTCCCAACCCCTACTGCAACCAAAAAAAATTAACAACAAAACCACTCCCCCCAAAAAAAACCCAATGATCCTTTGGGATCACTACAGAAGTATCTATATTATAATCCCCACTTTCCAGATGGGAAAGGTCACAGTTAGAAAGGGGCAGAGGCCTGACCTCTCTTGCTATAACATCCTGCTATATTGTACCGTATGACTTCTGCCTGCATAGTTTTACTCCTTAAAAGATAATTTTGAGCCCCCTGTGATTTATGTTGGTCTAATCTGGGTGCCATCTGGATGAGAAAGCAATGGGGTGTAGCCAAAGACCAAGAGGTTCCTGCTTTTCCTGTGTTCTTTCATTCCTGGATCCCCCAGATTTTCCTGCTTTGCCTGCCTCCCCATTTTGTTGAGATTTGTTGCATTTACTAATGTTGAAACAAGAACAAAGATCATAAAGCAGAATCGCTGTTCAGTTTGCAAAAGGTGACAGAAAAGGGCAAAAATACATATTTAAAGAGGCTCCTTTTTTAAAAAGTTGAGTGATTATTTCCTCTCAGAATAAAATTATGTAAAATCATTCTCTGCAAGGAGGGGGAAAGACGGCCTTTGGAGAATTAAGCTAAACTAATTTTAGCTCAATTTGCATTTCTAGTACATTAACAACTTCAATTTGGAGTGTGGAGGGGAGGAGAGAGGCTGACCCAATTATGCATCTTAAGAGGGGCCAGACAGAGCTATGCCTGCAGATGCTTACTCAGGCCAGCTGACCTGGGCACAGGGCACAGCATACCTGCATATCTGAATCCAGGTATGCTTCCGGTGCACAGCTTGCAGACGGGTGACATTCCTCCCTCCTCTTCACCCCTCAACTCTGGAGCCAGCTAACCTTCAACTTGAATGCCATGAAGACTCACTTGAGCAGCATGATTCGGTGGACAGAGTGAGGGACTATTCCTTGCCTTGGGCAAGTCACAGCCTCTTTGCTTCCTATTCTTTTCTGTGAAATGGAAACAACTGGTGGTTCTTGTGGAGATTCTGGGTAATCATGTATGCAAAGCACCTGGCACAAGTAGACTTTCAAGAAAGGTAGTATGAGATCATAGAAGATACATACTGATCTCTGCATTCACAGAGCTCTGGAAACCCTTGTCATTTCCTAAGTGATAGAAGCACAAGAAAAATCTTTTGTCCTAATATTTGATCTTTGACTCAGCTTCCTGACACAGGGCTCTTAAAACCCTCACCATATTCTGGGTAATAGGAGTGTCTTTTGTTCTATGAAGTGACTCTAGGTGGACTCTTGGATGGGGCTGATCAGCAGGAAGACAAAGCCATAATTATAGGTTTGGAATTTTCAGCCCTGTCTCTCATTCTCTTAGTAGGGAGAAGGGCTGAAAATGGAAATAATGATCTATCATACCTACGTGATGAAGCCTCCCTTAAAATCCTGAAAGTGGGGTGCCTGGGTGGTTCTGTGGTTGAGCATCTGCCTTTGGCTCAGGGCATGATCCTGGGGCCCTGATGGAGTCCCACATCTAGCTCCCTGCAGAGAGCCTGCATCTCCCTCTGCCTATGTCTCTGCCTCTCTCTGTGTCTCTCATGAATAAATAAATAAAATCTTTAAAAAATAAAATAAAATCCTAAAAGTATGGTGTACCGAGAGCCTCCAGGTTGGTGAACACATTCACATACTGGGAGGTGATGCACCCCCACTGCATGGGGACAAGGCACCTATGCTCAGGACCCTCCCAGGCCTCACCCTGTATATCTTTTTATCTGGCTGTTCACACAGAAGCTGTCAGTAACTGTGACACCCGGGTGGCTCAGCGGTTGAATGCCTGCCTTTGGCTCAGGTGGTAATCCCGGTGTTCAGGATCGAGTCCCATGTCGGGCTCCCTGCAAGGAGCCTGTTTCTTCCTCTGCCTATGTCTCTGCCTCCCTCGCTCTCTCTGTGTCTCTCATGAATAAATAAAATAAAATAAAATAAAATAAAATAAAATAAAATAAAATAAAATAAAATAAAAAGAAGCTGTAGGTAGCCTAGGGACCCACTACTTGCAATTGACATCTGAGGTGGGGTGGGAGCAGTCTTTTGGAACTGAACCCTTAACCTGTAGGATTTGATGCTATTTCCAGGTAAATAGTATCTGAATTGAGTTAAATTATAGGACACCACGTTGGCAGCATGAAGGATTGCTTGGTGCGGGAAAAATTCCTCATACTTGGTGAGCAGAAATGTCAGATGTTAAGTGTTTTCTGTGAGTAGTAAAGAAAAACTCACAGGAGGAAACTGTAGGTATTCCCCTATACAGGTAGTTCTGACTATAGCTGAGCCCTACTCATCATCCCATTATCCATCCATCCATCCATCCATCCATCCATCCATCCATCCATCCAGAGATATTGTCAATGGGAAGTGGTTTGAAACAGATGACAGGTATAACCTGAAGTTCTAGAAGTTGATGGGTTCCTGGAAAGTCTTTCTTACTCCCAAGTTGTGTAAATCAAGGGAAATGCAAGATGCACCTGGTACTCTTGCTATTTGTAAAAAGATACATAAAGAAAACCATAAAGCAAAGACTTGGCTCTTCAAATCTCTGATTTATAAGCAGGCTTTCACACAGAATAAAAGGCCCTCAAGATGGAAAGGAACTCAGTGCTCTGTTCTCCTGAGAGGCTGTGGATGCAGAGGAAAAAATATACCCGTTATGTGGTTTCACATAGACTGAAATGAGACAAATAAATACCCCTCATTTTTTTACCCCTAGTTTTTATGAATCCCTTCTACCTTTTTAATAGTGAACTTTGTCAAAGTGATTTAAAACTATGCACAACACCAAAAATCAATTATTAGGGGAAAGTTTTCCTCCTTCAAAATTTATTTCTTCCTTATTTCTAATCTTTAGCATAACATTTTTCCTCTCTGGGTCTAATAACCAAACGTATGATATAACGCAAACTCAAAAGATGGGAAAATCTGAATCGGATTCCCAGCTCCACTATTTAACTTCTCTGGCCTTTATTTTCCTATCTACAGAACGGGGGACCTAATCCCACATAGTTGGTGGTGCTGTTGGTGTAACTGGTGTGCCAAGCAAGCATGATGGTGCACTGTGATCAAAAGGCACTTGGTTATTCTTACACCCTTTAAACTTGATTCCCAGGGCTAGGGGTGGGGTGAGGGGGAGAGACGGTGCTGTCCCCCACATGTGACTGACAAATCCCACAGGCCCAGGCCTACTTTGCTCACACTTAGTTGACAGTCTAAAGGCTATGAATAGAGCTGCAATTCAGCAATGACACAGTGCAGTTCTTTTTAATGATCCAGAACTCTGAATGTGACTTAGCTTTGCATCTTCCCTTTCCAAGCTCAGGCCTACTTCCATGAACAGTGGGGAGGGAAAGGCTGTCTTTCTGCTCTTTCTTCTCTCCCAGTTCACCTACTCAGGAGCTGCTCTTTGGGATCTGCTGGGCAGGTTCGGAGAAGGGCAAGTGGAACCTAGGTAAGAGAAGAGGACAGTTCTCACTTAGCACGTGACTTTGCACTCCAGCCCTGGAGGTGGGTAAGACATCAGGAAAAATATCCTGAAGGTCTAAGAGTCCCTCTACACCCTCCTCATTAGGCTTGAGGCTAGAAGGTGACATCCCACTCTCTTTATGAATCTTCTATCAATTTTTCATAATTTCAAACCAGATAAGGGGGCTGGTAGACATAGAATAGGTTCTCCTTCATTCCTTTTTACATCCTGGATGTCCAGAAATCTCTCTCACACTGGCTCATAACCAGCATATGGATACCTTTGAAAACTGCACCAAAAGAGTCTCCTTTTAACATCTTGTCAAGTAAAGATAAAAATAATATGTCTCACATGTACGGTTTATAGTAGGTGCTCAATAAATTATTGACAATGTAGAATCCTTATTAATAAATTATTTCTCACATCTGGCAGATGAGAAGGGACTTTCTGGGAAAATCTCAACAGGTGCCTATTTTCGGTGTATCAGAATGCTTCTCTAAAAATGCTCTGTATCAACCAATTTACATTTCCCAAAGCCAAATTCTTGTTAATTATTCAACGTTTTAATATATGCCACAAGTAAAACCACACGCTTTAGAATTAAAAACTCTGTTCAAAAACATCCTGGGGTTGGCACATCCAATGGTTGTTGGTAATGTTCCAGAACCAGAATTAAAACAAAACACTCCACTGTGGGTTTGAGGTTCCTTTAAAAAAAAAAAATGTCACTTTCTCAAGCTTGAAAATATTTATTCTGCAGATTTAAATAATGGTTCAGAAATCCCACTGAAAATCTACCTCCATCAGCTCTTTGGAAAAATATAGTATAGATATAATTCTGGTTTTATCACCTTTGAGCTTGGCAGAAAAACAAGCTGGACTATTTTTCCAGGCAACCAAATCAATCAAAAAACATGAACCTTCCAGGAAACCTGAGACTTCTAATTACCCAGACCCCGTGTTTGTGCATATACCATGTGTGCGTGGTTTGTTTGCATCCTGCCCTCTGTGAGCTGTGGGCATTGAGGTTCCCCTGCTGAGAAAGCTGGATGTTATGTTTTTCTCCTGGCAACTTCATGCAATCAAAGCCCATTGCAATCTGGCTGACTCCCACAGAAAACAGCACCTCTTCCAAAGCTGGAGGCCGCTTCAGTAGTCAAAGGGAACTGAGATGCAAATGCCTTTTTCTCAGCTGAGCAGGACCCTTTTGTTAACCCTCTGAGGACTTGGGTAATTCCCTTAGGTTATTTGGCTCTGAAACTCACTTTCCTATGTCAGGTCAACTGCAACCTCAGCCCCCTCCTCCGCCCCTGCCCCCTCTCCCTGCTTCCTTACCCCCATCTCCAGCGGTGCTCTTTGCTCCTTGTCTGACACACTTGGCAGGCTCCTTGGCCTCTGCCTGTTCTCACTGATCTTGCCAGCACCACCCCACTCCACCACCAATACTAGCTATTTTCTAAACTACTGAAGCCCTCATTCCCCTCCCTACCCCCACCAACTTCCCATCACTGCAGGATTCAAGCAGAGACTAGGTGACTACTTAAAGGGATTGTCACACAGAAAGGAGTTGCTTAAAGCGTCATGGAGAATCTGTGTATTGAGTGATGAATGCCTGCACCATGAGGCTCAAAGAGATGGATTAATTTGCCTCAATGAACATGGCTAGGACAAAGCCCTCTGACCCAGCTTTCCTGCCTTGGGCAAGTGCTCTTCATTCTGTGTATCACCAGCCTAGGAGTCAAGAGGGTCTCCTTCACATGGGTCATTTCTCCCCTAAGCAGCTTTTACATGCATCTATCACTACTGTTCTCAAGGGGACCTTCTAGACTAGACTGGGTGCCCTCACATCCTTCCATCAGAACTCACTCTGAAGTAGACCCTCACGGAAGAAACCTAGTAATGTTGGGTGAAGAAACATAAGGAGGGTGCCAAAAAATACACAGAGGCTGATCCTACTCCAGTGCATCCCAGAGAATGCACATCAGATTACTAGTAGCAGGTACTCTTCAGATATAGTGCTATGATATGTAGAGGAAGGCGTGTTTAACTCTTACTTTTTGCAATTCCATTATTTAATTTTTTTTAATTTAGTGGTTACTCTAGACTTTACAATATGCATTTATAACCAATCTCAGTCCATCTTCAAATAACACAATATTGCTATCAATACCGTATAACAAAATATTGCCAATACCTTCCTCTGATCCCTTATAATACTGCTGTTATTCATTTCACTTATCCACATGCTATAATCATCCAATACATTGTTGCTACTATTACATTAAACAGTTATCTCTAGCTCAATTAAGGATAATAAAATATTTTATTTTAATCTTTATTGTTTCTCTGATGCTCTACTTTTCTTGATGCAGACCCAAACTTCTGACCTGAATAATTTTCTTTCTCCCTGAAGGATTTCTTTTAACATTTCTTACAGGCCGTTCCAGTGGTGATTAATTCCCCAGTATTTTTGTTTGTCTGTAAGCCTTTATTTCTCTTTCACTTTTGAAGGATAATCTTGCTGGGTATATAATTCCAGGTTGGTGGGATTTTTTTTCTCAAGACTAGATATTTCAATACATTCTCTTTTCTATTGCATGGTTGCATCGTTTCTGATGAGAAGTCTACTGTAATTTTTATTCTTGTCCCTTTATAAGTAAGAGGTGTCCCTCTCCTGGCTTGTTTCAAGAATTTCTTTCTGAAAAAAAAAATTCTTTTTGTCCTTGGTCATTTGAAGTTTGAACATGATAGCATTAATAATGTAGATATCTCTTCTCCAGGTATTCCAGTTATGTGTTATCTGGCATATCCAATTAGGTCGTGTCTTTTGATATCCTGCAATTTTAAGGTGTTCTGTGAGGGTTATTTTTTCCCTCTTTCTGCTATTTTTCTCCTTGCATTTCAGTTTGGGAAATTTTTATTAACCTATATTTGAGTTCACTGATTCTTTTCTCAACCATATCTAATTGGTTAAAGTTATTCAAAGCGTTCTTCATTACTATTACGGTTGTTTTTTTCTTACATTTCATTTGATTATTTCTTAGGATTTCCATCTCTCTGCTTACCTTACCCATCTGTTCTTGTACGTTGTCTACTTTTTCCATTACAACCTCTAACATATTAATCATAGTTATTTTAAATTGGTGCTTTGATAATTCCAACATCTGTAACATATCTGAATCTGGTTCTGATGATTACTTTGGCTCTGCAGACTGTGTTTTTCTCTTGACTTTTGTCATGCCTGACTATTTTTTTTGTCAAAGGCTGGACATGATGTATTGAGTAATAGGAATGGAAGGAAAATAGGGTTTTAGTGTGATGTTTTACATTAATCTGTCTAGGAATTGGCCTCTGTTTAATATTTGTTGTAGCAATAAGTGCCAGAACCTTCAAACTCCTCTAGGGTCCCTGTGCTTGTCTTTAGGTTTCCCTAAAAACTCCTCCTTTAAAAAAAAAAAAAAAAAAAAAAAAAAAAACTCCTCCTTTAATTGAATCCATATGTTGCCATTCTTTCAGATGTATTTCACTGTCATTATACTGGGATCGTGTTAATGAGGCAGTAAGATGTGGTAAGGATGCGGTAAAGAAGGGAAGCATTCTAATCTTATAATTAAATTTCAGTCATTTAGCAAGCCCTTATCCCTGGACTGTGACCTTCACAGTGCTTCTTAGTCTCTTTCCATCCCCCCACCACCCTGAATAACATAGCAAGGCTACAGCAAGCTGGAGGCTAAAAATGACCTTCCCTCAGGTGGAATAAGGGCCTGGTAAAGTCTATTTCCTTTTTGTGTAGGCCTTTATGATGCAGGATACTCTGGCATATTTCTAAATGGTTACTTTTCTCCTCCCCCTGCCAGAGCTACAAGGAGATAATTCTTGGATTTTCACTGAGAGAAGCTGCTGGAGTTACTAGAGGTAAGACCCATGAAAATGTGACACTCCACCAAAACTCTGGACACCAGGAGTTTCTCTCTCTCTCTCTTTTAAGATTTTATTCATTTACTCATAAAAGACACAGATAGAGAGTGAGGCAGAGACAGAGGCAGAGGGAGAAGAAGCAGGCTCCTCTTCTTTTAAGATTTTATTCATTTACTCATAAGAGACACAGATAGAGAGTGAGGCAGAGACAGAGGCAGAGGGAGAAGAAGCAGGCTTCATGCAGGGAGCCCGATGTGGGACTCGATCCCAGGTCTCCAAGATCATGCCCTGGGCTGAAGGCAGGTGCTAAACTGCTGAGCCACCCAGGGATCCCAGAGTTTCTCACTCTCAAACTACCCCACATTCAGCTGTCAGAAATAAATCAAAATTACCATTTAATGTTCTCATTAGTTTTTAGCCACAGGGGGTTTCCTGCTTCAGGTAAATAGATCTTGGCTCTGACTCTGAATTTATCTGTCTCTCTACATTTTAGGGCGGCCATTTGCCTTGTGACCTCAATTTTCTAGTGGGGCCAGGAAAAATCATTGATTTCAGTTTGTGTAGCTTTTATCCTATCATAAAGATGGGAACAACAACCTCTCAGTTCTTTACATGTTGGAGCTGAAGCTGGAAGTCTATTATATAATTTTTAACAAAGAGTTTCACTGTTGTAATTAAAGAAAAAACTTGAAAAATAAGACATCCTTTTTTAGGGTTCTATCTTTGGCCTTGAGTAATTTTCTTCTTAGTTTAGCAAGGAGTTATACCTGCAAACCTTTTTATTTTATTTTTTAAACCTTTTTAATCCTAATAGAAATTACCAATAAAATCATTGTCTCACATAGGAGTAAAGACTATCCTCCTTTCTAAGCCCTGGGGCAGCCAAATCTAGCCTTAGACAAGCTTCCTGCATACAGTTGGCAAGCCAACATGAAGGCAAGAGATTATAGAAATTCAAGAAATGTCTCCCAATCTTCCCTTCTCCCGGGAGATCCCAATCCCTATAATGGGGGACATGGTCCTTCCTAATAGGACAGCTATGATTTCATTTCCAAGGCTCATGGATGAGAGAGCTCAGTGACAAGTCTACACTGAGGTATAAATGGTTGATAGTGGATATCTTCCTAAAAGCAGTCTCTTCTAAGATGGAAGAAGAGCTGTGCAAGCATGGAGGGCTTGCATAAAGAGGGGTGATGCAGTCACATGGAGGTCAGGAGAGGGAGAAAACCACAGCACCTTCCCCTACCCCTATCCTACTGCTAGCTCTGAGGACTCCACTCTTCCCTCTCTCTGAGCTAAACTTGGCCAAGGCCAGCAAAATAGTACAGATTACATGACAGTACACTGAGAATGGTCATATAGCACTAGGGTACTGTAACAGTTGTGACACTTGGGAAACTTCTTGGTGCTGCTGGGTATGGGCATCCTGGTGGGGGTACTGGGTGCCTCTATACAACTGGATGAGTGTGGAAGTCTAAGCATCTCACTTGACCTTGCTATTGGCAGTGGGTCTGCAGTTTTCTCTGTCATGTTTAGCTGGAATAGAGAAGCTGCTGTCTAAAAGTTTTCTGTCTTGCTAGGCTCCCACCCCTCTGGTGCCTAGGTCTTCCTTGGGGCTTTTGATGTCTATGTCCAGTGATGTTTCCAAATTGCTGATCTCATCAGCTCAAGTCTGGGATGTATGAGGCAAACAAAACAAAACTCTAGGGGACTCTCTACCCAGCCTATTCCTTGGGTCCTAAGGTTCCTAGTCAGTCTGCCTTCTTCTCTCCATTTTTTAGGAGTTTTTTAGAAGTCTTTCTAGGCTGGTTTTATGTACCATATCTAGGGGTTTTAATTGTATTTAATGGGAGAAATAAGCAAAGTGTATCTATTCCATCCTCTCAAAGGCAGAACTCTGCCCTCTTTGTTTTGTCACCTGCTTTCAATGCAACATCTTTTCATGCAAATAAATATATTTCATATTATCATTTTGATGGTGGTGTCTTATTCCATGGCACCGATATATATTGTTTTAATTAAGTCAACTATCTGTGGTTGGACTTGCAGAGTTTCTGCTCCCCTAACACATTTCTTCTATATGAATAGCACCAAGTAGCTAAACATTTGTCCTTATTCTTAACTATTCCCATTGGCTAAATTTCTGAGCACTGGCACTGTAGCCTAAAGTGTACATACATGTTAACACTTCTAAAAAGTGCAACTGATTCTCTCCAGAGAGCAGAAAGTTTACAGCAGATTATGCAACTGTTTGTACCTGGTTTGTATATGTAGCCCTCCATACCTTCAATATCACTGAGTATTATTTTTTTAATTGGCAATCCAGTAAGTTATAAATGGTGTATCACATTTCAAAAATTACCTTTATTTAGTTACTTGTGAGATTTGAGAGCAATAAAGGTGTCTATTGGTACATCTCTAGGCAGTATGAGGAAAGATTGAAAGCTTAAAAGGGTTCCTTAAAAGGGTAGAGTCAAGTCAGGGCAGCTTGTGAACACCACTGCAGTGTAGCAGCCAGTGGGCAGGACCAGTGACCAGGCCAAATTGAGAGAGGCAGAGGATAGGGAAGTAGGAGGACAGCTCTCATTTGATAGGACAACAGAACAGGTTTTCTCTGTAATTCAAGAGGTCATTTAATTTCTCAGGAATTCTTGGGCCTGTTTCCTAATGACCTGCCATCTATCAGAAATGGATAGTTGTTATCACAGTGAATGGATTGAAAGCCCGATGTAATTGTTGCTCTGTAACTACTGGCCTTATAATCTATAAATGAGTACAAGCACACACGCACACACACACAGCCCTGGCCTGTTTTAAACCTGGTCTTCCGATCCATGCCACATTTAGTCTCTATCAGACTATAATTAGCTTATGTTACAGTTGGGCTGTAATGACAGTCACATAGTATGAGTGCAAGATGATAGGGTTTGAGCCTGATAGAAAGAGGGAGAGCTTTCTTCTTAGCAGGTCTCAAAAACTGCTTAGATTTCACCAGTGATCATTCTGCTGCTCAATAACTGAATGTGAACAATAGTGATTTGCATTTGTTTGCAAGGGATTTTTTTTTTTTTTTTTTTGAGAGAGAGAGAGAAAGAGCTGGGGGATGATCAGTTGACTGCCAGAGCCTTCTGTTTCAGTTCAGAGTTGATGAGGAGCCCAAACTGGCAGATTTAGCACTCCGATCCCTTGTATTTAATTATTCTTTTATTTCTGTAGGTAATTATGGCCTTTTCCCCCTGAGGAAAAGAAAAAAAAGAATTATGGCCTTTTCCCCTGAGGGAGAGAGAATCCCAAGCAGACTCCTTGTCCAGTGCAGAGCCTGACTTGGGGCTGGATCCAATGACTCCGAGATCACCACCTGAGCCGAAACCAAGAGTAGGCCACCCAACCAACTGTGCTGCCCAGGCACCCCTGTTTGCAAGATATTTCTAACTGTAAGTCCTTAAAGGCAGGAACTCTGCAGATACCCTACTTGCCAAAATCTGAACTAATGACCACCTCATGTCACTGCTCCATTTCAATTTGCTGAATTGGTATACACTGAATTGTATTTCATTAAGTTGATTTGTCTAGAATCTGGCAGAAAGGAGACCCCCTGTGCTGGTGATGGAAGGCATCCCAGGATAACTAGTACCCAGTGCCTTAAAAGCACACTTGCTTCTTCAGGCTGTTTCATCTGGAGCCATAGGATTTCATCAAATGGATTAGGTCTGGCATGCTGAGGGGCAATCTGATACTTAGGAGTACAGAACATGAGACTTCACACAAAGATGCACTCACTCCTCAACTTACTGCCACAGAATTGGATCCCGCACACACAGACATTTTCATTAATTCCATTTTGTCCAATTCCCATAAATAAAAGGGAAAGGTGCATTTATAGTTGTATGCATTGCATCATATAGTTTATTCCTGACAGGAAATACTTCCATTTTGATGAGGCAATAATGAAAACGGAATATGACAGGTACAATCACACCGTTGATGACACCTTTGGAGTAATTGTACACAGAGTAGTTTCTGGTAGCTTCTGGCTTGGTTTCAAAGCTCCTTTACCACTCACACACTGCCAGTGCCAAGCACAGGAATGCATGTTCCTATAATGATACACCCTCTAGCTCTGCCTCTCTGTGTCTCTGCAGCTGAGCTGGCACAGGGCCAGCTGAAGGATTCCTGAAGGCATTGTGACCTGCTTTTCAAAGCTGGCACCTAGGTGCAGTGGGAGCTCATGTTTCCTGATTCCTGCCCAAACAAGGCCAGCCATGGGACCCAGAATATCCATTCTGCAAGCAAAGTATGCAGGACACTGAGGTATGCAGCCCCACCCTATTCGTCATCCTAGAAGTTACCAGAGATTTGCACTTGGGGTTGCTGATCACTGCTCAGCTGTCATTTCTAAAGCTGGCACTGGAACCCCAGAACCCAGATGAGGGGGAAATAGATTCTTTATCCCATGACCTCCACCTTCACCAGGTATTGATCATTTTACAGCTATGGACACTAAGTTCAGCGGGATCTAGCTCACAGTGGCACAGCCAGTGAATGTCAGAGGAGGGAACTAGGTATAGGCATTTGCCACTGTGGTCCCCCCAACTCCCTTGTCTGCACCTTGACAATTTTTCACGTTACCAGCCCTGCCATTCCCAAACTTCTCACATTACTACATTCCTTTCCAGCTAATGGCACACATGGGACTCAGATCCCACCACCTGGATGCACACAAGCCTAGATTCAGAAGTGCATGCACTAAGAAGTCCTCAAGCCAATGTGTGGGCACTGCAATGGTGAACATTCTGGGGTCTCGTCCTGAGTGAGGGTAGCGTGGTTGTGGTGCTTTCACTGTGGCAGCTCCTTGGTGCTGATCTGGACTGTGCAGCTTCAGAGCTTGCTGAGACTTTCCAGATTCTGGAACCCACCTAATACCTTTAAATAAATTCTTTTCTTGCTTAAAATAGCAAGAGTTTACTTCGTTATTTGCAACAAGAAACCCAAGATTTATGATTCCCAAAGTCAGAGCTTTTTTTCTTGATGCATAATCAGGTATTAACTTTAAAGTCACAGCTTATTAACCCTCTCCCTTTTTCCATACATAACCGAAAGTAAAGAACAGAGGGCACCTGGAAAGAGAAGCTTGGATCCTGGGACTGTCAGAATGGATAGCGGCAGGTGGGTGACAGAAAAGTCCAGGGGACTGCATCCCACAAAGGGGAAGCAGGAGAGGTGGAAAGCCAAACAGAATCGGGAGGGGCAACAGACAAGAATACACATTTACTGAGCAACAACTTTGTGCCAGGACACATTATCAACACAGCAAAATCAAAAACAAGTATCTAAGATAGGTATTCACACCATTTCTTATCTCCTGCTTTCTAAGGAGGGTTCTTTGAATTCTTCAGCTCCTAAGTTCTTTTTGTGGGAACAGGTCTAATGAAAAAGCCAAAGAAATGCCTCAGAGTTACGCGTGGAAGAAAGAAGAGGTACAGAAAGGGAAAGGAGCAGATTACAGGCTGGTAGTAGGAGGGAGGGCAACAGAAGTGAGAAGTTAAAGAGAGAAGTACCATGATGAGGGAGACGCTGGGAGAAGGTGACATTTTAGGAAGGTTAGGGCAGATTTGCTCCCCTTGTCTGATATAAAACCCCTTCCCTTGCTCTTTCTTTCAAGAGCCTTCAGAAAGTCTCCCACTACTCTTCAAGAGTTTTAGTATGCATTTGCTACTCTTTTGGAAGCATTGCTATTTTGGGGCCAGTCTTAAGAAGTAACAGATGCATTTTCTCATGTGACCTTCATTAATAGCCTGTGAGAGGAACACTATTATTATTTTATTTCTCAGCTCCAGAACCTGAAGATCAGAGAGGTTGTATGGCTTACGCAGAGTCACATAGCTCTCTAAGTGGTAAGACTGGGATTTGAATCCAGACCAAAAGGATTCCAATACTCTTGCAGAGAGGAAGGTGGAAGTGACAATATGTTGACATCACAATCCGTCCATTTGCTTGCTGGGGCTGGTCACATGGATTTGGGAATTCCTGCACTAATATAGGGGTCTGCCAATTACTTAGATCCATAACGTTAAATAAACCCAAAAAACTATGAAATCCTACACAACAACTATTCCCACAGCCTAAGGACAAGCCTAAATTATTCAGAAAATAGAAATTAATTAAATAGCAAGGATATGGGGATCCCTGGGTGGCTCAGCAGTTTGGCGCCTGCCTTTGGCACAGGGCACGATCCTGAAGTCCCAGGATCGAGTCCCACGTCAGGCTCATGGCATGGAGCCTGCTTCTCCCTCCTCCTGTGTCTCTGCCTCTCTCTCTCTCTCTCTCTCTCTCTCTCTCTCTCTCTATCATATATAAATAAATAAATCTTTTAAATAAATAAATAAATAAATAAATAATAAAAATAAACAGCAAGGATAAAACATGTATGCTATACCCCCTTGGTCTGCTAGGAATACAACTCATTTCTGAAGATAATTCAGTTAGTATGCACTTTTAAAAAGTTTAAATGCAATTACCACATGCTTGTTTATATCCATACAGACCACAAATTGATGACACGGCAGGAAAGTCACCATTGTGTCATAATTTTCATCTAATGTGCTAGTACCAGGCCTGGGAGAAACTAATTGCTTTGCACTGTGTAAGAGCATCACAGAGCCTTGCTTTTATCCTGGCCACACCCCTAAGAGGTGAATACCATTAGTCACAGCTTATAAATGATTCACTGGGGCTGCAGATGTGTAAGTGATCAGCTCACTCACTCAACTTTTGGTTTTAGTGAGGAGACCATAGGTTCCAGCCCTAAAGATGGGCTCAGTTTATACTTGTTATTGCAGAGGAACTAATTAAAGTGCCTCCCTTCATTCTCATAATTCTCCCCTTTTATGTGACAATTTGTAAGGTCAGTAGTGGCAACACTGCAGTGAACCCAGGTCAGACTGACCATGGCTCGTGGTCACGGGGCTCTACAGGTCGACATAGGGCACATTTCCATGAAGCAGGGCCTGACCATATAGACCCTTACTCAGTGAGTCTCGAGTGGTCCCAAAAGTCCATTTTAACTGAGATCCCCCAGGTGATTCCATTGCTGATGGTTGGAGGGCTGTGTTTTGTGAGAGACTCTCCTTTTATCTTATAGATTACTTTGTGGGGGCTGCCATAACAAGATACTACAGACTGGTTGGCTTCAACAACAGAGGTTTATTTTCTCAGTTTCCGATGCTGGAAGTCCAAGACCAAGGTGTTGGCAGGGTTGAGTCTTCTGAGACCTCTCTTCTTAGCTTGCAGATGGCCTTCTCACCATGTCCTTACGTGGCCTTTCCTCTGTGCATCAGCATCCCTGGTGTCTCTCTGTGTCCAAATTTCCTTTTCTTATGAGGACACCAGACTGATTGGATTAGAGCCCACCCCAAAGGCCTATTTTTAACTTCATGACTTCTTAAAGTCCCCATCTCTAAATATACTCACATTCTGAGGTCCTGGGAGTTTGGACTTCAACATACAAGTTTAGGGGGAGACAATTCATCCCATAACACCTTACTAGGTACAGAAAATGGTAATGGAGGAAAACTGTAAAATCTTCTTTTCTGGGGGCCTTTAGAAGTAAAGCAAAATCACACCTGTGAGAAACAGGTATGAGCCAGGTACAAGGAGAGACCCTGTTAATTCCATCACTGCCACTGGTTTGAAACAGCATCTGAAGCTGTGAACATACTTTGGCCAACTAGTGTGAGTTCTAGAGGCAGCTGGGAAGAGATTTTTTTTTTTTTTTTTTTTGGCCCTGACCACCAGCACCCTGCCTTCCTCATCCCCAACTGGGTAAAACAGAGTAGGAAAATCGACTTCCAATGCTAGAAGGTGTGAATGGGTGGCAAGTCAGATGCAATTTGGATTAGCCTGCATGGCAGACAATGCTATTTTTGTACTCCAATGAGATTTCAACTCTTCCTTCCTGACGGAGGTTACCAGAACTACAAAGGCAAGAGACCTCTTGTGTAGTTGGGATCTGGGCAAACAGCTGAATTCTGGTCAACAGGAAACAAAGAGAAATGTGTTAGCTGGTTTCTGGAAAAGAATTCCTCTGGTTAACACAGAATATTAAATAGAAGCCCCATGCTGCCTGCCTAGGACATGATTATCTGTAGATGCAATGCATGGCACTATGGCTGCCATCTGTGACCTCAGGAAGAAGTGCCCTCAAGAGGCTGACCCGGAGCCCTCACCCGTGAACCAACACTGGAATCACCCACCTCCAGACTTACCAGGTGAAGCAGTGAATAGTCCAGTTGCTGAACATCTTTTAGTAGCGTTTCTGCTACTTGTAAGCAAACTCTCTTATCTGATACAAGGAAAAGGACTCCAGACTTTATGTTTTAAAGTGATAATAGTTATTTGAAAATTAGCATATATTGCGTTTATGACAAAAACCATAAGCAGAGATAAAACTGTATACAGAAATCAATCTTAGAAGATTGTACTCAATATAACTATTTTTAATAATCCCGGTTTATGTTCTAGTTTATATCCTTTTTCCAGGCATATATACATATATGTATTCTACAAAAATGGCATCATATTCTGCTCCTTGTTTCTTAATCTGTTTTGTGTCTGTGCCTAATAGTATATGATGATGTTCTTTTCACATTTTTGATGGTGGCAAAGCATTGCATGTATGTACCATAATTTAAGTGATCTTACAAGGACATCATTTATAGTTTTGTTTTTTTTTAGATTTATTTTTTATTGGTGTTCAATTTACTAACATACAGAATAACACCCAGTGCCCGTCACCCATTCACTCCCACCCCCCGCCCTCCTCCCCTTCCAACACCCCTAGTTCGTTTCCCAGAGTTAGCAGTCTTTACGTTCTGTCTCCCTTTCTGATATTTCCCACACATTTCTTCCCCCTTCCCTTATATTCCCTTTCACTATTATTTATATTCCCCAAATGAATGAGAACATATAATGTTTGTCCTTCTCCGACTGACTTACTTCACTCAGCATAATACCCTCCAGTTCCATCCACGTTGAAGCAAATGGTGGGTATTTGTCATTTCTAATAGCTGAGTAATATTCCATTGTATACATAAACCACATCTTCTTTATCCATTCATCTTTCGTTGGACACCGAGGCTCCTTCCACAGTTTGGCTATTGTGGCCATTGCTGCTATATAACTGCTACTATAAATATTATGATAAATGTCTTAGGTATATAAATTTGCTCATTTGACTGAGTACTTTCATAGGATAAATTCAGAAAATGCTACCTGAATCAAAAGGTACCATATAATACCTTTAAGGATTTGGGTCTGAATTATAAAATTGTTCTCCAGGAAGGCTGTAGCACTGTCTTCTCTCACAAAATAAGACACCTTCTCCAATGTGGGATGCTATTCTTTGAAGTACTGCCAATCTGATAAACCGAAAAAGAAAATTTATCTGATTTTTTGGTAGGCTTTTGATTGCCAAATAAAGGTGGACATTTTGGCTTCTTGTTGAATGCTTGGCTATCTCACAGCAAAGGAAATTTCTTTCTATTTTAGTCAAACACAGGCTCAAGAGGCCCCTGAGCACCTGCCATGACAGCCAGCAGCCCTCACTCACTCTCCCCAGTTGATTACAGGACTCAGTATGTCTGGTGGAGGAAATTCTCCTAGTCTCCCTTGGTGACAGCCCATTATTCAAGCAATAGCGTGGCCCCACCCCGGCCTCTTTTTAAACATAGCAACTTGTCCTCCATTGGCTAATTTCAACCCTGGCTGCACATCAGAATTATCTAGGCAGGTGGTTTTTTTTTTTTTTTTCTTTTTTTACTTTAATATACATTTTATTTTCCTTCATAAGTAGGTAACATATGACTCACAACAAAAAAATTCAAAGGGGTATTCAGTTAAGTCTTCCTCTGTAGCCCGAGACACTCTGTTATCTTACCCAGGTGCAACCCATGTCACGAGATTTTTGTGGATGCTTCCAGAGATATGAGTAGATTTTAAGAAGCACCCCTTCTGGGTCCCCATGCAAGGTATTCTTTATCAGAATTTCCAGGATGGAGACTCTGAAAACTTAAAATTCTCTCTTTAAACCCTGCAACATTGTTGGGTTATAGTCAGCATTTAAAACGACTACCTTGGGCAGCCCTGGTGGCGCAGCGTTTAGTGCCACCTGCAGCCTGGGGCGTGATCCTGGACCCGGGATTGAGTCCCACATCAGGCTCCCTGCATGGAGCCTGCTTCTCCCTCTGCCTGTGTCTCTGCCTTTCTCTTTCTGTGTCTCTATGAATAAATAAAATAAAAAATCTTTAAAAAATAAATAAATAAAACCACTACATTAATATGTCATTTGTTCATTCATTGAACACATTTATTGAGCATGCTTTTTTTTGTCACACTATGCTTGGTGCCCAGGGACAGCAGTGAACCAAAGTCATTACTCTTGTGGAGCTTAGATAATAATATGGGAGAAAGACAGAAATTATCAGAATTATCTGTAATTATCAGAAAATGAGACATTCCATGATGAAAACAAGTCTTCTAATGGCTTGTATCTCAACCTGAACCTCCTTTGTCCCCTTGGAGATTTTTCTTAGTCTCTCCACTGGAAAGCAGGGAGAAGATAGGAAGAAAAAGGAAGCAAAATGTGTCAGGCAACTCAATTACTCCCAGAGCCCAAATTCTGAATGAGCTTGAAGCTTCTGCCCAAAGTCCTTCCTGTGTATGTTCACTTCCCTTCATGAGCACAGGACATTGAATTCCTCATAAAGGCTTAGAAATAATTCTGAGAAATGTTAACTTGCCCATTACTCCAAAATAAAAAGTCTGATTCCTTCTTTTTTCTTGCAATCCACTAAGGCCTACACTAAAGCATTGCAGAGCCCCCACACAGCCAGCTGACTTCTGAGAACTGGGGATGTCTCTTTCAGAGCTAGAGTAATACCAAATGCCTCTCAAAGAGAAAGATGGTTAGAAGTCTCCTTGACCTTGACACTTAAAATATTCAGTTCAGTTCAAAAACAAAAAAATTCTGTTATTGACATGTTCCATGTCTTGTGGTAGGTACCATCATTATCCTGTTTAAAATACAAGGAAGAAGGGACACCAGGGTGGCTCAGCAGTTGGGCACCTGCCTTGGGCTCAGATCATTGATCTTGGGATCTGGGATCGAGTCCTGCATTGGATGGGCCCCCAGCGAGGAGCCTGGCCTGCTTCTCCCTCTGCCTGTGTCTCTTTCTCTCTCTCTCAGTCTGTGTCTCTCATGAATAGATAAATAAATCTTTAAAAAATAAAATAAAATAAAATATAGGGGAGAAACCCAGGCTCAGAGAGGTTAGGTAACTTACCAAAGTCACCTTGAATTCAGATCTAGGTTTGCTGATGTCAGAACTTGGTATGTTCCCCAAAGGTTTACCTCAGAAGTTAAATGAGTTGATCCATGAGCACCTGGCTGGCTCAGTTAGGAGACCATATGCCTCGATTTTCGGGTTGTGAGTTCAAGCCCCATGTTGGGGGTAGATTTATTTAAAAAAAATCACAAAGCCTCATTTCAAATCTCTGTATTCTGTACCACCCCACAGTACCTACACCTAAAAGGGAATAAATCTTTAAAAAAAATTGAATAAGATGATCCATATATTGTGTTTGACATAATATCTGATAAATGGTTAAGACCTATTTCATTCTGTGGAAGCTACTTCCTTCTTCTTTTTCTTTTTCTTCTTCTTCTCCCCACCCTCCTACCTCCCTCCTTCTCCTCCTTGTTAATTGACTAGACTCTTCACGATGGCAGCTATGGGCTCAAGTCCACCATATTTTTTTTGAACCAAACTAATGAGAAGGAATGAGGCAGGGAAGAATGAAAACACATGGTTGGGGCTGGAATTCACCTGCCTGCTGCAAGCTGAGGATTCAAAGAACCTTTCTGGTACCCTGGAGCCATATCATGAGAAGTTCCTGATTCAGCCTGCATTATTGGTGCCTCAAAAACCTGCATTTTCTCCTCCAATTGACCATGAAGCACTGGAGGACTTACTCCTATTTGTATTCTGAGTACCTGGAATGATGTCTGGCTCATAGCAGGTACTATAAATTGAATAAAGAAACAACTGGATGAGCTGCTTGACTATCCAGCTTCCTCTTCTCCAAATCTGGACTCAATCCTTGTGTCTTCAGTCACTATTCATTTTGCATTTTTCCCTGCCAGATGCTGTATTGGATGTTTTTAGACTTATTTTTGTCCTTAATTCTCACACTAGTCATTGAGGTTGGAAATATTACCCTCACTTTACACCTGTGGAAAGTGAGGCTCGTGGTGTGTAAGTGGCGGTAACACTGTTCTGAAGCACTGAGGCAGCTCTGGTTTTGCTCCATCTTCTTAACCCCACATGTCCCTTTTTCTCTCAAATAGCATGAAATAAGCAAAGGCTGAGCACTGTGCCAGGCAAAGCTTAGCACATGGAGAAGTCATGAGGCCCTTGTCCTTATGGGGTTTATAGTCCTATGAATAACAGAGAACAGTGAGCAGTTAAATTGCAGGGTGCTGGGTCCTGAGTGTAAGAAGAAACATGCAGGGACTATAGGAGACAGAGGATGGGCACCCAACTCACTGGTGGATCATAAGGCCTCCCGGAGGAAGTGGCATCCAGGCAGAGTCCTGAAGGATGCTCATTACCAGGATGGAAAGGGGAAAGGGCATTCCTAACAGAGGGAACAATGTATTCAACAATATTCAAAAGGTCAGGCAGAAAGGTGTCAGGACTTGCATGGGGCTTTGGTGGGGCTCATAGTGTGCTAGGGTGGGTAGAAGGGAGTAAGCAACACAGCTACCAAATAACTGGGCCAGATTGTGAAGGGCCCTGCAGACCAAGATAGTTAAAGACTGGGGGCTCTAATTTGTAGAGAAGCCCTGCTTAAAATGGGAACAAGGTTATGTGATTTGATTTGCACTTTAAAAAATTATCTCTAGACTATGTAGACAATGAATCAGAGGGGAGCAAGGATGGGTGCTTGAGAGGGTTAATGTACATGCACAGTGGGGGAGATGGTGGACTGCATTAAGGTAATAGAACACCATGGGATGAAGAATGGATGGATTTCAGAGGCCTGTGCAAGCTCCTGCCAACGGGACTTAATCATTGAGTGGGATGTGGTGGGTGGGTGGGAGTGTCTGGGTGGAGCAGTGCAAGGGGCAAGGGTGGGAAGCCTGTGCTCAGAAAGGGAGTATGTGCTATTAACATAGTGCTGGAAAGGCATTTTCTTACCCTGTTTTTTGTGCAGCATCCCCAGCTGTGCCTTATAACTGTACCTCTGCTATTTCTTTCTCCCTGAGCCACTGATGCCTAAACCTTCATACCCCATTAAGCAATTACGATGCTAATCGTGTGCTAATATTTGGTTGTGCATCTAGTTCCTCCAGTTGGGCTGTGGGGTTCTCAAGGCAGGGATGTGGCCTGGGGGAAGTGCTATTCCAGTAATCACTAACCATGGTCTTGAGACCACTGGAATTAGAGGCACTGGGGGCTTATAATTGAACAAACAAATTCTGGGACCCAACTCCAGACTTCCAGAATCCATAACCTCTTGGAGGCAGAACCGGGGTATTTGCCTTTCAATCAACTTAAATGTATCCAATGTCCACTGAAGTGTAAGAACCCTTGGACTATAAAGTTGAGATATAGTCAAGAGGACAATCTCTAGAGTCAGAAGTCTGAGACCTAATTCAGGTCTTCATTGAAACTCGGTGTTCTTTTCTCTACAATAGAAAAAATAGAATAGAATAGTGTTCTTTTCTCTACCTGTTTACTCCTCAGGGATGAGGGAGATGGTGTCTATAACACACAAATATGGAGTGTGACAAAGGCACTCACTCCATGAACATTGGTTGAATAAACTTGCAAAATTTGCATGCAACATGCAAGCCTCTCAAAATCTTGCTATTTCATAGTCACTGAATGCCCCTTTGACATTAACTGCAGCTACACTCTAATAGCAAAAAGCAATGGAGTGTTTGTTCTCAGGAACCTAGGACTCCACTGGTTCTGATAAAAATGAAACTGTGATAAATTGATGACCACAAGGACATTTCCCTGTTCCCATAAGAAGACTCATCTAAATCAAGTGGCACCTTATTCTTTGCCTGAATAAGAAGAGTAGCTTCCACATTATTTCTTATTCAATGTGTGTCTTCCCATTTGGCCTCTTTGAAAAACCATCACTCCATTTTTCCAGAATGAAAATGATTGCTTCTCAGAATCTTAAGTGCTATTTCTCTGTGGCAGTGGGCTTGGGAGTCAGCAGGAGGCCTGGGTTGGAAGGCCAGCTCCAGCCCTTCCCAGTTGAGCAACCTGAACTCTTCAGAGCCTCAGTGATAACCTCCGTAAAGTGGGTATGATAGTGGTTCCTACGTTGGAGACTATTGTGAGGATTAATTCTTACAAACCCCTTTGACCAATAATCAGTCCTGGATCAACATGTGGGTTGGCTGCTCTCAAATGTTTCCAGCAGCAAATATTTGGCTGGCACCTGATCCTCTGCTTTTTAGTCTTACACACTTTCTAAGTCCACTCAGTGAGGTCTATCTCTCTCTCCTGGGTCCAGTGTTTCCTTATTTGATTGATAACCTACAGCAGAAAGAGAAGAGAAAATGTATCCCTTGTCTGGTTGACAGAAAGTAGCTTTTCCTCTGACTTCTTCTGGAAGGATTTGTAGTTTCTGGAAACTTCAAGAAATATTTGTAGCTCTGTGCCTAAAACTTACCTAAATCCTGCCTGACATACCCCCATGGGTCAGCTAACTCAAGACCTCAATAGGAAGCTTTTAAACATTGGAAAATGGATCTACTGACTGGGTATAGTGGACAATGGCAGAAGTAGAAGGAACATTCCTTCATTCCAAGTCTCTGCCTGTGCTTTAGGGCAAGGTGGTACAGGCGTTCTGCAAAATGGTGGTGGCTAGTGGCAAAAGGCACTTTAGTGGTCCAGCTGGACTAGTGCAAGAATGTGCTGAGTGTCTCCAATGAGACGTCTGAAGTTCTCAGCCGGATCACAATATGCCGTAATGACTGATAAGCCAACAATATGCTGGGCCTCTTCTCCTGGACTTGTCTCTTTAGAAGCATCTGGGGAGCTTCAAAAAATCCTAATGTCAGACCACCTTCCAGACCAATTACTTTAAACTTTCAGGAGTAGGACTCAGGCACCAACATTATGGCAATGCTTCTCAAATGTTAAAAGTGCATTTGAATTACCTGGAAACTTATTAAAACATGGGTCTGGAGTGAAGCCTGAGATTTTGCATTGCTAACAAACTTAGTAGTGTAGGTCATGCCTACACTTCTGGATGAAGAACCAGAATTGGGGTAGCAGAGTCTTAGGCTGTTCCTCCTCCCATCCCTCTTGCCCATCAAAATCAGTGCCTGACCCTCACTGATCTCTTTTCCTCAAGGTTGAAACACCAGAAATGCAGGCTTTCTTCTAGCTAGTTTATTTACTTCTGGAAGCTGGTCTGAGGAAAGGGAGCTAATTATTATTGATTCACCTACATTATCTTGTTTAAGGAGAACATGCTTAGAAAAGATCTGATCTTGTGGTCAGATCTTTCTGACCAAGGCAATGTGGTCATCTTCACTCTTCCTGCCATGGGACTTTCAGTTTTGAATAGCCTCACAGGGTTTCTCTCTCCCTCCAACTCTCAGTTCTAGCAATTTTCTTTAGGGACATGCACACACAGGATGAGGCAGATGGTGCAGCTGTTTGTTCAGAGCCGATAGGCCTGGATTTGTATTCTGGCTCTACCACCTAGTGGCTGTGTGACCTTGGACAATTTATTTAGCCACTCTGTGCCTCAGCTCTCCCACCTATAAGTTGGCAATTATAAAAAAATATCTACAAATAATGGCTTACTCCTGTTGTTAGAAGCTTATATGAATTTACCTTTAGTCCTTATAATGAGCCAGCCTCCTGTATCATCCCATTTTGTGGTTGGGTTGAGGTCACACAGCTAGTAGTTAGTGTCAGGGGCAAGATGTGAACACAGGTAGACTGGCTCCAATGGTCATTGTCTTGACCACCATAGTAAACTACCTCTCACTTGCATGTGCTAGAAGTCTAACAGAGGATGGAGGCCTGTTGACCCCAGTCATGGCTCTAGGGTAGGGCCATGCTGCCATTGTTTGCCACGGTCAGCCACAAGCTCTCAGCCCCTCAGTCTCTCTGCAGCCTCTTGTGCAACTGAGGCCCTGATGCCTATGTACCCAGTGTGCCAAAACCATTCTATCTTGAGGCTGGCAACCAGAATACTGCAAGCAAGCTTTTCTGCATTGATCAATTCAGCAAATCATGCACACACAGTCCTTCACTTCTGGAGCACCTTCTGAGCTCTGAATCTACCTCCTGTGTTAGGCTCTGGAGCTTTGTAAAAAGATAAAAGCCAGCTCTGCTCTACAAGAGCTCACAAGGGGCCACATGGAGGAGACAGACCTGTGAGAGATGATGTGATAACTTGCAGGAAGTGCTCAAAAAGAGGAATGAGCAAAGAGAGGAAAGCTCTTACTGGGGACACCAAGGAAAGCTTCTAAGAGGAGATGGTATTTCAGCTCAGAAATGAATCAGGTGGATTAATGAATTAATCATTTCGCTGACAACACTGTGCTGAGTGCTAAAGATGTAAGAGTGTACTGGATAATTTCCGTTTCCTCCTACATATCCCCTGGCCACCTTCTCTCTGCCTGCTCTGTGCCCTAAGAGGTGGACACATATTGATTGCCTCAACAGGCTGCTTTGCCCTCTGGTGTCTGGTTGGGTTTGGCCAGTGAGAAGCACCAAGGGGAGATTAACAGGTAGATGAAGAATGAGCTCAGATATTTTTTTTTTTTTTTTGCCACAGCAATGGCTATTTAAGTCAGTTCTGGCTTCTATAACAACATACCATAAAGTGAGTGGCTTATAAACCATAGAAATGTAATGCGGCTCTGGAGGCTGGAAGTCTGAGAGCAGGGTGACTGCTGAGAAGCAGAGCTTCTGCTGAGAGCCCTAATCCAGGTTGCAAGTTACCACCTGTCATTGTCCTCATATGGTGGAATAACAGAATGGAAGCAAGCTCTCTCCTGACTCTTACAAGGGCACTAACCCCATTGTGAGGCCCCACTCACAATGACCTCATCTATCCCTAATCACCTCCCAAAGGCCCACCTCCTAACACCACTGCATTAGAGGTCAGGATTTCAATGTATGAATTTGGCCAAGGTGGGGGGACACAAACACCAGCCCATACAATGTCCCTGTGAGGTTGCCTCTGATTGATTTCATCCCTCCACCAAAGATCGTGGTTCCTGCAGGTGGCTCCCTCCACATGGCTCTCCCTTTGAGTTCCAGATACCTTCACTTGTCCTTTCAGGCCCAATTGGATAGAAAGGCTTCCCAGGCACAGCACTATTCCTCGCTAGCTCCCCTAAATCCTGCCCATGCCTGGCAAATAGTCTCTTTATTAAACTCACTCCAAGCCACTTTATTTGACTGTGCCATCCATTCCTGCCAGAACACTGAGCAATGTGTAGGATAAACAAGAAAGACTTGGTCCCCACTTTCAGGGAGCTTAGGTATGTTGAAGAAGATGGGAGATATTTTGGATAGAGGCAATGCAGCTTGGCATAGATTAAGAGTCTCTGGGGTTTTGAGAATGGTGGGACCTCCAGTGCAGACAGCACAGGGTATGGGGGTGAGAATAGCAGCAGAAGAGGCAGAGAAGGGTTCTCAGCAAGGCACTCACTGGGCACCCACATTGTGAGAAGCACAAAGCTACATGCTGGGTGAACCCCAAGATAAGCAAGGCCTGGTCCCTGCCTACAAGGACTGACTGTAGAAATAACAGAATATCCTTCATAAAATAAGAATTCCTTCAGATTGAATAAGAAAGAAAACCATTACTTATTTACTCAATAATGCATAGGTATTGAACATCAGCTACCAGGTGTCAGCCCTGCCAACATATCAGAAATCAGACCTGTTGGAATGAAACACTGGACTTGGAAGCTTTGATGGTGGAAAGCCAGGGCAGGAATAAGTCAGGGTCACAATGTCATCAAAAACAAAAACAAAAACAAAACAACAATAAAACAGTGGGTGCATGAATAGCTGTTGTTTATCTACCATTCATCCCTTTCCTTCTTCTGGTTATATCCTCCTTTCCTATTTGAATAAATTCTGTGAACGCTGAACCCCATTTCCATGAAATCCTGAAAGGGATAGATGGGTGACCTGGGCTCGTCTAATCAGAAGACCACACTCTCCAAACCACTGAGAGGTAGTTTGCACTGTGACCCATGCAAGACCAAATAGTGCCCTCCTACTATTTGATTTGCTAAAGGCATCCCTCTTTCTCTGAGATCACTCAGAGTAGTAATGACCAATTAAACCCTGAATTGCTAGAGTCTAAGTTTTCTCCATGGAATGAGAGCTTGTCTGAGAATGAGAGGAAGCTGAGAACAGGAGAGAGTGATGACCGAAAGAGAGAGATGGAATTGTGGAATACCTGGATCCAGCCATACCTAAACCCAGAGCATCCTTGAACTCCATTTATGATCCAATAATGTCTCCTTTATTGCTTGAGCTAGGATTTCTAACCTTTATATCATGAGGTGTTTTACACAAAGACCACCAGAGAGATCCTTGACAGCAGTGGAGAGTGGTCTCTGAAATAGAGAAAGGGCCTAGAAAACAGGAAAAGGGGGAAGGCAGACTTCTTGCCCTTGCTAGGGTTGCCTTGGCAATCAAAACAAAAGACCATCTTCTTTACTGCATCACATAAGACTGGGGCTCAAAGGGCCTGAGCTCTACCCTCTACTTTGTCACATACTCTGTGACCTCAGGCAAGTCACCTTCCCATTTTGAGCCACAATGTCCTCATTTACAAATCAAATAGACAAAAGTCCAACTCCTGTGGATTAAACTCCAACCCAGGGAGCTGCCATGATTGTTTTTCAATCTCACCATTGTTAGGGTTTCATGTTCTCCCATCATTTCTTGATTCCCTCCACACCTTGCCACATTTTGAAGCCCAGGCTGCCCAGTTCAGCTGGAACATTCTACTACATTCCTGTTGTCACTATCACGAATTACCACAAACTCTGTGGTTTAAGGCAACAGAAATTTATCCTTTCATTGTTCTGAAGTCTACAAGAGTCGAAGAATTCCAAAATGAGTCCTTTAAGATAAAATCAAGATGTTGGTAGGGTTGATTCCTTCTTGATATGCCAGGGGAGGATCTGCTCTTTGCCTCTTCTAGCTTCTAGCAGCTGAAACCTATGGCTTGTGCTGTCACTTTCCCATTCTCTGCTACAGTCATCACATTGCCTTCCCCTCTTATGTAGTCAAATCTCTGGTTCCTGGTGATAGGAACCCATATGATTTAGGACCCACTGAGGTACCCAAAATCATCTCCCCATCTCAAAATCATTTATCACATCTACAAAGTCCTTTTCTGCCATGTAAGGTAACAAGCAGGATTCCAGGCATTATGACATGGATATCTTCTTTTTTTTTTTAAGATTTATTTATTTATTTGAGAAAGAGAGAGAGAATGAGAGCTCACATTGAGTGGGGGGAGAGGCAGAGGGAGAGGGAAAGAGAGAATCCCTAAGCAGACTCCCTACTGAGAGCAGAGCCAGACGTGGGGCTTGATCCCAGGACCCTGAGATCATGACCTGAGCCAAAATCAAGAGCCGGACACTTAGCTGACTGAGCCACCTAGGAGCCCCAGGACATGGATACCTTTTAGGAGTCCATTAATCAGGCTGCTACAAAGATCTCAGGGGAAACAGCCTTATCCTCTGATCAGATTCTCCCTTGAAGCTAGATTTTTCCTTGCTCTCCAGCTTCTGCTTTCCTTGACCTTCAGGCCTCCTAAATCTTCCTCTCGCTGTAAAGCATTAGGGCTGGAAGGACCACACTAACCACATGGTCCATCCCTTTCATTTTATAGTTAAGAAAACTGAGGCCCAGGGAGCAACTGCATGCTCTAGGTCACACAGTTGGCAGAGCTGTGCTAATATCTGGGCCTTCAGCCTCCCAGGCCAAGGCACCTTCCAATGTCTTATCTCTTCCACACCCACTGGACCTGACCTCCTGGCTCCTAGATCTGCTTCTTTGTGGAGATAACAGTCTCTGCTTACCACTCCTGGCTTCCTGAAAGCCAAACTCTTTTGGATTAAACCCCAAAGTCTTGTGAGAACCTGGACCAAGCTCAGGCCCAGGGCTCAATGTCCTCCATACTTCAGAGTTGCCCAAAGGGCTGTGACATGGCACTGGCACAGCAGAATAGTCCCTAAGAAGTGATATGGCCCTGTCATCAGTTCCACCTGAGCTGGAACTTCCAGGACTTTCAGAGTGTTTCATCTTCCGGCCTCATAGATTTTACCTCATGCCCACTCTACCACAGCCACATGGGGCCTGGTTTATGGCCAGTCCAATGTACTATGGAGTTGATTTATACTTTTCTCAAGTAAGACAGTCTTAAGGGATCTTGGAAAGACACCCAACATGGATGTCACCAGAAAACCCGAACTTCTGGAGAAACCCCAAGTTCTCTGAGCCTGTAGTGATTGAAAATGAAGGTGAGGCTTTCTCTGAGGGCAAATGGAGGCTTCAAACAGTGAAGGACATCCAGGCAGAGGATGCTGCCCTCTGAATATATGCTTAAGGTCTGGGATTGTCCCTAAGGATGTGGGACAGAGACAGTCACATTGTATGACCCCCTTACTGTGAAAAGCTTTTAAAGAGTCTTGAGTTCAAATTCAGATCTTCCCTTCCTCTTGCAAATGGATGATGTTGGGTATGTTACAGTGAAATAGAGTTGGTAAATTCTATCTCCTCACTTTGTTGTAGGGGTTAAATGAGATAATATCTGTATGGACCGGTATGATACCCTGACATACAGTAGGTGCTAAATTGATGTTTGTTTCTCATTCTCCCACTCCACATTTTGATGGATGAAGATGGTATTGGAGTAAAAATCAGTTTAAAGTAGGATTTCTCAACAGTGGCACTATTGACTTTTGGGGCTGGATAATTAATTCTTTGTTGTAGGAAGCAGTTCTGCACATTGTAGGATGGTTAACAGTATCCCCAGCCTCTACCCACTAGATGCCAGTAACACCGAACATTCATGACAACAAAAAATGTCTCCAGACATTGCCAGATACCCCCACAGGGGCAAAATCTCCCCCAGCTGAGAACTACTGGTTTCAAGGGTACAGCGTCAGCCTGAAGGAGAAAAGATATCAGAGAACAGGACATATGTCCCAAGGGGCTCTCATCTCCTTAGCTTCAGTGGAAGAAGGCTTAGTGGACATTGCCCCCTCCCTGTCCCAAATTCCTCTGAAAGACTGCCTAGGATTGTCAGGTATGGGACGATCAGTCCTTCCAACATTCTAATCTAGAAAAATGAATGTATTTGGAGATACAAATGGAAAAATACTTTAATCCTCCTTTGCAAATGTCTCCTGATAATCTAAAAAGGCAACTGTGCTTACAGAGGGAGATAGGAGAGGAGGAGGAGGGAAAGACAAAAAGGGAGAAGGAAGGAGGGGCAGGAGGGGGAAAGAGGAGGCAAAGAAAAAAACAATGTTAACAAGACTATGTACTAGGTGCTTTTTTAAGTTTATAATAGAGATTTCCTCACAATGTCTTTTCAAGATAGGTGTTTACTGTGCCTATTTTGCAAATGAGGAGACCAAGGCTCAGAGATACTAAACATCTTGCCCAAAGACATGTAGGTAGAAACTGTGGGAATCAGGATTCCACAAACCAAACATTCTTCCCCCACCCCATTCTGTTGCTTGGAATACATTTATGGCTACAGAGAGATTCACTTTCTAGTAATTTGACAATTAACTTCTTTAAATTCCATTCAAACCACAACCCAGCCCAAGTCTGGGGCATGGGAATGATCACAGAGAAGTCTGAAGCAGAGCACAGACAAGGCCTTTGGAAATCCAGGCAGCAGGGGGAGGATGAGGTGTGTGTGTGTGTGTGTGTGTGTGTGTGTGACATCTTCACTGATGTCCTGACAATGACCTCACCCTTGATTGAGGGGCCCTTGGATGACAGACACAGAGAGCTGGTTGATAGGTCTCTGGCCAAAGAGTCAGAAACCTTGTACCCCATTTTACAAACTCTTTTCAAGTGTCCCAGAACATCCAGCTCCAGGGCAGGTGGGGGAGGGAATAGGGAGAGACTCAGGGATAAAAAGTTGTGAGAAAGCTACTACTGCCTGATGTTCTTATTGTGCTGTGGCTGTTGTCAGCCTACAACATCTCAATGGGCCAGCAAGTATGAAAGATTTGAGGAACCATGGGAATCTGTCAAAATGACATAGAGGCAGCTTGAAAGGTCTACTGCTGGCCAAAACTGAGACAGTTTGAGCATTACCACAAGTAGTGGTAGTATTGTATTATTAAACCATAGAATAAAATAAGGATCCATGAGTCCATACTAATTCAAACAAAAAAAAAATTGGGAAAGAAGGTGAATCTCCTTCTTAAACTAGAAAGCCAACTAATGAGTGTAGAAGGAATGATGGAGATGGAAAACCACCATTTGGCTACTATCGTCATAATTATTGATTTAGGCATCTATTGATATGGGATATTGAAACTTGTGGGGAGAAATTTTGGTGAATGAGAGGAGATGTATAAATAGCTTTGAAGAACCTCCCCTCAAGACAATTATTCCTTACAAAGGGAAAAAAAGCGTAGCTTTATAGTACAGAAAATGACACCACCTTCACCAATTTAATGTCACCAGGAACGGGAGAAATAGACATCATGTGCCTCCTGAGATCATTCAGTAAACAGAGCACAATGTACTTCTGTGTATTCCTATCAAAAGTCTATATAGCCTGTATCTAAGCTTGAGAAAACATCAGATAAACCTACCCAACCATGAGGGGCTTTATACTAAATGGCCTGTACTATTCAAAAATGTCAATGTCCGTGGATAGAACTGGAAGGTATTATGCTGAGTGAAATAAGTCAACCAGAGAAGGGCAAACATTATATGGTCTCATTCATTTGGGGAATATAAAAAATAGTGAAATGGAATAAAGGGGAAAGAAGAGAAAATGAGTGGGAAATATCAGAGAGGGAGACAGAACATGAGAGGCACCTAACTCTGGGAAACGAACAAGGGGTGGTGGAAAGGGAGGTGGGCGGGGGGTGGGGGTGACTGGGTGATGGGCACTGAGGGGGGCACTAGATGGGATAAGCACTGGGTGTTATGCTATATGTTGGCAAATTGAACACCAATAAAAATAAATTTATTAAAAAATAATAAATAAATAAATAAATAAAATTAGGCAAAAAACTAGGCAATAATTATTATTAATGACTGCAACTTTGTTCAAATCTAGTACTGAATCAATGACACATACATAGTATAAAAAATCCCTAAAATTAAATATGTGAAGTCGTTACAGATGTTTGTATCTATATTTATTGACAGAGAAGAACTATGCAAGGTAATATTGCATAAAGAAAACGAAACCAAAAAAAAAAAGAAAACCAAACCAGAACAAAACCCAAATGGCAGAGCAATTAGTGTAAATCTATTTTTCAAATACATGTGTTTGTATATTTGCTTGGGGAAAACACCGAGATGGATTTACATGATATGCATATATAGTGTCTATCTCTGCATGACAGGATTTCCAGTTTTATTTTATAAATGTTTATTAAATAGGGGCTCCTGGGTGGCTCAATTGGTTAAGCATCTGACTTGGTTGCAGCTCAGGTCATGATATCAGGGTCTTGGGATCGAGCCTCACATCGGACTCTGCACCTGGTGCAGAGTCTGCTTGGGATTCTCTCTCCTCCTTCTGCTGCCCCTCCCCTCCCCCTGTGTGTGTATGCAGTCTCTCTTTTTCAAATAAATAAAATCCTTAAAAATTTTTTTATCAAATAAATTTAATAAATGAATAAAAAGAAGAAATATCAATGTCATGAATGACAAAATAAGAACTAAAAGTTCAGGAGGAAAGGAGGCTAAGGAGATAGGATACCTAAACGCAACACAGGACCCATGACAAACTTTCTCTATAGAAGAAGTTATTGGGACAGCTGGTGAGAATAAGAGAGTTAGCTAGCTCACTAGATGAATAAGAGCAATACATTAGATGATAAGATTGTGTCAATTTTCATTTTCAGATATTGATCATTTTTACTGTGATTCGGTAAGAGAATAATTATTATTTTTAGGACATACGTACTGAAATACGTAGGGGTAAAGGGGCATCATGTCTTCAACTTACTCTCACGCAATTTAAAAATGAAATTGTGTGTGTTTGTGCACACCGCACGCAGTTTGTGCAGGGAGAGAGTGGGAGCCATGTAACCTCCCTTCTGCACAAGGCACCTTCCCATCTGTTAGGCTTCAGTTTAAGTCAATAATTTTCGCTACCATCTTCCCCTTTATTTTTCAAAAATGCTATAATAATGTGTAAATATTTACTTGTGAGCGTGTGCTTAATCCTGTGAACCATTTGAACGTGAAGAAAGTGTTCACGCTGATTGTTTCCGCATCCCAGTGCTTACCACCACCTGCTACTTAGGCTCACTCATTAGCTTTGTGACCCTGAGCAAGTCATTTAATCTCCCTCTCTTTTTATCCCTAAAATGGGTTTCCCTCATAGGTTCTTTTGAGAATCGAGATCATTTGCCATCTTTGGTATTTACTGCTAATTTTCTTCCTCTTCTTCCTGGAAGAGCTCATCTCTCTGTCAGTTCCCTTTATGTTAAGTGACAGAAACTGCACTAGAGCTGATTGAAACAAAAAAGGGAAGCTCTGAGCGGGTGGTTCTAAACCACTGCAGAAGTAGGTGAAACCATGGACTCAAATGCCCTCTACTACTCACATCTCCTTCTCATTCTCCCACTTTCTGTGTGTGTGTATGTATGTGCAAGTGTGTGCATCCGTATGTGTGCACGCTCACGTGTGTGTGCCTGTCATGTCTTTGCTTCTCCCTGTGTGTCACTGTTATTCTCTAAGCTGCCCAGGAAGCTGCTTCTGCAGCTGTGGCTCCCATCATAACCTCCTTCCAGAGAGAAATGGCACTTCTATTCATTCTCCCAGCTCCAACTGGAAGAGTCCCAGGGAAGAACTCTGATGGCCAACTTGAATCATGTGACACTCCCCTGACTACTAGGGTCAGGGAGGTGGAGACATACAGCTCTCACTCAGGTTAGGATAGGCTGGGGACAATACCCCACAAAGAGGGGGATGCATTTCCAAGGAGGAGCCAAAGAGTTCAGTCAGAAAAAATCTCTCCATGGTTTCTCCACCATGAGAAACACAATATAATACAAAGCAAGATGTGCAGGGCGTAGTGGTAATTGCAACTGCCTCAGTAAGCTATATATGAGTCTTCCTCTCTGGTTAAATTTCTGGCAACCTGGAAACAGGTTAATTAAGACAATGCCTTAATTATGATTCTTTCCCCCTGTATCTAGCACGTGTACATGGGGCGGGAGTACACATTGCTTGAATAAATGAATGAACAGTGTAAGCATCAAAACTTTCTTTCGTCCCTCTGGGTGCTTCTGTGATCCCAGTCTAGGGAAACAGTTACATATTGGCCCCCAAAGAGTCTCCAAGAAGTTTGGCTTCTCACTCATTAGCTATTTACGTCTTAGAATGGTCTCACTGAGACCTGCCCATTCTCCTTTGCCTTGCTTGGCTTCTTCTGTGAGTTTCCATGTTCCTATTTATAAATCTCACTTGAGCCAGGCCCTCTGGCCCTGATTCTCTCCTCACTCCCTGCCTTCCTCCTATGGGCAGAATGCTTTGGTTAACCCAAAATGGCTCTCAGAGGAGGTACAGCTGCTCATACCAATGTCTTGTGGCTTCAACAAGTTCCCTGCCACAGGAGCAGCAGATTTTTTGAATTGCCTCTTCAGCTCCTGCCTCAAGGGCAGAGCGATCACTCAGCAGCTTCCCTGTTTCATGTATGGAAAAGTCAAGAGGCTGTGAAGGAAGTAATGGGACAAAAGTCCTTGAGTTCCAGGTTCATTCAGTTCTGGACTTTGCAAATTCCCAGTCCCTAGCCATGGCTAAGCCTTGAACACCCTTCCTCAAACCTCAGAGATGAAGCCAACCACCTTGGGCTGAGCAACCAAGCCCTGTGTGGGGTTCTGGGACACCACAATGATGCACACCAGTTCCTGTCCTTGCAAGGCTCCCATCCCCGGCAGGCAACCGGGAAGGAAAGCCATTAGTACAACGGAGTGTGATGTACCAAGGTTTCAGGCCATGAGCTGCACAACACAGAAAACATTAGAATGCTGCAAATGGCTTCTGCACCTGCAAAGACCTTGGTTTGACTCCAGAAAATCTTCTAGGGCTCATTTACCAAATACCTGCTTACAGAAATAACTCAAGAAAAACCCTTCAAAGTTATTTATTTACAATCATAGCAATTCTTAAGCTGGAAGAAACTTGAAGATAATCTAATCCCAAACCCTGAATTCACAAGGGAACACACCAGATCTACAATTACACAATTAAATCACTGCCATGGTGTGCAAACTACCCCTAAGGATGTCATCTTAATAATGCATATCATTTTCTGTTGGAAAAAAAATAAAGAAATTAAACATTGAAGCATAAGGCTTTGAGCTACACATACCATTGTCACACTAAATTTTCCCAATAAGGAGGTGGATGATTTTATTCCATTTACAAAGGAGGAAACGGAAGCACAGAGGTGTTAAATGATAGCCCAAGGTCACAAAGCTGATAAATGATGACTCGGTATTTGAACTCAGGCTTACTTATGTCCATGGACACTATTCCTATGAGAATGGAAATGTACTGAATTCCTGTTTAAAACCTGGGTCCTTGTCTTAAATCTACCACTAACAAGTTATGTGAACTGGGAAAGCTCTTTTCATCCTTTTGGGACTGAGTTTCCTGTTCCATAAATCGAGCGGGGTTAGCGATAGCAATACACTGTATGACGCATGAATGGCTACCCTACCATCCTATGCGCAAGACAGACATGATTATAAAATCAGGGCACTAAAAAAATAAATAAATAAAATAAAATCAGGACACTGTTTCCCCCTGAGCTCACATTGGGCTTCTAATGCAGAGCGTCATGCAACCCTTAGCAATTGGTACAGAATAAAACTTATTTGCCACCCTTTGGCTCTATGAGCTCTCAGATCTTTGCCAGCTCTATTTAGTCTGTGCAAACTCTGGCCCTGGATTTTGTCATTTCTTTGCAGTGCTGGAAATAAAAAGGGAACAGCTTATCTATGATTCTGCAGAAAGAATCCTGCCAGATGCAGAGCCCTACTGTTCTGGCTGATGGCAGAGCTGTGCCCAGGACTCCAGAGGGGAGGACCTGCCATAAATGTGAAGGGTTACAACTCTGCCCCACACAATGGGAATCTTCCCTTGTGACTGGCATTCACTGGGATGTCACATCGTTCTCCAGCAAAACGAATCTCTATTGCTGAAATGGTTTACCACCACCACCAAGGCCCCAGGGAGTATATGAAAAACATCAGTCCTCTCACATGCTCACTGACACACTGGCCAGAGGGATGGGGTGAGGGTGTGGGGGGGTTATGGGGAGACAGTTAGTCAGAGTTATCTCTAGGGAAGATATCCAGAAGTGCCAAGCTATTTCAGGTGATTGAGCCTGGGACAGGAGGTGACAGAGGAATGGAACATCAAAACAACATTGACATCTGATGCGAAGTTAACAAGTGCCATCAAATGCCATGTGCAGAGGCAACAGGCAGTGTCAGACCCGAGAGAGCAGAGTACCTGGCCAAATCACCAGGCTGTCCAGACCTCAGCAGTGTCTGCAGCGTGCAGGTCACCCCCACCTGCCAAGAGCTACCATGAAAAAAAGAGGGGTCTATTCTGCCAAGTGTCTATTTGAGTACAGTGTCAAATTACCCTAGGTTGCCAGCGAGTGCCCATGGCCCCGGCTCTGCCCTGGGAGGTGAGTCAGCCCAACTCTGAAGAAAGCCCTGCAGGCCCTGGGAGGAGAGTATTGTACGGGTGAGGCAAGTGGACAGGGACAGCCCTGACACCGTGTAGACGAGGAACCTACTTCCTAAGTGGGCCCTGGGTCCCCTACCCTCTGCACCCCAGACTGGGCTCTATTTCAGGTACTGTCTCTAACCCTGTTCTCAGGCTACTCAACCAGAGATAGTAGCACAACCCATGCAGCCTCATTAGGTGACTCAGTGAAAAAAAATAAACCACTTTCTCCAAGAAAAAGAAATCCACAGGAAGGATCCAGATCTGTCCTCTTGTTGGTCTAGCTCAGCTATTCTCCAAGTGTGGCCCTCTGGCCAGGAGCATCAATATCTTTTTACCATCACAACACATCAATAATGTTAATTTAATATACTTCCCTTCTTGCAAGAGTCAATATAGCTTAGTGAGAAGACCAAAAGCCCTGGCACTTGTTACAAATGCACTGTGGGCTTAAAATGATAAATAAAATTAGTATTTGGGAGAGACGGAAGTGGAAGGAAAAATAAGCCCCCCCCCCTTCATCTCCTTAGTGTTCAGCCATTACAATCCCATAATTGTAGCCAATAATAACTACCATTTATCTAGATGTGGTCATGAGCCAGGTGCTGTGGTGAGCACTCTACATGTATCATCTTTCAGTAAATTTTTAGGGATGTGGCTTTATTTTACAAAAGAAGAAACTGAGGCACAGTGAGATTAGACATCTCGTTGAGGGCATTCAGCTCTTCCTAAGTGTCAAAGTTGGGACCTGGCCCCATGTCTGTCTGAC
This sequence comes from Canis lupus dingo, assembly GCF_003254725.2. Classification (NCBI taxonomy): domain Eukaryota; kingdom Metazoa; phylum Chordata; class Mammalia; order Carnivora; family Canidae; genus Canis; species Canis lupus. Next base: position 22,581,470 of record NC_064255.1, read on the forward strand.
TGTAATAAGTCTTGGCCATATTGCCTTAATCTGATAACCACTGTCCCTCACTGCCTCCACCCCAACCCCAACACTCTTCATTGTGGTTGATGTGGGGCCAGAGCAAGACCAGGAGTGTGAGCTTCTTTGTACACACTAGGTGCTTAATCCATGGGAGTGCTCTCCCCTTGCCTTTTAGAACATTCATCCTCTGTTGCCTGGTCCTCGAGAGGATGCCCCTGTATCACTTTGTTGATTGATTCCCTTTGATGTTGCAGGAGCCCCCTCGCTTTTGTGCATAGTCCAAGGAGAAACCAGAGGTTTTGCCTCAAACTGGCTCTGTTGAAATTCACATCCCAGGAAGATGCTCCCGCTAACAGAGATAGTGGGACACCAAGGTATGCCCTTTCTCCAGCCTCTCATCACTGTAACATCTCTGGGCCCTTAACCTCCTTCTCCTGAAGGAAACCAAAGCCCTGCATGGTTGCCAGACCTGCGCATGGATGCCATGGAAACAAGAGAGCAAGAACCAGATTCCAGGTTTCTGGATTCTGGATTCCTAGCCACTCCCTCACACAACACTGTCACTTGGGGAAGAGAGATGGGCATCCTGCCACCGGCTACCTGGCCGAGGGCCCAGCTAAGGGTCAGAACTGTCTCTTTGCCAGCCAGGGATACTCATAAGCTACCAAGTGTTGTTCTAAGCTGCTTCCTTGGGAAAAGCAGCTATAGGGTATGGTGGTTGGACACAGTAGATCTAGACCCAAATAGCCTTGGTTCAAATCCCAGATAGTGTTGTATCTGTGGCCAAGTTACCTAACCTCTGTAAGCCTCAGTTTCCTTACCTGTAAAATGGGGGTAACACCTTCATGAAGTTGTGACGAGCATCATCTGTGCTATACTTGCCCTTTACACATGTTTTCTCATTAGATCCTATAAAAACACTTTGAAGTAGGTATTATTATCTCTATTCTCATGAGAAGAAACAGACACAGAGCTGAGAAATATCTTGCCCCAGGTCCCATAGATGGCAGTGATTTTAGTAATGATATCTAACATTCAGTAACTCTTACTATGTGCCAAGCCTAACAAAACCGGGTAGCTAAGTTGTACCTAATTTATAAAAAGTAGTAAGAGCTGAGACACAGAAAGACTAACCTGCCAAGACCCTAAAGCTTGTAAATGGCAAAGCCACAACATCACCCCGGCAGCGTGGCTTCAGAATCTGTGCTCCTGGTGGCTGTTTTCACCCGAGATCTCTGTCTGCTACACCATGCTACCTAGTGATGAGCTGCGAATCAGCCATTTCATGAAAAACAACAACAACAACAACAACAACACAACAACAACAACAACAACAACAACAAGCTCTTCTTAACCTTTAACAGCTTTGGTCGCCTGAGGAAGAGTTATAAGTCACAATCATCATCACCGAATAGAGGTGGTTCTAACAGTCCAAATGAGAGCTGATTGTCCGATCAGAGCCCAGGTTCTTAGTGGGGCGCTCCTGGCATTGTGTATGGGACAGTTCTTTGCTGTCACGTGGGGAGGGAGCTGTCCCTCATCTTGCAGGATGATCAGCACCCCACTCCACCTGTGGAATGCAGGGACTCCCTCAACCCATTGTAACATCCCAAAATGCACCCCCCACAACTTTTACAGATTTTCTGGGTGCTGGGGAGGATTACGCCCAAAGTGAGAACCCCTAAAATGGAGGATTACCTACTTCTCTCTCCTCTTTTCACTAATTTAGTTCAACCCAAGGAATTAGGACAGAGCAGAATCAAACCAGGACCAGCCACCTGTAGGAGACTGAGTGTAACTAAGTACCCAGTGGAGTGCTGGGGGGCGACAGGCAGAAGAACCCTGGTGAAGGAGGAAGAGATGCTACCCAGGTACGTGGTCAGAAATGGCTCTGTGGCAACTCTCCTGGCTGGAGGTTGGGGCAGAGGAGGAGGCCAAGTGGAGAAGGAAATGTAACCTAAGAGAGGCCAACTCACCCCCTTTGCTGTTCAGTGGCTGGGAGAAGGCTAGGGCAGGCCCAGCAGAGGTGGAGAGCTCCAGGGGTGGAGGTCGGGATGCCAGACCTGGTAGGCTGTGTCACCGTGGTCAAGTCCTCTACCTTATGTTCCTCAATTTCCCCAGCAACCCCCGATGGTGGCCTCCCTGCCCACTTCCCAGAATTGGAGGCTCAAGGGACATTGGGAATGTGAGGGTGCTCAGAACAGTAAGTATCACTGGTATTTCCTTTGTGTCCGAGGTAAGTCACTGGGCACTGAGCACTGTTTCTCTTTGAATATCTGTCACCATTCATAGAAGGATGAACTATTTGCCAGGCCCACACTCAGTGATTCATTTGTCCCCCCGAGGATACCACGAGAGTACTTCCTTTCCAGGACAATCACTGCCAAGTGCCAAAAACCTCGAGGGTGGTGTGCATGGGCTGTCCGGAGTGCGGGGAAGGAGCATGTGACCTGGGCACAAGGCAGGCTCTCAGTCTTTGCTGCCCCTCCATTAGGAATGCCAGGATTGGGGGTGCCTGGCTGGCTCAGTTGGTAAAGCATACAGCCCTTGATCTAGAGCTAGATCTAGACGTTGTGAGTTCAAGCTTTATGATGGGGGTAGAGCCCACTAAAAAAAATAAATTAAATAAATAAATACATAAATAAAGTTAAATTTAAAAAAAGAATGCCAAGATGTAGCCGTAAGCAGCATTTTAGGGCACTGTGGTTCAGGATACGATACATGCTTTGGAGTTCTACATCGTATATGTGTTTATTTTTGAGGAAGGAAAGAGAACACTACAGACTGAGTGCTTATTGTGCTCTAGCAACTGTGCTAAGGGCCTGACGTGCATTTGTCTCATTTAATTATTGCAGCACGTCAGCCACACACATGAGGAAACTGAGAAATATAGTTAAGTGATTGCCTAAAGTGGTACACCTAATTGTTGGATGTGATAAACAAAATAATGCCCCCTTCCATGTCTCTGGACCCCAGAATCTATGATAATGTTAGGTTCCATGGCAAAGGGAATTCAGATTATTGACGCGATTAAAGTAAGATCAGCTTACTTTAAAGATTGATTGATTGATTGATTGATTGATTGATTTGAAAGAGAGAATATGTGTGCACACAGAGGGAGGGGCAGAGGGAGAGAGAGGATCTCAAGCAGACTCTGTTTTGAGTGTGGAGCCTGCCATGGGGCTCAATCCCCGAATCCTGAGATCATGACCTGAGCCAAAATTAAAAGTCGGATGCATAACCGACTGAGCCACCCAGGCACCCCAAGACCAGCTGACTTTAAAATCAGATTATCGTAGTAATCTGGGTGGGCCCAATGTAATCACAAGGGTCCTTAAAAGTGGAAAGGGAGGCAAAGAGGAGAGGTAGAGAGGGGGCATGCGAGGGACCTTAGGGAATTAAAAGTGAGCCTCCTCTTCTCTCCTACCTAAGTGTTCTGCCACTAGAATTCCATAATTACAGCTAATAATAGCTACCATTTATCTAGAAGTTATGAGCCAGGCACCATAGTGAGCACTACACACATATTATTTCTCTGAAAAATTTGCCATGAGAGATATGGCTTTATTTTTTTAAGATTTTATTTATTTATTCATGAGAGACACAGAGAAAGAGGCAGTGGGAGAAGCAGGCTCCCTGCAAGGAGCCCGATGTGGGACTCGATCCCAGGACCTTGGGATCACCACCTGAGCTGACAGCAGATGCTCGACCACTGAGCCACCCAGGTGCCCCAGAAATGTGGCTTTATTTTACGAAAGAAGAAACTGAGGGACAGGAAGGGTAGACACCCTGTGGATCAAAGGTCAGACCCCTAGGGCAGCGCCCTACAAGGTTGCTTATTCTGAATGCACACTCATTGCCTGTGGGGAGGGCTAAGGGCAGCTATGGGACCACTGCCCCCCAAATTCTCCATGAACTCAAGAAGGCCATTCAGCTACAGGGCCTTCTGTCATTATCTGTGGTCTTCACAAATTGAAACTTGAGCATTTTTCAAAGATACTGATTCTTTTTTCACTACTCAAGGCTTGGTGAGAGGTGTTTCTTTTTGGTTCTCTCAGATGTGTTTAGGGAATGGTTAGGTGTTCTCTACATAGTAATTGTGCTCCAACATTTCTCTATGTCCACGACTCTAATTTCTTTCTCTAAATTATACCAGGAGACATCTGGCTTCTGTTTTTTTTTTTTTTTTTTTTTTGACATCTGGCTTCTGAATCTCATTTCGTATGGGCCACCTTTGTGACAGAGTTCAGTCAATCACTAAACAACCAATTAAAATCTGTTGCACAAACTTGCACAAAGATTTTGCCCACCCTTCCTTCTTTCCACCTCAGATCCTGAACTGGAGTCTTAGTGCTACAGAATCATTCTGGGTTGGAACATGAGTAGTCATGTCCTACAGTTAGGGAGAGGAGTTGAGCTCAGAAATTCAAGTCTTCTGACTTCCGAAGCTCAGTGTTTCTGAAATATTCATTGCCATCTGCCTTCAGAACTTCTAGGAAACAAGAAAAAGGAAAGGGAAGAAAAATGGGACCCATGCTCTGCTGTCAAGGGTCTCAGAACAGTTACTCAATGTCTTTGGTTTCAGTCTTTTGTAATCCGCTATTAGGAGCCTGAGTTAAATGGTCCCTAAGGTCCCTTGCAGCCCATATGAGGCCTACCCTAATCTTCCTGGGTATCAAGCCCTGATACCTAATTTGTGCTTCTTCTATCTACTATTTCTTTAGAATCTTGTGATTTGCCAGGCCCAGTAGCTTAGCTAATGAGCCACCATCTATCACATTGCATGGGGAGATGAGTATAATTGTCTAGTATATTTACAGACACTCACATCAAACCTCTTTTTATCCCTGAAGAGTCTAAGATACCCCAAAATATAGTGACTTTTCATCAGGAAGAGTAAAGAAATTTTAGTAGAGCAAAACACTCACTAAGAATCTATACAGTAGTCCTCCTTATCCATGGTTTTATTTATAGTTACCCAGTCAGCCATGGTCTGGAGGCAGAAGATGCTCCTTCTGATATGCCACCAGGAAGTCAGTAGTGGCCTAACGCTATGTCACAACACCTACGTCATTCACCTCACCTCATCTCATCACGCAGCCATTTTATCATCTCACATTATCACAGGAGGAAGGGTGAGTATAATAAGATATTTTGACAAAGAGAGACCACATTCACATAACTTTTATTATAGTATATTGTTATAATTGTCCCATTTTATTGTTGTTAATCTCTTACTGTGTCTAATTTATAAATTAAACTTTTTTAAAAAAATAAATTAAACTTTATCATAGGTATGTCTGTATAGGAAAAAAACAGGGTATATATAGGGTTCACTACTATTCATGGTTTCAGGCATCCCCCGGGGTTCTTGGAACGTATCCCCTGGGGTTCTTGAAATGTATACCCTGTGGGTAAGAGTAGCTACTGTATTAACATTTTCTGGCATTTGCTGAGCACCAACAATGGGCAAGATTGGTAGACACTGTATATACGTCATCCATTTCTCACTAAGACTCTGGAGATAATTATTTCCTCCATTTTAGGGATGGGAAGACTGAGGCTTAGAGAAGCTAGGTTGATTTGCCCAAGGTGAAAACATGGGTGGGTGGGATAGGACATAGTCCATATGGTCCCAAATCTAATGTTATTTATACTGCACTATGTATCAGACAGAGTGCTGGCTTCCTTCTTCATTTCCAGAGCCCTTTGTTTATACCAATTATTCAAGGTCTGACCACACTCATCCCATATTAAATCCATTTTTTCCAGATCTGCCTCACTCATTGGTCCATCAATCAAACAACTGACCTTTACCAGGACACTCACTACATCTTACTCATCTCTCTATTCCCTTGCCCAGACCTAGACATAGCTCCCAACAGGTATACAATATATGCTCGCCAACTAGCATGCATCAATATTCTGAAAACATCCTCTGCAATGAATACCATGCTGATGAATTTTGATGAAAGGAGCCTTTTTTAAACATTATTTTAAGATAGAAAAATAAGCATTTGTCATACTATCCATTATAAACATCCTCAGCTAAGCCTCTTTTTTTTTTCTGCCTCAATTTTAAAAGTTATGTTTGATCCATTGGAATGGCCTATATAGTTTGAAGCTTTTACCATTGCTAGACCTGTGATCAGATTGCTCCCTGGGCATACACTCAAACACAGGAAGGAGAAATGTGATTAGTACCCAGATTCTCCTGCCATCCACCCCCTGTCAGTGTCTGGATCCATCGTGCTAATGAGCATAATCATGACTGATTCAGTCCCTGAGTTTCATTGTATAGACTCTAGCCTCCTGCTGAATCGAATCTTGATTTCCCCAGATTCCTGGGGAGTTCTGAAAAACTGAGAAAAACAAAGAACTCAACATCAAAGTGAATCCTTGGCTATCACATATATTTCCTTGCCCAGAGACCCGTCACTTTGTCATTGGGACACCTTTCCTTGGTTAATATTAGAATAGAATTATGGGGCTCAAACAAGGCATCTTATTGATTCACCGTTAGCCAAGAGGGCCGTCTCTGGAGTGATGTTCAGGGCTGCTTCTTGGACTTAAAACTTGAATAGTTCTCTGCCAATGTTTTTTCCTCTGACATAAGGGGAGAGTTGGATTAGAAGATGCCTGTAGACTCACGTACCAACACCTACACTCTGGCTGGCACATTATCAAATTTACATTGCTTCCCTAGTGGAAATTTTTGTAGTTAGGGTATTTTCTGTTTGAGGCATTCAGTAAATCCCAGATTCAGAGCTGAAGAGAGCTCCAAAATTCCTATAATTAAGCTCTATAGTATTACAGGCAGTAGAACTCCCAAAGCATCACCCGTTCTAGCAGTCAGCCCAGATTCCAGAACATAACCTAAATCCTTCCTCTTGTCCTCATTTTCAGCACTCCCATCCTGGTCCAAGCCACTGTCATCCTTCACCTGGACCACTGCCATTGCCTCCTAAGTGGTATTTCAGCATTGCCCCCGATGTACCAGCCAGAATGTTCTTTGAAAGAGATAAACTAGGTTGTAATCATTCTTTGTTTAAGCCTTCTAGTGAATTCCCACTACATTTAGTTTTTTATTTTTAAGTATTTTTTAGAAACTGTTTATTTTCCATCAACCTTATTTCCATTCTGTTCGCTTTTGTGGAAGAGTAGTTTAGGACCACTCAGGGATTGTTCCTACCCACTCAGTGACCTGAGTGGTGGGAGCTGCAGACCTGAGTGTTTCACTCTTCAGTATGGAACTAATGACTAAACACAGGGGGCACCTGTACACCATTAGACCAGCATATGACTTCAGGTTGAGTAGCAGCAAACTCAAGAGCTGGAGCAGTCCATTCATCCCGAAATCCTTCCTGGGTCACAGTCTTTGGAGCAGTGGCCTGCCCTTCCTTTTCAGGATCTCTGTAGAAGTGGAAATCAGGCACGACCTCGCACAGGTGGACACAGGAAATGGTGCCACGCACACACAGAACCTCCTGGGCCAGCATCCACCACATCAGATCCCCGAGTGAGCTCCCTTCTTGCAAGGAATGGTGATGTCCACATAGTTCAGAGGAGAGTCTGTGTTACACAGAATGACGGTAGGCAGGTTAACATAGGATGCCTCTGTGAGAGGGTGGTGGTCAGCCCTGGGATCACTAACTAGCAGGAGTCTCGGCTCCCAGGAAGCTTCCTGGATCTGGCTAGCAGAGGTTCTAAGAATGAAGCGGCCAGCAATAGGAGTGCTGCAAACTTCAGCCCAGCCCACTGGCCAGTATTCCTGGATGATATGACACTGACATCAGCTGGGTTTTCAGTGAACAATAGCATGAGCTGCCAACAGAAGCTTCTCCTGGGTCCCCTTCACATTCATGATGTAGATGCCTTCACTCTTCTTCTGTAGCTGTACTGTTCCATTTGGAAGTTAAGGTGGTGCCACCCAAGTGGGTTCCTACTGTCCTAAGGAATCTGAGGACAACCTCCTTTATTTGCAGGACCTCAAGGGCTCCAGAGATTGTGAAAGTTCCCCTTTAAGCTACAGTGGGAATGCAGAACAACATATGGACCCCTCCCTGGATAGCGCAGAAAGGAATTCCCACTGTATTTAAAATTAACTCTAATCTTCCCATGGCCAACCAAACCTTAGAGCTCTGGCCCCTGCCTCCCTCTCTGACTTCATCTCTTTCCACTCTCTTCCTCACTCTCTGCCCCAGATTCACAGGCCTCCGGCTGTTCCTAGAAAACAGCAAATGTGTTCCCCACCAATGGTGTTTGCCCTTGCTTTTCCCTCTGCCTGGAACACACTTATCCTGTTCTTACAATAGCTAGCTTCTTCTCACCCTTCAGGCCCACGTGTCACCCTCCCTGTGATTGCCCTGACCATTTCACCCCAAGAAGTCCTCACCATCACCCTCCATCACAGCACACTGGCTTATTTCCTTCACAGGTGGCATCACCACCTGAAATGATTATGTCTACTGTTTGTATCATTTACAAATATCTCTTCCCTCTAGAATGTGGGGTGTTGTTCTTTCCAATGATGGACTTTTCCCCAGAACCTAACATAGGATCTTGCACTACTAGGTGCTCAATAAATTTGGATTGAATAAATGAATGGACTGTGTACAATGTATAATAAGAAGCTGTTAAGTCTATTTGTAGTGTGGAAAGTTTTCCTGGAGGAGATGACCTCTGGTCTGATTCTCAAAGCATATGGAGTCTCAGGTCAGGTGTGTAGGGCAAGAGAGGATGTGGAGCAGGGAACAAATATGTAATATATGCCACTGGGCTACATGAGCCAGGCCTGTGCAGCATGCTCTGAGAGCATACAAAAGGAAGTGACTCAAGCAGGGCAGAGGGTTGGCAGGAGGCTTCAGCAAGGATACGATGTCTGATCTGAGCCTTGAGAACTGAAGACAGCTCACAGACAAAGATGAAGAAGAGGCATTTCAGGCAATGTAAGTGTCCTGGGACCAGACAAACAGTATGGAAGAGGATGGTGAAAAGAGGGCATGCCTACTAAGGATCTGGGATTTTTTTTTTTTTTTTTAGAAAAACATAAAAAAATAGAACGCTGTTTTCACCACACCACAGAAAGTAAACAGATAGACACTATTACTTAACAATAAGCAATGGGACTCTGGCAGAAACAAGGATGAGTCAGGAAAGGTTTCTATAGATCTAATTTTAAGCACACATGGTCAAATAATTATATACATATGTCCAAAACATTTTTTTTTGTTACTTTTGTTTGGTCAAAGGGCTTGACGCACAATCAGATTTGTATGCTCAGATGGGCTTCTCTAACTGTGGTGAAGGACCACATATTTAAATTTCCAATCTATCATACTCAATACTTTTGTAAAATACAACAAAAATGGCATGAACACCAAATTATAATAAATGTTCCCTAACACTTACTCTGTTTCTGTATTTATTTCCTCCTGGCTTGGTAAGAAGCACCTGGTAGACCAGCTCTGACCCATGGATCACACTTTGAACTACACTGCGCTAGAGTACCAACTGGCAGGGAGGCAGTGGAGACCATCTAGAAAGGTCCAAGGAGAAGATGGTCTTAGGACATCATCTGGTCCTGACCCTTGCTCTTTGGGCAGGTGGACAAACAAATCATCTGTTTTTCAGAATCCTGTGTTATACTTTTGTGTTCCTTATTGATATTTGCTTTTCCATGTCACTGACAGTTGGGGTCCTCCACAAACTCATAAATATTGTTTGACTGAAGAAGGGACCCCTTTCCAAGGCTGGGAGATGGTATCCTGCTTCAATGGTCACTGCCAGTTAACTCTTCCATAGGTTGAAGGATGTTACTTTGGGGACATTTTGTCTTAGAATTCAGCATGTACCTTCTGACCTACCAAAAATAACAAAAATAATGTTTTGAATTTATATATCCAACTTTATGAATGTATGTGTTTCATTCAGATATGTTCTAGCACCCCTGATCCATCTTTGTTGTACGTGCAAGGGTCACATTATGGTTCGATCTTACTGTTTATTTTGCATGGTATGGTGAAAATAGCACAGGCTGTGGATACATGTTGGAATTCCAGTTGTCATTTTACTGGTTCTATTTGGCAAATAAAGTGACAGAAATTCTGTGAGCTTCAGCATCTTCATCTGAAAAAAATGTGAGAAATAACTTTCATCTCAGAGTCATTTTGAAGATTAAATACCATATGTGAAACACTTGGCATACGGTAGGTACTCAGTAAATGTGGGACCCTTTACCTTATTTATTTTGTTCCCTGCAGTACTGTTAGCCATGGGCTGGAGGAAAAGATTGAAGCTCTCTTAATTGCCTTTAGTTATAACAATTGCGGAGTCTGTCCTTAGACAGTTTCTGTTCCACCCAACGCAACAAATCCTTCATCCTGAGTAATTACAAGCAAATGCATAGTTACCAGTGGATCCCAGCCCCAACTGCTCCCAACACAGTTGGTGTAATGATAGCAAGCTCTGGAACCTCATAAAGCTCATCATGCTCAGGCTGTCCCTAAGCACATTGGATCGAGCTTGCTGTAAAAGACAGCTCTGTTGGCTTTCGCCCTTCCTGGAAGCTTGCATTTAATTACTCCTTGAGCTGAGTTTATAGACCAGAGCTAGATGTGTAAGATCAAAGGGAAACTGAGCCTCAGGGAAGGAACAGGAAATCACTTCAAAATGCCTTCAGGCAACAGGAATGGCAATGATTCAACAATCAGGCCCTCACAGGTGGCTTCCCCAGGCTCTGGGCAGACTCTCTTTAGATTGCCCAGAGGACAGAGGGTTCCCCAGACTAACACCGGCTGATAACATCCACACTGTGTGAAATATGTGCTTCCTGTTCAGAAGTTATGGGAAGTAAGAACCACCATGAAAACAGTGTTTGGCTCTGAACAGTGACCAAGAGAACCTCTGAATCCCAGCATTCCCTCCCCTTCTCCACACAGTCCTGCCAAGCCCTGCCCTGCTCTGCTCTGCCCTGGCAGGTTGGAGGGTGGCCCATGCACTCCCTGGCAGCTGCTCAAGTGCCCCCTGGGAATGCGGGGCCTCTCTCTGCTCAGGGCTGGCCCCCTTCTGCTCTGTTCTCGTTTCCCTGATTCTCTTTCCCAATGAAATGGGCTGTCCATGGAATAATTCTGGAGTTACTGGTGACTGTCAACAAGAAAGGGTCGGACAGATCCTGGGTCTAATCTCAGCTCCCCCTCTTGCTAGCCCTGTAACCCCAAATCTCATCTTTCTCACCTGCAAATTGTAGGTGACAATGACACCTATGTCATGAAGTTGTGCAATGAATCGACAATGTACTAAAGTGCTTAGCACAGTGCCTGGCATACAGTGGATAGTCATCAAATACCCTTATTATTGGTTGTTATTTTTATTATTAATGAGCAGCTGGCATGCCTATTCCCAGATCATCAAAGATATATTAGTTTCATAGGGCTGCTGGAACAAAATACCATAAACTGGATGGCTTAATACTACAAAAATGTATTCTAGAGACAAGAAATCTGAAATCAAGGCATTAGCAGGGCCTCACTCCCTCTGAAGGCTCCAGGGAAGACTCTCTTCCTTGCCTCTTCTAGCTTCTCATGGCTGTTGGCATTCCTTGGTGTTCCCTGGCTTCTAGCCACATCATTCCAATCTGTCTTCACATTACCTCCTCTGTGTCCCTATCCTCTTCTCTGCCTTATTTCCTTTTGCCACTTTCTTCTAAGGGCACTTGTGAAGATATTTAGGACTTACCCAGATAATCCAAGATAGTCTCCTCAACTCCAGATCCTTAACTTCATCTCATCTGTTACCACATAAGGTAATACTCACTCTTTTGCCCTACAGGTAATATTCATAAGTTCTGGGGATTAGGGCATGAGCATAGCTTACTGGAAGCTATCCCGTTAAACCCACCATAGAAGATATTCCCCAGGAACATGGGTTTGGGAAGGAGGGCTTCTGCGTGCTTCTTGTTCAAGTGTCTCAAATCCTGATAGCATTTGATTATCACCTGCAAAACCCTCTTTCCTGTCTCTCTAGGAACCCATTCATGACCATGCCAGATTCTAACATGGTTACTAGGACCCTGGAGCCATGATATATACAGTCTGAGGTGAGTTTGTGGGATGGAGGGGGTGAGACAGAATTGGCTACAGTGATTAGAGATATGTCACTGGAACAAAGGAACTCTTAAGAAAGAACATCAAATTTTGGCTCACATTATACATAACAGTGGGGATACTGTAGACAGCCAAGCCTAGGGTTATCTGCTCTTACCTTATGTCCCTGGATATGAATTAAACCATTATTAATCTTTACTCTTGATGTTAAGTGGCTTTGATGCCCTCAAAACTGTTCAAATAAAGTATTTCTCTCAGGGCGCCTGGGTGGCTCAGTCTGTTAAATGTCCAACTCTTGGTTTCAACTCAGGTCATGATCTCAGGGTCATGGAATTAAGCCCCATCCCAGGCTCTGTGCTCGGTGGGAAGTCTGCTTGTGGATTTTCTTTCTCTCTCTCTCTCTCTCTGTGCCCCTCCCCCTGCTCACTCCCTCTCTCCCTCAAATAGATAAATAAATCTTTTAAAAAAATATACTACTCTCAATCCTTGATCGCTGAGGAAGCACCATGTTCAAAAGACACCATGCATATTGTATTCTATGGATTTGTAGAATATAATGTCACCCAATAACTTGGATTTGAATGTACAGTGGCAGCTCTGGGGGAGATGGAGGGGAGAAATGTGAAGTTAGAGGTCTCAGGCAGAGTTTCCAAACCAGGAGTTGGTGGAAGTGGAGGTAGAAAGCCTCAACTTTCCTTACCCTAGACCAGTCCCATGACCTCTGCATATTCTTGCCTCTCATGGGGCTCAGTGCTCTCACTGTAAAATGAGAGGGTATAATGGGCTAAATAAAGTTCCCCCCGCCAAGATATTCATGTCCTAATCCCCACAACCTGGGAATTTCACTTTATATTGGCAAAAGGGACCTTGTAGATGTGATTAAATCGAGGATCTTGAGATGGGTAATTATCCTGGATTCTCTAGGTGGCTCTTAATGTAATTGTAAGTGTCCTACTAAGAGGAAGGCAAGAGGGAGATCTGACTACAGAAGAGAAATCATGTGGTAACTGAAACAGAGATTGGAGAAGTATATCCACAATCCAAGGAACACCAGCCACCATTAGAAGCCAGGAGAGGCAAGAATCCTTCCTCCAGAAGGAACCAGTTGTGCCAACATCTTGATTTTAGTGCTGGAAGACCCATTTCAGACTTCTGATTTCCAGAACCATAAGAAAATAAATTTCTGTTGTTTTCAACCATTAAGTTTATGGCAATTTGTTCTAGTAGCAATAGGAAAGGAATGCAAGGAGTTAGACCATATCCCTGCAATAATGATAATTATACAAGAATGTTCAAGGGCTCAGCTTGGGCCAGGCATTCTGTAACAAGTTGTATTCCTAATTTACTCCCATCTTCATCCCTGAGAGGTAAGTATTATTAATCTCAGGGAACCGAGATTTAGAGAGGTTCATTAACTTTGCTAAAATTAAACAAGTAAATGGAGAGCCGGGATCTAACCTCAGGTCCAGCTGCTTCCTAAGGATCCATGATACACTGCTTGCTTTTATATAAGCAATTTCTTGACAGTTTTTACTATATTATACATTTAAGAAAAAAAATTCATGACTTACATAAGCCATTCAATTTCTACTTCCCAGTGGAACTCTAAATATCAGTGTGTGTATATACAAAGTGAGATCTTTTTCTCACATTTCCATTTCTTAGATTATGTTAAAATTGCCTTTAGCAATTTCATGAAATCCAGTTTCAGTAACATAAGAACTCACTCAATGGGAAACGAATTTCTAGTCCTTAGATTAGATAAAATATGTTAGGGCAGCCCAGGTGGCTCAGCAGTTTAGCACTGCCTTCAGCCCAGGGCCTGATCTGGAGACCTGGATCGAGTCCCACTTCGGGCTCCCTGCATGGAGCCTGCTTCTCCCTCTGCCTGTGTCTCTGCCTCTCTCTCTCTCTTTCTGTCTCTCATGAATAAATAAATAAAATCTTTTTAAAAAATACATTAATAAAAATTATCTCAAACTTGAAAATACAAATTGATCAAATAATATTGATCTTGAAAATACAGTATGTCCTTATAATGTCTTCCTGCAGCACTGTTGGACTGGCTCACCTAAGGAGGGTTTCATTCTTTTGGCTAGTGGCTCTCAAACGTTTTGGTCTCAGGATTCCTTTAACTATTAAAAGTATTATGGTATTAACTATTAAAAAGTATTGAAGACCTTTTCCTATGTGGGTTATACTTACTGATCTTTACCATCTTAGAGATTAAAAATTTTTAAATTCAAAATGTTTATTAGTTCATTTAAATAATAATAAACTCATCCCATATGAATACAAGTCACATTTTTATGAAAAAAATATGTATGTTTCCCAAAACCAAATAATTTAGTGAGAAGAGTTTGTATTTTTACAAATTCCTTTAATGTCTGGCTTAAAGAAGACCTCTGGCTTCTCATATATGCTTCTGCATTCAGTCTGGTATAATAAGCTGGTTTGGCTGGAGCCTAGGAAAATAATTCTGTCTCACTGAGATACACAATTTGAAAAGGGGGAGCAGGAGGGAGATGGAATTTAATGGCCTTTCCAGATAACTATGGATATTCTCCTCTGATACTGCACCCAACTTGGCTAGTGATAGTTTCTTAAAGATTAATGACAATATGGAACCTGAGATATCGATGAACTTTCTGAACTCTATTCCACTAACGTCCATTGAGCTATCTCACACTTTAAATGTTTTATCCACATGTGGATTTTGTGTTATCGTGCACTGGTTCACTGAGTTGTGCCAACATTCCCAATGTTAATCTGGCCATGGTGCCAGAGAAAAGAGTTTCAAAATTCTAATTTTCACTTGAAAATGTGAATTTTGTACTGCCACCAATTCAGTCACTGCATTTTTCTAAAGTGCCAGGTTTGCTTCATTCACTTTTGAGAAACTATTTGTCAAGTACCCAAGGCTGAATAATCATAGCTTGTCAGTCAGGTTTTTGTTTTTGTTTTTTTTAAGCAAAAATGTTGTTCCTTGAAAAAAGTGGCAAGTTCTGCTCCTAACTCCAATGACAGCTCCATTGCTTTTCCCCTGGAAAACCAACACACTTGGTATGCAGCAGGAGCATTTTATGTTCTCTGCACTTTCCATTTCACTGCATGGAATATTAAAAAGAGGTGTACTCAAAGTCAAGATTTAAGACATTTAATACTTTTTACTGCTTCATCAAGGACATCCTTAAGTGAAACAGGTGCTTTTTTGGCAGCCAGTACATGAGGTAAAGAATGCACTGACCACCAGAGTAGTTTGCACCAAGGTGCCACATTTCCGCCCACATTGCTTTTGCTTCATCAGTGCACATGCTCACACCATAAAAATAAATAAATAAAAATGGCAGAAAGGCAAATGACATCTTGGTGTTCTTGTGAAAAAAGGTTTGACATCATATATACCTGAAAGGGTTTCAGATTCCCCACAGATCCATGGACCACACTTTGAGAACCTCCATCCTATGATACCTTCTAGTTCTGAGAATCCATGACTCTTCCCTAACACCAGATCTCCTAGATGACTTTTTCTAAAGCTATCCTCAAACTGGTGCCACAAAAGAGAGAAGAGTAGCCCCAATATCCCTGTCGTGCTCAGTCCACTTAGATTCTGAATCAAGAGATGTGAAGTATGGCTGGGGGTGGGCAGGAGGGCATGTGAGCATCCAGTTGAGTCCACTGGACAGCATCTTGTGTCATGCTGGGTGGTAGATAATGAAGGAAGTGACCTATGTCAGGGTTCCCTCAGGGTGTCTAAGGCCTTAGATGCTTCTAAGTCCTTTCTGGGCAGAGTGTTCAGGAAACAACCTCCTTTCTGCAGGGCTGTTTGTCTCTTTCCCCAATTAATTCTTCCTGACATCTAACATTAGATGTGTAAGCAATGATATCTGGTCTAGGTCAGCCACTCCATAACTATTTATAATCCTGCAGGAAATCATTACTCTTTTCATTTCAAGATTAACTGATTAAAAAAAACTAATTATGGCAGGTCATAAAAACAAATTTCAAAGGGTGCTTTGGGGACAGAGTGACCTGGTAAATAATTATTTTCTCTTGTACCTAGCTCTCTAACCACACAAAGACTTTATCACTGTCTTCCTGATGAGCGGCTTTTAAGAACTAGCTGGGATTCAGGGAATTGGGGAAGTGGGATAGAGATGAGGTTTGCATCAAGGCACAAGGTTTTTAGGGTATTAAAAAATCTAAATGTGTCCTATGAGGACAGGCAATATGGCTGCAGAGCACTGGGGGATATTTAGAAGTCTGCAAAGAATCTCTGAAATAAATGCTAGGGTAGAGACTCTTTGGGTTTCATATCAGGTTGAAATTGATGAGATTTCACCACAGTAAATACAATTGATCTCAGCCCTCCTCCTCTGGAGCCATCAGGGGGCATCCTCTGTGACCTTGAGGATTTTGTCAAATTGGTAAAAATGAGGTAAGATGTTCTCTCAAAGGGAACTGTATAACAAGTCACTGTGCTGGCTGAGAATTTCTATGTCTTCATGCTCCCTGACAATTAGTGTCTTTTCTGTTTAACAAACATTACTGTTTTGACATCTACCCTGTGCCTAACTCTGAGAAAGGCATTGGAAAGAATATAAAAATTATTAATATAAAATCCTTTATCTCTAATTTTTTGAAGGAAATAAGAATTATGCACAAAAATCTAAAAAAACAAATGAAAAGCATGGGTCTTCCACTTCCTAACTGTGTAACTGTATAGACAAGTTATATAGGCTTTCTGAACTTCAGATTTCTTGTCTGTAACATAGGGATAACCCTAGTACATCCCTTGTGGGGTTATTTTGGACATTAAATGAAAAAACATGTGTAAAGAGCCTTCTACAGAGCCTGAACTTAGCATTCCAAGTATCTGAGTCCATTGTAACTATCATTTTTGAGTGACTTTCCCTCCTAACAATAACTAGGGAGCATTAATCCCTTTACAAATGATGGAATCCGAGGCTTAGGAAAATAAAATAATTCACTATTCCATGATACCCTTTGGATGAGAATCATTGCAAAAGAGTAGAGAAAGGGACAGGCATTGAAAAGATAAGGGTCATTAATAGTTGTGGTATCCTGTCTCCAAAATGGTGTTCTGGGGAACCGTCATATTTGTATCCTTGTATAGCCCCCTCACTCAGTATTGCAGGCTGGCCCTGCAATAAATGTGGCATCAGTAATGATACATGATGTCAGATGTGGCTTAAAGGAGTCTAGTAGCTTCCACTCGGCTCCTTTGAGATGCTTGCTCTTAAGATGCTCCACCTTGGAGCTCAGCTACCATGCTGCGAGGTGCCGAAACCTAAGCCGCTACCTCAGCTAAGCTCACAGCCAACAACCAGCACCAAGATGATAGTCCTGTGCATGCACCACTTTGGACTTTATCCAAAGCCAAGTCTCAAGATGACTACAGACCAGATGATATTCGACTACAACTGCTTTTGAGAAATCCAAGTGAGAACTGCCCAGACGAGATGGGGTCCCATTTCACCTAAAATGTGGAAAGATACAAGGGAATCTTTCTCTCAACTTAAGAATAAGAACTAGATGATCTAAACAATCATAACTTTTCTGAAGCATGTCAGAAAGCTAAAGTCACAAAACAACTAGGTTAACTCAAATCAAAAGGTCATCAAGCCCCTCCAAGAAGAGATGAGACCTGTGAACTGTTGCATTTGTGGCAGAGCGTAGGAGTCAGAGGGGACCTCCATAATGGCAGATGGCAGGTAGGGACCCACTTGTCATTCACTATATGCTAAAACTATTTTAAATTTTAAAGGGACTTGGACGGGGAAGCAGATGACCTGTTTTGTAGACAGATGCTGATCACAGCTCAGTGACCTTGGGAAGTTCCCCACATTTTGGCACCAATCTGGTTGAGGCTGCTGGCTGCCTGTGGCAGACATTGCAATGATGACACTGGGCACTTCTCAAAGTGCATGGAGCAGGAAGGCCATTGAGACAGGAAGGCCAGGGCACTCAAGGATGGGCAGTGGCTTTGACACACTCCACAGCTGGCAGACAGCAAAGGTTCTGAACACTTCCTGCCTCTCCTGTTCATTGATTAATGTGCACAGCTTTACACAAATCACACATCTCCCCTGTGCTTTTGTGCCTCCTTTTACAAGGTTCAGAAAACTAATACAGACACCCTTACCACACTCCTTCCCACCACTACATGCACACACACTCATTTGCAAACACTGTGGTGAGGAAGAGCCAGGCAAAGTGACAGAACCACTTTACCAGTAAAATGACCACTGATACCAAATGACTTGACAGGTTAAAGGATGCAGAGACAATAAATTGTCTTAATGAATCTCTAAGTGACCAAAAGAAACTGGACACCAAAGCCCTGAGAGAAGTAAAAATGTTTTGTTTTGTTTTGCAAAATATCATCTATAAAGAATCTATTATGTACCAGGAACTTTGCACATTTTTTAACGTTCTTTATCTCCAATTCATACAAACTAAAAGTTAGATGTTACTGTGCCATTTTGCACATGGGAAAGCCAAGGTCGAGTACAGAGTAGTGATTATGTCATAGGCTGTGCAGTCAGACTACGTGGGCTTGGTTCCCAGCTCTGCTACTGACTGACCATGTGACTGTGGACGAGTCTCTGTGCCTCAGTCATTCCTTCTATGAAATGGGGATAATAATGGTACTTTTAGTAAATGAGAGAGTAAGAGTAAGACATGAGGCAATGTGCCTAGCATACAGTAAGCCCTTAATGAACATGACTTGTCATTATAAGTTACTTTACCCAAACCACACAATGAGAAAGAGTCTGACTCCAAAGTTGCATTCTTTCCAAAGAAATATTTGTGGTTATGAAAATTGTTTTTGTGAAATATTAATATATTTAAATAACCTAAGTTAAACAGAACTAGTATGAAATCAGACAGACCTCCCTCACTTGCCACGATCCCCTTGAGGCAGCATAGCCAGGAATGACCAGACGTTCGCCAAATGGCTTTCTTAGGCTCCTCGCTCCCTCTCATTTTTTGTCATCCTGGCTCATTGAGACTCCCTCTGTGATAGAATCTCATTCCATTATGTGAAATTTAGGTAACTAAGGATCTTCAAAGTATAATATATATTTTATTTTCTATGTAAATTGAAGAGTATCAAAGCAAAACAGGACTCATATAAGATTGTAAGTCTCTCTTTGGGCTCTTCGTGTAACATAGGTTATCAAAGAGATAGAAAGACATCAATGGATGAATGGATAAGTAAAATGTGGATATGTATACTATGGACTATTAAATCTTAAAAAGGAAGGAAATTCTGGCACATGTTATAACATGGATGAACCCTGAAGACATTATGCTAAGTGAAATAAACCAGTCACAAAAGGACAAATGTAGGATTCCACTTAATGAGGTAATTAGAGTAATCAAACTCATAGAGAGAGGGAGACAATAGAATGGTGGGGGCCAGGGACTGAGGGGAGGCGAGCACAGGAAGTTAGTGTTTAATGGGTATACACTCTCAGTGAGCAGGATGAAGAGTTATGGGAATGGACAGTGGTGAATGTACTTAATGCCATTTCAAGACAGTTTTCTTAGATTATTTATTTGAGAGAGAGAGAGAGAGCATGTGCACAAGTGGAAGGGAAGGACAGAGGGTGAGGGAGAGGGAGAGAGAGAATCTCAACTAGGATCCCTGCTGAGATCATGACCTGAACCGAAATCAAGAGTCAGATGCTTAACTGACTGAGACACCTAGGAGCTCCCACTTCAAGATAGTTTAAAAGTTAAATTTTATGTTATGTATATGCTAACACAGTGAAAATATTTTTCAAAGAAAGAGAATATGAAATTTGGAGGAGACTAAGGGCAGTATAATAATAATGGAACATAAAATATTGGTGAGTTAGTTCTGAGTCATGCTTGGAATGGATCGCGCATGAGTCAAACAGCCTGCTAGATGCTAAGAGATCAATGAAATCTAAATCCCTCAAGCTTCATTTCTTTCAATGCTAAGAGCCATAGTTATTGGGGGATGGGCTCCAGGAATTATAACACCTGTCACTGAGGGCTAGAAAAGAAGCAAGATAATCAGTTGCCAACAATAGTATAGATGGAGTGATTTCTAAGGGAGTACCCATTATGAAAATCTAAGCTTGCTGAACAGAGGAGGCAGACAGGAAGGGGTCAACTGCAATCTGTTGTTCCACTGAAGGTCTCTGCGTGGCTAACACTGAACTGGGCACTGCTGGAAAACAAAAACTATAAGGTAGTGTTCTCTACCGAAGGAGCTACCAACAAGTCTGAAAACATGACAGTGCTCAGTTGTGTGCACTTCCATGAGATTAGGATCTGTGGCGGTTTTATATTGTGCCAACTTGACTAGACTGGAACTATGTGTCCCAGAATTCCTTTCCCTGGATGGTTCTGAGCTTAGCATTGGTCACAGGAAGAAGCTGCAATAACTGAAAGCAGCCATTATGCTCTGAAGGTCCTGGTGGAACAGCACCAAATGCTGGTGCCTCTAACGAATGTGGCTGACCTGCTGGCTTTCACTGTTGGTGAGGATGGCAGCCAGCCCGCAGCTCCTTGGGCCCCACTGGATCTCCTCCTCCTCTGAGTCTGGAACAGGTGCACATGTAAGTCTGTAACAAAGAGACCAGCTTCTGGAGGTCACCCCCATCATCAAAATTAGAGGCAGCAAGAGAAAAATGTGGGTTCCAACCTGTCCTTATGAGTTCCAATTTGCCTTTATGGGATCCAATTTGTCTCTGTGCACCCCAAATTGTCCTTGCTGTTCTCCATTTCACATCCATCTTTTCTTTCCAACTGCTGGCCTTGCTGACCTAGAGAAACTTCAAGCCCAGCACCAAAAGTAGAAGTAAGTCTTACATAGGTTTCTCGAGCACCTCCAAGAACTGCCTAAGGTCTAATGACTCTGGTGAATCTTTTACTCCACATTAGCCATGGCTCTGATGCCCTGATAGAACCATCGCTAATAAGACCATGGGACAGGGGCGCCTGGGTGGCTTAGTCACTTCAGCGTCTGCCTTCAGCTCAGGTCATGATCCCAGTGTCCTGGGATCGAGCCCCACATTGGGCTCCCTGCTCAGCAAAATCCTGCTTCTCTCTCTGCCCTGCTCGTGCACTTTCTCTCTCTCTCTCTCTCAAATAAAAAAAAAAAGAAATATTTTTTTAAAGGAAAGACCATGGGACAGTATAGTCAGACAAAAGAAGGTATATGTGAGCTCAGCCTTAAAACCTTAAATTTTTAAATCATTAACATACCAGCCACTTTCTAATGCTACTTTCCAAACATTACTCATCCATGCCTTAAGATGGACTTTGTTCCATCATAAGCCAGTGTTATTTCCAGCTCAGTACATACCAACCCCTAAAATATATTTCTGGGCCAGACCTAGGTAATCTCTTTTTCAGTCTGCCTGCTGCCCATAGCTTTATAGTGAATAAACACCAGCAAAGTCTATAAAACCCAAGAGAAAAACAGGGGAAGGTTTGAAGCAGTTACATTCATATGGTTTAGGACAAACATCAGAATGATATTTGGGCTTTGGAGTTATAACTAACAATGATTCCTGGCTCCATACTTTTTAAACACTGGGCTTTTGCCAAGTTGCTTAACTTTTCTGAGCCTCAGTTTTCTCATCTGTAAAATAGGAGAATAACTCCTTCACTTTCAGTTTCCTATGAAGATAACATTCTAAAGTGAATAAAATATGATAGTGTTTAAGTGCTTAGTAGTATACTAAATATGTGTATGTGTATACACGTGCACACACACACACACACAAACTCACTATCAGGCCTGAGGGATTCCATTATTTTGGTCATTGTGTCTTATCTCCAATAACTGGGATGCTTATCTATAATGAATAAATGGATGGGTGGATGGGTGGGTTGATGGATGGTGATTTTTGCTTTACTGAAGATCTCCAAGTAGAAGGGCCAATAGGAAAGGAATGGACCTGAACATCATGACTTTGAAACAGATGTTAAGTCAAGGACATACCTACAGAGAAATCGCTCAAAATTGCCGCAGCATCAGACTCTGCCAGGTTTTTGTCCTTGCTTCCCCAGGGTTTGTTCTTCAAGCACCACACTGCTCCATGTTTCTCTCACAGTTTTTTAGAGTCTTCAAATCCCTTTCATGAACATAATGTCATTAGAAGTTTGCAATAGCCCACTAAGGCAGAAAACATGAATATTAGTATCTCCATCTTACCACCAAGGAAAAGAGTTTTAGAGAGGCTGAGCCGCCTGTTCTAATATGTAACCCTGGGCTGCATTCATCATGATCCACGGCTGGACCAAGGTCGCTAAGCAGGGCTACGAAGAAGAACCACAGTTGCCATGAGAAAAGCTGCTTTTCCATTGCAGCAAAATTATGGGGAGTGCATCTTGGTCTCGTGTAACAAATGTGATGTCTTTGCAGAGGAGCCAGGGCTCTAATTCTGGGCCTGCTTTTACTAGCTGTCATTTGACATGGTGAAGGGAAATAACTTGGACCTCACCATCAAGTAGATCGGAGCTTGAATCCCAGCTCTGCCGCTGTCTGTAAAACCTGGGGCAAGTTACTCTCTGTGAGTCACAATTTTTCAATCTATAAAACTGAGATAATATCCAGTCTTGAGGCTTAATTGAGATAACCTAGGAAAGTAGCTAGAATCTAGCCAAGGTTCAATCAATGATAATCCTCTATTATCCCTTCTCTATCCATGTCCACCTCAGTGGAATAGAGAAAAACAGCAGAACAGTTAAGAGCATGAACTATGAAGCCAATCTGTCTGACTCTCAATTCTAGCCCTGCCATCTATTGACTATGTGACCTTGGGAAAATTACTTACCTTCTCTGTGCTTCATTTTGCTCTTTTGCAAAATGAAGACAGTAATA
Source organism: Canis lupus dingo (assembly GCF_003254725.2). Classification (NCBI taxonomy): domain Eukaryota; kingdom Metazoa; phylum Chordata; class Mammalia; order Carnivora; family Canidae; genus Canis; species Canis lupus. The sequence continues at coordinate 22,604,468 of NC_064255.1, forward strand.
GTACCTACCTCATAAGGTTCTTATGAAGATTAAACTAGTTAATATATGTAAAGCACTTAGAATACTGAATAGCATACAGTAGGTGTTTACATATGTTTTCTTCTTTAAATTAAAAAAAAAAAAAAAAAAAAACCTCATCGCCAGGCACTTTGCTAAGCCCTGGAGATACGATGGTGGACAACACCAACCAGGCCCACAGCCTTTGTTGAGCTACCATTCAGAGGGAAGGGTGGTGGAAAACTTAGGGGGTAAAATCAATAAGATAATTACAGGTTATAATAAGTCCTTGAAGAAAAGATAGCTGTGTACTGTGATCGAGGACAATGGCAGGAAGGTGGTGCCCAGACAGAGGGGAGTCAGGGAAGGCTTCTCCAAGAAGGTGGTGGGTAAGCTGAGACCAAAGGACTGTGAAGGTTCTGCTCACAGAGTTTAAATCAATCCAATCTAGGGGTTTGGGAGCACTTGGCATGGGCATAAATATTCTAATGGATCTACCTCACAGGATTGTTCTAAGGAATAAATATAATGAGGTCTGAGAAACACCTGGCACATGGCCTGGTCCATAGTAAATACTGAACATTGTTACCATCTCCCTGGAAAGTGCATCGCTTCAGAGGAGCACCCATGGATTCTGCGTAGGCAAATGGAGTGCTCTTCTGGCTTTGTCTCTGCCTCCTAGAGCAGCATTCAGGAATCAATTCAAAAATTCCCTCAAATCAACACACCATTACTAAGTGAATTATTTATGAGCCATATTAAAGGTACAGATATGATAAAACATACAAATCCAACCCTAAGCCTTCTCTCTAGGGACTTAACAGACTGAAGGAGGAAGCAGATACCTACAAACCCCTAAAGGGGGCGCCTGGGACTAGAGAGGGTAACACCCTTTCTGCTGCAGAGCAAAGGATGGAGTATATTCCACAGATCCTCACCAGAGAAGAAATAGAACATAGGGTCAGGAAAGCTTGGCTACCTGGGAGGGTATCTCTAGCCATCAAGTGAGCTTTCAAAAAAAATTAATTAATTAATTAAAAAAAAACGTGAGCTTTCATTTTGCCAGAATGCTGGATTGATGAATACCAGCTTGGCTCATGACACAAGGCCCTGGGGCAGGCCCCCCAGGGCAGGGATATGAGCTGAAAGGAAGAGGGGTCCAGATGCTCCAGATGGGCAAAGGCCATGCCACAGGCTCTGGGGCAACGGTGTAGAAGGAGGGGTATCAAAACTGCCACCACTTTTGCCCTGCCTGGGAGGCAGCCTCAACCTCGAGGCACCAAATGCATTCCAGCCTCCAACCCTCCACTGCTTTCCATCCCTGCCTGGAATTCCCAGTTTGTTCCCTACTTCATATTATCTGTGCCGCTCAGAGTTTGGTTCTGCTTCCCTGAATGTTACAGCCCACAGCCAGCACCACTACCCCCTCCACAATCCATTACGACCTGTGCCTGCAGGACTCAGATCCTTCTTCAATCAGACCATAGCCCTTTTTGCACACAGAACTCGGTGCTAGGTGCTGGAGCTAGAACTCCTACGGTGTACTATACAGGTGCCAGGGGATACAGGTGGATACTGTCCCTCCACACGGTGTAGGTTTGAGTCAGCACCGAAAGAGATGCCAATAAAGGGAACAGGACCATGGCAAAAGAAAAGATTTTATACTTGCCATGTCTCCTATCTTCCCACACTACAGGGCAACGTTCTTCATTCATTCACTTGTTCATTGAAGAATTACGTACCAAGGGCGCTATTCCAGGTGATTAAGATACTTTTGTGAACAAAACAGACAAAAAAATCCATCAGTAAGGGGATATTTTCACGAAGGCAGGAAAGAGGTAAGGAAACGACCCTATGGATTAATACAGTTTGTAGTATGTGCTTGCAAGAGCAATTTAGCACAAAGGCCCTGAGGTGAATGTGTCCCTCCCCGGGCCCCTGGGGAGGCCACAGTGTCTGGAGCCAGTGAGCATGGGAGAGCAGAAGATGAGAGGACTAAGACAAACCAGGGGGCCATGAGAGACATGAGTTTTGCTCTGGGTGAAGCAGGGAGGCACTGGGAGATTCTGTGTTGAAAGGAACATGGTATAACTCACATTCAGGAGGCTGTTGTGGTACCACAAGAGACAGATGGCAATGGCTTCACCCAGGGGAGAAGGAGAGAAAAATAGCTGTATGTTCCATTTCCTTCCCTTATGCTTAGGACCATCCCAGGCTTCTGGTAGAAGTGGGATTAAAAAAAAACAAAAACAAAAACAAAAAACAGACCAATTGGGCACCTGGGTGGCTCAGTCGGTTAAGTATCTGCTTTTGGCTTAGGTCATGACCCTAGGGACCTGGGATCAAGTCCTCCATTGGGCTCCCTGCTCAGCCAGGGAATCTGCTTCTCCCTCCGGCCCTCCCCCACCACCATTTATTTTCTCTCTCTCAAATAAATAAATAAATCTTAAAAAAAAAAAAACTGGACTGATTAGATTGAAATAAAACAAAAACCTGGGATCCCTGGGTGGTGCAGCGGTTTGGCACCTGCCTTTGGCCCAGGGCGCGATCCTGGAGACCCGGGATCGAATCCCACGTCGGGCTCCTGGTGCATGGAGCCTGCTTCTCCCTCTGCCTGTGTCTCTGGCTCTGTCTCTCCTTCTCTCTCAAGAATAAATAAATAAAATCTTTAAAAAACAAAAAAAAACAAAAAAAACCCCCCCAAAAACGCAAAAACCTAAAAAGCCCTTTGGATCTGAGCTCGAGCCAAGTGCCAGGTCCTGTTGCACCACTGAGGACAGACGAGTGAGGTCCTATAACCTACACTCATCAGACATGCATGGGGCGGCATTGGCCAGCTGCAGTTTTATCGTGGAGAGCTCAGTGGGCAATCCTGACAGCCATGCCCATGAACCCGAGGTTTCCTTGGCCAGAGCTAAGAGCTGCAGGAAAGAAACCTGTGTGCTGAATAAAGCAGTGAGAATGGAAATGTCCCTTTACTTCTATTATGTCACGGATTTTTAATATATCAAGCAACCTCAAAATAAAAGAGGCTCTGAAGGCCCATCCACCACCCTCCCAGTCTTCAGAAGGGCTGCCCTGGATTTCAGTCCAAAGGCCTGGCAAAGACAGGCTCACAGAACTCAAAAAAGGCATAAAGTGATGATTTAGGGACCGGGCCCAGCTTGTCAGATCTGATGTGCTCTGGGATGCAAGAGCAGAGGGCAGGAGTGCATAGTGAGGGGGAGATCACTCTCCCATGGACTGAACCCCCTGGCTCTGCCCAAGCTCCAATACCCTCCGCCACATGCTAGAGTCATCCAAACAACGTATCATGTAATTTTTATGATCATTCCAACTACTCCTTGTGAGACACCAGCTCAGTGAGGAACTCATTCTGCAGAATTTTGCAGGACTTAGTCCAGGGGAGAAACTGCAGGAAGATGGAGAAAAAAATCAAGATCTTAGTGAGTTTCACTTATCTCACCCTTCTGTTGAAAGGAGCCTCCCTCCCCCATCTCCCCACCCCCTGTCATGCCCTGCACTCACTGTTACATCAGCCTGTGTCTACATCCATTCAGGTTGTGATAACACAACACCCCAGACTAAATGGCTTACAAAACACAGAAATTTATTTCTTTTTTCTTTTCTTTCTTTCTTCTTTCTTTCTTTCTTCTTTCTTTCTTTCTTTCTTTCTTCTTTCTTTCTTTTTTTATTTTTTTTGAAATTTATTTCTCAGTAAGTATTTCATCAGCTTGAGACAGCCCATCCATGGAACCAGTCCTGGAACCCCATCCAGAGTCTAGTATTAGTCAAAGAAAAACCTTAACCTCCATTAACCTTAACCTCACCTTGCCAGTTTTCAGAGCACTAAGGATTCAGTCCCTGATCTTATCCTCAGCAAATCTGTGAGATAACTACTATCATTTCAGCTTTACAGGTGAGAAAACAGCCTCATAAACATTCAGCAATATCCTCAAGATCATACAACTGATAAGTAGTAGAACTAGAACTCAAATAGGTAGGTTCAAGTCCGATGTTTATTCTGTGCTTGAAGTGCATTTTAAAAGAAAGGCTCTTACTTCTAACTAAATCCTTTTCTAATTTATGTATCTGAATCTCCTAAGATAGGGTCCGACGTAATATCTTTGTTCTGGAAAGAAGTGTGGCCCAGTAAAAATGGTTTGGGCTGGAGTCCAGCTGTAGGAACCAGTTATGTAACCCTAGACAAGTGCTGGCACCTCTCAGCAGGCCTCCATTTCTTCTCTCAAGTGGATGGAATAATACCTGACTTGTCTGCCTCACGGTGTGCCATGAGGCTCTAACAGAAAAAGAGAAGAAAAGTGCCCTAGACATGTAAGCTCAACATTACAAAGAGTGCCAGGGCTCTCATGTCCTTCTGTCCTGGCCCCTGCTGCTCGGAGAGCTGATCTTGGAGAGGCCCTAACCACCTCCTCTACCCTGCCTTATTTCCATCTTAACCCCATTTCCCAGATCTGACCCTCCTATCAGAGCCCAGATCTAGGATTAGATAGTGGTGGTAGAAACTTCATAAATTTACTAAAAACTGCTAAATTTTAATCTTTATATATGATATGTGGATTATAGCTCATTTTTTAAAAATGAAAAGATACAATTGCTAGCCCTTGTAATAAGCACAAGGGCCTACCTGAGACTGTAGCTGTGGTAACATGAGAAGACAAATTAATTGTAGATTTTGAGGAAGAGGAAGAAGCCAGATATGATTACAATTTTAGGACTGAAAATGAGGGAAGACAATGGCACCTTTAACCAAAAGAAGGGCAAGCAAATCTGGGAGAGACCATAACCAACTCAGTGTATAGTGTATGGAATTTGAGAGTTCAGTGGGACACACAAGTGTACCTGGGCATCCGAAAGCCAGAAACTCTGGTCTGGATTTCTGGGACTGGTGAGGACTGGGGAAATCCATAAACACTGTGGGTTAATGACAAGATTGGATGCACTCCATCAAGATTTATGAACAGAAAAAAGAGTCAGCAGAGTTTTTATATCTCCGATATTCCGAGTATTTCTGTAAATTGGTGGGCTCCAATCCTCGTCAACCTATGAATTCTTTAGGTACAGTTGAACTAGTTAACATGGTCTTTCTCCAGTAGGGTTAAGGTTTTCTCCTCTTCCACCAGATAGAGGACCAGTACTCACCTTGAGCCCATCCAAGATTTGGTCTTAGGCTTTGTTACTGCTGATCTGTTGTGATCTTTTCCTTACTCTGAGGGTATAGTCATGACTCTGAGGGAATTGCTTTAAGGTGTAAGTCCTTATTCCTCTGATTCAGGCCTCCTGGGGTCCTAAATGAGATCCTAGGGAGTTTTACCAAGGCCCCTCAGCTTTGGCAAGACTTAATTTCATCATCTATCTGCCAGTACCCTTCATTTACTAAAACCTCTGCCCAGCACTTGAGTGTCCCTGCTGTTCTATTCCTCTGGGCATCCTGAAATCTCACTCCTCGCTGGTGCAACTTAGCAGTCATTTGAGGACTTCAGGGTATTTGCCTGCATATTTGGGGGTTCACTTCTCTGAGTTTCCTTCCTCTCCAGCAGCTGCAAATGCTGTGTCCACTTTGCACAGTGAGGTGAAGCTTTCTGCTCAGGCTCTATCCCCCTTGCTGGGAATGACAAGTAGCCTCAGGTAATAATGTGAGGTGAATGGGGAACTCATCTGACTTGCTGCTTTCTCTCAAGGATCCTGGCACCTCCACTTCTGGGTTGCCCCAAAGCTTTCAAAAGTATTTTAAATATTTTGCCCAGACTGCGTAACAGTTTTGGTGAGTCCATTAATGCCACATGCCACTCCACAAAATTAGCAATCTTCATTAAGAAAATAAAAAGATAAATAAGGACTGGTCCTTGGAGGCCTATTTTTGGGAGCTGGGAGGGGAGCAGTCAGTCAGATAGAAGGGGACCAGGGTGAAGAGGAAACCCAGAGTATACAATCTTATGAAGGCCAAAAGAGAAAGGTGCCGTAGAGTCCAGCATTATCACAAAGGGGGAAAAAAAACATAATGGAAAGAAGGCTAAAATAAGGATGTTGTCCTTGACAAGGAGCAGAAAGTCATGGGTATAATATTTACTGGTTGTTTATATTCATCAAACAGTAAGCTTTTTGGGGTAGGCAATGAGTTTTACAATTTGTATTTTCACCGAGCAGTTCTGAACATTCAGCACATAGCTGTTCATAAATAATATGATAAGGAAAATTTTTGAGTGTTTGAAAGGTCTGTGTTTGAGAGAGGCTGGTGTAAAGCTGATAGAGAGGTCTGGTTCAGAGTGTCCTTTGCTGAAGGGCTGGGAGGTACTAATTTAGCAGAGGCCCCCCCCTGCCAGACTATTTATACCCACCAGCAACTGTGCCAGGTGCGTGGCATTCAGTTCATGAGTCGGGAAGAGAGGAAATAAATTTCATTTCAAGGATCCCAGCTCACATGTGGAAAAAGAAGTCTGGCCTGTGCTTTCTCCCTCACCCTCTTGATCACTACACAAATAACAGCCTGTGTGGCTGTTAAACAGTTAAACAGAGGCCTGTGAGCACAGAATCCAAGTGACCCGCCTCTGTGTCTAGAAGAAATGTTGTTTCCTCTGCTTCATCTAATCAGACATTTTCCCCTTTGCATTGAGTGAAAAGAATAGCAGTAAGTTCACGGACCAGTCTGACAGCTGGAAATTCCAAGTGTTGCAGGTTCAGCTTCTGGTGGTTTCTCTGCCAGAGAGGAAAGAGTCCCCTCCACCCCCCTCCCCTGCCATCTCACCTTGCCCATTGTCACCAGGCCCTCTCCCTTCTCATAAATACCCAGTCAGCTTCTAGCCTGTATAGACAAGTCCACACAATAACCTAACCCAATAGTGCTTAACTGACCAACAGAGTCACAGACAAGTAGAGCTAGAAGAGTCCACGTGGGACCACTGGACACAACAGAGTAGCAGTGGCTTACTAGTTAAGCGCTAGTACACCAGAGCTGGATGCTGATGTTCAAATCCTAGCTTTGCCACTTTTTACCCTCATAAGCTTTTTTTTTTTTTTAAGATTTTATTTATTTATTCATGAGAGATACAGAGAGAGAGGAGAGAGGCAGAGACACAGGCAGAGAGAGAGAAGCAGGCTTCATGCAGGGAGCCCGACATGGGACTTGATCCTGGGTCTCCAGGATCATGCCCTAGGCTGAAGGTAGGTGCCAAACCACTTAACCACCCAGCCGTCCCTTCCCTCGTGACCTTGAGTAAACCATGCGTCTCTGTTTCAGTTCCCTCTTAGGAAAAATAGGGATGACAAAACACTTGCCTCGTAGAGCTGGTGTGAGGATAACACAGTACCTGGCTCCATGACAGCAGGAGAAAGCTCATCATAAATCGTAAAACACAATGTACATGTACAGGGTGATGTGATTACCTTTATTGCTCTTACTGGTTGGTAGTGCCGTTGTAGTTAACCCTTACTTGTGTGGATTTTAAGAGACACAACCATTGGACTGTTCAGCTCTGTGAGGGTCAGTGTCTGCACTGTGTTGGATCAGAGAGTCAGACGTGCCCCAGAGCAACCGGGAGGATGCTCACCTATCTGGGGGCGAGGAGCTGAAACCCCCAAGTCACAGTGCTGCCCAAGGGAGGCTGCCCGAGAAGCAGCCAGCATCAGAGAAGAGCTTTGGTTGGATTGCCAGGTGGTCAAAAACAGTGCAGGGATGGAGACAGACTCTATGAGAAAGTCATCGCCACCCCGTACAGCAAGAGAGAAGCAATTGCCACCTCCATCTTCCAGTCCCGTGTACAGCGGATGATCAATGACTCATCGCAAAGGAAACGTTTCTTTATGAGGATGCAATGCATCTGCATTAGGCTGATTAAAAATTGCTCCTTGTCAGCTTAACAAGTATAATATTAAGGAGTCTGGAATACAAATGCACAAAGGACTTTAGAGTCTGACACACCTGTGCCCCAACCCTGGCTCTGCCAATTACCAGCTCTGTGACCTTGAGAAAGTTGCTTAGCTTCTCTGACTCTGTTACCTTGCCTATAAAATGGGGATAATAAATTTAACTCCACAGGGTTACTGCTGAGAGTCAGAAGAATTGGCATATGTGAAATGCTGTGTGCCTACTGCACCAGGCTCAGAGGAAGGAACCAGAATAATGACCATATCTCCCTCTTCTCTCCTAAGTGAACCCTTAGGGTCTAGGTGTAGGTGTACACAGGTAGACCATTCAATTGCTTATCAACCTGTCTAACTCACTGAGTCTCAAGTGTATCCAGAATTCCTAGAATGAAACTGTAGTTGCTCAGAACATAAAACAAAATAAACAAAACCCTGGGGTGTCTTGCTCTATAAGGTTAACAGTCTTATTGCGTTCATGACCATAGCTCCATCACTTTGAATTTACCGATTTAGCCGTGAAAAGGATATTCATTACCTTAAAAAAAAAAAAAATACAGCCTACTAGGTAGGCTGTCAGAAGGTAGCAGTAGGTACTTTACTTAGAGCTATTTCAATAATTTCCTAAATGTAGAAATTCACACAAACTTCTTTTACCAAATTTTGTGATTATTTTCAAGTCAATGTTCTCTACTCAGCTGGAACTATGGACCACTGACCTTTGTACAGTCACTGCTTAAGTTAGTATTTAGCACATAGGCAGTGCTAAGGAAATATTTTAAGTGAACTCTGAATTGAGCTGTTCTTTGTACTTAAACTATTTTTTAGGTCAAATTCAATATTAGTCTCTACACAATGGTTTACTATGACTCAGGATAAACAGTGTTATGCCCTGTATGCACCAAAAATCAAGCATCTGTTCACATGAACAACTCATTAATAAAAGATGCTCACCAGGGAAGTCAAAAGACCTCAGATTTTTCTGAAGTATATTCCATCCATCTCTCTTACATGTTTCAATATAACCTTTCATGGAATCTCACTGCCTAATAATTAAAAACAGAACAATAAAAAAAGCTGTTACCATTTATTGAATGCTTATCATGTGCCTGTGTGAAGCATCTTACACGGATTATCTTAATTCTTGATGTAGCTTCATTATAGGGTCCAGGAGAGGGCAAATGGGATGCACTGGCCAGTGGGGCTGTTGCCCAAGGTCACCCAGCTAGCAAGTTAACATGTCCGCTCTGCATTTCTCCAGCTCCACCGCAGCTTAGGAGAGCCTGCTTCTTGGAATGCCTGCACAGCCTAACCCATCCTTTAAGACCCAGGCTAACCCCTGTCTCTTCCAGAAAACTTTCCCTGATACCCTCTGCCCACCATCCACACAAACCCCCAACAGGAATCTTCTCTCCCTTTTCTGAACTGCCAGAGCATTTTCTCGGCACTCCCTATGGGCACCTTGCACCTTATCCCTGGTATTTCGGCTTTGTGTGAAGAGGTCCCAACTCTTTCTACTCCAATCTACCTTGGATCCTGACCTGGATCCTCACAACATCCAGTTCAGGAGATTGTTCGTGGAAGCCCCTCCCATTGCGGCCCCATGACGGTAATTTGCATGATGAGCTAAATCACACAGATTCCCTTCCGGGCTTCTCTCATGCACGCCCCTACTCTCCTTTAATTGATTTAATGGGACTTTGTGGGATTCATCAACGAAGCATGAAATGGACTCACATGCTGCTGGAGCCACCCAATTAAACAAAGGGCTAGCGAAAAATGAAAATGCTGGATAAGATCAAAATAAATAATTGCCAAATTAGTCACCATCTGTGTCTTGTTGTCAACAAACAGAGCCTAGTCTTCCTCTCACTCCCTGCCTGCTCAGATTGTACAATGAAGTCTCAGCTGAAAGGCATAAGTAAGGAACTGAGAGTGCTCTGGAGATAGGATGTGCCCCTGAATTTACTTTGGGGAAAATTCCATTGACCCAGTTGGTGTTTATTAGGCACCTATTACATATGTGACACTCTGTTAGGCACTGGAGATATAAAGGCGACAAAGCTTTTCTGACATTTTCTGTTCTGTCTGAACAGGTGAGTAGGCTCATAAACAGATGAGAAGAGCAAAGACTGGCAGCTTCATCTTGCTCATGTGGCCCAGAGAGATCCTGTCATTGCTTTCAGCCTCAGTGTCTTCTGTGAGATGGGCTGATGCCAGGTTGGGGAGGAGGAAGTGAGATGGCATTGACATAAAGGCCTGGCTCGTGCTATGTGCTTCATGATCGGTCACTCCCTTCCACCTCTTTCTTGGGAGCTGAGCCAGGGGTATAAACCCTCCCTCAACACAAATGCTATTGGTGAATAGAGGATTACATATACAGTTAAGGGAAACAAGTCCATGATGGAGATCTTATATAACTGCCTTCCATAAGAAAAACTGAGCTAAATGAATTTTATTTTCTTCACATTTTCCTAGTGAAATGCATCATTTCCCATGAGCCTCAGGTGGTACCCACCCCCAAATTAAGTTATCTTCAAAAGTATCTAACATTCACATCTTAAATTCTTCACCTCTAAAGTGGAAGGCATAACATCTACCTTGCAGGGTCCTGATGAGAAAAAATGAGATAACTCATATATATCTGTTCCATAAATGTTTATTGAATGCATGTGACGTGCCAGTACTGTTCTAGCTTCTGGAGTCACAGCAGTGAACAGAACAGATTTTCAAAAAATCTATGTCCCTCTAGTGGGCAAGGCAAGGGAACAAATATTGACATAAATTATACAATATGTCAGGTGATAAGATGAATGCAAAGCATTTGAAACAAAGCATGACTTATAACGAATGCTCAGGTTTATGGTGGGGATGAAAAGAATGATCAGCACCAAGAGTAATTTACCCAAAAAAAAGTCAGCTTCTTCAAGGTCAGGCTAAAAGACATGTTGTGGGTGAGCAGTAGAGGAGGATCTTAGTTCCCACAATTACTTAACACTGCATCATCCATTCAAAGAAAACTTCCCTGGGAATATCAGTACTTGGAAGAGTCAACAGTGTTTTTCCTGTACACTAGAGAACAGCAATGGAAATGATTTTCATGCTCAGTCATTCCTGTTTCCAATTTATTTCCTTATTTCACTCAGTGATCCAAATATCTCCAAGACTTTCTTGTATGAAAAATGAAATTATGTTGGCAAAATGTACATATTCTGTGGCCTTTTGTTTCCTGATGCAGAAGTAAATGATTCAACTTAGATGTTGGTCCTTGTCCTTGGGACAAGACTCAGTGTAAATGCTCAGAGGCAGCTAACCAAAACCAGAAGTATCTACCCCTGGAACAAGGTAACCGACTTTAATTTGGCATCTGAAAAAGCCAAGATTTGGCATAAACACTTCCAATGAAAAAGTCTTGCCGAAGAAAATAAGGCTGCTTGACCATGAGCTCCAATCATCAGATGAAAAGCATCAAGTGAACAGGCTTTCCATCTCTACTCCCAATCATGAGCATCCCAGAGACTGTGGTGGGTGGTACCTTTGGGCAACAATGCAGCAAATCTCTTTGTTCTCTAGGACTGAGACCATTTCTTAATGCTCTTTGGATCCCTAACGCCTACCAGAGTGTCAGCTGCATTATAGATGTGCTGGCCACCATTCATTTGCATCTCCTGATCAGACTTCCACCCTGCTCCACCCTGCCCCACCCAGCTTTGGGTCCTGAGAGACTGACCTTCATGTTCCTGATCAAAGTGCTCTCTTACTGTCTGACTTCTGATTGAGTTTGATCAATAGTGATGCTGGGGTGTTTATTCCCTACCTCTCTCCTTGTGGGGTGAGTGTGCGTTAATGGTGTCCCAGTAGAGGCCATTTCTCCTGTCAGGGCAACTTATCCACATCTCTCTCTCTCCCCCTCTCTCTCTCTGGGGTCCAGTAACAGCTCCTTTGCCTTGCACTTAAGGCCTAGGAGGAGTAACAGCTCCATACTTGTATTCAGCTGGAGCTGCTTGCACTATCCCTCCATCAATTTTCTTAAACACTATTCTAAATTACAAAACCAATTCATTTATTAAATGCTCCTTAAAATAGGGGATCCCTGGATGGCTTAGCAGTTTAGCACTTGCCTTTGGCTACCGTGATCCTGGAGTCCTGGGATCGAGTTCCCCATCAGACTCCCGGCATGGAGCCTGCTTCTCCCTCTGCCTGTGTCTCTGCCTCTTTCTCTCTCTCTCTGTCTCTCATGAATAAATAAATAAAATCTTTAAAATAAATAAATAAATGCTGCTTAAAATATCCAGTGGGAACGTGCCATTAGTTCCCTTCCAAGAACCCAACTGACAGAGAAAGTGAATTATAAATGTTTGCAAAATGAATTCATTGATTAATGGATTCAAATAGTATTATCCTGCTCACATATCCATATAGTATTATAATCCAGACCAAAGAACCAAACCAAACCTGTCTGATGATTAAAATTATCTGAAGAACTTCTAAAATAAATATTCTCAGGCATATCTCAGAGAAATCTAGAGATTGAGTCTTGGAAATGTCTGTGTGTAGCTTTAGGGATCTCCAGGGGAATGTGATGATCAGGATGGCATAAGAATCTCTGATCTAGAGGATGCGGAGAAAAGGGAACCCTCTTACACTGTTGGTGGGAATGTGAACTGGTGCAGCCACTCTGGAAAACTGTGTGGAGGTTCCTCAAACAGTTAAAAATAGACCTGCCCTACGACCCAGCAATTGCACTGTTGGGGATTTACCCCAAAGATTCAGATGCAATGAAACACCGGGACACCTGCACCCCGATGTTTATAGCAGCAATGTCCACAATAGCCAAACTGTGGAAGGAGCCTCGGTGTCCACCGAAAGATGAATGGATAAAGAAGATGTGGTTTATGTATACAATGGAATATTAATTACTCAGCCATTAGAAATGACAAATACCCACCATTTGCTTCAACGTGGATGGAACTGGAGGGTATTATGCTGAGTGAAATAAGTCAATCGGAGAAGGACAAACATTATATGTTCTCATTCATTTGGGGAATAAAAATAATAGTGAAAGGGAATATAAGGGAAGGGAGAAGATATGTGTGGGAAATATCAGAAAGGGAGACAGAACATAAAGACTCCTAACTCTGGGAAACGAACTAGGGGTGGTGGAAGGGGAGGAGGGCGGGGGGCGGGGGTGAATGGGTGACGGGCACTGAGGGGGGCACTTGAGGGGATGAGCACTGGGTGTTATTCTGTATGTGGGCAAATTGAACAATAAAAAATAAATTTATTATAAAAAATAAACACAATGGAATATTAAAAGAAAAAGACTTCATCCATGCAATAAAAGAAACTTGAACTCAGATTCACCTAAGAATCAAGAAGTCACGTTCAGAAATTTGAGCAGTATTTGTCAGGAAACAATTTTGATGCAGATTAAAATGTTATGCTCATAAAAAAAAAAAAAAGAATCTCTGATCTAGATGTCTCCCTCAGAATCTCTAACCATCTTAAACCAGACCCTGTTAGAGACTCTCACCACCTACACTGTTCATGGCTGGTTCCCAGTATAACTGGGTCTAGGAGAAAAAAAGAACTTGTCATCCCTTATGATACTTTTCTCTTCAGTCAGGAAAGGGGAAAGGGGTGGAAAAGAGACAGATAACTTTCTTTCAACATGGGTAGTGACTGGTTATCCAATTAAATGTTGAAAGAAAAGGATTACTTAAGCTATTAATTGAACAATCCTTCTACCTAGAGAGCCCCATTTCAAAGAATAACTAACAACAATCATTAAGAACATGATCTTAGGCATCTGCTCATTTGAGTCCTGGCTCTACTGCACAACTGTTTGACTGTGGGCCAGGCATATAGCCTTTCTGAGCCCCACTGTTCTCATCTATAATACATATACTTATATGCTTTTTCATTCTTCTTCCAACCCATCAATTCACCCATCTACTTACTCATCCATCTATCCCACCTAACTATCCACCTACCCACTCATCCATCCATCCATCCATCCATTCATCCACCCATCCATCTACTTACCTTTCCAACAAACTATCAATCTTTCCATCCATATATCCATTCAAATCATCCAGCCATGGTCTACAATGTTTAATGGCACCATTAGAATGGATTATCTATGGTCCTTCACAGCCTGGGAGTCTCTAATTCCATAAAAAATCAATGGGCAATGGATGATAATATACAAAATGAACTATAGTCTCAGCAAGCCTTCAAAGAACTCACATCCAGTGGATAAAAGCAAAAGATAAATACACATACAACTAGAGCAGAAGGCAGAAAATGAAAAGAGCCAAAGGGTGGTATGAGCAGCAGCATAAAGGGTGGGGCTGGTTGAGGGTAAAATGGCCTGATCCACACAGAGAAAGGCAGCTCTACCTGTTTTCAAAATATGTTGCAATCGGTATTGCGGATTTGAGGGGCACCAAAAGCCAGGAACCTACCTCTTGCAATAGCCAGTGCCATGCTTCAAATCGTTACCCTCTTTTGCACGAGGGTTTCTGTTTCCAAGTGGTCCCCATTAAAGGCACAAATTTCCTGGGAAATACATCAATCAGTACCTATCTACAGGACTAGCAATCCCACCATCTGTGATTCCAGGATCTTATTTCATGAACCTGAAATCAGGACATGTGCCAAGCACACATGGAGACAAATAAAATGTCAATTCGGAATCCAAGCTGCCTTGGAAAATCTGCCTTGTATAGATGCTGCGGTCATGGAATGGCTGTGCTGTTTTAAAGTTCTTCAAAATTCATGTGTCTGTCTTAGGATATAAGACACAAGACTGAGTGGATCAGAAATACCTTAGTAAAATGTAAATTTTGTTATTCTCCTCTTAAAGTCAAACAACTGAAATAAACAAAATCAAACTAAAAAGATCTCAGACGTCATTCAGTTTAGCACCCCCATTTTACAGACAAGATTGTATTAACTTAGTCACTCCTCCAGTTATCAGGCTGCAAATATAGAGATAGTTCTGGGCCCTCCTCCCCTTACTCTTGTTCTGACAAGGTTTAGTCAGCAGGGCTCAGGGCACATCAGGAGCATTGACAAAACACCAGGTTCTCATCAGACTCAGGATATGGTTAGCAACTCCTCTTCTCCCCTTGGCTCCTCCAAGGAGAAGATCCTCAACTCTTACAGACTTGCATTGTTTTTTCCTCTTCTTTGTCCAAACTAGTCATTTTAAGAAAAGGAGAAAGGAAACCGCTTGTCACTTCTGGGATTAGTCACACCCACCAGTTCAGTGTCAAGCATTAGTCACACCCACCCAGTTTAAGACTTCCTTCTTTGCAAGATGGATAGGAAAGAAGAGTTGATGAATGTCCACCCTAGAACAGAGTGGAAAAATTATCAGGGAGAGAGGAGGGCTATCCACCCTGCATGTCATCTTGAAGCATCAAGTGGCCATTATCAAAAGTCAAAACCAATTACAGACACTTTGGGTGGGGATGGCACAGGGGAGATGTGAGGAGAGCAGGATTAATACTGCAGCAAATACAGCCAGAGTCTCATGTGAAAATTTAGTCCAGCCATGAACAGATACACTAGCCTCAATGCTGGGAGCAAATATTTTAAATTACAGCATTGTCATTGAGCAGTGAAAGAGCCACATTTCTATTCTGTTTGTTTATAGATTGAAACCCAGGATAATGAGAAAGACTTGACTTGCACAGTGTTTACTCATCTTCCATTGTTTTATTGGGTTCTCATAACTGGAACATAGGACAGGGATTATGATGCCCATTTAAAAGTGAGGACATTGAAGCACAGAAAGGTATAGTGCGTTTCCCAATTTAGGCAAGTGGCTAAGGCAGATCAGGGACTCAGACCCAGGCCTACTGCCTCCCTGGTTTAGGAATCTTTCTCTATACTGAGAAACAGTGTATCACAAAGTCAGTTGTCCTTCAGAGGACCAGAGGGACCTCCACCTGACAGTACAGTACCCCCTAGCACAAGAGAAGCTCTGCAAACACACCCACAAATACACACAATCTCCGCTGAGAAGTGGGGCAATGGGGCTCTCTCCTGGTGGATGTCTCCATCCACCCTTACCATTACCACCTTACCATTTTTGCCCCCTGGGCTCACCTTTCTCCTATTCACCTTCTTGTGGCCACCAATATTGTCCTCCTTTCCCTTAAAACTCAGGCCCAAGCTGGCCAACAAGCCTTTTCTTCTTTCACCAAAGCAGAGCTGAGACAGCCAGACATTTCTGCATTGGATGGTTATAAATAGTAACCAGAGAATTGTGACCCACAGTGAAAGGAGTATCACAACTGCCACATTTCCAAAGGAGAAGTTTGGGACACCAAGAGAACTAAGGACTCACCCCAGAAGTCTAGAGCTTCCTCCTAGGTACCTGATTTCCAGGAGCTTGTCTCCAGGTCAGTCATCAGTACCCAACTGCTGATGCAATCAGTATTTATACCTGTGAAGTGAGATCACCAATCCTGGCCATTCTTGTGTGTGAAAATCAAGGTAAAGCTACCAGATGGGACACAATTGAGACATCTTCAAATCTAGGGCTGTTTCTTTTTATTGGTTTGTGTTTATTTTTCTCCTTAATCTTTCCTCTTGGACACATCATATGGGTCAGGAGAGATAGCAGAGACTTTCCAGAAGAGATCTTCTAGAAGAGACAGAGCTTGATGGTTTCAGAGAAAGGCTGGCACAGAACAGGACTTCCTTCTCCTGCACTTGTAGACCTCTTACCAAGGCAAACCATTTGATGCACTCCAAATCTAAGTTTGGAAAAGAAAAAGTCTACATCCACCTGTCTAGTTTACCTGCCAGCAAAAGATGGTAGCTTCAAGCCTCCTTCCCCCTCACTTTGGGGCATGAAGTGAGTGGCAGGGAGTGACCTGGCTGATGAGGTCTTTCAAAGACCTCCAGAAGGTTTGCCCTCCAGTGGGTTCACCTCAAAGGGTCTTATCCTCTCTCCAGGTACATGCCTGCTAGAACCATGCTCTTCTTCCCTCCTGTCCCCATTGGCCTTCACCAACTCCAGATCCAGGTTTGTGAGTCTCTGCAATGGGGACTCTCCTGTGAACCCTCCTAGCACTTGGACCTTGAAGGGAATTCAGAATAGAAAAAGTAGGAGAACCATTTATTTGTTGGTTCTTTGAATGCATGAATATGAATCTAAAATCTTGTCAGGTCCCAATTTTGCTGTGATATATCTAACAGGTACACAGGAAAGAGTTAATTGGGCAAAGTTTTCATTAAATCATAATAGCTACCACTTAAAAATATCTATTGTGTACCAAGTGCTTTACAGACATTACTTCTGGAGACAACCATGAAAGGTAGATGTTTGCATCCCCATTTCACAGATGATGAAACTGGAATATGGGAGGTTAAGTATCTCAACAGTAAGTTACTGATTAATGGGGTTGCAACTTTACCTCTGGCTTGATCCCAAAGACCAGCCCCCTTCCTTTTTGCCAACTGCCTGTCCACTAATGTGGCTAGCAGCCATTCTACTTCTGTATCCCACCCCACCTGTCATCATCATTACAGAAAAAGCATTTGAGGCAACTTGATGAGCAATAGGTCCTACACATCTTTCTCTATCTAGGATCCTCTGTGTGGCAAGATCATCTGCATGGGGGTAAAAACCTATCACCATTATTTGATCCACCAACAAGCAACAATTCAATTTCACAACATGCCAAGCACAGGTACTACAGAGAGGTATTTACAAGATACCTTGGGCAATTATTATACAAAGAGCATAGCTGAAGAGACAAAAATAACAGCATTTAATTATTTGCCACATCACAAATTCTGTGTGCCTTCAGTGCCCAGGCCACATCTTTGCATGTCCTCATTGCTGGCAAAACAGTCACTGACTGTAGATTTAAATATCAGAAATTGCTAGATGTTATCCACAGCCAAATAGGGGAAATAAAGTCATCAAAGAAATGGAGTAAGTCCAATTTTGATCAATGAGCAAGGCAATGAATAAAACAATCTTTGGAGGGTTTTTTAAATTAATATAGTTCTGAGGCAATTCTGAAAGAAGACTTCCCACTGAGTCTCAAGCGCTTAACACATAACTAAAACAGGGGCTTCCATTCTCAGATTTATTTGAAGAAGGAAATATTACTGGGACTTGTAAACTTGGGGGTGCTTGTTTAAAAGAATAAAATCATGCTATTTTATTGCTGAAACAGGGTAATATTTAAGCTTAATTCAGAAGAAGATATGTAGAAACAGGCTGCATGTATTCAGAATGTATTCTTTCTAGGGTGGCTGGCTGACTCCTGATCTCAGGGTTGTGAGTTCAAGCCCCATGTTGGGTGTGGAGTCTACTGAAAATTTTAAAATAATTATATAAGTTAATAATTTTTTTTTCTGTATCTGGGGGAAAATTAGACTGTTGATACCCAACAAGACACATGTAAGACACCGGTCAAATTGTACTGCTCAAAGTTCGGAAATGTTTTTTGAATGTGGCAAAGATTTTCACTCCCTCTGGCTTATAGAAATCCCTGCTTCCATGTTGGTGCAGAGCTTTGGGGACTGGGTGAGACTAATTTGTGTATGTGTGTGTTTAAAGAAGATTGTATCCTGAAGGGCCTAAAAACCAAGGCTAAATCTGTCCATGCCCAGGCACCTCTCTGCCTCTGGAGCCTCTCTCAAGTCCATGGCAGAGCTCCCCCACTTGGGCTGCTATGGCATCATCCCAAGAGCTTTCAGAGCTACCAATGCCTACAGCCTAGTGCAATTACATCAGAATCTCTAGGGAGGGACCCAGGCACAGGTGTATTTTAAGGCTCCTGGGGAATTGCCATGTGCATCCCAGGCTGAGACTTCCTGCAGCATCAGTTGTCCCTCTGATACCCAGGTTGTAGCAGGGTGCTGGGACATCAAGATTCAACAGCAAACAGCATTACACCATCACTTGGTATGGGGTGGAGAGGGAGCAGCATCCCAGGCTCTGCAGATGGCCTCCCTGAAATGTGAATCCCATCTCCATTACAATTCTAATTATGGAACCAAAGGTGGGGAGCAGAGTGATGACTATTTCTGTGCCCTCATTTCCTCATCTATAAAATGGGGATTAAGCCCTCCTCAGGGGTCACTGCTAGAATTAAACAAGATGATGTGTATAAGGTATACAATGGACTGTCTGGCACACAGCGTGCAATCAGTATCATGATTTCTGAAATCTCAGTGTTCCATTCCGAGTTAAGAGGGGAAGAGGCCATGAAATGAATGGTGCTTACTGATCAGGGAGGAATTAGCTATAATTTCTCTTTCTTCTCTCTTCTCTCCAATAACCTTCACCCCAGCGTTTGGGGTGGGTCACAAAAAACGCCTATATACCTTGTCCTAGCTGCAAATTGGCCTTTAAAGAATGTCTCAAGGGGCAGAGGGTAAAGGGCAGTGTCTCTGGGTGGTGGAGAAGGAGCAGCTGCCCCTGGGAGATGTGCTCTGGGTCCTGGACTTGTTAGGAGTTTTGGTCATTGTCCTGTGGTAGGGGGTATCTGACACTGGACCCCGAGAGGCTGTGAGGCAGGGAGGGCCCTCCAACTTCCCACCCTTTTATGTGCAGAAAGTCACCAAAGGCAGAGTTCAGAAACAGGAAGGACAGATTCTCATGACTCCAGCTTCCTTCTTTCTGAGAACCATAGATTCTGAATCACAGTAAAGCTCTATGATTCAGATTTTATACTGAGATAAGAAAGTTCACAGTAAAATAGTACTCTTTAAGTTTTAACAGAAGCCCCTTATATTTGAACACACTTTAATTCCAGCTACTAGCTAACACATTGTAGGCCACACTTTATTGGAAGGGGATCAGTTTGGTATGCCAGATGCTTGATGTGCATTATTTCATCATGCCAGACTGAGGTTCATGGAAGAGAAATAACTTGCCAGGGTCACTCAGCTGACAAATGCTGCATTGCAAAGACTAGGGTTTCCCATGGACTCCCAAATCTGAGCACACATCAAGATTGCCCAGAGAGCCTATTAAACAGATTGATAGGCCTCATATGCAGACTTTCTGATTCAGGAAGTTTCAGATAAGGCTCAAGAATGTGCATTTCTAACAAGTTTAGAAATGCAGGGGATGCCAGTGCTACTGGTCCTGGGAACTACAGTTTGAGAACACTCACGTTACGGCAACTGTGTCAATTACTTAAACCTCAGCTATGAAGAAAAGAAAAGAGTCCTTAAGATCAACTCTTTAAAAGATTGTTGGGTTTTCCTACTCACTCATACACACCCTTGTCAACACCATCACTTAAACACATGTATTCTTCAGAGACAAGTTCCTGCCTGGTCCAAATCTAATCACACCCTTCAGAGCAGCTAAGCCCCCCAGAGTGGGCAACTTGGTTCTCTAAGGCCTTTCCCTGGACCAGGTAAGGAAAAGCCCAAGAAAAGGAGAATAAACCAGCCCAGAGTGCAACCAGGACACTCTCAACCTCTGCAAGATAGCCTGGTAACCACTTAAGCTTGATTGCAATTTGTGGCCATTAACACAAGCTGGGCCCCAGGTGAACTCAGCGCTTTGGCTGATGTTTGTCTGGTTTCTTAGCAACCCAAACATTAAGGAAGAGACATAAAAACAAAAGGTTCTAGGAGGTCATCCCTTGCTGGCTGCCCCCACCAGGTATTGGAAGAGATTTCTGCAGAATTAGAAAAGTTTTTTCTGCCAGCTTGAATAAGGTCTGTGATCCCGACCCACAGGTTGAACATAAGACCAGAGACTAATTACCAGAGTCCATCACAATTAAAGCCAGACAAAAGCACAGCTTTCAGCATTGCAGCAAAACTGTGAGCTGTGAGCTGCTGGCAGGAAATAAAACCAATGTTTTAAAGTTTTAAAGTTTAAGGCTTTGAGGAAATACATGTCATGGCATTTCTTAGAAAACAATATTGTGAAGTGATTGCCACCTACCCGATAGCATGAACTAACCAAAATGGCAAGAAGTGCTATCTATCCCAGTAAGATTTCTAGTCCATCAGATGATAAAGAGAAGGCAAGTGTGGGTCTTGGAGTCAGCCCTGAGTTCAAGTCCCAGATCTGCCATTTATGACAGATGACCTTGGGCATGTCACCTAATTCCCACATACAAACCATCAGCAAGTCCCTTTGGCTCTACCACCAAAAAATGTTCCAAATTTGTTTCTGTCATCTCCACTGCTGCCAACCATATGCAAGTCACCATTACCTCTAGTCTGGATGACTACAATAACCTGCTAACCAGTCTCCCTGTTTCCACGGTTGCCAACCAATGGTTCATTTTCCATTTAACAGCAAGAATAATTTTTAAAATTTAATTCCAATGAAACATGCATAACATAAGATTTTCCATCTGAACCATTTTTAAGTTGTATTAAGAATATTTACATTGTTGTACAACAAATCACCACAACTTTTTCATCTTGCACCCAAAAGTGGTATGGCTGGATCATATAGTAATTTTTAAAAGATTTTCTTTACACCCAGGCTACTGTAGCTTCTAAATCAACTCAGCCAATGGGTGGCACCAGCAGGAGATCAGATGACCATAGGAGAGCCTGAAAATGAAGCTAAGCTCATTGGATTCTGCGAGAATGACCTGAACAGATGAACCCAGTTGACTTCTCTATGGCCACATGGTCAGTACATAATAAATATACTTCCTTTCTGACACACAAGGAGACATGGGTAAAATCTGTCCAATGCTCAGGGGAAGAAACAGAGATTAGTCTATATTTATAGCAAAGGACTGACTCAAAAGATTCATTTAGTTAAACATAACAGCAAAAAAACAAAAGTAAAAAGTCAGCATTGTTCTCTTTCCCTATGTTTGTTGTTGTTGTTAATTATACCTTCCTTCTCCAGAGCAGGGCCAACTTAGTTTTTCTTTTCCTAATCTGATTGCTTTATAAAC
Source organism: Canis lupus dingo (assembly GCF_003254725.2). Classification (NCBI taxonomy): domain Eukaryota; kingdom Metazoa; phylum Chordata; class Mammalia; order Carnivora; family Canidae; genus Canis; species Canis lupus. Next base: position 22,626,268 of record NC_064255.1, read on the forward strand.
AGCACTCAGAGCTTTTTACAGTCTCTTGTGGGGCTTTCAAAAGGGTTCCCGTGCTTGGAGAAAAACACTCTTTCCACTGTTCAGAATGTGATTTTCCCAAAACTAATGAACTGGAACTGGACTCCAAGGAAAAGTAAATGATGTGTTCCCAGCTTCCCAAGTTTGACTACCAGCCTGGGTTAGCCCTCAAAAGTGTGGTGGCCTCTTCTCAGAAGTACACGGAGCTATCTCGACAATCCTGTTGGGATTCTTCTGACCTGCAGTCTGCCATGTGGGTCATATCTAAGTCATTCTACTTGGATATCCACATGCTCCCTGTTTGACCCAAGCAGACAAATTTAACAAGGCCATAGCAATTAGTGAAGTAGAAAGTGAATAGGCTGGCCTGCTCTGGGGTTCACTGACTACTGCTGTGTGTTGTTGGACATGTCACTGACTTTCCCCAGGCCTCGTTAACTTGTGTATAAAAAGTCATGTTTACTGCAAGGACCAGTGGTAGATAATAAACTCTGACTTGGGTCTGACTTGGGTTTTTGGCCCTGTGAGGAAGGAAGGGGACTTGTGGGGATTGGAAATAATGAATGTCAGGTTTTTGGCACATAGTAGGCTATCAATAAATTGTTATTACTTTGTTTTGTAGGTGTTCAGTATCATAATGTATGAAAATAACCAGTTGATGGTAGGCAGATAGAAGAGGCTCAAAAATAATGTAATATATTTGAAAGCAGTACAAAGCTGGAAGAAAAGTTCTGTAGCCTTGATTTGTAGATTGTTGTATTCTTTATATTTTTCCTTGTAGGAAATGTTACTTTCTGGAGTGCAGAGCTAAGAGGCAAGAGACTGGGGGCTTAGAGCCCTACCATTAGCCAGCTGTATGACATTGGGGCCCTGGTTTCTCACCTGTCAAATAGGAGGATTGGGCTAGATTGTAAGTGTGTGGCTTCCATTTTCCCAAAACACTGACATGGTTGGATGAAGGGATGTTATTACTAACAATGATGTCCTTGAGTAAGTGAGGTGGAAGGTATGGAGGCTAAGTCCCCCTACAGAACGAAGAAAGAGACCCCAGGGTAGGGCTGGTAGTGTGTGGGGCATGGGGGAGATATGGGGTTGTAGTGACAGCAAATGGCTTTGAGGGAGTGATCACCTGGGGCCAATGCTGAAGGCAGAGATCAAATAAGATAAGTACAGACAGGCAATGGATTTAGTGATATGCAGTCACTGGTGACCTGGACACGAACCTTTTTGGTGAAGGGGTGGGGATAAAAGCTTGAATGAAAGAAGTTTGGAAGGAAAGGAATTAAAGATAGACACACTTTCGAGGAATTTTGCTGTCAATCTAGAAAATGATTGCTAGCAGTAAAAAAGATGAGCTACGTAAATACTTCAAAGAGTGCCTGTCATGATGGAATGCTGAAATATGGTAGCCAGGATTATGGCTCTCTGTTTTCTCATCTGACCCTCACCACATACCTCAGAGGTCTAGAGGTCAAGCTTTATTTAAGTTTGATGTGAGGAAACTGAGGCAGATAAAAATGTGGTCTTACTCAAGGTCTCACATCCAATTCATTGGTTTATCCATTCATGCCACACACATCAGTTGAGAGCCTGTTGTGTACTGGGAGGACAAAGAGGTCTCTAAAGAGTGGACCTAGGAGCCAAGTCTCCCAGTTAACAGATCTATACTCTTTCCAGTCTATTATGGAAAGTTCTGAAAATGTTTAAACTTATTTTCACGACTAAATGTGTAAATCACGAATCATCAAGACAACTCAACTCCTTAAGCCCTCAAAGAACTACCACACAATTTGGCAATTCCACCTCTAGGTACTTACCCAAGAAAAATGAAAACACTAATTTGAAAAGACATATGCACCTCTATATTAATTGCAGGATTATTTATAACAGCCAAGATATGGAAGCAATCTAAATATCCATGGATAGATGGTTGGATAAAAAAGATGTAGTATATAAATTTACAATGGAATATTATTCAGGCATAAAAATGAATGACATCTTGCCACTTATGACAAATAGATGGACCTAGCAGATATTATGCTAAGTGAAATAAATTAGAGACAAATACTGTATGATTTCACTTAATAAATGAAATCTGAAAAAAAACAAACAAAATAAAACAGAAACAGATTCATCGATATAGAAGACAAACTGATAGTTGCCAGAGAAGAGAGAAGTCAGGGGGTGGATAAGCTAGTTGAAGGAGATTAAGAGGTATAATTCTCCAGTTATGAAGTAAATAAGACAGAGGAATGTAATGTACAAAAGAGAATATAGTCAATAATATCGTAACAACTTTGTATGGTGACAAATGATAACTAGATACCATGGTGATCATTTTGTAATGTACATAAATATTAAATCACCATATTGTACACCTGAAACTAATATAATATTGTATGTCAATTATTCTTCAATAAAAAATAATAAAATTTTTAAAATAAAATGAAAAGGAAAAAGAGACTGACAACTTTTCTCATGGGCAACCACCAAGACCATGTCCATGCTATGCTTTTTAGGCTCTAGAAACTCATCAAAATTGGCCTCTTAACAGAGACTCCAAATAAAGAGGTTAAATAGTGATCACTTTGGGGTTTGTTTAGATACAACACAAGTTATCCCTTAGAAATGGGACTAAAATTGTTAGGTCCTCAGCCATCCATCACTGTCAAACAGGCAGGATTTAAATCAATTGCCTAGCATTGAAAAGGTTAAAGATCTGAGTGTAATCCATCTATTTGCACTTTATTACCAATGTTCTTTTTTCTCCACCTCTTGAGTAATCTAATTTCTCCAACCAAGGAAATTGAATGTAGAATCAGAGACGAGACACCAATTGCTCCTCCTGTCCACTACCACTGTCACCATGACACTATCTGCAAGCAGAGATAAACTATTTCAAATGCAATCCTTGCTTACTGAGTCCAGGGAGCTTCATAGCTTTCTTTACCACCCACCCCCACCAAGGTCCCTTTTCTGACATGGAAGGGAACAACCAGAGATAAGGATGGCCTACCTGGCCACTGGCAAAGCTGAGATTCCAGCCCCCAGACCCTGCCTTCCAGAACTTTCTGCACCAGCCCATAGCCCAGTCATTAACTGTGTGGCTATGGATTGGGCTAAGCTACAGGCCAAATCCCAGAGCTGTCATCTATTTTGGGTTTGACTTTGGATCCTGGGTCTCAACTAAAACCCATCTCAAAGGGTTGTGCAGATTCAAAGTAATATGTGATGTATAAACCCTTAGCATAGTTCTAGCATTCAATAATTTATATATTTAGTATTATTGCTTTTACAATGACCATAAAAAAGAAGGATCAATCCAACAAAGACCGTTTAATCGTATGTGACTATAAACATACGATTATGTTTAACATAAGTTAAACATATATCAACTCAGTTGAACTTTCCACACTAGCCATGAAGGGCACTTGTATTCAGATATTGCTGCGTGTGTCCTCTGTGATGGGTATGGTCTTAGATGGGCAGACCTCTGGGGCCAGCAGCCCTGTGAATTCAATATGGAGTCTCTAATTCAGTGATAGTCTGTCCCTCTGCCCTTTTCCATTTGTTCACCTTGGTCTGATGGCCACAAGGTACAGATGCCTTGCTACAGGAATTGCAAAGTCCTCAGACTCTGTCCCATCACATTCCTCCAGACAGGTCTGACTGAGCTCCAAGGGCCCAGACTAGAGGATGAGGTTTAATATACCTTGGTGAGCTGCTGCTGTGTCTCTGGTTAGATTTCTGCCTGGCATATTGCAGTCCCTCCTCTGGCCCCCATTCAATCCTTCCTACAATGCTTCAGGTGCTCTACTGGCTAAACTGTGCTCCCCCTCAAATGCATATATTGAAGCCTTAAACCTCAGTAGCTCAAAATGTGACTGTACTTAGATATAGGGCCTTTAGAGAGGTGATTAAATTAAAATGAGGCTATGAAGATGGGTCCTAATCCAATTCTGCCTGGTCTCCATATAAGAAGAGGAAATTTGGACACAGGGAGACACCAGGGAAAAGCCATGCACACAGAGTAAAAGCCACGTGTGGGGACATGTGAGAAAGTGACCATCTGCAAGCCAAGAGAGAGGCTTCAGAATAAATCAACCCTCTAGACACCTTGAGGTCAGACTTCTAGCCTCTAGAACTGTGAGAAAACTAACTCCTCTTGCTCAAGTCCCCTCCCCACCCCCTGGCCTCTGATACTTTGTTATGGCAGCTAGAGCTGACTGATACAGACCATTTATATTTCTCAATAAGCAGATGTTTCTACATCAAATCACAAGTTAATAAACCATACTTACTCATTTTTATGGTGGCTTTGGGAAATTGTTTCCAGTCAATTATATTTAAGCTGTCACTTGACAAGGGCAAAGAGGGAAGAGCCACAACACTCAAAACATACTTTTCTTACAGTCTATCATTCTTCCTGAAGAGACATTGTGGCTCCCAAAGGTTGCTTGTTGTTCACATTTCAGATTCTTCACATGCTAGAATTCTTCTATACATTCATTTTTATTCACATCACTGGAATGTTCTTCTCATGAATATGCAATAACCCACTCACAAAAGGAATTCAGTTTCCAGTCCCAGTTCCTACACTGAGCAAAATGTTTCACATCTGACACACTTTGGGGAGCTCCACAATGTAGCTGAAGCCTTCATATCCAAACTATTTTATAAGCTGCTTAGATGTGTCAGAGCCTCCCATATACCACACATTGCACTGAACAATCTGGGGAGAGAGGACAGTTGCATAGACTATAGTGCTAATAGGATACTCTAGGATTGTTCAGTGCACAACCTATACTGCTGTACAAAGTGGCCCTGGCAGAAACTATGTCTCATATAATTCATCTCCTTTCCAGCTTCATGCTATGTGACTAAAATGCCCTTTATAAATATTATCAATTTGCTGACATTTCTAAGTGGAGTAGTCTTCTCCAAAAAGAAAAGTTCACCAAGGCAAGGAAAAGGCTCTGATGAATATTAGATAAATACCACAGCTCCTTGGATCACATTGTGTCCTCTCTGGACAATGAGAATTACCCAGTAGAAATCAAACGACCTGATATACAGTTATCTCTGAGAAGAGAGATGACTCGATAGATGTAAGATTCTGATGCTCCTTCTTCAGTCTACATGTTTGAGCATCACCCTACAATAGCCTTCAGCCTTTCATTTTTACACTTAATAATGACTTTGTTCTACTCCAATTTCTATTTTCATTAGGAACCTCTAAGTACATCCACATTCATTTATTGGTTGAATAATGGTAATCTTGTTCCTTAGAGCTTGTGCAGATGAGTCGGTAAGAATGTGTTGCAAGGACTATGAGCAGATGAGGTCTCAGAGGGACGCACGTGCCTCATGCTTACCAGGCATGTACCACCTGGAGATTGAGACACAAGTTAGACTGTCTGCTTGTGGGTTTAAGATGGGATGTACCTGTCAACCAAGCCCAGTTCCCCATGTCGGCACCTCTCAACTGTCTTTCTCTATACACCAGATACCTAGACATCAAAACTGCAATCATAGGTTTGCTAGATTGGTGGGGATGCTGAGTTGTGTAGACTGATTGATGGGAGAATATATCCACCCAGAAATAGGAATGATGATGCCCTTTGGGCAGCAGATACTCTCTACCAGACAGTGTTTAAAAGGCACAGCCACTCCTGGCTCTTTGAGGATTTTCTTTGCTCTATTCTTCAGCCTTACTCTTCCCCTTGGTTCCTACCATCTTTCATTAAACCATAAACTACAAGTGAATAGGTATCTGCTAAGTGGGTTCCAAAGACTCCTGCTCAGTCTCCTTAGGATCAGGTCACCTGATTACAGTTTCTTATAGTTTCAGACTCCTGAGTTTCTCATCAGTGGATACTTGCTTGGTTTACTCCCCACCTCGATGATTGGGTTTTCCTGATTAACTCCACACAAGAACTTATCACCTGAGTTCACAGGCAAACATCAAACTCAATGCCCACTTTCAGCTCTCCTTTCTGCTTTTAAAGGACTGTTGAGACACAGAGTGAGACCATGCATGGACATTCTGCAACTGGTGCTCAGCACAACGAGTGTTCAGCAAGCACTGGTTTTCTTTCTCATGGGTAGCAAAGCGTGTATCCGAGCTCTGCATACCCAGTCATACCATTATAGGGGAAGTGGGCAGATGTAGATGCCCCCAAGAGAATTTCTGTTGAGTGACTGTGGGGATCCAAATTCTAACCCAATCTCAAACCCCAAGTGGGATCTAAGTGTGGAAACACCTCAAGGGAGACTGTAGGAGCACAGGCATGCCATGGATATGGATCCTTGGTGGGAGGTGAGCGGCAGCACTGGCACTTTGTGCCCTGACCAATGTCCAACAAGAAGGGGACAGTGATCTGACTCTCCCAGCTGACAGTGAAGTTCTGACCAGATTCATCTCTATGAAAACCTTGACCTCAGAGTTCAGGGATAGTCAAGGGCCCAAGAGAAATCAGTTTTGATGTGAAACATGTTCCAAGATGGTGGTTGAATATCTTTGTCTCCCTACCTCAGGAGCAATGATAAGGCCTGTTGCTCACTATCCTGAGATGAGAAGATAATACAAAAAAAGAAATAGAATAGCTGGCTTTGAGTTTTCAGTGAGAAAGAATTACAAGATACTCTTCTCAGGGGACATTTCACCCACATGTGTCTGGGGTCCGATGAGGAGGGCACCAGCCCCATCCTTCATCCTCAAAACTGTAATCACTTACCAGAGACAAATAGGGCAGCTGGAGAGACATGGTTCTATATATTCCATCAGCAGCCTGTAAGCTTGAAAAGTGATCTTCATGGAGAAAGCGGTGACCCTCGCCTTTAGGAGGGCTAGGGTACAAGGGCCTTCCCAGCAACTATCTCAGTAAACACAGTCCTGTGTGGAGCATCTGTTACATGCTAGGCACACACTGGGTCATGCTGTGTATGTGTAATCTCATCCGTCTCTGCAACAATGCCAGGAGGGAGGTGGGGGTAAGTAGCTGATCTGCTTAAGGACAACTGGTAAGTGACAGACCAGGATCTCAACTCAGATCCAACGACCACTTTCCACTTGGCCAAACTGCCAAGCACACATAGGAAAAGACCGTGGCAGCACAAATCATGTAAGATTTCCTAAACTTTGTAACCTGCCCTTGTTATTGTCATTTCTCTGCTATCTCTGCCCCTACTGTGATTAGTTGAGGAAAAAAAAAAAAAAACCCTTCAAACAAGAGAAGCCCATCTGCTTGTCTTTAGAGGCAATGAGAAATCTCTCATGATTAATGGAGTCAGAGTGAGGAAAAGCAACATCTAAGGGGTATGATTCTAGAGCCTTTGGAAGACAGAATGGGGGAGTCTGGGAATCAGGCCAGAAGAGGCTGCACCCTAGGGGCTCAATGGTAGAAAGACTAAGCTGGCTCACATCAAGCTCTGAAAGACATAAAGAAATCTTGATGTGGAGAAAAGAGGGTCATAATTACACTGAAAATTGAGGGCCCTGGCCATTTCTTGGTACTTCAGCATGACACTCATGTAGAGTCATTATCCTTTTTCAGAAAAAAATAGTACTCTTTCAATTTTGACAATATCACTTATTTATTTAAAAGTCTCTTGTTGTTTTTATCCAAGAAACAATTGATCTGAGGCTGGGCCGGTGGAAACCACAGTCAAGTGACCTCTGGTCCTTCAGGTGCTCATCTGTCCACCTCACTCAGTCACTTTAACTTGTATGAGCCCAGAAGGTTTGGGGAGGCAGGTCTGGCTCCTAATAATATATAACCCCACAGAATAATTAGCTGTACTGCCCCCTCAGGTTACTGTTGCTACTATTAGTGTATGGACAACCTGATGCTATCATTGGGTCTGCTTTAATGGGATGTGTTCACAGCAGGGAAGAGCCCCTCTCCACGCTGCCCCCAAACTTGGCCCATTAGTCAGGGCAGGCAGCACCTACACTCCAGGAAGGCACCCCATTCAAGATGCTGGGCCTTTCCTGCAAGTGCATGGAGCCTTCCCTGCCTGTTGTCATCCATAATGGACCCATCCTTCCCCCACTGCCCTCTTCTCTTTCACTTAGTATCTAACAGTTAAGCTTACAAGTGTATCTGACTGCTCCAGACGTATATGCTTGGCTTCTACTGTAAATCCTTTGAGTTTGAAGGTGGGTGGGAGTAGGGGGCTGTCTTTTGGATGGTTCCATCCCCCACTGGCCAACCCCAGGATCCAGCTCACATTCACCACATCTTGGCCAACTCTTCTGGAATTTCTCTGTGTCCTCAAAACTGTTTTCTGAACAGTCCTAGATGCAGTGTGGTCTGCTCCTGGGATTCTTTTTCATGACTTCTGGTTTTCGCTTATTGTATATGGACTCATAAAAATGAAGAGAGAGAGAAAGACAAAGACAAAGGAACAGTAACTAAGTTAGGAGAATTAATCCTGGAATTAAAACCGGTTCCTTGGGAGCACTCCTCTCCTGCACATAATAATCTCATTTTGATTAACATTGCCCCATTAGGGAGCTGGTACAGTTTGAGCACAATAATGAAGAGATCACATTTGGAACAGCCACTAAGCTGTCAACGCTCTCTGAAATATGTTTTCAACTTTCATTTCTGTCTGAACCTCCACTGTTCTTGCCGCTCCCTCTGCCCTGAGTCAAGATTATCTCTCTTCACAGGAGAGGCAGCCTGTGGAATGGGAAGACAATGGGCTTTAGGGTCTGATGGGAATGGATCTGAATCCCACTTCTATGTCCTAGGAATTAAGACTTTCCTTGCAGGGCTTCTGCCATGATTAAGGGACTTAATAAATGTACATTGCCAGTGCACACAACAGATGCTCAATACATGGAATTGGTTTGTTTTGGTTCATATCATCACGAACCCTGAACACACCTAGTTGTCGCAGCTGCTTCTGCCCTGGATGAACACCTCTGCTGCCCGACATCTTACCATCTTTTCAGTCCTAGGTTAACTGATACCTCTTCCAGGAAGCGGTCCCTGATTTCCAAGTCAAATAAGATATCACACAGGGAAATATGGGATCATGTTGTTTCTCTGGTCAAAATGGTGGTTCTCCATTGCCTCTAGGACAAAATCTAACCATCTCTAGTGAGAACAACAAGGCTCTTTGTGATTGCACCTTTGTTCCCAGTCCTTCCCCAAACTCCACCCTTGTTTCACATCCTGGTCATGCACACCTACTGTGGTTTCCTGAATACAGCAAATTCCCTCTTATTTCCCTACTGCTAGGGGGTGCACCATCAATTTAGGTGGCTGAATCAATCTACACTTAGATTTCTGGGACACAAGGCATGAAAGATGTGGAGTTCAGTTGTAAAAGGGCTCTATGATTCTAGGTCATCAAGAATCATGGCCAAGGTCCTTCAGGGTCTTTGCATCTGCATCTTGCAAATACAGCACTCTTGAGTTCATCTGAAGCCACCCTCGTGATGACCATGGAAGATGTGCTTGGGTCTCTACCTCCCAAACCAATCCACCTAGCCTAACTGTTAGCAGCCTGGGGTCAGGGGAAAAGGCATCCCTCCCACGATGGATCAGAAATCCATCCATGGCCCTTTCACTGCTAGAATATTGGGCAAGAGTGTGGCTCCCAGGCAGAACCACATCTGTCCCAAACCTGACTTGTCACTTACCAGCTTTGGGATGTTGGCTATGTCTCTGAACTTCCATTTCCTCATCTGGAGGAGGGGAGTGGTAATAACACTCCAAATGTTATGGGGAGGAGTGCCTGGTCTACAGCAGGTGTTCAATAAATGTTTACCACTATTAGAATTTCTGGAAATAGAGGGCAACATTTCCTCTGAAGTGCCCCTGAACCATAACAAGGATTTGGGGACTGGGTTTTATGTATTGCTTGAAGAGAGTGGTCCAACCACCTTGGATATATCTTTAGGTCAAACGTTAAAAGGTTGGGACACCTGGGTGGCTCAGCTTCTGCCTTTGGCTTAGGGCATGATCCCGGGATCTGGGATCGAGTCTCACATCGGGTTCCTTGTGTGGTGCCTGCTTCTACTTCTGCCTGTGCCCCTGCCTCTGTGTGTGTGTGTGTCTCATGAATAAATATATAAAATCTTCTTTAAAAAACATTAAAAGGTCAAAGTTATGTCCTCCACTCTCATCCTTTCCCTCCAGAAGCCTCACTGTGGAAATTTCCCTGTGGAAATTAAAATGTCTGTTAAGAAGGTCTCTGGAAGGAAGAATCTCTGTGTTTCAGGAAAAATGTTCGAGAAGTCAATATCTGCAATTTTGATTCTTCAGAATTTATTATGTGATGTGTAGATTGTGGTGTGAAAAGATCCAAGAACCTGGAGACAGGACATGGATTATGCTCTAGTCCCGGCCCAGCTGTTACCAGTTGAGCTGTGTGATTTTGGCTAAGTCACTTAGCCTCTCTAAGCTTTAGATTCCTCATCTATAATACAAGAGTGTATACCTCACAAATCAGATAATGTGAGGGAAAGTGTTTTTATAAACTACAAAATATGTTCAGGTCTGATGTTCTTGGATTTGTTTCTTTTTCTCTTGGCCTAATTTCACTATAGGTCAAAAATGTCTTACCTACAATTCCAAAACTGCAAAAGCATCTGAAAAAAAATGGTGCCTTTTGTAACTCATTTTGCTTCAATACTTGGCCTCAACTGATATGATATTATTTATAGACCTAACTTATCCTTGTTATGGTGAATATTCATGCTTCACCTCAGAAATAATGTATTTGAAAGTGCCATTCCAGTTACCCCTGGCTGTGACAAGAATGCATGAGATATTCTGAAACACATCTGGCCCCAAGAATTTTGCTTGAGGAATAATGGATTTCTATCCTATGAATAGATCTTAAGCTGTTGTCATTCAGGTTTCATGACTTTTGTCATATGCTTTTACCACCCATATTCTTATTTGTTTTATATATTCTAATTGACTTATTTTTAACTTATTTTTCAAATGAATCTTTTTTAAAAATACAGTAAAATAAATATTTTGTTATACATTAAAAATAGTTGTCTAGCACTGGGTGTTATACACAACTGATGAATTATTGAAAACCCCATCTGAAACTAATGATGTACTATATGCTGGCAAATTGAATTTAAATAAAAATAAATAAATAAAAATATTTGTCTAGGCAATACTCTGATTCACCCTGCATGTCACAGTGAACACACCCCACCCTTCAGGCAACACTGATCTTCAATCAGGACAACTACGTTAGCTTCTAAATAGAACATGAGTGATAAGTGCATCACCAAGTCCAGACTCCTCTTTGAGGTTCTCAATTATCATAAATATTCAGCAGTTCAATTCCACCAATGGCCAGCTGCGCTCCTACTGTGGGCAGTGATCTCAGTCACGTCAGCTATTGAAGGTCTATTGAGAAAAAAATAATGAAACAGCTGGCAGAAATAGACGACAGGTAAATCTCCTGACAGCTGAGGTGTGGGAAGTTCCTTTGCTGATACTCTCACTGATTCTCACCTACACCAATAGTGTCATTTAAAACAAAACCCACAAACCATGAGAGACTCTTAACTCTGGGAAACAAACTGAGGGTTGCTGAGGAGAGGTGGGTGGGAGGATGGGATAACTGGGTGACAGGCACTCAGGAGGGCACGTGATGTGATGAGCACTGAGTGTTGTACGCAACTGATGAATTATTGAAAACTACATCTGCAAAAAATGATGTACTATATGTTGGGAAATTGAATTTAAATTAAAAAATAATATTAAAAAAATAAAACAAAAGCCAGGCTCATAGGATCGAGAGGTTCCTCTAAGATCTCACAGCCACAGGTAGAGCTGGGAGTAAATTCATGGGCCCGCCGCCAACCTAGGGTTTTCTGTGCCACGTTGCAGGGCCTCTCACCCTGCTTGTGGTGCTGCTTGGACGACTTTCTGCCTCTAGTTAATATCCACAAAGGCTGCTGGACCGTCATAAAACCAGCCTACTCTCAACCTAATATCTTTGCCGGTTTGTAAAAAGGCTCTGCAACGGTTGAACGGGTCTAACTAGGCTTTTATGGGGTTTTGAGAATCTTAGGAATGAACCAAGAATTATGTGACTATCTTAGCCTTTTCTACTAAACTGGAGGAACAGAAGTTGTTGGAAATGGGGCGGTGTCCAGATAATCTGTTTCAAGGTCATCTATAACAGTATGATTTAGCCCTTTCGCAAGTGTTTTCTAGAAACCACAATTTCTAGAAGAATCAGGAATTTCCCAAATTAGCTAAACAAGTCAGAGGTCTCTCTCTCTCTTTTTTTTATTTCACCAGAATTAATCACTTATGGTCCCAACCTTCCTCTGTTTTTTTTTTCTTTTCTCCCATGTGTAAGATCATAAAAAATAAATTGGGGTTCAGGAAGCCTGGGTCCTAAGTTCTGCCTATGCCCGAAGACCAGTCTGCCATCCATAGACCGCAGAAGCACACTCAAAGGAATTGGCCTCTAGTGTAATCTGGATATCTAGGTGCTAAGGTCAGACAGACATGTGTTTTTGTCCTAGCTCTAACCCTTGGCTAAGTTCTTTAAATTTCCCTGAGCCCCTTCTTTCCTCTTCTGTAAAACTGACCTCAAAGGTGTTAATAAGGATTAAAAAACAAATTGGATGTGAAACACTGAGCACAGCCCTGGTACAAAGTAAAAGGTAAATATATGGTAGCTGTTGTTGCTAGTGTCAATTTGGATAATCTGCGCCTTCCAACTGAATTATATGTATAATGAAAGGCTCTTGCTTTCAATGATTATAGATTTATTGCTCAGAACAGAATGACTGAGGAAGCCTTATGCAGTTGACAGATAAGCTCATCACAATTCAATTTTCAAATGCATGAATTGTTCTCGCTTTGAGGAGCTATTCACAGTGCCTCGAAAGTAACAAAAAATCAACCAGCACAGCTTTAAATATGGCCAGTCATTGACTGTCAGTGGAAAAGGAAGTCAGGGAAAATGGGAATAAATATCATCAACAAATAACTATTATTTTAATCTGTGCCTTTGGCTTTCAAGACAGAACATTATACCCAAGTATGTTCCCCTGATTTGAGTTTCACTAAATTACTTGTCCCTAGCTCCTCCTTTCCTGGAGGGAAACAGTCCAAACATAAAGAGCAAGAGGCCAGAGAAGACATAAGGAACCCATGCTAGTATTTTGTGAAATGGAGTCAGAAGGCCAACTGCATCAGCATGACCTAGGTGTCAAAATGCAGATACCCCAACCCCAAATGAATAAATTCTCTGAGATTGAGGATAGGAAATATGTATCTTTAACAAGCATCTGTTGATGCAACCATAACTTTGAGAATCACTGATCTTAGGCCATATTATAATCATGCAATAAATGCCACATATCATTCAGGCCATCTCAGTAGGATTTCTCTGTCTCCAGTAGAAATTCATCATCTAGAGGAGATAGATAGATAGATAGATAGATAGATAGATAGATAGATAGATAGATGATAGATCACACAAACTATCCCAGGAATTGTACAGCCATATAATAGAGGTGAAAGCAAAGTATAATTGTATCCCAAGGTATGTGGGTGACACAGCCTGCTTGGTGACACATAGGGTCAGTTGTCAAGGTCTTCCCCAAGGGGAAGCTCCCCCTGCACATTTTCCAGGTAGACAAAGTGGGTGAAGTATAAAGGTTAATGTATAGCTGCGGAAAAGATGCACAAGCAGAACAAATAACATGGCAAAGCAGAGAGATGTGAGGGAGCGTCTGGCACCTGTGAAGAGCCACAGTGATTCTTCATGTGGCTAGAAGGCAGGGAGTGAGATTTCGAGGGATAGCGGAAACATGTCTTCTCAACTGTGCAAAATTACAGACATGCTTGCCTTCTGCAAAGAAGAAAAGCCATTTGAAGTTTCTGGCATTAAAAAGCATAAACAAATCTCTAGGCTCTATTCTGACTTGATGTTTTTTTCCTTCCTTTTCCTAATCTTAAAATACACCGACATCCTACACCAAATCCCAAGTAGATGCTAAATATAGTCGGCTCTACCATAAGTTGCTCTGCTTGTCTTACTTAAACTCTCTGCTGTAGCTACTTTGGCCTCATTGTGTGCCACATTTGGCTGTAAGCTCCTAGAGAGAAAAGATATCATATCTTACCCTGTTTGGGATCCTCATTGAACAGCCCTCTATCTTCACTGTCCTTTAGGGCTCTAAGTCCCTCTCCTAATTTAGTCCCAACCCAATGGATCACTCTCCCTGTTTGACCCTACGTCCACCCAAACCTAAATTCATTTCTTTAGTCTGCAGGGAAAAAAAGGATCCTTTCTTTCTTGGGCCCTGAATTCACCCACACTCCACTTTAGTTTCAGGTCCAAACACAAGCATTTGGTTTGCACACTGGTCAACTCAGGCCACTAGGCATCTGGCATTAGGTACTTTGCTCAGTCTGTCATCACATCTTGATTGTCCTCACCATTGCTGGGTTTTCCTGGTTTGGAGAGTCACTGAATTTTAGGGCTGGAAGGAATTTTTAAGCCATTCAGGATAACTTTCCTTGATTTGCTTTTTTTAAAAATTGAAGATACTCTTGAACACATATGAGAAGAGAGCATGAGAAAGGGTGGGGGTAAGAGGGAGAAGCCAATTTCCTGCTGAGCAGGGAGCCTAATTTGGGACTTGATCCCAAGATCCTGGGATCATGACCTGAGCTGAAGGCAGACTCATAATCACCCAGGCACTGTGGTTCTCTTAATTCTGTTACCAACCTTGTGAGGTAGGGATTATTATTCCTGTAATTATGCCTTTTCTATTACAGATTAGAAGCCAAAGCTCAGAGAGGCTAAGTAACTTGCTCAAAGTTACCTAAGCGATAGAACCAAGACTCAAGCTTGTCTTTTGGCTCCAAACTGAATGCTCTTTCCATTCTACACTCTCAGCTTTAGAATATCTGCCTTGTACAGCCTCATCCACTGGATCCATTTACCTATCCTCTCTCATCCTGGTATCCCTAAAAAGCCCTCAGATTTCACTCTTTATACCTCTATGCTCTACCATCATTTATCTCCAATTTGAGTCCATCTAGAAGTTTCCTCTCCTTTCAAAGTTACACTCAACATCAGCATGAAAAATGCAACCATGATCTTACTCTGGAAGGTCATATATGCTGTCTTTATTAAAACAGTAAAAAATTTCAAAATACTACATTCACATTTTATATTGTGTACCTATGCCTTCATCCCTAACAAAACTATTTTGAATCACCTATGAATGATTTTTGGAAGACAAGAATTCATTGTTGCATGGACCTAGATGTCATTATTTTCTCCCCTTATTTGCTTTTAAAATAGGACAGCTTCTGGTCCAGCTAGTGGGTTGTGAAACTAAAATTAATTCGAGTAAAGGTACTTTGTGAACTGTATCAGACTCAATACTCAATGGTCATAATTCCGCTTGGTCCTTGATGGTCCCAGGAGTGCTGAAAATGGCCTGACTGCCCAGCACACCCAGAACTTCCCCTGGGCCTGAGAAGCTGTAATCCAGATTTCATTCCTACTTGTACTCTAACAATGAGCAGAACCACAATATTAAAGCAGTGTACATATACTTCTCTTTCTTCTAACACTACCTTCTTTCTGACATTTCCACCTTTCCTTTCTACCACCCAATCTTCCCTTTGGACTCGAAAAACAAAATTCCCATTTTTCCAGATCCATCCTGACCTAATATTCTTTCTTCTTTCATCTTTCACTGGCAGTACCACTTCTGTGGCATCTGGATGGTACCCAGTTTCAATATCTATTCTTTTTCATCAGCTTTGGTGTAATTTTGAGAAATAAATTCTCAAGAGCAGAGAGAGATGGGCTATTTTTATTTAAAGCAAAATCCATCACTGGAAACTGTTATCTGAGGTAAAGAAAAAGACTTTTGGAAAATAAAGCATTCAACTATTCCCATAGCAACAAGGGAATTAGGCATTGCTGTGTGGCTCAATAGATGTTTATAGAAATGCCAACATCTACAAAAGGATTATAAAGCAAAGACCATAGGAATTAGAGGTCAAGGAACTGGATAACAGAGAACCACCTCTGTCATTCATTGTTATTCAAGAACTCAAGTTCCTTGCCTATGAAATGGGGGTAAGGAATACCTGTGTCTTCAAGGTTGTTGTTAGCCAAATGAGATAATCTGTATAAAATTTTTTTGTCAACTAGAGAGCTCTAGATTAATTCTGATCACCCTGAGGGCAAATAATGCTGAAATTTAGAGGTGTGACACACCAGGCTTTCTGTAACATGTTCAGGGTGGGGGAAATTCAGAGACAAAAGCCATAGCATGTGTGTGAACCTGTTTCCCATTGCATTTGAACAGCATACAAGTATCTAGCAGGGCCAAACTTCAGGCACTGGAAGAGACACCTCAGTCTTTAGATTGTGGGGCTTTTAAATTGCATGACTGAGAGAATTCAAGCCCCTCACATGGTGTGATCAATAGCTAGAGTACAAACCTGTGGTCCCAGCCAGCAGGGGGCAGAACCTTGGCACTGTCCTATGTCATTGCTTCAGCATTCATAGTTGAAGAACTCAAACTATCCCAGCTAAACCACCACTTCAGGTTTCTACGATACGTTGCTTTGTATCTCTTAAACTTTC
This sequence comes from Canis lupus dingo, assembly GCF_003254725.2. Classification (NCBI taxonomy): domain Eukaryota; kingdom Metazoa; phylum Chordata; class Mammalia; order Carnivora; family Canidae; genus Canis; species Canis lupus. Next base: position 22,642,909 of record NC_064255.1, read on the forward strand.
AACTGTAACTGGTTTCTAGGGAGTTTTTCAGAAGGCAGCCTGTGAGGAATCAATCTGGAATAAGTCATCCCTTGCCTTTCAGCAGATTAATAAAAATACTCTCCCCTACACACACCCATTTGAGTTCTAAACTTTTTGAGTTTAGATAAAACTTGAGCTGAAGATAAAAATAACAGGCTTACTGGTAATAAAGGGTAGGGTGTAAATATGTATGAGGTGTACAGCAACAATGAGTTTGGTAGTTCTGCACCCCAGAATTAGGCAGACCAGCTATCAAGTCACAGGCATCTTTTGTAAACCATGGGTCTTTCCTGGCAGGAGCAAAATGTTTTCTAATAAAATTACCAAGTGATCAATTTCTCTGCAGCGAAGCAAATCCCAAAGGAAACCCAGTAAGTGATGACTAATTCCCCCCAATCCAACCATCATAAGCAAAATATGGTAGATACACACAACCCAAGGGAGGGGAGGAGTCAAGCTAGTAATTGATAAAGGCTACAACTATTAAAATAGATAGCTCATTAAGAAATAAATGCCATGAGGGATCCCTGGGTGGCGCAGCGGTTTGGCGCCTGCCTTTGGCCCAGGGTGCGATCCTGGAGACCCAGGATCAAATCCCACGTCGGGCTCCCGGTGCATGGAGCCTGCTTCTCCCTCTGCCTATGTCTCTGCCTCTCTCTCTCTCTGTGACTATCATAAATAAATAAAAATATAAAAAAAAGAAATAAATGCCATGAGATGAAGTATCTCCTCTTAACTCATTTTAAAGAATGCAGTGAAGTATAGTCATTCTTACTACACATGAGAAAGGAGGTGTGTCTGAAGTTTTGAAATGGAAGTCCCATTTCACCCCCACAGATGTTTAGTATAACTTAAGACAACAGCTAACTGAATGACAAAGCTATTTCCCATGCAAAATCTCACTCAATCTTAAAAGAAGATTGTAATAGTGTCTAGTACTCAATTTGCTGATGAGCTAAATGACCAAGATCAAACAACTAGTAAACTGAAGACCTGGGACTTAGATTTAAACATTATTTCAAAAAACTAGAGGAGTTTCATAGGACCTCATCAGCTTTAAACAACATGCAAGAAAAATATTGGAAAGCTCCAAATCATTGTACTTTGGCACAGTTATTTTAGGGGTAGTAGTGCCACAAATAACATCAAAGCCATGTGTTTGATCTGGGTTATCTTTTGGTTGCTTAACTTCACCAAAATTGTCTCTGATGGACTGAGATTTCAATACTTAAAGTCACATTACAAAGGCCCAAAGAAAAGAAAGTGGAATGTTTTCACTTTCCATTATTCCTTGCCTCAAATATATTCAACAAATTCCTTTTTCTTTTTTTAATATTTAACCAACAAATTGAAGACCAGAGAGAGTCCTGAAAACTGCTATCTTCACAACAGTCATTTACTGAGCACCTTCTATATGCCAAGCATTTTGCCAGACATTATAAATATATAATTTCAATCCTTACAACCTGAAAAAGAGATATTATTGTCTCAATTTTACAAATGAGGACACTCTGAGACTTCAGAGAGGCTAGTCTTCATGTGTGAGCTCCCACAGGTAGGAACTGATTGGCGTAGAACTGTTGGTTTCTGAATATTAAAGACTATTAGCATGGTTTCAGAAAAGTAAGGACTTTTCAACCATAAAAGCAAACCTTCCCATATGACCTTTGCCAGGTCTTTCAGCACAATTAATGTGAAACAATGTGCTAATGGTATTCACAGGGAGCTATGGAATCATGAAAGATTTAACTAATTTAAACTGAATTAATGTCTTGCCCTTTAAGGGCAAGGGCCCTTTATATTTCATTTATATTTTTCCTGAATAATGCAATATTTTTATTTAAAAAGTTGCTGACATGAAGTCTTACTGCAGAATAAAGATTAACCAGTATGAAGTGTCAAACTGACTTTATTCCCCAATGTTGAATTATACAAAACCAAAAAACTATAATAAAATGCATTACAAGAACGTACCAGCAACACTGTGACCCAAGTGTGTCACTCTTTCATATTTACAGAATTCTAGAACTTCCAGAGGTTGTCCATCTCCCTGACAGCTGATCCTCAAAAGGACTTGGACTTCATGATTCTCTTGATCCACTTCCCTCATAATCTGGTCCATTACTGGACACCAAACACATAATGGTAGGAGTGAGTGTAGAAAATATTTTTTTTTCTGAATTGCATTTTGAACTTCTAAATTTTGTAGAGACAAAGAGAAAAGCTGAATCTTAAATTAGTAAGCGAAACTATTTATTAGCCGTCTGAGTGGGAAGAATATTGCAGGAAGATATAATTATAAAACCTGAATGTAGCTGGGATCCAGCTTAGAGTGTTCAGCCTGTTTATAAAATATGCCAAATATCAGATGGCATGTAGAGGGTAATGTGTTAATAGCAGATAGACAAAACACTGGCTACAATTTCCAGGAAAAACTAAAGATTTTGGACTAAGCTTTTGGCAGAACTGCTCAACAACATACTTTTTCTCTTCAAATCCAACTGCTTAGAAATAGGAAAGACTTGAAATAAATGAGGAAAGTTTATTTTAAGCACCTTATGCATTGTTCTTTTTAAATCTTTCATGTTCTACACAGAGAAAAATAAATACAAAAAGAATACCAAGCACAGTGTATTTACTTTGTAAATTAAAGCACCTAAGCTATTCACCACTCTCTCCATTGCCTGTAACATAAAGCAATCCTAAAAGAGCCTGGAATATGGAATCAGAAGTTTGTATTTAAATAAAGGTCTAGATGCTTAAAGAGCTTTGCAACTGTTCTCATCTATAAAATCGGGGATTGTATTACCCTTCTTTGCCAAAAAAAATAATAATAATAATAATACAGAAACTCATGATTATTAAGATATTCTGCAGACTCATCAATGGTTGCTATTTGCTTTTGCCTGCTCTGGAGATTATGATTTTAAATGCCTTGCAATGTATCGTTTCTACCCTACTACTGCAATGATGGGTTTTCAACTTAAGGTTTCTTCCCCCCCCCCCCCCCACTGACCTTTTATTTCTCATGGCAGCCAGGAAAAAGTCAACACTTACTACACACTGTGCAAAGGTCTTCAATAGTTGTAAACAAAACAAAACAAAAAAACCATGAAGATAAATAAGATCTGATTCCTAACTTTCAAGGAACTTAACAATATAACAGAAAGGATACAGGTACGAAAAACATGCCTGTGATAAGGCATTATCTGGAAAATTAGATCATTATAATAATGGTCTCTAGTGAATAATGCCTTCCCATGTCCAGGCCCCTTTGCAGTATGACCACATGACCATTTCTCGCACTAAAAGGACAGAATCAACTTCTCCATTCCCTTGAATTTGGGCTGGTTTTGTAATTCGCCTGGACTAAGGGAAGGTGCCAGGAGTTGCATGGCATGAAGTCTAGAATGTAGGCATTAGGAGACCTCATGGTTTCTACTTCTACTCTTGGGAGCCCACTGTCATGTAAAGATTTGGTTAGACTAAGAACTGACGAGAAATCATGTGGTGAGAATCCTAGTCTTCCATCCATCTGTGCCCAAACCCTCTTAAACCCTCTAGCTTCTGCCAACTGATCAGCTGACTTCAGCCACATAACTGCACTGAGGCAAAACCAGCAGAGGAATTGCCCAGCCAGCACACATTCTTGTGAGTGTGGTTTTAATTTATATTTTCGTGACTAATGACGTTGAGCGTATTTTCATGTGGTAATATGCCATCCGTATATCATGTATGGGTGTTTGTTTTACTAGATTTTGTCCTTTTATTTCCGTCTCTATTGAGATGATCACAGAGAATTTGATCCTTAAATATTCATAGTTCTCCTTCTTCCTCCTATTCTGTATACCCTAAGACTCTCAACCACACATTTTAAGGCTTTTTATTGTGCCAACATGCCTCCAAATATTTTCTGTTCCATTACTTTCTTCTTCCTATGCTTCAGTGTGTGTTGTTTCCTATCAACCTATCTTGCAGGTCACTAATTCTCTTTTGTGTGCAAATCCACTGTCTTACCTAATGTGTTAATTCCAGAATGTCTATTTTTTAATTTTACATTATAACTTTCTGACGAAAGCCTCTACCTTTTCATTTTTCCCCATAACTTGTCTCAAACAAAAACAAGTTATCACTATACGGTATACCTGAAATTAATATAGTGTATGTTATACTATATGTTATAGTTAGTTAACTGTATGTTACTATACTGAAGTATACAGTATAGTACTATACTGAAATTAGAATTAAAAAAGAGGGGCGCCTGTGTGGCACAGTTAGTTACGCATCTTACTCTTGATTTCAGTGCAGGTCATGATCTCAAGGTCTTGAGATCCAGCCCAGCATCCGGCTCTGAGCTCAGTGTGGAGTCTGCTAAAGTTTCTCGTTCTCTCTCCATCTACTCCTCCCTGCACGTGCAGTCTCTCTAAAATAAATAAATCTTTTTTAAAAAATTTTAAAAAGAGAAAAACTATTTTTTAGAGTTGTCAGCTAACGCCATTATTTGGATTATCTGTGGGTCTATTTCTTGTGTCTCTTTTCTCCTTAGTTTTTAGTCATGTGGGCCTATCTTTTGGCATGTCTCATAAGCTTAATTTTCAGGTGTTATACAGAAAACTTTTACAGGCTTCTGGTGATACCTTTCTCCAGAGAGGTTCATCCTTCTTTTTGCTAGGACAATATAGTATTCACCCTAATCCAACTAGAAATCATGATAAATCAAGGAAGAGTTGCAAACCTTGGTATAAGGCTCATTCCACCTTTGATTTGCCCTGGCCTTCAGAATTTTCAAATGATTATCTAGGCTGTTCCCCAGATCCCCTTCTTCTAGCAGGTTCTGAATTTAATCTTTGTTTCATAAGGCCTCTGCTTAATTTGTCTTCTCCCAAAGAGCTCTACAATTTTGCAAATTTTCTGAGAGGAAACTGCATATGCTTGAGGCTTCTGTATATCTCTACCAAAAGCTCTCTTGGTTTCTGTCCCCTAGAAGCAAGACTTAAAATATACAAAACCAAAATTATCAGCCTCCTGACTGTGACCAAAATGGACAAAAAACCCCAAGCTAAAAGCAGCTTTGGAAGTGAACTCACTTCTAAAATGTTCACTCCTCTATGGAGTCCTGCCTAGGCAGGTTTCCACTGGTTTCAAGTAGATGAGCAGATAACAGTGGTGGTGGACTTCATAATTTCTAGCAACTAGTGACAGTTGTATTGTTTATTCTTTCCTTTTCTGAATAGAAGTGATTTCTGCATACTTAGTATGTAGAGGCAGATGCTTTTTTTCATTTATAGGATATCTGATACCAGTGGGTCAGTTTAAAACTTTATAGAGAGAATAGTATATAGTCCCAGAGTTGAATGCAGTCACTGCATAGAAACTTGAGCCAACTCCCCTGTAGATGGGTGTTTTCTATATAGAGAAAAAGGGGAGGCATGAATATTTGATAGCCAAAATGGTAGACTGTGATACACAGCTAATTTTTCCCCAAAATGTCCTTCCCTTTTCCAATTTTTGGCTATACATTCAGCCATACAGATGGGGAAATTCACAAGCATCTCTCTTAGTTCAGTGTTCATATGATGAGGGTCTGATACATAAGCAGATGTGTCATGTGGCAACTTAAAAGTTTTTTCAAGCTTCCTTCCTCCTCCATAGGCTGCAGATGTGATAGCTGGAGCTGAAGCAGCCATTTTAGATCATGAAGCGATGACTGAGAACAAAAACAAATTACATGATTAAGCAGAAAGATGGGAATTTGGGCTTCACTACTTTATGGAGCATAACTTTTATACTAGCCCTGGACAACATACCACTACAATTTTATATGAAAGAGAAATAAACCTCCATCTTGTTTCAGTTATTTTGGGGTTTTGTTACTTACAGCCAAACCTAGTTAAACTAATTAGGAAAGTTTAGGACAGCGGTTCTCAAAATGTGAAAGTGTGGTCTTAAGATTCCTAGGGAATCTGTAAAGTCAAAACCATTTTTGTAATATACTAAGACCTTATAAACCTCTTTTACTTGGTGACATGTTCACTGATGGTGCAAAAGCCATGGTAGGTAAAAGCACCAATATTAGAACAAATAAAGGCACTAGTAGTCATTGTATTCTACATTGCCATGGACTTGCAGTTGGGAGAGAGGGAGAAGAAAAACTCCACTCAGTGTCCTTCAAAAAGCAGTAAAAACCATCTATTTAAACCTTGACTGTTGAGTAAATGTCTTTTTAATATTCTGTATGAAATGGCAAATATGCACAAAGTACTTCTGGGGATACCAAAACATAATAGTCTTGAAGAGAAGCAATTATAAGTTTGTTTTGTGAGATAAACTTGGTTATTCAGACGTGAATATTTGGCAGATATTTTCTCAAACATGAAGTGAACTGTCACTTCAAGGAAAACTAATGGTATATGTTCCCAGTAACAAAATTTAAGCTATCAAGTAAAAATCAGAATTTTGGGAAACATGTATCTGCCATCTGAATTTGAAAGCTTCTCAATCTTGAGGCTTTTTTTTTAATGATATCACTGGTCATATTAAACATGATTTTAAAATTTTATGTGGGCAATGTATTAACATTGGGAAGATGTGCGTAATTCAGCGAACCAGTAATTTACAAATGCTGAATACGTGGTATTATAAAATTATGCATGGGAAAAATGTTCAGTCAGAGTGCAAGGTAGACCAACAGGTTTTAATGAAACCCAGTGCAAAATTTTATTGATACGGTTTTGAATTCTATAGTGCAATGAACTGTTTAGAAATTATCTCTTGTACAGTTTTAGTAGTGTCGAAGAATAAATCTACAGTCATATAAAAAGGTCATTAAAATATTCTTCCTTTTTCCAACTATGTATCTGTGTGAGGCAAAATTTTCTTCATATATTTCAAACAAAATAATTATCAAACAGATTGAATGCAGAAACAGATACAAGAATCCAGCTGTCTTCTAGTAAGCCAGACATTGATCTATAAAAAATGTAAAACAATGTTATTCTTCTCACTAAACTTTACTTTTAGAAAATAATCTTCATAAAATGTGCATCATTTATGTATGTTAACATGAATTGCTTTGTCATTTTAAAACAAATTAGTAAATATTTTAATAATTTGTCAGTTTTAATTTCTAATGCATAAATATTTTTATGACCTTCATACACAAAAGCTCTTTGAGGACCTCAATATTTTTTTCAGAGTGTAAAGGAGTCTGGAGGCCAAGAAGTTTTAATTTCTTTGGTTTGTGATACTGAAAGAATTTGAGATACAATTACAAAGCTGTTCTCTGAATAATAAGATCAGGAAAAGTACTATTAAATTCAGAGTTGGATAAACAATGCCTTATTCAGAAAAAAAAAAGTACTGCAGATAGGTTCTAGAAACTGTAGACTAATATACTTGATATTAATATTTAGGGGAACAATTAGAACAGCTTAAACAGAAAATAAAGTGGTAACCACTGGCTCCCAACACAAGTTCACTAAGAATAAATCATGCCAAATCAAAGACTGTTTGTTTCCTTGATAACCAGTAGAACAGGAGATATATACATACTGTATTTCCCATTAAACATTTGACTATCTGTTACAAAACAATGGACTAGAGAACTGCCAGTAGATGAACCATGAATCAATCTACCTGAAGCAAAATGTGATAAATTCAAAAATGATACGAATGTGTCCTAGAAGTGTTTAGTACTGATACAGAATGGGCTGGGAGTCAAGCCAGAATTCAAGTTCCTAGAGAGAAGTGCACAGTGATGTGGGTGGAAAAGATCGACTCATTAAACAAATATCTACACCGTGTTTCAGGCACTGTACAAAGCATTATAGAGAAGTGAACAGGTTAGATGAGATCCCATTCTTTGTGGCACTGACATCTGAAGCATAGTCAGATCTTTTCCTTCTTATGAAATGCAGGTATGAATTAATATGGAAGAAAGAAGAGTCAAAACTGTTAAATATAAAATGAACTAAAATTAATTTAGATTTGCTCTCCTCCCAAATGGGAATAAAGGAGGAAAAGAGAAAATGTTTGACCTATATACTTTAAAAATAACAGCATGGGACATAATATACATTCTAAAAACTGCATTTCCATCAGTCCGAGGTTGAGGGGAAAAAAAAGAAAATAAGGAAGAGAATACACTTGAGACATATGGTAAAGAGATACAGAATAATCACCGTTGTGCACGAATGGTGATGGTGGGGTTGATATATAGCAGAGAAAAACTATAATTCTAATTAAGGTATGCCCATTTTTTTTTCAAACTAACTCTTAAATTTCATGTATATCTAGCATCTGTGTAACTATTTTATAAATGGGAAAGCACTATACAAATGTATAGCTTTCATATTAGCAAATGTCAAATCTTTACTGAATTCTACAATTCTTACAGAAAATCCCTTTACCCAACAGTTTTTGAAGGTTCACTCCATCTCTCCCCAAAAATAGTTCCTTTGAGTTTAATTCTTCAGTCATCATTCTCACATTCTATTCCTGTAAACAAAAAATTTAACTTGTAGTTGTGGGGAAATCACACAATCTCTAAGGTGCCTATTCTTTTTAATTGGTCTCAATAAAAATATTTGCTATTTTTTTTCATTCATAAACCTGTCAATGGCATTAACATGTTTGATGTCATAAAGTTTAATAAAAAAAACCAACACATAACACCATGTACTTCATATTGCTGTCAGCATAAGATTGGTAGGCCCTTAAAGTCCTGAAGCTTCAAAATTAAAATGTTATATGTTCTTATTTTAAGTAGTACTCCATTTCTAAAAGTTAAAGAAGAAAAACCAATTTTAGTGTTACAACTCATATACCAATAGCATTTATTGCTTTGGTAAAAACAAATGATGTGTTAGTAAGATTTCATTATGAGCACACAACAAACCCTAAATAATTTGCAGATGGGTTATCCACAGACTTTCTGAATTCCCAGGTAGCTTCCCCAGGCTTCTGGGTCATTTCCCTCTACTGCTGTCAGTAGATATGCAGGGAGTGTTAATTCTAATATTTAAATATTAGTATTTAGATTCAATCCAGAAAGCATTAATAATGCAAAACAAACAAAACATCTTCTAATACATTCTAAAATGAAATATATCTCACATGTCTGAGATTTCCTTAACATGTAAGGTTAATGTTCTCATTTCTTTCAGCTCTTCCCTGACCACTCTATAAAAATAATGCCCCACATATGACCACCAGTACTTTCCATGCCCCTTACTTTACTCCATTTCTCTCTAGAATTTATCACTGTCTGTAATAAGAAGTATTTAAGTGTGTATTTGCCCCATCGACACCCCCCCAAACCCTAGAATAAACTTCATGAGAATGAGGATGTTTTAGCTGTTCACTCAGTTCCTTAAACAGTTCTGAGTACAGAGTATGCACAGAATTTCTTAAACTAACGATGGGATTATAAGCACAATTCCCTTAGAATATAGGCAAGAAAACAACTCCGTGAGTCTAGAGGTAAAAAGAAACCTAAGCATAGAAGAGATGTTACAAAGTCTGTACAACTGATGCTCTATCGTATAGTAACTAAGAACACAGGCTTTAAACTTGGACAAAGCTGAATTCCAGTCCACTTATTAGTACTAACCTCATGGGTCTACTACTAACTCTCTATATAAAATTTATCCAATATAAAATAGGGATAATAAGAGCACCAACTTAACGTTGTTATTAAAGTGAATACATGTGACAAAGTGTGTAAAATATCTACAGCAGCAAATAAATGCTTGATAAAAGGGAGCTAACATTTTTTTAAAGGGAGCTAATAACATTATCATTATTACCATCATCTCACTCAGGTTCCAGAGCCTAATATTTCCCAAAGAATTTCTGGTGAGACTGGCCACCTAGTTGCTAAATCCATACAGCTGAGAAGTGGCAATTTAGAGAGAGAAGGCAGTTGCCAAAAGTGAGAGTAGTAAAAAAAGATGGGAGGAAAATGAAAGTTTTCCTGAGGCATCACAGCACAATAATAATGTCCTGGGGATGGTGCTTCACCACTAAGAAAATAACGACATTATATTTAATACATTCAAGATGGGAAGAAAATATAATTCTCAAATTATGACGATTTATTTCAAAATGATTCACACACTTTCTGTGTGAAAGATAAACTTCCATTACCTTCAAAATTCACCTCCTACAAAAAAGGAGTCAATGAGGCATTATTCTACAGAAGGCCTGGATATCTCTGTGTAAAAACCCATCAGTGTGATTTATGCCAATCTCTCTAATCTTATTTTTGACACCCCATTAAAGATCAAATTGTCTCAACATAGGATCATTCTTCTCTCATAATCTGAAACAAATCTCCAGTGTGGACTTCCGGGAGGTAATAAATACTTCATTTTACTGTATCAGTGATATTGCCTCAACCCTGTAAAAAAAAAAAAAAAAAAAAAAAAAAAAAAACTACATTTATTTATTTCATTTCCCTTAGTGACGTAATAATAACCAGGGCCCTCCCTCAGAGATTAGGAAGAAAATCAAATTTTAAAAGCAAAACCACATTCCAAATTTCTTAAAAGATATTTTTTTTGTTCAATTCCTTTGTAAAAACATTGGTCACCATTTAACATACAGTGGCAACAAAATGCACCCAATTTACATGCATCAACAAGTCAATAAATCATAATACACAGACAACATGAATTTCAAATGAACAGTACTAAATAGCTCATGTTGTATTTAACTATAGTTATGGTGCCTCCAATAAAGAAATACGAGAAAAAAGATTCCAGTTTTAATCTTAAATAAGGTTATTTGTGACAGGTGCCATGAAACAATGATTTTATGAAGTCATTATCTTAAAGGGAACCACTTTTCAGAAATCACTTTGTGCAAAGCACCAATACTCACATAGGATAAGATCTTGAAAAGATGTGTACCTTATGTTAAAGACAAAAGGGCTCCATTTCTTAAAAATTAAATATCTGAATGATTCAAATTTTTATTATGCCCCCAAATTTATATATCTTTCAACCTGAAGGTTATATATGCCATGTTTTGACACCTTAAATAATTCTGCAGACATTCAGCTAAACTGAAGGGTTCTGTAGGACTGAATTACTTTCAAGAGCAAAACGTGAAAACGTGTAAAGCCCTTTCTAAGCTCACAGGCAAGGTTTCTGGATATGGGATTTAATTAACAAGAAGAAAATTTAAGCACCACAATAAAATACTTTTTAGAAAACAAAAAAGACTGGCAATATACAAGTTAGGAACAAATGCACTTAGACATTTACCCCCCCCCCCCCAAAAAAAAAAACCAAACCCTGTTTAAATAAGCACTCTATTCCTACCAGCTAAAATAATTAAAAAATTCTTTTTGGTGTATACATGGTACTATGTGGAAGATAAAAACCACAATTCTGTTTAAGAAGTCAAGTTCCATAATCCTAATTTGATCAAATGAGAGTGCTGTATTATTTGTACATAATAAGAATGTTATATACTTATTTTTATATTATATGATTTATTTTCTTCTTTTCCTTCAAAAATCTATGATTAAAGGATGGCCCTAAATTATTTTTAAGTGTAGAGAGGATAATTTACAACAAATTGCATTGTGGGAAAAAACAGCCCCTCTGAAAATAAGAGGTCAAAGTAAATATGTGCAAATAAAATTTTAAGTAACTGTAAATACAGCCATCTTAGAAGTTTCCCTTCTTTTGCATCTATCAAGCAACATAAATAATTTCAGTGGCCCAAACAGTAATTTTCAGTTTTTCTCCTCCATGATGTGTTTACTCTTACAAGTAAGAGTAATTTTTTAGCATATATAACAGGCCACATGCTAACAAATTTTAAGGGCTCATAAAATTAAAATTTATGACTCATATATAGTTGTACTATACATGTCAAATATGCAAGGCTGAAAATAAATAATTTCAACCTAGAATATTATTTAAACATCACAAGAAAAGAACAAAAAAGATTTCTCCTTACATAGCTTTTGACTACTAGACTATTCATAGCAAAAAAGCAATATCTAAAATATTTAGTCTTCACCTCAGAGTAAGTTATCCATAAATAAAACTCACTAAACGAGATGAGACATAAGGATTATGAGTATGGAGTACTCCGATTCAGTCAATTCAGATGAGACGACGCTCACCTCATCTGAGATGAGAATGGGGAAAAAGAAATCCATCCTAAACAATAGAATCTATATCTCATTAACCTTCCAAATGTCACTTCAACTTCACCACTTATATCATAAACCTTCTTGACAGTTCCCATTTTCTTTTTCTCTAAAAAAATTTTTAGCCTCTTAATTTCCAACTGTCAGGTCAAACCCCTTATTTTACTCTAACTCCACAATCCTCATTTATAAAAGACCCTAAGATAATCATTTTCTTCCCCTCAGGAGCAGAAGCTATGATGTAATGATTCAAAATTGAGAAATTGGAGATTTAAAAAAATCAATGAAAATAATACACTTACTAACATACACGGTTTTATGTAGTAGGGACACCACATAATACTTACTCTGATTAACCTCTGGCTCTTGAGACAGTGAGGTCAGAAAATTCAAATGAGTAATAGATACTTAAAATACATAAAGTGTGTGTCTATTTTGAATAGAATAAGAATTTTAAAATGACTGAAATTATATGATTGTATATGTTCAGTGTAAAATAGTACAAAATTGATGTTGCCAAATAGAGTAAAAAAAAAAAACTTTAACTTATATGAAACATCTTAAGTAATGTGGCAAAAATTTCAAAGCTGAGTTGTAATTAGAGAATAGTGACAACAGAAGATCCTTTCATGCATGCATACGCATGAAGTAACAAGTATGCAAAACCCAACTCAGTACATCAATGGCTGATACTTAAATGATATTTTGATATAAAGAAAAAGGTAAAATGTTGACTACAATTGGTGAAAAAGCATTTCAACAATTTACACAAAATGGATACTAAACATTTTGTTAAAAAGATGTCCTAAGAAAACCAAGCCACAATAAGTTAGTGTTTTCCATAATACATGCTGAATTATTTGATCCCATATCTATACACTGTTATTGTCTTAATTCCTAAATGTTGTGACAGCATATTTAGTAATTGAGGTACATCAGTTTACATCTTTTTATAAATATTCTAAGAGGGTTAATTTTTCGTTTCCAGTTTTTCATCTTCTTCACCTCCTCCAAAGAAAAGCAAAGGAAACATTCCTAGAATGCAGCCAATAGTCACCCCAACAGCTTTGCCCTAAGGAAACAAAAGAAAACATTTTTTGAAAGTTATTTTATCCCTGATAGAAGAATCCTTGCCTAAGTCTCTACAATAAACAATTTCTATGTGTTATAAAATTCAACTGTAACCGCATTTCTTTTGATCATAGTAACTTAAACATAAAAATAAGCCACATATGACAAAGGAGGCAAGAATATGCAATGGGGAAAAGACAGTCTCATAACTGCTGTCAGGAAAACTGGACAGCTACATGCAAAAGAATGAAACTGGACCACTTTCTTACACCATATACAATAATAAACTCAAAATGGATGAAAGACCTAAATGTAATAAGACCTGAAACCATAAAAACCCTAAAAGAAAACATAGGCAGTAATCTCTCAGACATCAGCCTTATAGCAACATTTTTCGGGATCTAGTCTCCTAAGGCAAGAAAAAACAAAAGCAAAAATACAGAACTGGGACTACTTCAACTAAAAAGTTTTTTGCAGAGCAAAAAATATCAACAAATGACAAAGCAATCTACTCAATGGGAGAAAATATCTACAAATGATATAACCAATAAGGGGTTAATATCCGAAATACATAAAAAACTCATACAACTTAACACTGAAAAAGAATTTGATTAAAAAATGGGCAGAGGACCTAAAATAGACATTTCTCCAAAGAAGACATACAGATGGCTAATACGAAAAGCTGCTCAATACTACTAATCAGGGAAATGCAAACCAAAACTACAAGGAGATATCACCTTACACCTGTCAGAATGACTCAAATAAAAAACACAAGAAACAAGAAGTGGAGAAAAACGAACCCTTATGCACAGCTGGCAGGAATGCAAACTGGTACAGCCACTGTGGACAACAGTATGGAGGTTCCTCAACAATTAAAAATATAACTACCACATGATCCAGTAATCACACTACCATGTGATTACAAAGAATACAAAAACACTAATTCAAAAGGATGTATGTACCCCTGTGTTTATTGCAGCATTACGTACAATAGCCAAACTATGGAAACAGCCTTAAGTGTCCACTGATAAATGAACAGATAAAGTTGTGGTGTACACACACACACACACACACACACACAAATATTATTCAGCCACAAAAAAGAATGTAACAACATGGATAGATCTAGAGGGTATCATGCTAAGTGAAGTAAGTCAGTTAGAGAAAGACAAATACCATATGATTTCACTCATATGTGGAATTTAAGAAAAAAAATAAACAAAGGGAAAGGAGAGAAACAAACCAAAAACAGACTCTTAACTATAGAGAATAAACAGATGATTACCAGAGTGGAGGTGGGTGAATAGGTGAAGAGGATTAAAAATATACTTATCTTGATGAGCACTGAGTAATAATATAAAGAATTGTTACATTACTGTATTGTACACTTGAAACTAATTTAACTTGTCTTTAAAAAGACAAGAAAAAAACAAGCATTGGTGAGGATACAGAGAAAAGGGAATCCTTGTACGCTGCTGGTGGGGAAGTAAATTGGTGTAGCCACTACGGGAAATAGAATGAAGGTTCCTCAAAACATTAAAAATGAAAATACTATATGATCCACTAATTCCATTTCTGGGTATTTACCCAAGGGAAAAAAAAAACACTAATTTGAAAAGATATATGAACCCATATTTTTAGTGTAGCATTATTTATAATAGCCAAGATACAGAAGCAATCTAAATGTCCATCAACAGATGAAGAAGATATAGTATATATGTATGTGCACACACACACATACATGTATGCAAGTATAAATGTATACATACATTTGTATATGTATACACATGTATACATGCACACACACAAACACACAGAGAGACAATGGAGTCTACTACTCAGCCATGAAAGAGAATGAAATCTTGACATTTGTGACAATGTAGATGGACCTCAAGGGTATTATGGTAAGTGAAATAAGTCAGACAGAAAAAGACAAATAACATGATTTCACTTACATGTGGAATCTAAAAAACAAAACAAATAAAAAAACAGAAATAGACTCATAGATATAGAAAACAAAGTGGTGGTTGCCAGACAGGAGGAGATGGAGGGGATGGGTGAAATAGGTGAAGGGCAGTAAGAGGTACAAATTTCCAACTGTAAAATAAGTAAGTCATGAGAAAGTAAAGTACAGCATAGGAAATATAGTAAAAAATGTAACAATTTTGTACGCTGATAAATGGTGACTATACCTATTGTGCTATTTTGTTAATATATATATAACTGTTGAATCACTAGGTTGTATACCCGAAACTAATATAATATTGTATGTCAACTACGCTTCAATAAAAAAAATAAGTTACAATAGGGTTCTAAAACAAGTAATATTTAAAGTTCAATGCAACTAGGAAAATTGCCGTGAAATAACACCAAAGAAATATTCAAGTAGAAAAACACTTCTTAGAAATTGTACATACATTTTATCATCTGAAGATAGGAAGATAGGGGGAAAAAACTCACCAAATACTCTCAATATATTTGGATTTGCTCCTTTTTGTATATATTCCTTTTTCAATATTTATCCCCAGATATAGCTAATTATATGTAGGTCTAATACTTATGTAAACATAGCTTTGTATTCTGTCTCAATTCTTCCCCCATAGCCACCTGTTCTAATAAGCCCTTTGCAAACTGTTTCATAAACTTATTATCAAACTCCTTAAATTCCACTGAATTGATGGCCTTTAATGTTTAAAGCTCTCCTTATATCATTAAAAATCATTGCTACTTTTTCGCCAGTGTGATATTACAATAAACATTTCTCTGTATAGTTCTTCCCAATGATTTGCTTAAAAATCACATAACATGAACATCTGTGCATATTCATAGTATAATGAATACCATGCTATCTATTCTAAGCAAAACTGACAGCAACTACATATATACCAATTGAAATACAGTTGATCCTCAGACAACAAAGGTTTTAACAACACAGGTATGGATCTACTTATGTGGGTTTTTACAGTTCAGTACTATAAATGTTTTTTCTCTTCCTCATGATTTTCTTAGCAACATTTTCCTTTCTCTAGCTTACTTTATTCTAAGAATACAATATGTAATCTATATAGCATACAAAATATGCGTTAATCAACTATGTATGTTATTGGTAAGGCTTCCAGTTAGCTATTAGTAGTTAAGTGTTTGAGAAGTCAAAGTTATACATGGATTTTCAACTCATGGGGGTTGATGGTGCCTCAACCCCCAGGTTGTTCAAGAGTCAACTGTATATGTATAAATATATGTAGTATATGTATATGTATATATACACACCAATTTTTTTACAACCATACCTACACTATGAACACTTTTAAATGTTTATCTTTGTAAATAATTTTTAAAATTTGAATTTCTATGATGACCATCAGGGTTAAATCTTTTCAGGTAAGTTTTAGTTCTTCATACAAACTTTACTGAGAATCTACTATGTGCCAAAGTCTGTGCTAGGTACCAGAGAAACAAAAACTAATTAGATGCAGTGTCTCTATCTTTTAGGAACTTCCAATTAGTTATAAGGAGAAAAGCAAATAAATAAAACAAATTCTATCAGACATTACAGGTGCTATGATAGCTACATAATCAACAATCTTGAATACAATGTTTTTTCTTATATATCATCCATATTTATCTATCAGACCCTTCAGGGTTTCTAATAAATTTCAAGATTAGACATTAGTGTTTTGACAACAGCTTGCATAAAAATTTTCAACTCTGTTATTTTTGGGTTTTTGGTGGTAGTGATAGTGATGGTGGTGGTGGTATGCCCATGCTTTATGTTAATAGTCAGATTTGTCATTTTCATCATGTCATTTCATTTCATCATCTCTTTTTCATCAAGCTTCAAAAAGTATCACTCTTACAGAGCTTTAATAAGCAGAAATTTTCTTCATTCCAGATGCTAAAATTTAATCCTAGATCCTTATCTTGACCTTAAACTTTATATTCATTTATATTTATTTATATACACAGAGAAAGATTTTATTTAGATTTATGACTTTCCCATATACATGAAATGTTCATTGCTTCTTCTACTTCTCACCCATTCTGTTAGAATGCTTGTTACTATTTTCCATGGAAAGCAAGGGTTTCCTCCTGCACTCACTCTAGGACTGCCAGTTAATGAGTTCCAATCCAATTATCTCAATGAGGCATAAAGTCAATAGGGCAGAGAGGGAGGAAAGAAGTGGGATATCCTTTTCCAGCTCTGTGATTCAGAACCTGAAACATCTTTCCACTGAAAAATCAGTTACCTATATATTATTATCAGGTCTTATGATAGTCTAGGCCTTACAAGTAACTACACTAGGGCTAACCCAAGAACTTGAGTACATCTGTAACACAGTTCGGAAAGAAAACATTTTCTGAATTTCAATCAGCTGAATTATAAATGAGGTTTTAAAATATAACCCATATCAACAGGAACCTGCATATTCATTTGCATTTATTCCATTATGGGTAAATTTCAGAGTTAGCTTATGCCATGAATAGATTACTGATCAGTAGCTTAAATTACTTCAGGCTATTCATTAATTGAATGTTACTGAATGTCATGTTACAAGAGTACATTCAATCCTAACATAAAAGAAGAGTCAACAACCAAGAAATAGAATCACTTCATATGCTAGCAGAAAATTTCAAAATACACACAGATACACACATTATCTATCCATCTGTTATCTATCTATCTATACACTAGCTTAGTAACTGAAGTACTTTTATAATAGGAGAAGGGAATGGACCTGCTTATAATATAGAACGAAAAAACAATGATCAATTACATGAGAAGAAAGCCAAGGAAAATCTTCTCTTGGTCCCAAATGTAGTGCTAAAATGTCAAGCCAAATTGCTAGAATGTTAGAATATCCTGATTCCTCAACATTTCTAGCAGAAATCAGACAACTAATCTCACTTAAATTTATCTATAAATTGCAGGATATGGATACATATACATGATTTTCTACACAGAAATAGGTGAGTCTAAGGTGAGGCCTGAGATTTGCATTTGTAACAAGTTTCCAGGTAGGGCTGATCTTTCTGGCCATGGCACTACACTTTGAGAATCACGGTCCTGTATAATCTCACTTTCTCCCATGATTTTAACTATCACCTTTTCAGTCAGTGTGGCCTGCAGTGACTCTCCTATTTAATCCTGCAAGCTGTCTCTATCCCAGCACTCTCAATCTCTTTTACCCTGTTCTTTCTTTTTTCTTTAATTCCTTTAACATTTGCAAACTTTTGGTACATTAAACATTTTATTTATCCAATTTTTTATGGTCTTCTCTCCACTGCTAGAGTGTAAGATCCATAGAAAAAAAGATCTTGTTTTGTTAGCCAATATATTCAAAACTCCTACATGTGTACTATGCATTTAGTAGAAAATAATGAATATTTGTTGAAAGAATAATTGATAATACTCATCATCTCTAATTCAGACCTCTCTAACTTTTAAGCCAAATGCCTACTAGGTATTACCACTTCAATGTCCTAAAGCATCTCAAATTCAACTTACTGAATCAAAAAAGATCTCATAGCCTTCCTTAACTTGTCCTTCCTCCCTTTTTCTTGACTTAATTGGTGGCACTGTAATATATCTACTTTCCTTCCTACTTAAAATTCTTCACTTAGCACTCCATCACCTAGTTATGAGGTTCAAGCTCTTTAACATAGCTTATATGGTCTTTCCTGTCTGATCTATCCTTACTTCTCCAATGCTGTTTCCTACTGCTGCTTCATCTTCAACTAGTAAGTATTATACTCCAGCAATACTTAATTTCTTGTATTTCTCTGAACATACCCTGTTTTTATCATGTCTTTCTACATGCTAGTTAATGTACTCAGAATTCTCTTGTTCACCAGTAAACATCTTATCAATAATACACAAATATGCTTAGATCCAATAAGCACCAAGAAATGTTCCCACCAAAAGACATTTCTCCCCACAAGTATGAATTCTCTTACTTGTGCTACTGTTGTATCTAGTGCATGATTCTATAACTGCATATGTCCTACAAAATTATAATTTGTTTATATGCCTTGTTCTTCACCTAAACAGTTCTCAAAAGTAACTATAATTCATATTCATTTTATGTCCTTCAGTCTCTAGTACATGGCATATATTCTTAACTGAATCATATAAAGAATATTCTAAAAATCAAATACACCTACACAAAATAAACAATAAAAAATTAACCTTCTTCTGAAAACTGCCAAAGCTTAGACAATTTTGTTAAACACGCCACTCAAATCAAGTTAGTCTCAAATTTCTCAAAGGACTGAACTATACAGTATCTTGCTCTGGCTACCTGAATTCATTATCATAAACCATTTAGAGTACTTACAAAATGTGTACTAACACGTGTTTGCCACATGTCCACTTGTTTTGGTGTAAGATCAGGAATTGACAGACCTAATCTGGAAGCCAAAGCTTCAACATAGCCTGCAAGTCTTTAAAAAAAAAAAACAGAAGGACAGAATGTAAGTTTTTAAAGAGACACACAAATGTCATTAAATAAACTAATTAGTACAAAAAGAAACCAGATAATTTTACACCTGTAACTGGCACTCTAGAAATGGAGTAAATGTTTTTAGAATTTTCATTTTTATTGTGCATAAATATATATAGCTTAAAAATATGTTATCATTAATGTATTCAATACATAAACTAATTGGCTTAGAGTAATTATTCTCTTTTATGTATGTATGTATTTATTTAGAGAGAGAGTGAGTAAGTGGGGATAGGAGAGTGGGGGGAGGTGAGAGGCCAAGGAGGAGAGAGAGAGAGAGAGAGAGAGAGTCTCAAGGAAGCTCCACACCCAGTGCAGAGCTGGACATGGGGCTCAATCTCACAACCTGAGATCATGACTTGAGCAGAACTCAAGTGTCAGATGCTTAACCAACTGAGCCACTCAGGCACCCCGCTCTTTTATTTAAAAGATTATTTCATAGTATATACAGAATTATTGCAATAAAATTGCAATTATGTACTTATTCCAAATTCAAAGCAAAGCACATTTTCATTTCATATGATATAAATTAATAACTGTCACCAAAAGCAAAAATTTCCAAAATTTATTAGATTGATATATTAATAAAAACAGCCTAGAATTTTGAAGGCAATCTCAAGTATTATCAAGTTTAACTTCCCATCA
The DNA here is from genome assembly GCF_003254725.2 of Canis lupus dingo. Classification (NCBI taxonomy): domain Eukaryota; kingdom Metazoa; phylum Chordata; class Mammalia; order Carnivora; family Canidae; genus Canis; species Canis lupus. The sequence continues at coordinate 22,663,312 of NC_064255.1, forward strand.
TTTATTGGATACAAACTTACTTTGTGAACTACAAGGGAAAAAATTTGCCAATTAAACTATGCATATATCAGTTATAAGATGGATCCCAATATCAGATATGTTAAGTTCTACAAAAAAAAAACTATGTACCTAAGAATCAATAAAATGTAGTATTTGTTATTTAATGATATTTTTAAAGGCAGAGAAGAAATAGTTCTAAACACAAAGACTCCCAACAAAATCTTTATCTCTAATCAAAAATAACTAATGATACAAGCTAAAATTAAACGGCTTTAAAAGCTATTAAATCACTTAGTTCTATTAATTATAAAAAGCTATCACAGCAGCTATAATATTACCAATATTAACCTTAATGTTGGAAATGGGGAAACAGAATGTGTAAGGGGTGATATCATTATAGATTCATGTCAGGAATCTGAGAAATATAAAATTTCTACCCTGGCCCAGATGCAAAGAAACTTTGTGTTTTAAGAGTAGCTTTAGCCTCAAACTCCAGTACAGAAGTCTCATACACAGGGTTAGATCACTTATAAAGCTGCTTCTTCCTAGATTATAGGGCTAAGTAAACTACTAGACTCAAATCCAAATCTCAAAAATTACCACTCTCATGAACCAAGGAAGGAAGAAATAGAGCCAAAGACTGAGCAAAAGAGAGTATGTTTATCACAATAATTAATGCCAACTTAGTCTAATTTATACTTTCCAAGCTTCCTTAAGCTCAGGAGGCAGCCCAGACCATGTGCTGCGTGGAAGAGAGAATGTAAAGTGAGTAGGAGAGAAAGCTGGCCTTTTCTAGTAGGCGTCCTTGCTTTGTTTCATCATTCCTGTCACATGGAATAAAGACAGCAAAAACTGGCCAAACCCATGTATGATCTGGCCATTACTACTTTTGAAAGTTCCTTTTTTCCAGAAAACATGCCCAGTCGGGAGCCTCACATTTGAGCCATATCTCTTATCTTTGAGCTTAGTGAGAGAAGGGTAGGGTGAAACAATGATGAAGTTCTTGGTTTTAATCCTGTCTTACCTTAGAAATGTCTATAAAATACATATAAATACTTCAATAAATGAAAAATTAAACTCTGCTTAAATTACAGTCATCTTACAAAAACTTTGTGCATCTATCAATCTCCTGAGAAGATTTTAAACACAAACTCCAGGTCCTTATACCCAGAGGTATAACACAGGCATTTATATTTGATGCACACCAAAGATCTAGTACTACTGATTTACAAATATTAAATTTAAAACTTTAGTTTGAAAACATACACAATAAATGTCCCATATTTTTTATCTTTCTCAATTAAAGAATAGAGAAGAGAAAGAGTAAGTCAGTACACACATGCACAAGTGAACAGATGAATGTACCTACCCAAGTCCAGCTAAATCTGACACAAGATTTCCCAAAGCAGCAGCTAAAAAATTGAGAAATGAGTAAGTGACTTGTTACATGAAAGTCAGAAAAGTCATCCTAATATATCGCTATAACATCAACAAAGCACTGATCTGGAAGAGTAATCACAGTTTCTGAAACTACAACTATATCCAAAGTAACTCACTGGATAGCTCTGAATCTCAAGATTTTAAAATAGAACACAAGTCCTTTGGGATTATACTGTTCTATTTCTATCAAATAATAGGTTTTCTTCTGTTGTGGTAGCCAGTTTCCATTTTGGTTTCAATATCTATACAATATTTTGAATTTTATCTTTTATATTTAGGGAAATTTGGATATTTGGAAGTTAAAGTAAAGCTTTATGAATAGCTCTGAAATTCAAGAAAATCATAGAGAAGAAATATCTCTTTCATGAACTCATCTACTCACAATGCTTTCCAAACAACAAACACAACACTTGAACCATTCCTAAATTTCACCATCATGAAAAACAGATGGTAACTAGGAGAAAGACAGTAACAGAACCAAGTTAGATTTCAATCTTATATTTTCTTCTTTGGTTTTTCTACCCAACTTGAAAATAAATTAGTACAAACAAGAGTAAAAAAGTTTTGGGGTAACATTGAATTAAGAGAAAAACTGATTTTAACATAGTACAGCATTGTTACTCATTAACTAACATAAAGTACCTAAAATTTCTCAAGAAAAAAGTGCTACATATACAAAATTAAGAATTAGAAGAACAGGATTAAGGAGACAAACTAATAGACATTTCAATGAGTAAACTTATTCAAATAAATTATCCTCTAGTAAATCTAAGCTGCTAAAATATTTTATAAATATACAGAAAATGGATAATAAAATGACTATTATTAAATACCTGCCATAGTTGAAATTCCCAAAATAATTCCAATAGACATCTCAATATGGGTTCCCTGAAAAATGATTATAAAGAAATTAATCTTAAAAACTAATGCTGAAGTGACTATAAAAAATAGTAAAGTATTAAAAAACAGAGAGACTGGTTAAACCCATACATAGGTTATTGCAGCAAAATTATATATATAAAATATGCAGAAATATTCATATAATGCAGTAATGTACTTATCTATTAAATGTATGCATTTATGAGGAAACATCAATATCACTTGATTCATTAAAATTACTTTCATAAAAATAGCAAAAACATAATTACAATACAAATAGCAATATAACCCATCATTAAAAATCTAAAATTTATATTTTCCAGCCACAAAGAAAGATTCTTTAAACCTCTTGGAACACAAAAATCAACTCACCTAGTTTTAAATTCTGAATGATACATATATATTATTGTTATTTACTCTACCAAAAGAGTTTAAAAAAAAAAAAAAACAGACTCAACTAATTTCTAAGGACCCAAGAGATCAAACGTCAAAAATTATCTTTATATCAATGAGTCCTTTAACCATTAGGTAGTAAGACCATATGATTCATTTATAAGCAACAGATAGAACCTCAGTAAAAAAACAAGACTCTACTTCATTTCCACTGAATTTACTGAGAGAGTTTTATACTTTCCACATCCATCCCGTTCCTTTATAGACAAGAGAGATTCATATTTGTACTTCCATTTTAAAGAGAAGGAACTGAAATGAAGAAGGTTAAACTATTCTAATGGGTTATTACATAGAATAAAGAAGAAATCCTATGATCTACTGTGCTGAGTTCTAACGCTTGGGCAATGTTGCCTTAAGTAGATTTAATTTTCCTCCTGAAGAGTGATGCTTGAAAATTTTAAAGTAAATTTTTAAATCTCAATGATACTTACAGAGAGAGAAAAAAAAAGAACACTATCTGGTATGTAGAAATATTGCATTACTTAATTTTTTATAAAACTGAAAAGAGGCTGAGTTGAATTTTCCTCATTTTTCTCTTGCCTAGGCCTTTTGGCTCCATCCCTTTAAAACACAATTCTTGTTGGATATGGAGAGAACAGCCTGATGCATAAGTCTCCTAAGTATTTAAAATCACAAGGAAGGTTTTAAAGGAACCCCCAAAAAACAGATTTCTGAAAGAAAATGAACAGAACACACGTAAAGAGTAAAGATGTGTATCTTTATATACGGATGGGAAAAAAAAAACTCACAAAAAACTGGAGCTAATATAGAAAAAAGGCACCTGACAGGTACAGTACATAAAAAATAAATATAGCTTCTTTAGCAGCAATGAATCATTAGGCATGCCCTAAGAAAAATCTGTTTGCAATACATGTATTTAAAAAGTGTTTAAGTGCTTAATCACTTAGTTGTATTTAAGAAACCTGAAGGACCTTCTAACAACAAAAAAAGCTTCAAACAAAGTCAAAGACAGATTGAGGACAATAGACTACTAGTCTTTACTTTTCCCCATAGTTACATCAAATTCTGTTATACATCTAATACTAGTTATCTTAAAATTACATCTGGTTCATCACCTGAATACAATTAAACTACTCTAGAATTCTAATGATTTCTATTCTAATTAAATTGTAAAAACGTAATCCAAAAAAAAAAAAAAAACCCACCAAAATATGTTATAAAAAGCAATACCAGTAATGCAAAAAGAGAATATAAAGCTATGAAACCAAAGGCTGAGTATGAACAGCAGCCAACAATAAAGGTCAATCTATTACAGGAAGTTACATAGGAATTTGTTTTGATGACTACAACTAGGATGGCAACCAAAAGAATACAACAGGAAAGAGGAAAACATCAAATGTCAATGACATGATAGAAAAGAAGAATCAAATATTTCCTTAACCTACTATCTTAAAACAGTCAATCTGTCCCACAATGTTAGAAGGCAATCAGTGTTTTTAAAAAATTAAAAGGTGAAAAACATTCTTAAGATAATGATGACTATTTCCCTATTCACAGATTCTAGAATTATATTATTTAGGTATTTTAGTTTCAGCAGCCTATTTATTATAAAACTCTTTGGGAAATTTCACTGTTCCTGAACTAGTTTGCAATGATCACTGAATAACAAATTTCCCACACAAACTGCTCTTCATCAGGTACTGAAGCCAGTGATTTAAACATTTCTTTCAATATTATATGAGTAAAAACTAGTATATGTCCCTGAAACTGAATTTCAGTGTAAACTTCAAGAACACATATTAATTACTAACTTGGAGTCAAGTATCTCAGACCTGGAAAAATAGCTCACTCTCAGTTATACTAACAATGAGACACAGGCCCAAGTAACAGAAAACAGTAAACAACATAATAATTTGACTCTAGAGTGTGGGTGTTTCACTGTGTTGGTAGCTGTATTTAGATGCAGATTATCTGTTACTTTAGATATTTATTTCAAAGAAATAACACAATGTGAACATTTTATTCAGGGTCTATGAAGCTACCCAGTTTCCCTATTCTGAACTCTCTTCAAAATCTCTGTTCACTTTTTTTTTAAAGACCCTATTTTATTTATGAGAGATAGAGAGAGAGAGAGGTAGAGAGAGAAGTAGGCTCATCACAGGGAGCCCAATGTGGGACTCGATCCTGGATCCCGAGATCACGCCCTGAGCCAAAGACAGATGCTCAAACGCCAAGCCACCCAGGTGTCCTATCTATGCACCTTTCTTTATACAAATATATCATCTCAATACTTCCTTGTAGAAAGGATAGTCTTTCAGTATTTGACTATCCAAGGTCTGCCCTACTGAGGTGGAAAAAAATAAATATGAAGGTAGTAGTGTAGATACTAGCTCTCAATTAAGAGAAACTGAAATATTGAGTTGTGTAAAACCGAAAGATAGATTTGTCACAGAGAAACTAAGAACACATCAAGAACTATAGCTTATAAATCCATAATAGTGATGTTTTCATTATAATTAGATATGACTTATTATTTATTAAATAATCTAACCAAATTTTAGTAATTTCACTGAAAGCAGTGTGGTTCTAAGTTGCTGAATATTCAAATATATTTTCTCAAATTCACAGATATATAAATTTGCCAATTTAATACTTATATATATATATATTAGGAAAATGTCATAATCAGTCAAAAAAACTAGCGTTCTGAAATTATATCTTAGAGGCTCTTGCCAGGATGCTTTGCTAAAGAACTATGCAGTGGGTGCTCTCACTTTCAAGTTGTGTGCATGCTAGGGCACCTTCTGTGACTATTTAGGCAGCAGGATACATTCTTATTGTGTGAACATAGGTGAATAGCCAGACTTTCTGGATATCTGAGCACCATTAATCTGGACATAAGATGAGACTATATAACAGCAAAAAAAAAAAATTCATTTTAGATATTCTTTTAAGAATTTGAGATATTCTTTAAGCAAATTTTATAATCTACACAATGTAAATCATACCTTTAATCCCTGTTTTGAAACCAAATATTCTATTTATGTCCATCTGTAGTACATGTGACCTCCAAAACACCAAAAAAAAAAAAAAAAAAAAAAAAAAAACCACCCAAACCTTGCAGCTCTCATATGTATTTTTCTCACATTCAATAATCCTAAAATCATTTTTTTTAACAGTCTCTTACACAACAGCTACCATTTACCTCATTTTTTCAAGTTAGAGTCAGTGAAAAGAAGTGGATAAAGCACTGGGCAGTTTTAGAAGACTTGCATTTTAATACATGGACTCATCTCTGGCTTTAGAAATTGAACCAATATTGGTATTCATTAACAAAAGGTGCCACTCAATGGTAGGAAAGGTAAATAAGCCTTCTCTGAGACTAAACACTTTTAAGGAACACACTTACATTAAAATGACTACAGCAAAGGGGATTTTTTTTTTTAACACTACAATGGAACAACGACAGAAAGGAGATACACTCAGTGTTCTCAACTAAAACTTAAAATATCTTTCTATTAAATGGATAGACTATATCAAAACACCCTTTAAAACATTTCTGCATGGAAAAACTAAACAAGGACTACCAAATAACATATATGTGATGAGAACTGTCAATAAAATTAAAGATCAGAAAACTTATATACTTTTTCCTTTAATAAGAATGTTGAAACTAGAGAATAATATAGACCTAATAAATATGTGTTTATTACTGTCAATGCTTTACCAAAAGTCTTAATGATTAATATATACAATGCCTTAAAACTGAATGATAGTCTGATTAACATGAAATATAATTAAAAAATAGCCTTGTTCATTATGATGTTAATTAAAATTTTATAGCTAGGATATATAAATTATTAGGAAAATTTAGACCACATTACTTTCTTTATTAACCCAAAATAGAAGGGGTGAAAGAAAGAACTTACTGCAACAATCATAATTGCATTATCCAAAAAGCCAAACCCTATGAAAGGTATCGCATTGTGGATGAATACTGAAAAACATCAAAAACAGAAAATATATTTTAAGATTTCTGTAACTTCAAATAAGAAAATAGACCATATGATTAGTCTCCTAAACAGATCTGACAACTTTTGAAATTTGCTTTCCATTTCCCATAGCCAAACGATTCTGCTCCTGCTGTAAGTTAAACTACTTCCTAGAAGCTACACTGGGGACACAAAACAAAATTAAAAAACATGTAACATGTAAAAATAACTGTGTTAGACTTCTGACTTGTTTTCTTACTAGCTACACATACAAAGTACATACAGTTAACAGGAGAACAAATAAGTAAATACATATTACAAGTACCATGTTTTTCCTGTTTATTGCTATTGATATCAAACTGTTTCTTATACCTAAAGACTAATATCATAAAATTAATCTCCATATTAGAAATAATTTTAAAACACTCTGAATCAAATTTCAGGGAAGCTACTGGTCACTTTTACTCACTAATCAATTTCTGGACAAATGTGAGAAAAATATAATTACTCATCTATATTAGCCATATATATGCGGCTTTTCCTCCCCTCATAACATCAGTATTCCTGAAAGCTTTCACAAACTATTTAATTTAAATAAAAATGGAATTTGGCTTCTTACTAACAAAGGCACATCTTACCTTATCTATCTAATACAGAATCTGAATGACCTGACATAACAGAAGTGTAACTAGGAAGAACTAATACCTATATGCTTTTTATACATTCATTCTCATCTTTTTCATATTTGCATCTTCAGCACATTGCAGAATGCCTAGTGCATAGCAGATACTCAATGAACATTAGTTAATTAAGTTGAGGACCACTAACCTGGAAAGGAAGAGAATTCCATATTAAGAGAACTGAAGGCAGACTGTGAAACAGATTAAAAGCTGGGATAGTTAAAAGACTTTATTCTAATTCATCTATAAAATTGCCAAGATAGAGCCAACATCAATTCAACTGATGACTTTTTAAAATAAACATCAAAGTTGTGAGTTTTATAACATATCCAAAAACTAGTCCCTTAAACGAATTAGCTGTATGTATTCAGTGACATTAGAGTGTCTTTCCTTTTAATGCATTAAGTCCACAGAAAGTATAATTAAAATATAATCCAGAAGTTATGGAAGTGTGACATTACTATCATGAGTTCTGCACTAATCCAGGGAAGGCTAATAAGTAGTAAACAAAACAAAATGAAAAACGCTTCTACCCAAAACCACTATTGAAGACTAAGATCACAGGAAAAAGGTATATATATCCTAGATCATTTCATGTCTTCTTGCTATCAAGAGAGAATGTTCAAGATAAAAAGTAGCATCTTTTTAATTATAAAGAATATTATTTTTAACAGTATTATTTTAAAAGCTATTAAAGATGGTAAAAACCAAATAGTACATTAATGAAATGGGATTTTTCAATTAGAGAATCCAGCCTTAGTTCTTTGATTTTAGCTAAGTCTAGCTGCTTAACTACTAGACATTCAAAATTTTATTATAAGCAACTTTGAAGTATAAAATATATCATGTTTTTATGCTTAGACCAAAATAAGTGTGTCTATAAATAAAAATGTATTGTCATTACAAAGGAAAAAGTATAATTTTCGAATTGTTACATAAACATGTACTAGACACTCCAGTGGGCATGAGATACAAAGATATGTAAGAGTTGGGTTACCAACGCTCAAGAAGTTTGGGTATGATAACATATTATATCAATAGTTAATTTCAATATAACAAAAAAACTGATAATAGTATTATACAGTGCTATGGACATGAATTTGCATGAACCTAGGCTAGGTGGATCAGGAAAAACTGCCAGGGGAAGAAAAGTTGTAAAAGAATTCTTAAATGTTTTCGTATTTAGGAAAGTAACTTCTTCCTAATATAAATTATATTCTACCTCTGAGAGAAAAAAGAATGGCTAATTAATAAGCTTTTAAAAATTATATAGCTTGCTCTCCAGTATGTAATGACCTCCTATTAAATTTGTGATTTCTCCAATTTCCTTTGGGAAATACTACTCTGTAAAAGCAAATCACATCTAATATTTAGCATTCACTTACAACCTACTCAAATTCACTGTACCGTTAAAATATTCTCTTCTTTTACTGTCTTTATAAGATCCCAAACTGCTTTACATTATGCCAGTATTAGCCTTGACTATTTATTCCCATCATAATCAAGTAAAGAAAGTACATCAGTACCATTATAAGCTTCTTCTTCCTGGTGGTCTTAAATGAACTTAACTTTCTTCATCATCATAAACAGCAAGCTGTAAGTATTTTCTCTATCAGAGAACAGTTCTTATGTAGCCCTGAGCCCAGACTTTCTAGTTCTGAAATTACCCAATTAAATCCAAACTAAACATAACCATTTTTTCTGGGAATTTAGAAAATCCTACCATTAATATAATTTTATTTCTGGATGATAACAACAGTTTAAGAATGATTGATACTGCTAACAATATTAGAAATTCCATTAGGGTAGAATGGGGTAACTGGGTGACGGGCACTGAGGAGGGCACTTGATGGAATGAGCACTGGGTGTTATACTATATGTTGGCAAATCAAACTTCAAAAAAAATAATAAAGCAGGTAATTTACTGAAAAAATATTGTATCTTAAATCAAGTTTATAAACTTTGTTTCAGCATGAGATAACCCATATACCTGAAAAAATTAAATTTACTGACTCTTCTATACTAACAGTAAATTATATAGTTATTTCAAATCTAAAAGATAGATGCACAAATATTTAACAATTATAGAACCATTACCATATCTCAGCTGTCCTGGGGTGGGTGGTGGAGCTTCCAATTTTTCTAAAGGGGAAAAAAAGGGTTTAGGTCAAGAATTAGTTACTATAGCATGCTTTCTTTTTCGCTACAATAAAGAAAATACCAGCAGATTTACAAAGTGGGAGAATATCAAAGTTTATTCACAAATTTTTGTAGGTTAATAGGTCAAAATAATAATACTTGGTATGGGTTAAATTACAAGGCTAGAAAATAAAACTGAACTTTAGTTACATGGAACCTATAACCTATACCCCTGAGTAATCATTAGTTTTTCATTTTTGTGTTTTTTAAGCCCTTGCATCTATGTAATGAGCCTGTTTACATTAATTACAGTAAAAAAATAACCTTTGAAATATAGCTACCCTTATTTAAGATGCAATGATAGATGACTTAAGTAATATATATACAAACAGAAAAAAGCAGAAAAAAGAATATTCAGATAGACCTAAATATCCTTTAAAAAAATAGAAAATAACATTTTCAAAGCAATGTATTACAACAGTGACTTCACTGGATGGTGTTATGTTCCTTAATCTCCCCTGATAATATACTGAATATTTTGAGTCTTGAAACCTATATACTATTGGATAATATAACATATTCTATACAATAACATGACCAAAAAAAGTAGGATGCTATTTAAAATCACAAATAACAATAAATTATAATATATAGCATAATAAACACACATAGTCTTCCCAAGTATAAACCAAAGTGTCTTTAAGTGCCATCATTAAATCTAAAAATTAACAATTATTATAAAGAAGCAATGTATCTAATCTCATAACAATAACCATCTCACCATTTGTATAAGCACAACAGTAAGCGATGGTTAAATGGCAGAGAACGTACTTTCTTTATCCTCATCCAGTCCAAAAGAATTAACTGACAGTCTATGGAAAAGAACCCACACCTCAGGTCACATTATTCTAAAGACTTAGTACAACCAGACTGTCCAAGGAAACACGTACAAACTGGATATATACTTTCTAAAATACTTATTTTATAATCTATGACAACATAAAAACTGAAGGATTTAGTTTTAGGAAAGTAAAAAACAAATCTCCACTGATAAGCTATATAAAAAAGAAGTAGCATCCATATTTGTGAATGGCATTTTACTGAAAACACATATAGTACCAAAATGATTTTACAATAACAAGTACACTAATACCCTAAGTTCAATTTTCATATTATTCAGAAAGTTCTAAGAATTCAAGTTTGTTATGTTTTCCCCTTTTTTAGAAGAGTTGTGAAATGAAGATATATTAATCTTGGCAGAATTTCACATCTTATTAAAATATATTCTCTATTTATTGACTAACACCATTACCTCAAGATCTATTTTGAAAGCATGCAAATGGTTTTCCAAATTTTAACAAGGAATATAGGATACCACTGTAGTCCACAGAGTTTTCTGGTGAAGTAAACATGCAAAAGTGGTTACATACCAGAACTATTTGCTAGTTGCATTACTCTCATCATCACTACAGTTCTGACACTGTGAGGAGAAGTCCTTGTCAGTTGACTGGAACATCTTGAAATACCTAAAAATTCAACAAGCAGGACCTTCCCAATAGAATGAGAATATAGAGAGTCCTTGCTTTTACGTCTTCAAATTCCCTACATATTCATAATGAGCAAAATACTTTAAATATTTTACAACTCTTATGAAGAAAGGATAAGAGTTAGGCAAATGTATAAGGTGCAGCAAAAACAACCAAATATATAATTAACATTCCTAATCTTCCTTTCATATTACCCATAAGGATTAAAAAATTAAAACTAATGAAAAAATGAATTTTTTAAAGACTGAGAAAGAAATATAAAGGAAACAGAGCAGGGAGGAAAATCATTGGCACAGAGACTAAAGTAAAATCAAAGCAGAGATTCTGCCTCCTGCTTCACAAAGAGCCTATTGAGTAGCAAGAGGAAACATGAACATTTCCTAGAAAGTGGAAATTATACTGGAAATTATCCATAAAAATTTTTTAAATCATAAATTGATAATTTTGAGGACTTTGACACTGTAAATTACTTTCTTTACTTTGTTAACTGAATCAAAACTATATCAGAAGTGAAAAACACTGGATGTACTATATACAACAGAACTCAGTCTTGGAAATAAACCCCCACAATCTATGCAGGTTTTAAAAATCTATGCAAAGTTTTCTTTTGAATATGGTAAACTATCTATACTTACACTGGAAATGTTTCATTAAGACGACTTTGGAGTTAGAAAAACTAGTTCTTTTCAATTTCTCTGTGTGTGTGTGTGTGTGTGTACATCACACTTCTTTTTCTACCTTAAAAAAATAATAAAACCATTAAGATTGTACTTCACACATTTTCCAATGATTTTAACTTTAAAAATTCTGGTTCTACTTCTACTATTGGCTTAGAAACCTCCTACAACACCAGTTCTCCTGCACAGGGGAACTATAAACAATATACAAATATATTACAAATAAGTAACTACCTAAATGCACTAGAAAATGACTAAAAACAGGTTGATTCTGGAAAGGAATCAACACTTAGAAAAAGGAATGGAACTAAGTGAGATACCTGCTTACTGCAGCTTTTGGCCTGAGGGCAGACCTCAACTCACAATATATAGGGCAACTAAAACTCAGACAAAAAAATTTTCAGTCTTTCTGGGCTGAAGAAGCAGTGGACAGGGTACAAAATAACCAAAGCCACTGGAAAGTGAAAGGGGAGTCCTGGAAAGGATAGAGTTAGAAAGGACGAGCCCTAAATTCTGTATATACAGAATACAGTTCAAATATATGGCTGACCTGTGAACCACACATTTGAGTAAAAAACAAAACAAAATGCCAACTAAGAATAAAATAATTGAAGATTTGAGTTACACACCAAGAAAGAGTTTGCAGTATGAGCCTAACCATCAACTGCCTGCTCAAACAAGTAAAAACAAAAAACTGATATTTTTTAGAAGAATAAAACACAATCCCGAGTCTCTACAACATAACTGCAGCAGTGACTAAGATATAATCCAAAATTATTTCACAAAGAAACAAGAAAACATGACCGACCCATTTTCAGGAGAAAAAACAACAGACAGAGATTAATTCTGAAGTGACTCAAATGTTACAAGGAGCACACAAGGACTTTAAAGTAGCAATTAAAATTATATTCAAAAACATAAATGAAAACATAGTCAAATAAAAACCATAAAAAAAGAACCAACTCAAGTCCTAGAACTAGAAAATAATTATCTGAAATTTTTAAATTAATTGGATGGGCTTAAAAGCAGAATGGAAGTTATAAAACAAAGAGTAAACCTGATGATAGATGAATAAAAACCCAATCTGAAGAAGAGAAAATAAAAGGATCAAGAGATAATGAATCACCACAGTAACTTCTTGCAAGATACATCCACGAAAGCAAAAGAAACAAAAGCAAAAATGAACTATTGGGACTTCATCAAGATAAGAAGCTTCTGCACAGCAAAGGATACAGTCAACAAAACTAAAAGAAAACCTACAGAATGGGAGAAGATATTTGCAAATGACGTTTCAGATAAAGGGCTAGTTTCCAAGATCTATAAAGAACTTATTAAACTCAACACCAAAGAAACAAGCAATCCAATCATGAAATGGGCAAAAGACATGAACAGAAATCTCACAGACGAAGACATAGACATGGCCAACAAGCACATGAGAAAATGCTCTGCATCACTTGCCATCAGGGAAATACAAATCAAAACCACAATGAGACACCACCACCTCACACCAGTGAGAATGGGGAAAATTAACAAGGCAGGAAACAACAAATTTTGGAGAGGATGTTAAGAAAGGGGAACCCTCTTACACTGTTGGTGGGAATGTGAACTGGTGCAGACACTCTGGAAAACTGTGTGGAGGTTCCTCAAACAGTTAAAAATAGATCTGCCCTACGACCCAGCAATTGCACTTTTGGGGATTTACCCCAAAGATACAGATGCAACGAAACGCCGGGACACCTGCACCCCGATGTTTATAGCGGCAATGTCCACAATAGCCAAACTGTGGAAGGAGCCTCGGTGTCCATCGAAAGATGAATGGATAAAGAAGATGTGGTTTATGTATACAATAGAATATTAATTACTCAGCCATTAGAAACGACAAATACCCACCATTTGCTTCGACCTGGATGGAACTGGAGGAGGGTATTATGCTGAGTGAAATAAATCAATTGGAGAAGGACAAACATTATATGGTCTCATTCATTCTGGGGAATATAAAAAATAATGAAAGGGAATAAAGGGGAAAGGAGAAAAAATAAGTGGGAAATATCAGAAAGGGAGACAGAACATGAAAGATTCCTAACTCTGGGAAACGAACTAGGGGTGGTGGAAGGGGAGGTGGGTGGGGGGTGGGGGTAACTGGGTGGCAGGCACTGAGGTGGGCACTTGACGGGATTGAGCACTGGGTGTTATTCTGTATGTTGACAAATTGAACACCAATAAAAAATAAATTTATTAAAAAAAAAAGAAATAATGAATCAGTCTCAGAGACCTCTGGCTAAATCAGAAAGTCAATACATGTATAACTGGCATTCCAGAAATTGAGAAGAAAAAAGGACCAAAAAAATATTTGAATAAATAACAGGTACTAATAATTTCCCAAACGTGGTGGAAGACAAAATTTCAAAAGATTCAAGAAAGTTCAGTGAATCCTTAATAGAATAAACATGAAGAAAATCAATGATAAAGAAAAAGGAATCCTGAGAGCAGTCACACACATACACACACACAAGACACATTAAATAAAGGAAAATAATGATTTAAATATACTTCAACAACAACAAAAAAGCTGTCAGCCCAGTATTCTATATCCAGAGAGATTATATCCTTCAAGAATGAAGGCAAACTAACCTAGATAAACTGAAACTATGAGAATATGTTGTCAGCCAACCTGCAATATAAATGTGAAAGCAAATTCTTTAGACTGAAGGGAAATACCAGTTGGGTCTTCAGGAAAGAACGAAGAGTATGTGAAATGGTAAGTAATGGGTAAATATAAAAAACTAAATTTTCCCTAAGTAATTTAATTTAGGTAGACCTGACTGTCTAAAAGAAAAAAGTATAGCTCTGACTTATGGAGTATACAACATATATAGATGTAATACACATAACATTGAAACATAAAGAATGGAAGAAGTTACAAATGGACCAATTTGGTAATTTGGTTGTAATATTTCTCCAATGTCTATAATGTGATACAGTATTAGCTCTAAGTAGTCTATGAAGAAGAATGCATATTTGTAATCCATTAAGCAATCACACGTACAGACAAAATGCAATGAGATAGTTAAAAAGCTAATAAATAACTTGAAGGGAATTTTTTTAAAATATTAAATTAAGTCAAAACAATGCAGCAAATAAGAAGAGAGGGACAATGAGCAAATAGTAAAATAGCAAACCTATATCCTACCACATCAGTAATTACATTAAATATTAAATAAAAGGCAGAGATTGTCAAAATAGAAAAAAAAGGAAGACCCAACTATTAGATATCCATAAGAATTACACTTTATTAGGTTGAAAGTAAATGAATAGTAAAAGATATATTATGCAAACACTATCTTATAAAGGGTGGAATGGCTATATTAATATCATATAAAGTATATGATCATAATTAGGGACATTTCCAAATGATAAACGAGTTAATTAATCAAAAGACATAATAACAATTTGATTATGCCTAATAACACATCTTCAAAATGCTTGATGCAAAATCTGGCAGAATTAAAGGGCAAAATAAAAAATTCTACAATCATACTTAGAGCTATAAAAGCCTCTTTCTCAGCAACTGACAGAAAACTAGGCAAAAATATCAGTAAAATATAGATTATTTGAACACTACTAATAATCCTAATCCAATTAATATTTAAACTACACCCAACAACTATAGAATACATATTCTTTTCAAGTGGATATGGTACATTCATCGAGATAGATCATAAGCTGATCCACAAAACATGTTAATACATTTATTATTAAAATCATAAAAAATAGGGATGCCTGGGTGGCTCAGTGGTTGAGTGTCTGCCTCTAGCTCAGGGCATGGTCCTGGTGTCCTGGGATCAAGTCCTGCATGGGGCCCCCCACAGGGAGTCTGCTTCTTCTGCCTGTGTCTCTCATAAACAAATAAATAAAATCTAAAATCTTTTTAAAAAATCATAAAGAATATGTTCTCTGACCAAAATGAAATCATTAACAATAAAATAGCTAGAAAAAAAATCTGAAAATTAAATAACATCTTTTAAATACATGAGCCAAAGAATAAATCAAAAGGGAAATTAGAAAATACTTCAAACTGAAAATGAGAGAAAATATATCAACATTTATGGGATGCATCTAAATGAATGCTTGAAGGGAAGCTTATAGTTTGAAATACATTAAAAAGAAGAAAGATCTAAGATAAATGGTCTATGGTTCTATCTTAAGAAGCTATGAAAAAAAGAACAAGAGCAAGTTAAATCAAGAGTAAGTAAATAAAAGAAGGAAATAACAAAAGAGCTGAAATTAATAAATAGAAAACAATAAAAAACAAAGGCAAAAGTTGGTTCTTTGTAAAGATCAACAAAATTAATAAACCTCTAGGTACACTGATCAAGAAAGAAAACACAAATTACTAGTATCAGGAATGAAAGAGGGGGGCATCACTACAGATCCTACAGAAATTAAAAAGAGTATATTATGAATAACTTTAGGCCAACAAATTCAACAACTTTGATGAAATGGACAAATTGTTTGAAAAACACAATTTACCAAAACTGACATAAAATAAAACAAAAATCTGAATAGCTCTATTAATAAAATTGAATTTGTCATCAAACACTTTTGTGTTACATAAACACACAAAAATCCTCCAGGCCCAGATGGTTTCATTGCTGAATTTTATCAAACGATTAAAGAAAACAAAAAACACCAACCTTACACAAATTCACAAACTTTCAAAAAACAGAAGATAAGGAAATGCTTCCCAAGTTGTTTTATGAGGCCAGAATAATCCTAAAACTAAAATCTAACCAAGAAAGTACAAAAGAAAAAGAAAAAAACTGCATACCAATATCCTTCATGAACACAGACACAAAAATCATTAATTGAAATAACTGGCTTTCCTAAAGTATAAGTGTTTATCCATAATAGTGGCAAAAAACAACTAACATTCAGACTTCCTTACATTTTTCCCTTTCTTAGATTATTCGTCATTGTTTGAGGGAAAAGTTGCTCTTAGTACAGATCAATGTTTACAATACACAGGTTAGGGGGCATCTGGGTGGCTCAGTTAAGCATTTGACTCTTTATTTCAGCTTAAGTCATGACATCAGGGTCATGAAATTAAGCCTCATTTGGGGGCTTGAGATTATCTCTCTCCCCCCCTCCCTTGAAAAGAAAGAAAGAAAGAAAGAAAGAAAGAAAGAAAGAAAGAAAGAAAGAAAGAAAGAAAGAAAGAGGGAGGGGGAGGAAAAAGAAAAGAAAAGAAAAGAAAAGAAAGAAGAAAGAAAAGAAAGAAAAGAAAAGAAAAGAAAAGAAAGAAAAGAAAAGAAAGGAAAAAAGAGAAAAGAAAAGAAAAAAGAAGGAAAGAAAATAAAATTAAAAAAAAAAAAACACAGATTAGGAAAATCACCAGAAAGCATTTCTGAGATAATATTTATGCATAGGACTTTTCATTTCACAATTAAAAGTCCATCTGAGGAAGGGTAAATAAAAGAAAACAGTTGTTGTAAACTGGTAATTTAGACTATCAAATCAAAATGAAAATTATTTGAAATGGGACTATCTCTTCCTCCAATCCATCCTTGAGAATTTAAATACATTCAATGATTACAATACATAAATCTTTTTCTAATACAAAAATATCCTAAATATTCATTATAAATCTTGAAAATATAAGTAAAATACCTTGTATGTTTAAACATAGAATTTTTCAACATTTTCAACATTTTGTTTTGCCTGCTTCAGTAACCCAGGAAGATTCTAGAAAACAATTTAAAACATATAAAGCGGGGACACCTGGGTGGCTCAGCAGTTGAGTACCTGCCTTCGGCTCAGGGCGTGATCCTGGAGTCCCGGAATTGAGTCCCAAATCCGGCTCCCTGCATGGAGCCTGTTTCTCCTTCTGCCTATGTCTCTGCCTCTGTGTGTGTCTCTCTCATGAATAAATAAATAAAATCTTTAAAAAATAAATAGGGCAGCCCGGGTGGCTCGATGGGTTAGCGCTGCCTTCAGCCCAGGGCAGGAGACCCGGGATCGAGTCCCATGTCGGGCTCCCTACATGGAGCCTGCTTCTCCCTCTGCCTGTGTCTCTGCTTCTCTCTCTCTCTCTCTCATGAATAAATAAATTAAAATTTTAAAAATAATAAATAAATAAAACATCAAAAGTGGTTTTACTTTTTTTAATTAAATGAAACTAGCTTTTTAGACTGTACAAAGCAGTTAGTTTTCTAATTAACTGAAGCAATCAAAGACCCGTTGTAGATTGTAAATAATATTAAAATTTTAAAAAAATGAATATTTCTTTGATGAATTAGAATATTAAAATGTACCACAATCATCATTTTAATGCTCAAATATTACCTATTTAGGAAAATATAAAAATGAGGGCACTGTCACATTAAAAAAGTCAGAATAGTCAAAAGAAAACAGAAATTAAGGTTTTTTTTTTCCTATTTCAGGAATAAACAAGTATTTAATATGGCTGTTTTTTATAATTTGCTACATAAATAGAAGTATAAATATTTAAGATATATTCAGTGTATTCACTTAGAGGAACGTTAGAGTAGGAAGAGAACAGTAAAGGGAGAAATGAGAGATTTCAAATGCAGAGATTTTTTAAAAAAAAGAGAGAGAGAGAGATTATTTTAAAGGGAGCTTCAGAGAAGGACACATAAGACAGACACTCCCTAGATCTGGGCAAATGAGTTGCTGAGACATGGCTTTTTTCCCTTTACTGTGATTCTTTGTTGATCAACCATCTAGTGGTCTAAACTTGATATTTTTAGATCAAGTTCTCTATTGTGCACACAGATACTCCTAATACACAGCACAATGCTAAGCACTATGGGAAAAACAGATGAATAGAAAGCATCTCAGCTGTGCCAGAGGTTTACATATTTTGCTGTAGGACACAGGTCTAAAAGTTTCTGTATCCTGCCTAGGCCACGTTTTCAGTTTGTTACAAAATAAATTCCTGACCAATCATTTATCATTGTCTTTTTTTTAAACCTAAAATTTCATCTAGTAGATAAAACTGGCTAACTGTAGGCTCTAATAAACTAACTCCCACTTAACTTTTTTTTTTTTTTTTTGCTTTCTCCTATATTGGAAGGTAACCAGTAATTTTTTATTGGTAAGATTCACAGGAAACTTTCCCCTAGGACCTATATTTGGGACAGTAATCCTGTAATGAAGCCTATATTACTGCAGTGATATGACCTCTAACTATAAAAGCACAACTATTCCTATTTTATCTTTTTAAAATGTTTGTTTATTTACTTACTTATTTATTTATTTATTTATTTATTTATTTGTGTGTGTGTGTGTGTGTGTGAGAGAGAGAGAGTGCACAAGTGGGTGGGGGGGAGAGCAGAGGGAGAAGCTGACTCTCCACTGAGCAGGGAACCTGACATGGGGCTCCATCCCAGGACACTGGGATCATGACCTGAGCCAAAGGCAGATGTTTACATAATTCACACACAAATATTTATTCACTCACATTTACATATATTAAAAAGATAAGGATATTGAGTTGGGTTTTTTAACGGAAGAATTTTTAAGCAAAATTAGAAAATAATAAAATACTAAATTCCTTTGACTTCTCTAAAGGAAGAAGTTAGTTACACTCTTCAACTATGAAGAGCATTTATGTTTGTTGTGGAAAGTCCATAAAGATTCATAAAAAGAGAAAAATTAAACTAAATTAACTTATCAGAAATTAACATTTTGATGTATTATCCTTCCATCTTTTTTCTGTACAGATGTAAACATAAAATTGTAGTCTGCCATTTTCACAAGGCATTATATCGTGAACATTTTCTCTCATCTTCAAATATTTTAAGGTAATGATTTTATTGGTGGCACTTTTTTCATCATATGATTCCAATAGTTTAACCCCCTATTATTACTTATTATTTATTCTTTTCACATTTGCAAATAACACTAACATAAACTTGTGCCTAAATCTTTTTATGTTCCTCTGAAAGTTACTTAGGGTAGTTTCCTAAAAGGCAATACTAGGTTGGAAGGAAGGAAGGAAGGTAAAGATTTTTTAAATTTTGCAAAATTTCTCTCAGAGTATGCCAAATTATTCCCATCTTAAGCATTTTTATTTTTTCAATGTTACACTCTACTAAAAATATTTTCATGTTTTCAGAATGTAAGTTGTCATTAAAATAAATCCTTGAAATTTCTAAGTCCTAATTAATTGTCAAATTATTTTAATTGGTAAAATATTCTAATAAAACAATTATGTAGGATAGGTCTGAGAAGTTTATTATATGATTTAACAAGTATATTTCCCCTTAATTATATTTCCCTTTAAAACATAACTCTTTTATAAAAAACTTTCAGGGTACCCCGGGTGGCTCAGAGGTTTAGCGCCGCCTTCAACCCAGGGCGTGATCCTGGAGACCCGGTATCAAGTCCCACGCCAGGCTGCCTGCATGGAGCCTGCTTCTCCCTCTGCCTGTGTCCCTGCTGCTCTCTCGCGCTCTGTGTCTCTCATTAATAAATAAATTTTTAAAAAAATTAAAAAAATAAAAAACTTTCAGTTTAATATTAGTATTTCCAGGATACTTTTTAGGATAAGGTGTGCTGGTGTATTTATTATTTATTTAAAATACTTATTTATTTTAGAGAGAGAGAGAGAAAGATTGCAGGGGTAGGGGTAGAGGGAGAGGGAGAGAGACTCCTCAAGCAGATTTTCCGCTGAGTGTGAAAAGCCCAACACAGGACTTGATTCCCGGATCCTGAGACCATGCACTGAGCAGAAACCAAGAGTTGGCCGCCTGACAAAGCCACCCAGGTGCCCCACATTTCTTTTTTAAATAAGTTACTCTGCTTAGAGATACATCTTAAATTGAAATCAAAATACTTTGGTAGAAGAAATATAAGTAGAACACCTATAATTTTATATTTTGGTCTCTATTATAAAATGTTTATAATGGTGATACTGGGAAACAAAACTAAGCCCCCTGGAATACAGAATAAGTGCCATTATATTATTTAATAGAAACCATAATTTGTCATTGATAAATATTCTATCCATTAAACTTAACCATAGACTACAAACTGTAAGTCCAAACTTGAAAAAAAAATCTGAAAAAGAAAAAGAAGAGTTTTGTTTTCTATTATGCTTTCAAGGCAATGATAATTTTTTTTTTTTAAGATTTTACTTATTTATTCATAGGGACACAGAGAGAGAGAGAGAGGCAGGGACACAGAGAGAGAGAGAGAGGCAGAGACACAGTCAGAGGGAGAAGGAGGCTCCATGCAGGGAGCCTGACATGGGACTCAATCCTGGGTCTTCAGGATCACACCCCAGGCTGCAGGTGGCACTAAACCGCTGCGCCACAGGGGCTGCCCAGCAATGATAATTCTAAATGTGTAACTTATTTTAGTCTGTTACATGGACATAAACATCAATATAAGATCACAAATCAAGGGAACAATTTAAAATTATTTATATGTACTTAATAAGAAAAGTACCAACGCAACTGCATTCTGAGATGACATAAAAGTTTAATGCACACATTATTCCTTTAATTACAAATAACTCAATACTGTAAGTGTCCAATTATCCAGTGTCTGATCTTTTGACTACCTACTATTTGTTCCAGGCCCCACTCCAGCATTTTCTCCAATGAAGTATAGAAAATAGACTTGGCAACACAAATCACACTTTGGCCTAATAAAAGATTTATGAAAAGAACAGAGATGAAACTACTGTTTCATCTAACTTTAACTAACTTTAAGCAACAATTTGGAGACTCGGGTCTCAGTTATCCAATCTATGAACATTATGAATAACTGATGAACTTTTAATAAAATCAAAAGTTCCAGGATCCCTGGGTGGTGCAGCGGTTTGGCGCCTGCCTTTGGCCCAGGGCGCGATCCTGGAGACCCAGGAATCGAGTCCCACGTCGGGTTCCCAGTGCATGAAGCCTGCTTCTCCCCCTGCCTATGTCTCTGCCTCTCTCTCTGTGTGTGTGACTATCATAAATTAAAAAAATAATAATAAAATAAAATAAAAAGTTCCAAAGGGTAAGGTGAAATTTACAATAAATATATAACACATTAAAAAATACAAACAATGCAAACCATGTCATATGCAAAATAATTTAAACAAATTCTATTAAATGATCAAACGTGCAGCAAACAAGAAAAAGTTTTAAAAATGTTTTTTTTTAAAAAAAGTTACAAAGCAAAAGAAAAAAAGCTACCAAGCAATATTTTTAAAAGAAACAAATTAACATGACTAAGTAATACACTTATAAAAACTGATACTCAAATTTGAGAAGTGAAAACACTCTAGAAATATCAAGGAACTTAATTTTTTAACCCAGTAAATTTCTTCTTCTTTTTTTTTTTTTTTTGCAGTAACCCAGTAAATTTCAATTAAAAAGTCTTTTAGAATAAAAACTATAATTGCAAAAATCCTTTTTAATAATTTCCAGGCTTGCATGTCTTACCTAAGCTCCCCCCCACACACACACACAAAAGCACTTGAGTGTGATTTTGTAATTTTATTTAACATTTAAAAGTGTACTGCAAAACGCACATTATGTAGAAAATAAATTTCTACGTGGATCATATAATACTATTAACTCATTAACTTCTGGGGAACATAACATGGGACCTAGGGCTTCAATGCAAACTAGATTAATATCTAGCTTACTTCAGTGCAACATTCCTGGGTTGAGGCCAGCCAGTCACATAACAGCTGAGGACAGAAGCTGGCCGGCAGTAATGATGAGGTAGGTAATAGTGCCTAATTAATCATCAAATATACTAACCTAACTAATGTGTTAACTTGTGAATTATTTAACTCTGGCTTAAAAAACAGTAAATACTAGAAGTATAATAATTTATTTATCTGTCATTTCCTAGAGTTTTTAAAATGTTCAACATACTATTGATTTGTAGTTGCTTTTACATGTCTAACTTGTGTACTATATTCTTTCCTTTTCTTCATGTCAAAGGAAGACAGAAAAAGGAAATAATTACTATATATAGTGATATACCTTTTTTTAAAAAAGATAAAAACTGTACAATTTTTTTAAAAGATTGTATTCATTTATTTATTTGACAGAGAGACAGCAAGAGCAGGAGTACAAGCAGAGGGGGTGGCAGAGAGAGAGAGAAAAGCAGGCTCCCCACTGAGCAGAGACCCCCCCCCCCAATGTGGGGCTCCATCCCAGGACCATGAGATTATGACCTGAGCCAAAGACAGACGCTTAACAGATTGACCCACCCAGGTGACCTAAGAGTACAACTTTTTAAAAATAACAAGATCTTCTTACTTTACTGTACTACATTAGAGACAATGCTACACAACTTTAAGAAACTTCAGGAAAATCATATAACTAGATCTATTATACATAGTATATTATAGATGGAAAGCTTAAAGAGAGCTAGAAAATATAATAATTCATCTTGGAACACAATAAATGGTAGATATATCTATAGGTATAGTTACATAGATCTCCAGACTATGTATATTTTATTTTGTTGTTGTTGTTCACAAATGCATAAATCTGTTTTTTTTAAGACCAACTTGCCAACATACAGTATAATACCCAGTGCTCATCACATCATGTGTCCTTTTTAATGCCTGTCACCCAGTTACCTCATCCCCTACTCACTTCCCTTCAGCAATCCCATTTCTCAGAGTCAAGAGACTCTCATGGTTTGTCTTCCTTTCCCCTCTCAGTTTCCCCTCCGTCTTTTATGATCCTTTTCGCTATTTCTTATATTCCATGTAAGTGAAACCCCACGATGATTGTCTTCCTCTGATTGACTTACTTCACTCAGCCTAATACCCTCCTCCAGTTCCATTCATATCCATGTACATGGTAGGTATTCATCCTTTCTGATGGCTGAGTAATATTCCATTGTATATATACACCACATTTTCTTTATCCATTCATCTGTTGAAGGACATCTCAGCTACTTCCAGTTTGGCTATTGTGGACATTGCTGCAATGAACATTGGGGTGCAAGTACCCCTTCGTTTAACTACCTCTGGATCTTTGGGGCAAATACTAAGTAGTGCAATTGTTGGGTCACAGGGTAGGCTCCATTTTTAACTTCTTGAGAAACCTCCATAACTGTTTTCTAGAGTGGCTCCACCAGTTTGCAATCCCACCAACAGTGTAAGGGGGTTCCCCATTCTCCACATCCTCGCCAACATTTGTTGTTTCCCATCTTGTTAATTTTAGCTATTTTAGCTATTGTAACCAGTGTAAAGTGGCAGCTCACTGCAGTCTTTGATTTGTATCTCCCTAATGACAAATGATGTGGAGCATTTTTCATGCACTTTTTGGCCACATGTATATCTTCTTTTGGAGAAATGTCTGTTCATGTCTTCTGCCCATTTCTTGACTGGATTTTTTATTGAGTGTTGAGTTTGATAAGTTCTTTATAGATCTTGTATACTAGCCCTTTATCTGATATGTTATTTGCAAATATCTTCTCCCATTCTGTAGGTTGCCTTTAGTTTTGTTGACTGTTTCCTTTGCTGTGCAGAAGCTTTTTATCTTAATGAAGTCCCCATAGTTCATTTTTGCTTTTGTTTCACTTGCCTTTAGAGATGTGTCTTGCAAGAAGTTGCTGAGGCCAAGGGCAAATATGTTGCTGCCTGTATTATCCTCTAGGATTTTGATGGATTCCTGTCTCACATTTAGGTCTTTCATCCACTGTGAGTTTATCTTTGTGTATGGTGTAAGAGAATGGTCCAGTTTCATTCTTCTTCATGTGGCTATCCAATTCTCCCAGCACCATTTACTGAAGACACTGTTGGGATGCCTGGGTGGCTCAGTAGTTGAGTGTCTATCTGCCTTTGACTCAGGTTGTGATCCCGTGGTCCTGGGATCGAGTCCCACATCGGGCTCCCTGCATGGAGCCTGCTTCTCCCTCTGCCTATGTCTCCGTCTCTTTCTCTCTCTGTGTCTCTCTCATGAATAAATAAACAAAATCTTAAAAGAAAAAAGACACTGTCTTTTTTCCATTGGATAGTCTTTCCTGCTTTGTTTGGGGTTCTCTATTCTGTTCCACTGATCTATGTGTCTGGTTTTTTTTTTTTTATTTTTTTTTTGGTTATTTTTTTTAAGATTATTTAAAGGTTAAGATTTAGGTTATTTTGGTTATTTTTTTTAAGATTTTATTTATTTATTCACGATAGACACAGAGAGAGCGAGGCAGAGACACAAACACTGGCAGAGGAAGAAGCAGGCTCCATGATGGGAGCCCGACGTGGGACTCAATCTGAGGACTCCAGGATCGTGCCCTGGGCCAAAGGCAGGCGCCAAACCGCTGAGCCACCCAAGGATCCCTAATTCTCCTTTTTGATGAGGTCTTTGTCTGGTTTTGGGATCAAGGTAATGCTGGCCTCATAACGAGTTTGGAAGTTTTCTTTCCATTTCTATCTTCTGAAACAACTTCAGTAGAATAGGTATTATATTTCTTCTTTAAATGTTTGGTAGAATTCCCCTGGGAAGCCATCTGGCCCTGGACCCTTGTTTCCTGGGAGGTTTTTTGATTATTGCTTCAATTTCTTTGCTGGTTATTGGTCTGTTCAGGTTTTCTATTTCTTCCTGTTTCAGTTTTGATCATTTATAAGTCTTGAGGAATGCATCTATTTCTTCCAGATTGCCCAATGTGTCAGCATATAATTACTCATAATACATTCTTAAAATTGTTTGTATTTCCTTGGTATTGTTGTGATTTCTCCTCTTTCATTCATTATTTTATTATTTTGAGTCTTTTTTTTTTTTTAGTCTGGCTAGGGATCTTATTAATTCTTATTAATCTGTCTTATTAATTCTTTCAAAGAATCAGCTCCTAGTTTTGTCGACCTGTTCTACTGTTCTTCTGGTCTCTACTTCACGGAGTTCTGCTCTAATCTTAATTATTTCTCTCCCCCTGCTTGATTTAGGCTTTATTTGCTGTTCTTTCTCTAGCTCCTTTAAGTGTAAGGTTAGTCTGTGTATTTGAGATTTTTCTAATTTTTTGAGAGAAGCTTGTATTGAAATATACTTCCCTCTTAGGACCTCCTTTGCTGTATTCCAAAGGTTTTGAACAGTTGTGCTTTCATTTTTGTTTGCATGAATCTTTTTAATTCTTCTCTAATTTCCTGGTTGACCCATTCATTTTTTAGTAGGATGCTCTTTTTTTAAGGTATTATTTATTTATTCATGAGAGACACAGAGAGAGGCAGAGACACAGGCAGAGGGAGAAGCAGGCTCCTTTCAGGGAGCCCAATGCAGGACTCGATCCCAAGACTGGGATTACGCCCTGAACTGAAGGCAGATGCTCAACTGCTGAGCCACCCAGGCATCCCAGTAGGATGCTCTTTAACCTCCAAATGCTTAAATTCCTTCCAAATTTGTTCTGGTGATTAAGTTCTAGTTTCAAAGCACTGTGGTCTGAAAATATGTAGGAAATAATCTCAATATTTTGGTATCAGTTGAGACTTGACTTGTGACCAGTATGTGGTCTATTCTGAAGAAAGTTCCATGTACAGTTAAGAATGTGTATTCTGTTGCATTAGGATGGAATGTTCTGTATGGACTTCTATGTCTATATGGACTTCTCTGAAGTCCATCTGGTCCAGTGTGTCATTCAAAGCTCTTGGTTATTGATCTTCTGCTTAGAAAATCTGTCCTTGGCTGAGAATAGAGTGTTGAAGTCTTTTATTAATGTATTATTATCTATGTGTTTCTACTTTGGTTATCAATTGGTTGATATAATTGGTTGCTCCCACATTAGGAGCATAAATATTTATAATTGTCATATCTTCTTGTTGGATAGACTCTTTAAGTATGATGTAATGTCCCTCTTCATCGCTTACTACAGTCTTTGATTTAAAATCTAATTTATCTGAAATGATATCTTTTCAGGTCCATTTGCATGGCAAATGGTTCTCCACCCTCTCATTTTCAGTCTGAAGGTGTCTTTAGGTCTAAAATGAGTCTCTTGAAGACAGCATATGGATGGGTTTTGCTTTTTTATCCAGTCTGATACCCTGTGTCTTTTGATTGGAGCATTTAGCTCTTCACATTCAGCCCATTCAACCCATATTGAAAGATACGGATTCGGTGCCATTCTAGTCCCTGTTTCTGGAGATTGTCTCTGTTTCTTTCTGATATATGTTATTCTTGGGCTCCCTCTTAGCTTATAGGATACCCCCTTAATATTTCTTGCAAGACTGGATTGGTGGTCACATATTCTTTCAGCTTCTGTCTATCCTGGAAGCTCTTTATCTCTCCTTTCATTCTGAATGATAACCTTGCTGGATATTCTTGGCTGCATGTTTTTCTCATTTAGTACCCTGAGTATCTGATGCCAGCCCTTTCTGGCCTGCCAGGTCTTTGTGGATAGGTCTGTTGTTAATCTAATATTTCTCCAACTGTTAGGAATCTCTTGTCTCGAGCTGCTTTCAGGATTTTCTTTTTATCTCTGAAATTTGCAAGCTTCACTATTATAAATCAGAGTGTTGATCAGCTTTTGTTGATTTGGGGAGGAGTCCTCTCTATCTCTTGGATATGAATGCCTGTTTCTTTCCCCAGATTAACTTAGTTCTCAGCTATGATTTGCTCAAATGTACCTTCTGGTCCTCTCTCTCCATGCCCTCAGGAATTCCAATAATACGGATTTTTTTTTTTTTCAAACTATCACTTACTTCTCAGACTGTTCCTCATGGGCTCTTAGTTGTTTTTCTCTTTTCCTCAGCTTCCTTCCTTTTCATCACCTTGTCTTCTATGTCACTTACTCTCTCTTCTGCCTCATTTACCCCAACTGTTAGGACATCGAGTTTAGACTACATCTCAGAGTATTTTTAATTTTGGCCTGATTAGATCTCATTTCTGCCCAAAGAGATTCTCTAGTCTTATATGCTTTTTTCCAAGCCCAACTAGTAACTTTATAATTGCAATCCTGAACTCTATCTCTGATGTTTTACTTAAATCTATCTCCATTAGATCTGTGGAAGAGAGTTCTACCTCTGGTTCTTTCTTTTGTGGTGAATTCTTCCTTCTAGTTATTTTGTCCAGCGCAGAATGGCTGTACGAGTGAGCAG
This sequence comes from Canis lupus dingo, assembly GCF_003254725.2. Classification (NCBI taxonomy): domain Eukaryota; kingdom Metazoa; phylum Chordata; class Mammalia; order Carnivora; family Canidae; genus Canis; species Canis lupus. The sequence continues at coordinate 22,691,140 of NC_064255.1, forward strand.
AATCAAAAATATCAACATGACCTAAGCTAATACACACTAGACAATTCTGAAGAGGTCAGGAACCAGAAAATAAAAGAAAAAAGACAAAAACAAAGGAAAACAAATTTATAAAAAGAGAAACAGAAAAAGGTGGTGGGTCAGTGAACCTGTTCTCTGTTCTCCCTCCCAGCTGATCTTCTGGAGAAGGGGCCTGTTGTGCTGATTCTCAGATGTCTGTGCCTGGGCAGAGTTATACCACCCCTTGCCAAGTGGCCAGGCTCAGTGTAAGCTGTTTGCTGTGTGAGGTGTTTGTTCCCTGAAGGCATTTTGCGCCTCTTGCAAAAAGTGGTCATTTTTCTATTTGTAGAGTTCTAGCTGTTCTTTCTTTACATCTTAGGTTGAATTCATAGGTTTTCAGGATGGTTTGATAGTTATCTAGATAAATTTAGGGGACCAGATGAAACGAGGACACCTACTCTTCTACCACCTTGCCACTCCACTCTGACATTCATTTTAAAATAAAATTACTTAATACTAAGAAGAAGAAATTTTTCAATGCATTATCTTTCCCCTTTCCAGTCATCCCTCAAATAAGAATTCTTTCACAGAATGTTAGAGCTGAAAGGATCCTTAGAAACTATCTGCCAATAGTTTTCAACATGGACTATACCTCAACCCTTGCTCAGAAATGCAGGGTTGCTTCTGGATGTGTTAGTGACTGGGAAATGCTACTGGCATTAGGGATGCTAAACATCCAGTAATGCACAAGAGTCCTTCAGAATGAAGAATTATCCAGCCCAAATGCCAGTAGTATACCCACTGAGAAATACTGATGTAATTCTCTACTTTGAAGATGAAGCCATTAAGGCCTAGAGATGTTAAATGACCTACTGGAAACTACACAGCTGGATCTAGAACCCAGATTCTCATTCTCTTGTTCTACTCTTCTTTCAATGAATAAAATCTCAATAGAAAAACACAGAAAACCAAGAATCAATTATACATTAATACATAAAACACTGTCAAAACATTGGTCACGCATTAATATTTGAAATGGAAGTAAAACTGCAATGAACTAAAATATTAATATCCTTTTCAAATTGTTTTTTTGTCCTAAGAAATAATTTTCTTTCAGATAAATCATTTTTCAAAAATCCATCACATTTAAAAGAAAGAAGAAGAAATCAACTGACTTATTATGGTTACCAAATAAAACATTTTTTTAATCGGAAATTACATAATTTCTGATGGTTTCAGAACTTAATACCCTATAGTCTAGCACTAAGTTTCCTTTCTAACCCTGAAGAAATTTATAGTAGCAAAAAGAACACTGAACTAAAGATCCAAAGGACTCAACACTAATCCTCATTCTGATGTGTATGTAACTAGTTGCCAAATCTTGAATAAGTCGCAAATCCTCTAGATCTATTTCATGTTACATAAAATGAGCTTAGGTGTCTGTGATCGTTTCTAGATCTAAGATTCTTACTCTATATTTCTCCCTTATTGCATAACAAGTAGGATTTTAAAAAATAGAGGGCTACCACCTAAATATTCATGAAGAAGCTCCCTACAGTGATCAGGGATACAACTAAAGACTGAATCTCAAAAGGTGATCACTGACAGATTAAGTTCTACTATTAATTTAGTTATTCTTCAGCAGCACCTTATCTCCTACTGATATCTGCCATCATCTATAGAATCATTGTCATTCCGTTTTCCCTACATTGTCCTAAAAATGAAGGCTAAGTAAACAATTTTCAGAATAATTCAAAATTAAAGCTTTATTCTTAAAAAGATATTTACACTGAGGTGCCTAGGAGGGCTCAGTTAGTTAAGCATCTGATTCTTGATTTCAGCTCAGGTCATGATCTCAGAGTAGTGAGGTCGAGCCCTGCTTTGGACTAAGATTCTCTCTCTTTCCCTCTGTCTTCCAACCCCCATGGTCGGTCTGTCTGTCTCTCTCTCTTTCTCTTAAAAAAAAAATAGCATTAAACATTTCACTTCTAAAAAAACATTTCACTTCTACATATACACAGAGATGAAAACTTTTTAATTTTAAAATTACATCAGAACTGGCCAAATAGAATATATTGGGGATTTTTTACAGCAAGTGTACTAATCTGTTACTGTGTGTGTGCCTCTACATTTTTAAGTTGTTACAGACTGGTTTTTGCTCTTGACAACATATATACGCCCTAAGAGAACTAAGTTGCATTTAACCTTTATTCTTACAAAATTTCAATTGCTCCATAAAATACTCATTCCTTTTCATACATGTGTTATGCTTCCGAGGCAATATATCTATATTAAATAATAATCAAAATAAATGACATAGGGACAGAGAGATTGTTATTTTTATTTTTCCTTCCCTCTCCTTATCTTTCTCTCATATACACACATACACACACATGCACATGCACACAACATAATTCCACCAACCAGAACATGCAACACAAGTTAGATATCAAGCTATATGGAAACTGAATCTAAAAAAATTCATGAATGACCTTAAAGTAAGGCTTTCAAACTATTCAAGAATATATTTTAAAAATATATTTCCCTTAAGTTCAGTTACTTAAATACAGTTTCTTCTTACGATATTCTGAAATTTTCCCAATGTGTGGTCCTTTTTTCCTATCCATGCAGAGTTGGACACTTACCTGACTGAGCCACCCAGGTACCCCATTTCAACAATTTTTATTTATTTATTTTTAAAGATTTTATTTATTTATTCATGAGAGACACAGAGAGAAGCAGAGACATAGGCAGAAGGAGAAGCAGGCTCCCCTCAGGGAGCCCAATGTGGGACTCGATCCCTGAACTCTAGGATCACGCCCTGAACCAAAAGCGGAGCTTAACCACTGAGCCATCCAGGAGTCCCATCAACAATTTTTAAAATATGTTATTTAAATACAATTAAATATAAGTGGTTTTGTCTCTTGTTAAGGTTATAAATTTAATCCTTCAGCTAATTTTTTATTATTATTTATTTATTCATGATAGACGGAGAGAGAGACAGAGAGGCAGAGACACAGGCAGAGGGAGAAGCAGGCTCCATGCAGGGAGCCCGATGCGGGACTCGATCCCGGATCTCCAAGTTCACGCTCTGGGCTGAAGGCAGCGCTAAACTGCTGAGCCACCGGGGCTGCCCAATCCTTCAGCTAATAAACATGCAATTATTATTCCATCATAGTCACAAAGTCTAGGATTAGATAATAAATACTCTGCAGACAGTCTAAAACACGGGTGCAATAAAAAGGGAGGGTTATCATTACAACCAAAACATTCTATTTCAAACAGGCAAGAAGTTACGTCAAATAGATGCTTTGCTATTTGCAATAACATCTGACAACCAATCAATACTGTTAAGATTGTACTATACCAAAACTATCAGGGGTGTCTGCTGATACCACCTTCTTTGCTTGCTTCACAATGGCAATCTCAGGTTTGGGATATCTGCATGCTAAAAATATTGTAAAATCAAAATATATTCAAGTGATAAATAAAATATGTATAAATAAAAACATATCAAGTTTTGAAGTGAAGCGTGCTAGAATAGAATAGGCAGTCCTTACTTTGTACAGTAATATAGGGTCATAAAAATGACAATGCAAGATGAAACCATATGGTCTTAGTATCAATGGGGAAAATTACAATTATTATATGACCTTTAAAATTTTTTCAAAACAATAAAAATTCTCTTGCCAACAGTTATGAACATAAAGAGAAATTTATTTATTTTTTTAAGATTTTATTTATTCATGAGAGACACAGAGAGAGGCAGAGACATAAGCAGAGGGAGAAGCAGGCTCCATGCAGAGAACCTGATGTGGGACTCGATCCCAGGTCTCCAGGATCATGTCCTGGGCTATGGGCAGCGCTAAACCGCTAAGCCACTCTGGCTGCCCTATAAAGAGAAATTTAAAATAGTAAAACTAATGTATGATCTCCTTTCATTTCTTTGCTGCACTTTCTTTCACCTTTTTTGTTCAATTCTCTTTTGATTATCCACTTTTAAAAAATATCTCATGGGTTTATCACTATCAGACAAGAATTCAACACAAACTACACATATTGCTATCTGTACGTGAACTGAACAACAGATTAAGTAGAGACCAATCACTGACAGACTGAAAGACTGATATGATTGGTTATGATCATGATGCACATCTGTTGTTACACAGCAGTTCACAGACAGCAGAACTGTACTTTATACAATTGCTCGCAGTATATAAAATTTGAATTGTGCTGTTGGGAACTATTGTTATGTAACTAAAACATAGTCATTGAAATTTGTGTATTTGGGAACCATGCAAAGCACAGAATGCCTATTATAATAAAAAATGAATTATTTAATGAAATGGGCATAAGTCCAGGGAAAAAATAGGGCATTAGAATTTTAAACATATTTTTTCTACATATATAAACTAATGGAAAATAAAACAGAACAAGATTCTCTTCCTTACAAATTAAATGTTTCCAACTTAAATTACTTAATTTATTATCATTCAACCATCAGTGAAAGAATACCTAACCTATAATTGAAGGTTATATTACAGGTTATAATTAAAGGTTATAACCTAAAATTCAAAGTTCAGTGATTGAATCTTATGTTTAAAAGTAAAATAGTTTAAAAAAAAAAAGTAAAATAGTTTTATCATAAATCAGCTGGCAAAGTTTTTTTAAATGTGCATTCACTGCTGAAAAAGCTCGTAAAGGTTACTAAAAAAAATACAAAAATAACAACTATAAAAAACGAACCTTGCAGAAAATAGTCCCTAATCTCAAGGATATACAAACATATGTGAGATGATAAGAGAAGAAAAAAATACATATAAGTTTACAGAAGGGAAAAATTATAGCCTTAAGAAGTGGGATATAGCCTCTAGGAAGAGGTAGGATTTGAGTCTGGCCTTAAAGCACTGCAAGGATTTACATAAGTCAGGGAAGGGAGGTTTTCCTTTTCTTCCCATATAATTCAGTCTAAAAGCCTTAAGATGGGGATTGAGTGAGGTAGGCATCTGTGTGGGAGGCAGGAGAAGCCAAATTGGCCCAGAACAGGGTTTGAGAGCTCAGAGGGGAGGGATAGAGTGTCCACACAGGGGGGTCAGTATGGCACAAGCTGTCAGAGCCCAAATAGGGTGAGAAAGGCTTCCCCATGGTAGAAGAGAGGGGATGTGGCTCAGGATGTCAGTTCTAGGGCTGGGGTGACAAGGGCATCTATATAAGAGTATGTTAGCAGTGGTAGTGCTAGGATATCAGTGACATATAGGAAGAGCGATCTAAATAATAAATATAGTAAAGGTAATAGGAGCCAGGTTTTTTTTCCATCATAGAAATAGAGTCAGAAATACAGAATGAAAACTAGAATGTACCCTGTGGTGTTGGATCAGAATTGAAGAAACTGCTATGAACTTTCATATTATAATATAGACAGAGAAACAGAGTTAGAAATCATATTTATTATATATACAAATACATACACTCATATATTCACTAGGCCTATCCAGACAGAGGCAGGAATAGCAACACCCCAATAGCTATGAGCAAATCTCATGACCAGATTAGTTTCTAAATAACACTCTACCTGAAGAAACCAGGGCTCCTGCTAACTGGCTGATTCCAGGGCTAGGGTAGAAAAAGTCCAAGAGGAACCTGGAACATCTTATGATGCCAGAAAGTAAGGAAATGTTCTGAGTAATGGAGCTATGTCAAAAAGACAAAGAAGCCAGTTTAAAGGGGTTCCCAATGGTGAAAGATGGAACAATTAGAGGATCAAAAATGATAGTAATAAAAAAATAGTAATTAATTATAACCCATTAAATAGAAAAAGAATCCATGAATATATATTGATACAAGTTAATAAATTAAATTGATGAGGAATGGAATATTTCAAAGACTCAAAGTACCGCTCCACAAAATAGTTACTAATTAAAAAAAGTAAAATAATTGAAGTTATTTTCATGGTAGATACCATATTCGTCAAATGTTCAGAGAAAAGTTACCCTGGAAATGGTTAACATGACCAGGGACAAATTAAAATCATAGGCAACTGACAGATGAAAAAGAACATAACACTACTTTTATGATATTCCTATCAAAGATGCATAATTAGAATCTATTCATGAGGAAAGAGACAAAACCAAATTGAAGTACATGCTACAAAATAACTGGTCTGTAATCTCAAAAGTGCCAAGGTCATGAAGACAAAGCCTAAGACTGAGGAACTGTTCCAGATGGAAGGAAGTTAAAGGTATGTAACAACTAAATGCAACATGCGGCTTTGGACTGGAATTTTTTGTTGTAAAAGAACACTACTGGGGCAACTGGTGAAAGTAAATGGCTTCAGAATATTTAGATGGTAGTACACGATACTCTGTGGCTATATAAGGCAATGTTCTCATTTGTAGGAAACACAAGCCAAAGTATTCCAGCTATAGTGGAAATTGCGATACATTGTCCTTAACTGCTGGAAATCCTGCCAAGAGATACCTCTCAGTGGTCAGTCATCATGGAAGATTGCCTCAGCTGAAGAATGGTTGCCTCATCCAAGGCTCTATACCCTGCCCAAGGCAGACCACATCCAATAGCTCATTTTTATGGAGGTAGAGGCCCAGACCTCTTGCCCAACTCAGAACAAAACTGAAAGGTCATCCCATATGTAGAACTCTCCACAAGATAAACTGAGGCTTCCAATGAGGCTACATCACTTTACTTGTACCTCTGTCCAAACCTACTTCCTCCTGTTCCCCAAAGGGGAGGATTTCAACAGCATTCCCCAATAAACTTTCTGCATGCTAATCTTTGTCTCAGAGACTGCTTCCCACAGAACTCAACCTATGACAGGGATAAAAGGGCATCACGTCTACAACTTACTCTCAAATGGCTCAGGGGAAAGGAAAAACTATACTATACTTGAAACTGAGATTTGTTATATAAATATATGGAGAGTTATAAATTTGAGATTGTTCCAAAATCTTTTTTTTTAAAGATTTATTTATTTGAGAGAGAGAGAGTGTGTATGAGCAGGGGTAGGGACAGAGAGAGAGGGAGAGCAGTAGACTCCTGCTGAGTGCGGAGCCCAATGTGGGGATCTATCTCATGACCCTGAGATCATGACCTGAATGGAAATCAAGAATCACTCAACTGAGCCGACCAGGGCTCCACATTTCAAAATTTTAAAAGCAATACAAAATTAAGTAGGAAAAACACAGGAGGAAGAACAGAATGAAAAGCAAAAGAAAAAAATTACACTGGGGGCATGGTTCACTGAAGAAATAAGACTAATCAATGGACAGTATATTCAAGGTATTAATGGAAAATGAAATAGATAAAAAAGAACACATCTATCACATAGCACTTATAACACAAAAGTGATCATTGTGGAACTGTAAAATCAGTGCTAATTATTTACATCTTTGCTAATGTCTTTAAGAAGACCCTTTAAGCAGGAAAATAAGCTAGGATAATGTTTTTTAAACCGTAAGATCTTAGTCACAAACAAATACAAAATTCTACCAATTCACAAAATGTGTCACATCTTACATTATCACTCTCACATCTGTTTGCCTCTTTTCTTTCATCATTCAAACATGCCTGAGTTTAGCTACACTGACCTCAACTCTTTCTAACCTTAAGAACAAAAACACCTTCTATAACCTTGCTATTCAATGGACCTGTAGCATTGAAATCACTGCAAATTTGTTAGAAATGCAGAAATTTAGGTCCCACTTCAAACCTACTAAAACAGAATCTGCATTTCAATAAGATTTCCAGATAATTTTATATATACATTAAGCTTTGTGAAGCAGGGCTCTAGTTTCCACTGTGGGATGTAGAAAGTTACAAAGAGCTTTACTGTGACCGTTAGGGTGAAACAAAGTCACACTAAATTCACATGCATGACTTATTTTGAACCTGTAAGAGAACTCAAGTCACAGAGCAAACAGGCAGGCACCTGCAAGGACAGAGGGGACATTAGCACTTGCTTAGTTGTGACAGATGCAACCAGATACCATAAGGAGACTATAGCTAGAACGGGAAGGAAACAGGTGATGGCAGAGTAAGGGCTGGAGGGTCAATGTGAAGGTAATAGGGTATGTATAAACTGGAAGAATTTGCACCTTCTTGCAGGTTCTTTGACCAGAAATTCCACCAAGATAAAAAAAAAAAAAAATGATGAGAGAGAGCCCTAATAGAGTGTTCGTTGCGGTATGGACTGGGAGTAGGGGAAAAGCAGTTGTGCAGGAGGAACACAAAACTCTACCTAGATCCTTTTTCAATATGTCCTACGAGTCAAAAAGCCTTAAATTCTAAGAAGGGCAAAGCACTGAAATTCCACTCCCCAGGAAAAAATGTTCCCCCTATCTCTTAGGCATTTTAATTTGAAAAATAGTTCCCAATCATCTTTTTTATTTCTATGAAAATTTTAATGAAACTTCAGAAAAATAAAACAAAAAATTATTGATAACTTGTAAGAATCTGTAACTTGAAAGAATTTCTGAAAAAATGAAATAGCTAAAGCTTTATGTAAATATAATAAAACAGAATTTCAATTAAGATAATATTACAATTGTAATGTGTTATAATTGCAAAGGCTGATACCTTGTAGGTACTTGTTCTAAAAAATACAGATAATATAAAAATTAAACAAATCTGTAAAAAAGTTTCCATTAGTAAAGTTTAAAGGCATAATATACAATACAGTTTTCAAACAACTGCTTATTAATTTAATCTTATCTTGATATATGGGAGTCAATTCTTTTGGTACCATCTGAAATTGGCTTTTGGAAATTTGAATTCATATAGCATGAGAATAAGGTCTTTGATAGACTAGAATCCTACAGGACTGTCTGGAAAAAAAAATGAGTGTACTAGTAACAAATATTTAAAATAAATTCAGATTTCTGACGTATAAGTGATAATCTCTGATAAACTTAAGCTACTACGCAACATGTCCTGCCCTCCATATCCAAGATTCCTTGTAAGAGGTGAATCCTTCCTGGGGCACCTGGGTGACACAGTCAGTTCAAGTGTCAGACTCTTGGTTTCAGCTCAGGTCTGATCTCAGGATCCACCCACCAGGGGCTCTGCATTCAGTGTCAAGTTGGCTTGAGTTTCTCTTGCCCTCTGCTTCCTCCCACATACCCTCCCCGTCCTAAACAAATCAATCAATCAATCTATCTATCTATCTAAAAAAAAAAAAAGAGTTGAATCATTCCTTATTGATATTCCTTCTTCAGCCAACTCAAATTTGGCTTTTCCTCACAGAGTTCTTATAAGACTGCTTCTGACAAAGACCTCAAGCTCTTTTGTGTTTTCCTTTTTTTTTTTAAGATTTTATTTATTTATTCATGAAAGACACAGAGAGAGAGAGGCAGAGACACAGGCAGAGAGAGAAACAGGCTCTGTGTGTGGGGAACCCAATGTGAGACTCAATCCCAGGACCCCAGGATCACGCCCTGAGCCAAAGGCAGACATTTAACCTTTGAGCCACCCAGGCATCTCTCTTTCGTGTTTTTAAATCCAACAGACTTCCTCTTTTTCCCATAGATATCCTCTTACATGACCTAGCTAAAGTATCAAATCATTCCCTCTTTCTTGAAATACTCTCTTCTTCACTTTGCTTCTGAGATACACTATACTTGATACTTTTCCTGTCTTTGTGAACATTTCTTTCTTGGTCTACTCCTAGTTCTGGCTTTTCTTCTTCCCTTCCAATAAACTGGTGGGGTTTTTTCATCTTTCTCTCCTGGATCTTCTTCTCTTTTCACTCTACTTTCTCTCACTGGCCTTAATTGCTAACTATATGGGTAGGATTCCCAAATTTGCATCTTACCCTGAGTTCTAGGGTTCTTACAGCCAGTTAACTATTGGATATCTCTGTATATGGTTATCTCACAAATACCCAATACCAAAGAAGCTAAAAATGAATGTACCTTCTCCATTCCAAAATCTGCTTCTCCCCTGAATGGTCCTTTCCATTGTAAAGAATTTCACTATCTTGTCAATGGCTCAAATCAGAAATCTGAGGATCATCCTTAGTTTATCTTTTTATTTCATATCCCTGTTATCAAAGACATATTCTATTGTTCAGTTAAATGTTTTATTACTTAACTCCTAAATAAACTCTCTTGAATATGTCTACCTCTTTCCCACCTTATTTCCACTAGCCTAGTTCAGGTCTCTATCATCTTTCTTTGATCTCTGCAAAGTCCTGTTAACTAATCTCCTTGTTTCTGCCTTTGGTCTAAACCACCTACTTCCTTTCTTTATGCTATACGCAGTGATCTTTCCAAACTGCAAATATAATGGCATTATTCATGGTAGTTTACCTCCACAACTCTGTGTACACAAACCTGATCTACTACCTCCTACTGAGTTCAGATTTCAAATTGAATGTTACTTTCTGTAAGGTAGCATCATTCCTTCTGCATTTCCCTGCACCCCAGTTACCCATCTGATGCACTTCAATGTATTCTAAACACTATCACAGCACAAAATATACTGCATTATAATTTCAAGCTAAACTGTCTCTAACCTCTCTAAAATATAAACTTCATAATTTTAAGAATCCTATCAAGTGCCTCAATAGTGCCTGGCACCAACAAAAAAAAAAAAAAGTCCCTGGCACATACACATAGGACCTCAAATGGTTAAGTAAAAAAAAAAATTTTTTTAATATCAATCACTAAAATGGTGAAAACTGGCATGAATTTCTCTAAAATGTTACGTGAAGGCTTTGTAACTAGTACTAGTTACTCAATCAAAAATAACTAAATGATTACAAAGGTGTATAACTAGGTTCCACAGGGAGTTACAAAGCAAGGGGGAAGGTATCACTCTAACATTTAAGGTAGTTATACTGATTTCATAGGATTTTTTAAAAGAGGAGACTTAGTATATATTTTAAAATGCACTACAAAGCTGGTAAAGATCTTAGAGATCATATAATTAAACCCATGTTACAGTTATGAGAGAACAAGCCTAAAGAAAAGTGACTTATAAGCCCAAGGTTTTCTTTTCATTATGTATAACAGACTGGTAGAACTGAGGTATATATAAAATATAGTGTAGTGGGCAGCCCGGTTGGCTTAGCAATTTAGCGCCTGCCTTCAGCCCAGGGAGTGATCCTGGGGTCCCAGGATTGAGTCCTGCATCAGGCTCCCTGCATGGAGCTTGCTTCTCCCTCTGCCTGTGTCTCTGCCTCTCTCTCTCTCTCTCTCTCTCTGTGCATCTCTCATGAATGAATTAATTAATTAAAATCTTAAAAAAAAAATACAGCATAGTGAAACAAAATTTCCTGTCCCTTCCTGGGTCCTTTTAGCTGGACTAAGAACCAAATTGACATGAGATTAACAGAAGAAAATAAAATTTAATTTCATTATGTTTGGGAAATCCACACAGATATGGAAATTCCAAAGACAGGCAAAATTTTGTATACATGTCATTCTAAACTAAGAAAAAATAAGGGAAGGGATCTGGGACTTCAAAGGGAAGGAATGTAATTTACAGAAAGATAAAAAAGAGTAAATGTTTGGTAAACAAATGTTTGCTGGGCCACTCAGAAACAATGGGACACAAGACTAATTGCTAACAAGCCTTACCAGATTCCTCCCTCTCTCCCATACTAGCTTATATCATAATATAGTTCTCTTTTTTCAGTGATAGCTCTTTCCCTGGAGCAGGTCCTCTATCTAAATTTTTTTAGGGAGTTGTGGGGGAGATAAAGAGCCTTCCCTGAATCTGCTGGGTTTTAATTGCTTTTAACTCAGTAATAATCTTCATGCCAAAGTGGCCCATCATGGGGCAGCCTGCCCTTGACCCCTATAATACACATACACTCTCTCAATGTTTTAAAAACAATTCCTTTCCTTTATACACATATTATAATTAATATCCAAAGTTTTCAATAAATAAGTTACAAATAAGTATAGGGGTCAACAAACTATGGCCCACAAGTCAAATCCAGTTTTTTTTACAGCCAGTGAGCGAAAAATTATCTTACATTTTTAAATTATTGGAAGAACAGCCCTCAACTACTATTATCAAACATTGAATGGCCATGGAAATTAGCTGTTGCCATGATAGTATTTCTTAATGAATTCAACTCAAAACCGTATTTAAATGTGAAATATTAAACAGTAGTCACTGGAAGACAACTAATGTTGTTTGAATCACAAGTAATGGTAAACTGCTTTATATACTTCCCTTAGTGTTAAAAGTTAAAACAAGAGGCAAGATCTTCATTTCCATGAAAATATGTAACAGCTTCATTTTCCTAGTTCAAACGACAATTTTAACAGCATTCCTCAAACCTCAAGGCAAGATCTGTATTTCAAAATCCACTTAACTGTGCACTTGAGGAGATTCTACCTACCACAAATTGGAAGGGATTAATCTACAATGTAATACACAAAAAGACAAATATCGGGAGAAGAATCTAATAGAATTCCATAAATGTCTTCTAAGCAATAAATATGTTTATTTAAAATCACAGGCTTACAGACTGATGCCAGTGTTTGGAGGTACCTATCCATATGAAAAAGACATTTTCAAAGATGAAATATATAAAATCTCATTATACGCTGGCATTAACACATAATATGTATAATCAATTTTGATAATAAGAAACATTAAGCCCCAATTAAGCTAAATGTTATCCCCCCAAAAGAATTCCATCTTCCTCATTAGAAGACCGGTATTAAAAAAAAAAAAAAAAAAGTACTCAAATACTTTATAATTTTGCCAATTAAAAAAGTCTGTGGAAATTTGTTTTCTCTCTTATATAAATACTATATAACATCCTCAATTTTGCGTTTTGGTCTACAATGCCTAAAATATTTATGATCTGACCCTTAAAAAAAGTTTGCCTATAAAGAAGTTGAATATTTTAATTTCTAAAAGACTAACACTGAAATTAAGACTAAGTAGTGTTTTTACTAATTCTCCATTCAACCTATTCAAATATGTCCCCTGACCAAAGAGATGTTTCCCAGGTCACCAGTAACTTCCTTGTAAACAAATTGCATCTTACTTGCCCTCTTAGCAACATACATCATCGCAGGTCATTTCCTCATTCTTGAAACAGTTTCTCTCTTGGCTTCAAAACTCTGCTTTTCCTATTTTATGGATGCCCCTCCTCACAGTCTTCTTTGCTGGCTCCTACTCTTCTGACTTTGAAACTCTGTGGCTTCACAGTCTCAATCATGGGCTTTTTCCTCCTCTCCAAAGGTCAACAGTTTCTATAAAGGGACAGATTCTAAATATTTTAGGCTTTAGGGGCCATTATGGTCTCTGTCACAACTACTCAACTCTGGCATTCTATCACAAAAGCAGCTATAGATAATACATAAATGAATGAGTGTGGCTCTACTGTAATAAACTTTATTTACAAGCAGAAGTGGCAAGCTAGATTTGCCTGTGGCCCATAGTTTTCCCACCCATGTTCTAGACTCTCACCTTTCCCCCATGACTAAGTAGCATCTACATACAACTGTTGACATCCATACTGCAGCCTCAACCTCCCCTGTGAGTACCAGATTTATATGAACACACCACACACACAAACACACACATAGTCCTATCTTCTCCCGGGCAGTTAATAGTACCACTTTTTACTCTATTACTATAGTCAAAAACCTAAGAGTCATCACTTACTATTTCCTTTCCCTTAATTACCTGTCCTTTTCTAACTCACCAGCAGTCTTATCAGTTCACTCTCAAATACCCATCTTGAATCTATCTACTTCTCTTCATCTCCATGGCTACCTAGTCTAAGCCTCCAACATCTCTAACCTAACCTACTCTAACAGTTTCCTAAGTGGCCTCCCAGTTTATGCATTTGCACCCACCAGTTTGTTCTCTAAAAGCAGCCAAGTGCTCTTTAAATTCCATTACTTCAATCTCATGTTTAAACTCAGGAATGGCCTTCATACAGTTTACCTGGAAAGACCCTAACTAATCTTGCTTTCTGCCTACCTGCCTATCTCATCTCATTCCATGCTGTCCTTCGTTCTTGAAGTAGCACTAATGTTTGCCTTCTGTCAATTCCTACACTGTGCTAAGTCTCTTCCTATCTCAGGGTCTTGATATATGCTTTTCCTTCTTCTCAGAATGCTCTTCCTCCAGCATATATTCAGCTTAAATATCATCTACCAAAAGGCCTTCCCAGACTACCTCATCTAAAGCAAGTGTCATTCTGTTTATTCGTCTAATAGCACACATTATCAACAATTATCAACAATTATTTACTTTATCTTTCCTTTCTTAAAATTGCAAACTTTATGAGAGTATTTTGCCAAATTAATTCTCTGATGTACCCACAACACCTGGCACAATGTCTATTATATGGCAGGGAGAGTAACAAATATTTGCTAAATAAATTGTCAAAGTTGGAAAGCTTTCCTATGAATAGTATGTTACATATTTTAAAGTAAAAATCCAATAACTCACTCAAAAAAATTTTTTAAATCTAAAATTAAAATTAGAAATTTGTGTCAGAAGTCCCAAATACTAGCTTTCTGACTCTTCCAAAATGCTCACATATAAACTTTTTATAGAAAGGTTTATAAACTTTTTTGCATATTGATTTTACTTTGACTTCCCTTATTTTCAAAGTAACTATGCCATATTTGCTTTTGTGCTGAATGTTGTATATTGTGCATATATGCAAAAGATAGACTAAGGTATGTTGCCAGCACATGAGACTTCTATTGAGAATTTGAGGTGCTACTTTTTTTTCCCAATGTGTGTGTGCTGAAAATCTCAAGTATGAGTACCCACAAAGGTGCAATAAAAAACTAAGTTAAAAACTACTCTGCCATACAGGTTGCAGGATCTTGGGAAAGCTACTCTTAGCCTCAGTTTCTTAGTCACTAGGAAAAAAATAATTCCTTCTCTCTCTGAGAGAAATAAACAAAATAATTACATGAAAATTTACTTAGCTCAGTTCATCTGGCACATAGCAAACACTCCATAATTGCTAACTAATGGTAGTAAAGATGACCTTAGCAACAGCTATAATGGTAGTAATAGGATATCTTCTATAAAATATAAGAACCATTATACAATAGAAATTCTGAAATTGTGTTACAAAATACTAGACTGTTTTTAAAATTATAAATGTTTCTAATAACACAGCATAATAAATAACCTACCCTAAAACTCAGAAAGAAGACAGAAAATGTAAACCAATAAGGGCACATTCTCATTTAAATTTCCCTGAAACTTTAAAAATAGTTAATGTCTCAGTTAACTACCTTTAAATGCTTAAAACAACAACCCTTTGAGCAGTCATATCCAGATATTAGCAAAAATACAAGATCTTCAGTGCAAAAACTGAGGAGTCAAAAGATCAGTAACAACATGATAGATACAACTGGTTAGCAAGAGAGCAGTGGTCTGATGACCTTCAAGTGTTTATCAGGAGTAAACCCTTGGGAAACATAGGGGGATCAAAAGAGAGAGAGAGTGAAAGAGAACGAAAAAAAATTAAAAAACACTACGGAAGAGTGACAAAAAGTAGACATTAGGAACAGTAATAGAGATGTCAAAACACAGACCTCCTTTACATAGTAGAAAAGAGTTTAACACAACCACAAGGGATGAATGAGAACAGAATTGTCTGAGGGCACCAGGGAGTGGGAGGAGGGGCAAAATAAGCCCCACACATTTCACTACCACTATGACAGAGTCTAAAAAACATGCCAACTGAAATGGCACAGTGTTCTGGAGGCATTTGGTGTGATGACGAGTATGTCTACAAATAGAAGTAGCCCCAAAGAAAAGTATTAAAATATAGTATATAAAGACACTGGCATCTGGTAGAAGCTAAAT
This sequence comes from Canis lupus dingo, assembly GCF_003254725.2. Lineage (NCBI taxonomy): Eukaryota > Metazoa > Chordata > Mammalia > Carnivora > Canidae > Canis > Canis lupus. Next base: position 22,706,959 of record NC_064255.1, read on the forward strand.
TGTGCTCATTATACTAAGGTAGAGAAAAATGCAATACATTCAAATATGCCACTACCAAAAGCCATCAAAGTAGAACTTAAGGGGAATGACGTTTTCTTACCTGCAATGTCCTTTACCTAAAGAATCTCTCATTTACCAGATGATTTGGGATAACTAAGTTGTTATATTTTAACATGTAACTACTTGTCCTTCTGTGGTTGTTTTCATTAACTTAAAACAGACATAAACCTATGAGTCAAAAACAAGGCTAGAGTGCTATAAATCTACATACTAATTAATTCAGCTGAATTGAGCAAGATGCTAATAAAATCTGCACTCAGGGGTTTAGTCCCTATTTCTTCCAGTTAGCTTTATACTATGACATGCCAAAGAAAACCAGACAAGAATGTGGTTATGCAAAATCATCACTATTTTTAGGAAAACTGAAACAATCCTCACTAATAATGGTTCAATATTGGGTCACTCCAACACACAAGATCATCAATTATTTTTAGTTCTACCTAAATTTCTGGATGACTCTATGAATTGCAGACCTATGAATTCAATTTTTCTATACATATATTTGTTTCTAAAAATTTGCTTGTCATAACTGCTATAAAAAGTAAGCAATAAATGACTAATAAGATGGACAATACCAAATTAATTACTGATGAATTAAACTGAAGCAGTGCTGAACTTTTCTGAAGCCATATTAGGTGTCCAATATTTAGAATTTCATCAAAAATTTAGAAATGAAGAAGCTTCACAACCAAGGAAAACAGTTACCATAACACTCATGTATTTGATAGAGAGGTGAGAAGCCTGATGGGGAGGTAAGGAGTTACTTCTCAGTCTTTATTCAGAGATAAATAAAAGTAAAATAAAGCAGTAAGCTTGAAGCGAAGAAAATATACTGATAATAGCAAATATCAGTGGATGAGAGAAGAGAAGGAAAGAGAAGGCAGAGAACTAAAAAAGAGATAGATAGCCTTACAGCCTTTCATATAAGCAATGGTACTCAACCAGGCCAATTTTGCTATACTCCTCCCTTTCTTCCTGCCCAGAATCTCCTCCAGGGAACATGTGGCAATGTCTGGAGATATGACTGGGGATGAGGAAGGTGGAAGGGCACTATTGGCATCTAGTGGAGAGAGGACAGGGATGTTGCTAAATATCCTCTGTGGAGGACTAACCCTGCAACAAAGAATTATCCAGCCCGAAATGTCAATACTGCCAAGGTTGAGAAACTTTGATACAGAAAAAGGAGCCCTATACGTCTCAAATATAAAAAGGAATCACTGTATTAGTACTCCGTACAAGAATGAGTGTTCAAAAGTCTTGAACACCTAGTATGTTAATGGTATGCATTAATAAAGATAAAAGATTCTAAGAGAAATGATTAATTTTTTAACATACTGATATAAAGGAACAAACTACAATTATTAGGCATGGTTACCTACAGGGAATACTTCTACTAATTTCCCTTCCCTGAATTTACACTGGTCTTAGTTTGCTTAACCAACAGCATGCAGCAGAAATGACATTCTGGGACTTACAAGGCTAAGCAAAAACAAGTCTGTAGCAGGCTGAAGAATGGCCCCCAAATATGTCCACATCCTAATCTTCTAACCCGTGAAAACCTTAAATTATACAGAAGAAATTTTGCAGGTGTCACTAAATTAAGGATTTTGAAAGAGATTATGCTGGATTATTCAGGTGGACCCTAAATGTAATCATATGGTTCTTATAAGGTGGAAGCAAAAAGGTCAATGAAGGAGAATATGATGTGACAACCAAGGCAGAAATCAGAATGATGTGGCTAGAAACCAAGGACTGCTGCAAGCTGGAAGAAACAAGGGACAGATTCTCCCCTGGAGCCTCCAGAAAGATTGAGCCCTCCTGACACTTTTATTTTGGCCCTTAAGTCTCATTTTGGACTCCAGACCTCTAGAATAGTAAGAGAATAAATCTATGTTGTTTTAAGCCACCAAATTTGTGGTAACTTGTTACAGCAGCAATAGAAAACTAATACAAAATCTTATAGCTTCTATATAGCCCTCTTGGAACATTTTCTCTGTGGGTCCTGACCAATCATCTAAGTATTATAGTCATCTCAAGAATGTTGTGCTAGTGAGATCATCTGCATTTACTCTGGTTAACCATTCCAGATGAGCCACCTCCACCAAAGTACCAGACATGTAAGTAAAACCATCTTGGATCCTGTGATCAGCACATCTGCCACCTAAAATTTATGAAGTGACCTCCACAGATATCACATCAAACAAATCTAGCCAAGCCCTGCCTATACTCCTGATCCAAAAATCATGAAATGTAATAGAACAGTTGCTGTTTTAAGTCACACAGACTCTGAACATCAAGCTATATGTGAGTGATGATTAGAGATTATCAAAAAGCACATAACCATTTTATAATAGGGAAAAAATCCTATTTGTGTTAGCTCTTTTCTGCTGGCAAAAATCCATAGTAATAAGACTACTCTACTATGCCTGTAACTCTGAAGTATTCTGAATTAAGTTTGTTGGAAACTACTGCTATAATTAGGTTCTTTCCATATTGGTAAAATAACTGATTGTAGCAAAGCGTCATTTAACTTATCTGGGCCCATGATACAGAAGCTCTCAGCTTAAGGAAGGGGAAAAAAAAAAAGAAAAAGGATTCAGCTTATTAGAGATCTTCCATTCTTCCTGACTCAATTCATACTGCATATCCTCATTCCGGTTCTTTCTCTCTTACTCGGTTTAGTGTGAGCTACACCTCCATTATTCCTCTTTTACTATTTCAACCAAGGCCCTAAATAAATATCTTTATTCACATATCTTAATCTGGAATATGAAATGTTTTTCTTGCTCTCTTTGTATTCTCCTTGAGCAAAAGCCACGATTATCCCCAATTATCCCAGAAACCAATAGCTTAACTGAGTTGCTACCTTCTCACATAACCATGGGCTGAGAAAGATGAGAATACTCTTGTTAAAGAGTCCAAGATCCCCATGACTCAGAGATCTATAAAAAATCTTTTTTTTAAGTATTCTAAGTATCCACTTTAATATCAAATTTTAATCTTCCAGCCTTTCATTTTGCCAAAGGCCTTTTGTACTATGGCCTCTTGTTGCACTAAGTTCTCAAAATGAAACATCCTACCTTAAAAAAATCACAAAAGGTGAGAACTACAAGATTAAAGTTTAGAATTGTATGATGTATCTATAGAAGTGTAGATAAATGGCAAAAAAAAGAAAAAAAGAAAACCTAATTGAAAATGTCACAATTACCACTTATACAAAGAAACGGAAAAAAATGCAAGCTGATTAAGATCTAACATTAATAGAAAAACTGGTCTGTTCACCTCCATACATTTTTTTATCTACTGTGTGTAAAAGAAATCCCATTTTAAAAATACCTAGAGCACACATTTAACAAAAATACTCCCTAAGAAGCTCCTTTTTTCCAATCATATCTTTCACTGTGCCTCCCTCAAAGCCAGCTATTATCTCTCTGTATGATTCTCCAATAAACATTAATTTTAACACTTTTAAGTAAGTGTAGAAGGCAGCCACCAAGATAGCCCCCAATGATTTCTACCTCCTGGTATTTGCACCTTGTATGGTACCCTCCAGCCATGTACCAGGAAAAAAGAAATGAAGTATCTCTTCTAAGACTGGGTTATAAAAGATTGTGGCATCCAGCTTAGGCTCTTGCTCTCTCCTATCACTCATTCTGGGGGAGGCCAGTTGCCATGTTATGAAAACACTTAGGAAGCCACGTAGAGAGGCCAGCATGGCAAGAAATGAGATGTCCCGCCAACGGACATGTGAGCGAGCCTTCTTGAAAATGGATCCTCCAGCTCCAGGCAAGACCTCAGCCAATGCAGCTCCAGCTAAAAGCTTGATTCAAACAACATTTTGAGATACCCTGAGTCAGAAACATCCTACTCAGCTGATTCAAGATTCCTGATCTCCAGAAACTGAGATAAAACATGTTTTAAACCACTATGTTTCAGTGTAATTCGTTATACAGCAATGTATAATTAATACAATGAGCACTGCCTAATCTCAAAAACCAAATTCATGTTTTAATAGTTAAAATATATATATAAGTAGAAATAGTAATTGCAAAAATTGGGAGACTAATTCATTTTTAAAATCTTAGCTAAAATTGAAAGGCAACTGCAATGTCAGTTTGCCAGTCCTGCTTATAAAAACAATGAACCAACAAAGTACTATCAGGAAAATATGGACTGCTTCTGGAAGAACAGAGATCAGGATGACCAGGTACACTGGGTACACAACATCAACTTTTTTAAAATTGGGAAGGAAATCATTTTGTAATTTAAAAATCATAATATCCTATTTAACTACGATAAGACATCCCACAAAGCTTGCCTTATCATGTAAAGCTTTATCTTGTCACAGACCATATCATATGCCTACTGATAAACACATATGAAAAATAAGGGCAAATGTACCAAATTTCAATGATAGATTTCACAGCCATATCAAAGCATAGATGATTTTTTTCCTGTAATGTATCCACACCAAATTCAAAAATGCTTTTCAATCATACAAGCACACATATTCTTTCCAAGAACACATAAGATTTCCTATAAGAAACTCCTTTTATCATAATTTATTTAACTAGAAAATGCATTTAATACCCACACACTTAGTTGGGTATTTAAAAACATTCAAAAAGCAACAATAAAAGAAAAAAATGGGAGTTTTTCATTTGTCTGATTGGGGAAAAAATGATTTCAGTGATCTCCATAGGAACTGTATGTACTGATACTGAACACAATAAGGAACACGAAGACTACTAAAAATTAAAGTAGCATCATCAATAAGTGTCATTTGAGTCAATGGGCAGTAATTTAGTCATCAATACTGGCATAAATAGTTGATAGAACTTTGAAAAATCTTTAACTTATGAACAGGAAATAAGCATTTGATTGCCACATTGTTTCCTGTAATTTTGCCAGTTTATTTTGAACAAAGACAAATTACTAACTTCTCTCTCATATAACTTATATACTTATTAAGTTTAATTGATGCTAACTGATCTCCACTTACTGGTATTTATAGGTCCTTTACAAAATATTTAAAACCATGTCAAATTTAAAATTATCTTCATTGGAAAATGCAGCATCTCTATTGCAATACTACTGCCATGTGCTAAAACAATAAGGTACAAGGTAAAATTTATCCAGTTGTATCACAGGACTTGCTTTTCAAGAATTGTCATAAAATTATATTAATAGGGCCCTGCAAACTTGTCACAATGTTAACGCAGAAGAATTTCCAAGAAATTACTTAGACAAGGCCAAATGTATGTTCAAATAGTGTTGCCCATGGAGAAAACATTTCTAAAATTAACGTTACAGCATGTTTGATGGCCTGTATTGTTTTCTCAGGAGCACCATTTCAGAATTGAATATTTTAAAACCACACAATGAGTACAAACATACTCTACACATATGCTAGTATTCGATTATTGCTTCATATCCTGGCACGATTACACACTTAATAACTGAACTGATTACGGTGTTACATATTTTCCCTAAAAGCACTGTGCACAGACCGTATCTGGAATACCCAGTACTGTAAATTGATCCACAATTCCTGAACGTAGGGGGAAAAAAAAAAAAAAGGCAGTTCAAAGGCACAACTAAGAAAAAAGTTTCCAAAGAAGCAGTATAGGTAAGTCAGGCTTATATGACCTTCCTTCATTACTGTGCAGAGGCCAAAGAAACATTTTCAAGTGCCTCTGGCAAATCAAATGCCATGTTCCAATCAACATACTCTAAACCTAGGACTCTATGGGATGTTTATGTATCTATCAACTTTGGGGAGGGAGGTAAACTTTTTTAAAAATGTCAAACACATCAGAATGTAATATAAAATAATGCATTTTGTCTGTCTTATGGTTTTCATCTGTACTACCGTATTTAAATTGCAAAAATATCTTAAGATGGAATTAATCACTTACTCCTTTCATCCTTTTGATTTTCTATATTCTTAGCTTTTTCACCTGCAGTCAAGTTCAGACCTACAGCATTCCGCACCGGTTTTAAAAATATCCTATTTTAACATGTCAACTTAAAAATAGCCTTGCTTTCACCGTTCCACATTACTTTAAAGCCGAAGTCTGCTTTTTGTTGTAGAGCCACAGATTCCCAGAAAAATACCTTCTTATTTATACTTCATTCTTTCAACCTCTGGGGAAACAACAAAAACTGTAGTTTAACTTGTGCAGGGCCGAACTTTATCGACAGGAGCTTGCAAGTTAGGTACCGGCAGTTGTTGGTTTGATCCATCCTTGCCATTTCCCAGGACAATGTGCTGCTTAGTTTGGCTGCTTAGTTTCATACAACTAGATGGGTGTGCAGACACACAGCGGAGAGCGTCTCTGCCTTAGGAAGCCATGCCCCCCCTTCTTTTGGACACCCATACATCGTGGTCTGATGACCTTTCAAGAAAGTTTCTTCCTGCCTCTGGGGGTTTGCAGGACTTTTCCATCAGGCAGGCACCGCATGCCACCTGCGTAGCTGCACGTTCACAAGAAAGCAGCAAGGGCTTGGGGGGTGGGGGGTGGGGACAGGAGGGCACACAACAAATCAAAGCGCCTTCAAACAGTATCGGTTGACAATCTGGGCGGAAGCTCGGCTCCTGAGGCTGAGGAGGAACCAGCCGAGCGTCGGGGCTGGCTGCGGGGCACGACCTGCGCCTGTCCTACCTGCGCCGGGGACGCTCAGGAGGCGGAAAGCCGCCCCCTCCCACGCCCCGCACGACCCCGCCCCCTCACGCCCCGCACGCCCCCGCCCCCTCATGCCCCGCACGACCCCGCCCCCTCATGCCCCGCACGACCCCGCCCCCCTCACGCCCCCCCCGCCCCCCCCCCCGCCCCGGACGTCCCGGGCTCGAGGCCAGGAGCGCTCCCCCCGCGCGGGCTGCGGCTGGGGACGCCGGGCCCCCGGGCTCGCCCCTCGGCTCGCGCCCTTACCTTGGGCGATGGCAATGGACTCGAAGCGGTGCAGCTCCTTGAGCAGGCAGCTCCTCTCGGTGGAGTGCAGGCTGTAGATGAAGTCGCGCGCGCCCTGCGCCGTGTTCAGCGCCTCCATGGGCTCCTTCTTGGGGTGGGTGCCCAGCGCCCGGGAGCCGCCGGGGGCCGCGAGCGCCAGCAGCCCCCGCCCGCAGCAGCACCAGGAGGGCGGGCGGGGCGCGGCGGCGGCGGCGGCGGCGGCGGCGGCCGGGCCCGGCCTCAGGCTGCGCGCGGTCCGGCTCCTCAGCAGCGGCAGCAGCCGGGACATGGCGGGCTGAGGAGCGGGGACCCCCGCGGCAGTCCGGGACGGCGATTTCTGGCCGGGCAGCGGAAGCAGCAGCGAGGCTCAGCCCGACCCCGCCCCGATGTCCTCCTGGCTGGCGGCAGGGGCGCCGGGCACCATGCGCTCCCCGGGCCGGCGCGGCGCTTCCCTTCCGAAAGGCTCCCGGCGGCTCGGCCCCTCCGACGAGAAAAACTTTCTGTGAGGCGGCCGGGCCCGGAGAGGGCGGGTGGGCGGTGCGGGCGGGCGCCTCCCGGCTGCGGAGGGGCGGCGCGGGCGGGCGGGCGGGCTTGGCGAGGGTTTGTCTCCGTCAGTTTGAGCTTCCAGAGGATGAGTCAGCCTCGCGCCGCCCTCCCTCGGCGCCGCCCTCCGCTCCCGCCGGCTTTCCCACCCTCTCGCCCGCCTGCCCTCGGCGGCGCTCCGTCGGGCTCCCGCGCCCTCAAAGCCGCCGCGCGCTCAGGCCGCAGCCTCCGCCGCTACCCCTAGCGGCCGTGCGGGGCTTAGCGGGGCGGGGCGGGGCGGGGCGACGGGGCGGGGCGGGGCCGCGCAGGCGCAGTGCCGAGCTCGGGTGGGAGCGTGCACGGGAGTCCCCGCCCCCCCGCCCGTGCGTGACGGTGGAGGAGCCGAGGCCGCGCAGCCCCCTGCGCCGGCGCCACCTTTAGGTCCAAGGCTGGGAGCAGGGAGGAACGGCTCCGGGCTTCTAGCTCGGCGGTGGTGCCGCTGCCGCCGCTCCGTCCCTAGCACCAGGCCTAAACGTGGGGCTTGTTCTGAACAGTGCCCCAGCCTGCAGCGCTCCCCCCCACCCCACCCCCGCCCGGCCCGGGCCTCGCCCCCCGGGGGGCAGCGTCCTGCTCAGGCTTTGGGGGATTGAAGCGCCCGCCGTGGCCTCGGCCAGGCACTCTGGGCTTTGAGGCACCTGCACTGAGAGCTCCAAAGGGAAGGCAAGGACAGGGATTTGAGACTGAGGCCTTCACACCGAAAATACGCTTCCTCGTCCTGATGCCAGCCGCTTGCAGATTGTTAATGCTGGAGCGAGAGGCAAGGATGTCACGGATCTTTTCCGGGTGCTTGCCAAGGTTTGTTTTTGTTTTTCTCTTTGCCAAGGCGAAAAGAATTTTTGTGATTCTCCACCGTTTCCAGCGTGTCCAGGTCCTGGACATCTTTTAGGGCCAAGCTCAAAGGGCCTCCTCCTACCCTAGCCTTTCCTTTATCTCCTCCTAAGGAAGGCGATCTCTCCTTTATCTGAACCTAATTACACTTAGGCTTCCTGCCTTAGAGAGTAGATCCACTTAGAGAGTAAATCTGCTCAAGCACAATCAAGATCTAAATCTTACCCTTATCTTATCCGCTGCTGCACCAGCCCAAGACCTTGTATGTAGTAAATGTGTCAGAATCATGTAAGTACAATATATAAAAGTGAGTCAAGGGAGGAATGTTACCACTAAGTCATCCTACTGCTCTAACCCAGAGGTTCTCAAAGTGTGGTTCCCAGACAGCAGAACTTGTGAAGCGTGCAGATTGAGGTAGTCTCCTGTAGACTCCCTGAATCAGAAACTAGGGGTTGGGCCCAGTCATCTCTGTTTTAAGCAGCCCTCCAGTTAATAGTGACGCACATAGAAGTTTGAGAAGCACTGCTCTAACTTAAACATGAAAAGCGTTTAAAAAAAAAATTCAGAGCAGCTTCTCTAGTGTCATAATGACAGTTAAGAATGCTTTGTGAGGGGTGCCTGGCTGGCTCAGTTGGAAATGCATGTGACTCCTGATCTTGGGATAGTGAGTTCAAGCCCCACCTTGGATGTAGAGATTACTTAAAAAGGGGGGGGGGGGGACTCTGTGGAAAATGAAGTTGGGGATAGAGACTTGTGTCTTTCTTGTTTTTGAAACCCTCTACATCCCCATTGTGTGTTGGAATCCTCTGCAGTTACTTCAGTCTCAAATTCTTGGGATTGCCACCACCTTCTCTTCTCTATCTTTTACCCCCAAGGGATTCTGACTCATTGGACTTGGAGTGGGGCCTGGGAAGTGAGGTTTGGAAAAGCTACACATTAAGAACCCATTCCTAACAGTCTTTAGGACACCAGTTTTGTGGGTGGGTTTCAGAAATAGATTGCTGAAAGTTTGACAACTGGCTCAACCGTTTTCTAGCTGTGTTAGTGGTAGATTATTACAGTAGTGGTCCCAATGAATCATGGCTTATGGTATCCATTCCCTTGTGTAGATCTGTCCCACGTGGACTGTGGGCTTGGCCATGTGACTTGCTTTTGCCAGTAAGTGGGATATCACAAACCTGATCTAAGTGCTTGCTGGTTGGGGCTTGTTGTAATGTGTTTGTTGGATGATTTATGATTATTCAAGTCTGCTAGAGAAAACAAGATCTGAAATGTAGACACAATTTGCTTATGAGACATTACACCTAAGATAAATGGATATGTGTTGATCATAAATAAAAGTGCTACTTTAGAAAGAAAGAGATAGACCAAGTGAACTTTAAATATCAATAAGATAGAGTTTGTATTACCTCTAGACTGACAACTATGTCCTCCCTAAATTGGCCACCTACTAGCAACACGCATTATGGTCCCATTGTGGCCTCCTGTAGTCTGTACAAGAAAAGCAGGTAAACTCCTAGCTACTCAGCCAGCTAATGGCCAGCTACAATTATGACCAGACACAGTTGCTCCTTCATCTCTCTGACAGAACAGGTATATGTTGATTCCAGGCTCCCCATCTCCTACTTTCTTCTGTGGTCTTCAAAACCACACTACCTGCAGAGAAGACTGGCACAGCAGAGAGGTTAGGACACATGAACATTGTATAAAACAAAATTCAGATACTGTAGCTTTTTCTACCTTGCTATCCTAAGCTTGTTTATCTATGCATCTCTTTCCCCCTGCTTCCCACTGTGTTTTAAATGGATGGACAAATGGTTTGGGTTACTGTTGCTCTTTAAGTGGACGCTTCATGCCAAACTTAGTGGCTTAAATAGCCAGTTGATTTTGCTCATAATTTTTCACCTCAGGAAGTACTTGCTAGGCACCTCTTTATTAGAGTCTCTTATAACATGTCAATCAGATGTCAACTAACTACAGCTGCTAGTTGGATACCCAGGATGGCACATTAATGTGGGTGAGGGTTGATGCTGGCTGTAGGCTGGCTGCATGTTCAGCTGGGGCTGTGAACCAATGTACCTGGGGCTGTGAACCAATGTACCTTCAACCAGCCCCTCCAGCAAGGCATAACTTCCCATGGTAGCTGGCTTCCCTCAAAGCAAGTATCTGAAAAGAACCAGGCTGATGGGCTTTTCTGACATATCCTAAGTGACATATCCTAGAAGTGAGGGGTGCCTGGGGGGCATAGTCGGTTAAGTATCCAACTCTTGGTTTCAGTTCAGGTCTGATCTCAGGGTGGTGAGATAGAGCCCTGCGTCAGGCTCCGTACTCACTGGGAAGTCTGCTTGAATTTCTGTCTCCCTCTCCTTCTTCCCCTCTGCCCTGCACCCTCACACTCTTTTCTCTATCAAATAAATAAATAAAGCTTTAAAAAAAGTCATGCAGCATCACTTCCACTGTACAGAACTAGCTACCAGCAAGCTACTAAGGCCAGCCTGAAATTCAAGAGAACTCAATGGGAGCAATGCCAAAGAATTTGAGAACATGTTTTAAAGCTGCCATATAAACAGTGTAAGTCAAGTGTCTTCATATGGTCTATAAGCCCATCTGTCCTGTGATCTATGGTACAACCTGTGTGGTGGTGTACTTGGAGCCTGCCATTGTATCAAGGTAATTCGCCCTGTGACATTTGCTCTTTGGAATTCAGTTGCCATACATAGAGTTCTGGAGTATCCTGCTGGAAAGACCACATGGAAGAGGAGGCAACAGCCAATAGCCCTAGCTAACCACCAGGTACACATATGGGGCCATCTTGGGCCATCTAGTCCCAGTCAAGACCCGGATGACAGCAGTGCAAAGAGGTTAAGATCATCTGCTCCAGAGCCAGAGTTCCTGGGTTTGGGCCCTCACTCCTCCATTTACCAGCTCTACAACCTTGAGCTAATAACTCAACATTTCATGGCCACTCATCTGATGGGATAAAGCTATATTGCTAAATTTACTCATCTGTTAAATGGAGATAAGGCATCTGCTTTATAGGGTTATAGTGAAACTAAATGAGTTAATACACGTAAAGCATTTCAAACAATACCTGGAATATGATGAGTGCTCAATAAATATTAACTATCATTATCCAAATTCCCAAGAACCTCTCAAACCTCTAGGATTATGTCTTTGAACCCTAATTTGAGAAATGTCTACCTAGCCATTTGTCATTTAATACACGTTTAATGTGTACTAACTGGATCCCCTATCCATTCCCTGTCTCTGAACATTTGAATATTGCAAAGAAGAGTAAATGGAAGACATGGGGAGACGAGAGGGCTTGGGGTCTGTGTATAGAGCTATGGAGAAATATAGGTTAATGCAGGTGCATGTGGGTGGCAAGAGGAAGGTCCTGAGGAAATTGTGAGGGTGCTGAAGAAGTAGTGCCAACAAATTAGAGAAGGTAGTGCCAACAAGTTAGAGAAGGTTATGGAAGAAGGAGAGCAGGAGGGCCTGGATTCAGCCTAGCCTGCCCTTCACTTTAAAGACGACAAACATCATGCCTCAGTTAACAGTGACAGTTTCCGCCTCATGAAAAGTTGCTGCTGAATCAACAGTCCACAGTAGATTACATCACGCAGATACTTTCCAGAGTTCCTGGCATCTGTGTTGCTGGCAGGGCACAAGGCTATTTGCTGTGTACATGTTCTGTTACATACCCAGCTATTACTGTCCACTTTAAAATTCCAGAGTTGTTGCTTTACTTAGTGGGACCTTTAATCATTTATCCTGCCCACATTTTTGTAGTTCCCTTTTCGTACTTCTCATCCCTTAGGTTCCCACCTTAGTATTATGACCCCTGGAACTCCTCAGCACCATCAGAATTAAGGTACATAGATTGTTGCTTCATAATGAAAACCGCAAAGGCTGATTAGAAAAATTAAAGAAGATTTAAATAAATGGAGAGAAATACCAATTAAAGTTTGGAAAATGCAAAGTAAAAGATGTCTGCTCTCCCTGAATTAATCTATAAATTCAGTGTAATCTCAATCAAAATCCCAGCTGGGGATTTTGTGTCTCTGTATGTGTGTCACGGTCAAACTGGTAGTAAAATTTACATTGAAATGCAAATGGAGGCCATAGAGCATACAGAAACGTCATGGGTCCCCCTGAATTAAAATTCTAACTCTAACACCTACTAACTATATCAAGACAAGTTTTTTTTTTTATCTTTCTACGTCTTGTTTTGAGTTTCTTGTTATTTCTTAAAATCTACCCTAAGAATCATGAGGATAAAATGAAATAATGTATGCAAGACACATGGCAAAATATCCAACATGTAGTATGTACTCAACAATTAATAGGTAGTATTAAAAGGCATTAAGATTTAAAAAATAGTGTTAGCAATAAACAATATATCTAGAAGTGTCAGAGGCCCATGTAACTTTAAAGCTAAAAGAAAGAGAATCCAACTAGATCTCTATTTTCTCAACATTCCTATATCAATATTTGTCAGCATTCCACCTCCTTGCAATCAAGCTGTCCAGCTTCCAAAGGACAAAGCTGGAGATACAAATTTGAGAACCATCAGCATCCAGGTATCCTTTAAAGCTATAGAATTGGCCAAGTTCCCATTGGGGTAAGGATAGAGATGAGGAGAGGGTCTGGGGCCTACCTGGGACTCTTCACCCCTGAGAGACTGGAAGAGGCAGAGAAGCCAGCAAGGTATGAGGGAAATCATAGGATGGTGGTGTTTATTATCCTCCTTTCTGTTCACATCATTAGTGGCCTGGAACAATATTCATTAGTAGAATACTGGTCATTACTATTCTTGGGATATTGGATTTTTTTTTTTTTTACTTTCCCCTTTGCACTTGTATCTGTTACTTGAATTGTTTATGGTAAATGTATATAATTTGTTTTCAAAAACAAAGCTTTTATTAAAGAAAGAAACTACAGAACCCCTGAGACATGGAAAATAAACCCTGAAGGGACAATCTCTCTTTTGGATCCTCTGCATTCCTCTATACCAGTCATTTAATACTACCTCTCATCATCACCTCTGTGACACTTCATTTTTAATGATTTCATCTACATGTTGGAAAGTCCCCATCACAGGGCAAGAAATAGTATCTCATGGAAGCAAGACAGAAAATATAAGAGAAGGGCTGTCAGTTGGAGCACAAAATCCCTGTGCTCAATTTCATACTCCATGAAGCTCATATTTATCTGACCATTCCTATGGGCAACCAGACTTGCACACCACCATAAAAAAAAAATACCTGCACACCTAATACACACCTACCTGACATTTGGGGCAATATTTTATAACATTTTTTCTTTTCTAGGTTTCCCATCAGGTTTGAGATTGGGGAGGAATATTGATCAAAGCAAATATAAACAATATGGATATGAAATGCCTTCTTTGCAAACTTAAAATTTGAATTCTTAGGGGGCTTCAAATATTTAGATGCTGAAAGAACTATTTTTGAAAAATGATTCTATTTGTGAGCCCAGCAGGGAGATTAGTGGAAGGATTTTGAATGTTCCTGTTTGTTTTGGGAAGAAAATAAGGCATTGATTCAGACTTTTCTTGAAATCTTTTCCAAGAGATTATCAAATTGTCTCCAAACTCTATCTGAATTCATATCTACCGGCCACCAAGTTAGGTACTAGAGTATGAAAATAAAAAAGTACTTTATTTACACCCAGATTTTCTATTTATAACATAATATTTTCAATGCTATAAATTACTACTGTTCAACAATATCCAATTCTCAGGACCAGAGAGGATTATTCTTTCCTACACCCTTGAATTTAGGGGCAACTATGTGACTTGCTTTGGCCAGTGAATGGAAGTCTGACATATTTCACCTCCAGATACAGGTACTTAATTGTCTATGCTCAACTAGGCAGCTCTCTCCTCTCCTAATGTGGTGAGATTCACAACATATGCTGAAATGGAAGTTCAGTGAAATTGATAATGCTGGGAGTAGTGAGCCAATACAGGAGAACAGCTGCCCTGGAGAGTTGCCCCAATCCCTAGCAGATTTTACATGACAGAGATAGAAACTTTTTTGTGCTAAGTCAGCATGATCGAGGGATTCCTTTTTATTGCAGCAAAAAGTCCAATATCATGACTAACACAGCTCTTCCTTGGGTCTTTCTCTTACCTTTGTAAAGTTGAATGCCTTCCTCCACTCCTACTATTTTTCTAAAGGGAGGACCTGTTTTGGCACCAGTGTGTTTGTTTTTCCCGAGTAGGGAGTAGGGAGGCAGAGTCCTCCTTTCCTCTGGTTTCTGAGCTTTATTTGAGTCTGGAACCACAGACAGATTTGGGAGTCAACAGCATCAAGGAAGTAGTTAAATCCATGCAAGTGGATGAAGTTGTCTATAGCAAATGTGTCAATGAAAACATAAGAGAACAGAGATGCAGGGAATAACAGTTAAGGGATAAGCAGTGGAAGAAAAAATAACCAAAGAAAGGTGAGATGATGTGGCAAAAGGAAAAAATCTTACCACAGAAACCAAAGGATGATAAAGTTTCTAGAATAAGTGGTCTGGAGTTTCAAATGCAGCATCAAAATAAAGCAAATTAAAGACAAGGAAGTACTTATTAGAAATGGTGAGTTGAACACATTTAATTATGACCACTTTGTAATAAAAGTGCACTAAACTGAATGTAAATGGGTTAAAAAAAATGCATACCCTCGGAAGCACAGAGTTAATGGGAGAAGAGCAAGAGCTGACAACATTACAGAAATACAAGATGGAAAGCAAATGGAGAAGTGTTAATTAACCTGATGGATCAGAGAAAGGTGAAAACTAAGCCGGAACAGAGCAACCCACAAGAAGGTTAATTCAAGCAACAGTCTTAAAAAAAGTACCAGAATTGGAGGCACCAGGTACCTCTGAGGGTTGAGATATAATTGAGTTAAAAACAGGATATCTAGGTGAAAATTTTTAAAGGATGTTTATAAAGCCAGATCTCCCTCTGCATCATCTATAGCTGGGAGAATGCCACTTCCTCACTCCAGCAAGAATCCAGAAGTTTACTAGTGGAGAGACACTGGGCCTAAGGGCACTAGAAACACCTGGGGACAAGGGAGGTACACCAAACACAAGAGATTAAGTGAATACCACATTCTAACTCATGGGTCCCTTACCACTCTTCTGCTCTGTTTCAAAGAGAGTATGGTAGCCATATGGTAGCCATACTATGGGAGGAGTATGGAGGAGTACTCCTCTCTGAGTACCCAATAAAACAGCTCAGCCAGACCACCCAACAGTGAAACTACCAAATTAACCAGCTCTACCTATCAGAGAGTTTCTAAACAACTTTTGTTGTTTCTTAAATACAAGATATGGGCCAGGAATTTAAAATCACAGGTTGGTTGAAGAAAGCCTTCAAGAGCAAACAAAAATAGCTAGCATAGAAAAAAGGCATCTGGCTGGCTTTGTTGGTAGAGCATGCAACTCTTGATCTTGTGACTTCAAGCCCCACATGGATCATAGAGATTACATAAATAAATAAATAAATAGGAAAAAACAAACAAACAAAAGGATATCAGAGGACATAGGGAGCAATATACAACTTTTAAAAGCACATAATACTAATATATTTACAAAATAAGAGGAGATACAGCATCTATGGGAAAAAGTAGGATTCTGTAAAAGTAAGAATAGTGAGAATATTTCTTAAAATTTGAAATAGGATAGTCAAAATGAAAAGTATAGCAAAAAAATTGGAAGATAATACTGAAAAACATTTCTTTAAAAGCAGACAATAGAAAATATAACATATAGAAGATAAATGACTAAAGAATCGGATCAGGAGGTATAAGAAAGGAAGATAACATAGTTTGAAAATGTAAGAGAGAAAATTGTCAAATGTCTGAAGGAAAACTCTCCAAAGTGAAGGTCATTTGTTCCCAGATTGAGAGAGTTCACTTAGGGCTCAGAACACTACATGAAAAAAAGACCCACTTTAAAGTATTTCATCACACATTGTTGTTATCAGATCACTAGGGACCAAAAAAGATCTTAAACGTTTCCAGCAGCAAAGTGAAGGAATTTCAAGGGAGTTCCAATAAAAAGGATCTCATTTCAAATATAGTCAATAATACTATAATAGCATTGTGCAGTGACAGATGATGGTTACACTTTTGGTACACACAGCATCACTGTTTTGTACACCTGAAACTAATGGAACATTGTGTGCCTATACTCACAATGAGTAACTCATTTGCATATACAAATCTACTAAAAAAAATATTTTTTAAAAAAGGATCCCATTTCAAACATCAACACTAGTGTCAGAAACCAGAAGACAAATGGAACAATTGCTTCAAAATTGTAAAGAAAATTATTTCCAATCTAGAATTCTATATCCAGCAATCCAATTAGATTGGATTAGAAGGTAGATTATAACCTTTTAAACATTCAGGTCTTAAAATATGTATGTCCCATACATCATATCAGGAAGAAACTGGAAGATGTGCTCCATCAAATGGAAGGAATAAAGCAGGAGATCCAGGAGATGCAAAATTGCAAGACTGTAGGTCTAGAGAACAACCAGTCCACATGGGAGCAAGGCAATGGAAGGCTTTGGGAGGCGTGCCTCTAACAAAAAGATGGACTTTATGGATTTTTCCGATATTTTTGAAATATTGGAAGGAGTCTTCTGGGGGAGAGTTTGAGAATTGATTAGTGATAGGTAGAAAATTAAGCAAACAAAAATTGACAGAATTAACACTAGTAATTTTTTTTCTTATTTTATTCCAGTATAGTTAACATACAGTGTTATATTAGTTTTAGATGTACAACATAGTGATTCAACAATTCCTTACATTACTTGGTGCTCATCTTGACAAGTGGACTCCTTAATGCCCATCACCTATTTCTCTATTCTTCCATCCACTTCCTGTCTAGTAACCATCAATTTGTTCTCTATAGTAACATTCTATTTCTTATCTCTCTCTCTCATTTTTTTTTTTTACTTTGCTCATTTGTCTTGTTCTTAAATTCTACAGGTGAGGTATTCCCTTTTCTCTGACTTACTTCATTTAGCATTATACTCTCTAGCTCTATCCATGTTGTTGCAAATGGCAAGATTTCATTCTTTTTTGTGGCTGATCTAGTAAAAAGAAATTAGATTAGGGAGAAATTAAAATAAATTTTAAAACCACAGGTAGAAATATTTACAGATTATAATAATACAGAATATTGATTTAACCAAAAATTATGATATATCTAAGCAAGGCAGATGTGGAGAGGGGAAATGTTTTAGCTCAGAGTGCCATAACAAAAGGCCATGGAATGCATGGCTTAATCAACAGGAGAGTATTTCTCACAGTTCTGGAAGCTAGAAGTCTAAAACGAAAATATTAGCAGATAATTTTCAGTCTGCAGCCTCTTGTCTTGGCCTGTAGGCAGCTGCCATCTCACTGTGTGCTCATATGTCTTCTTTATGCAAGTGTGGAGAGAGAAGGGAAGCAAAGTCTAGTGTCTCTTATTACAGGGTTCTAATACAATCACAAGGGCACTATCCTTGTGACTTCTTTTAACCCTAATCCCTTCCCTGGACCCCTTCCACAAATACCAACACATTGGGAGTTAAAGCTTCAGCTATGAAGGGCAGTGAGGGAGACACAAACATTCAGTCCCTAACAGGAAGAGTGTCTGTGTGTGGTGGGGTGTGGGGGAGGGGGGCGGTTATAGCATCGTAGGGCAAGAGAGTTGGAAGTAAGAAAGCTAAATCTTTATCTTGCATACTAAGCATACTAGTCAGGGTCACAACAATTCATACATTCTAAATGAGATAATTCAAGGAAGGTTTATTTACTAAGTTGTGAGGGTTGGTGGAGGGAACGAGAGAGAATGCAATAACCCAGGGCTTAGTAGCAATTGCATTGTTGTCAACTCTAGTCCCAAAAGGCTAAGTGGAATACATGGGGACTACATTCTAAAATCAGAACCAAGCAGGGTAGTCCTCTCTGAGAGCGGCAGTGACCTCCAGTTGAGGACAGTCTGTAGAGTGGATGGTCAAGGAGGGGACCAGGGGGACAAATAATCTCTTCTCACTGTCTGTTATCACTTGCTGTCTCTGATCTCTCCAGCTTTTCCCAACTAAAGAAAACTCAGCTGGAAGCCAGAGTGTCTATTCAAAACCCATTACTGTAGTCCATAAAAATGTGTTTCTTTGAACAGAGAGTAAGAAGAGTAGAGGAGATCCAAGGGACAAATAGAATATCCAACACAATAAGAAAATAATAATAAAATAAAGAAATAATAGGCATGTAATGCTATTACATACTCAGAAGAAGCTTAAAACAGTTGAAAATAGTTGTCTATTGGAAATAGGGAGGCACTGAATTGGGAGGTGCTTTTTTTTTTTTAGTATATTTTCTAGAACTGTTTGACATTTATAACTAAATAGAACTTTGGTAAAAATAATATTTAAGTGCTCTTTGTATTTGCAATGAGAAAATCGCTGATGACCTTTTGCCCTGCAATTTCGGTTAAGTGACAGGAACAGAAGTCAGATTATAGTAGGTTGAGAAGAGAAGCTGAGATGATTAGGAAATGAATTCTAAAAGCCAGCCAAATTGTGTTAATCAGCCGTTTAGTGAATGTCTATAATAGCTAGTCAGTTAGTTTAAATACATGGAAGGTATGCTGCATGCGATTTGTGTTTTAATGATCTATGCATCCAATACTTTGGACCCACATGTATAAACCATATGTCCTGCACATTTATGCACAGTTTTAGGACTCAGAATATCTTTTTGTGCTCTTAATTATTAAAATGGATCCTGGATATTATTTCATGACCTGTCCCCAGAATTTCTTGCCTTTGACCCCCATTCCTCCTACAGTATTTTCCTTGTATACCTTCCAAACTCAAATTCAAAATTTGAACCATCTTTAACCTCCTCTTTCGCTTCAAAAGTGTCTTTGCTAAATGCCACACATTCTATACATTAAATATGGGTTTTTAAAAATATTTTTATTTATTTATGTATTTATTTTAAGTAATCTCTATGCCCAACATGGATTTCGAACTCATGACCTCGAAATCAAGAGTCACATGTTCTAAGCCAGCCATCCATTAAATGCTTTTAATTTTTATTTCCATTTTCCATCCTAGCTGGCTCTGACAGAGTTTAAGCTATCAGGATTTGTTGACTATCTGTATGTACTCTCTCTATGCCTCCAAACTATATCTCTAATAGTTCCCCTTATTAACTTATGGACTCTGTGGTCTTATTAGAAACTGCTGTTCTAGCCACATCTCTTACTACTTGCCCTTTCTTGAGCCAAACATGACTCCCTTAGTACTCTCTAAGATTTCCAATCTTCATGTTGGTGTTCGCATTGTCACCTGTTCACAGCACCTTCACACTCAGTATCTCTACATGTCCAATCTTTCCCGTTTTTCAAGGCCCAGATCAAATGCCTTCTCATTCCTGGGGTATCTCTTGAAGATGTTTTCATAGAAGATTAATGACCCCTTTTTCTGACCTCTGTCCCTCAACCTTATGTTCTAGTCCATGGCAGGGGTGGGAGCTAGTTTGTGGGGTAAGACTCACTTATAAACACCTTGAAAGAAGCTTCCTTGTCTCATTCATTTTTTGTTTCCCTTAGCAGCTAGCATATGATCCTGTACATATACACATTCAATACATTTGTTGAATTTTTAAACTATGTAGCCAACCAATATTTTTCCTGCTTTATTGAGGTACAATTGGCCTACAAAAAACTGCATATAATTCATGTATGTCATTTGGTAAGTTTGAACATACGTATATATTTGTTATATCATCACTAAAGCCAAGATAGTAAACATATCCATCACTTTTAAAAGTTTCCTTGTATCCCTCTGTTTTTTATTTGATTTCGTTTGGGTTTGTTTGGTTTTTTTTTTTTTTTTTTTGCAAGAATACAACATGACATACCTTCTTAACAAATTTTAAGCACCTAATTCCTTATTGTTAAGTGTAGGCCTTGTGTTGCACAGCAAATCTCTGGAATTTACTCATCTTGTATAATTGTAACTTTATACACTGAACAACTCCTCTATTATCCCTTCCTTATTCCCTAGTAACCACCATTCTGCCGATCAATATTTGAGTTTATGATATACCGCCATTTGAATGGCAAAAAAGAGCAGTAATCTTAGGGAACTATCATCATAATAAGACCAATTTACTTTGTCCAAAGTCTCAGCAAGATAAGAAAACATTATATGATTGCTAAGGAAAAGATAGAGGGTGCATGGACTGAAAAGTCCTATTGAAATTGAGAAGCTGTAAGCCAATATTGTATCCACTGTGTAAATAGAACAGAGGTATGGAGTCAGATTAACCTGGGCTAATATCTTGCCTCAGCCCTTTACCAGATGCATACCCTTGGCCAATTAGCCTCTTTGACCGTCAGTGTCCTACATAGCAAAATTTAGACAGTAATGATACTTACCTCCCAAAGCTGTTTGTGTAATTCATTGAGATAATCTACATGAAGAATTTTGCAGAATGCCTGGAATACATCATATACACTCAGTAAAGGATACCTTCTTTTTTATTATCAGTGGAGAGAACTGTGTTAATCAGTTGCTAAGGGCACTAGATTTGGAACCAAAGAGAGCTGGGAATTCTTATTTTAAAATGATAAGAAAACACTTCCAAGCTCATTTTATTTGCCTAATAAAATGACATTAAACTCATACCAAAGCAAGATGGGGTCAATATAAAAGAAAAGAAAATTACAGGTGAATATCCTTGATGAACGTATATGCAAAAACTCTCAACAGACACTAGCAAGCCATATTCAACAGCACATTAGAAGGATCATCACCATAATCAAGTGAGATTTATCCTTGGGATGCAAGGGTGATTCAATATACACAAATCAATAAGCACCACATTAACAAAATGGAGGACTAAAAACCGTATAATAATCTGAATAGATACAGAAAAGGCACTTGACAAAAGTAAATTATCCTTTAATGATACAAACTCAGTAAATCAGGTGTAGAAGGAATGTGCCTCAACATAACAGAGGTCATATATGACAAGCCCACAGCTAACAAACTAAACAGTGAAAAGCTGAACCTTAAACTTTTAGTTTAAGGTGAGGAAAAGACAAGAATGCCCACCCTCACCACTCCTGTTTAACATGGTACTGGAGTCTTATAGCAATTGGCAAGGAAGAGAAATAAAGGCATGCAAACTGGAAAGGAAGAGGTTAAATAGTCTGTTTGCAGATGATATGATCTTATATAGAGAAAATCCTAAAGACTTCACCAAGACAATGTTGGAACTAATAAGCAAATTCAATAAAGCTACAGGAAACAAAAGCTACAGATAACAAATTATCTGAAAACGAAAATAAGAAAACAATCCCAATTACAATAGCATTAAAAAACAATAAAATATTTAGGAATAAATTTAAACAAGGAGGTGAAAGATCTGTACAACAAAAAACTATAAGATGTTGGTGAAGAAATTGAAGAAGACACAAATAAATGAAAGATACCCCATGTTCATGGTCAGAGAAATATTACTGTTAAAATGTCCTACTACCCAAGGTCATCTGTAGATTCAATATAATTGCTATCAAAATTCCAATGGCATTTTTCACAAAATTAGAAAAAAAATCCTAAAATTCATATAACTTCCCAAAAGTGCATCCAGAAGAAATATAAAATTTGAACAGACCTATTACCAACAAAGAAATTGAATCAGTAATCAAAAAAATCCCAACAAACAAAAGTCCAAGACCAGACAGTTTCACAAGTGAATTCCACCAAACCTATAAAGAAGAGTTAATACCTATTCTTTTCAAACTTTTCCACAAAATAGAAGAGGAAAGAAAGCTTCCAAATGTGTTCTATGGGGCCAGATACTTAGATGCAGAAATCCTCAACAAAATATTAGCAAACTGAATCCAACAACACATTTAAAAATTAAATTATTCACCGTGATCAAGTAGGATTTATTCCTGGGATACACAGGTGGTTCAATGTTCAAATCAATCATTGCATCAACAAGAGAAAGGAGAAAACCATATGATTATTTCAATGGATGCAGAAAAAGTATTTGACAAAGTACAACATCCATTTGTAATGAAAAAACCTCAACAAAGTAGGTTTGGAGGGAACATACCTCAAGATAATAAAGGCCTTATGTGAAACAACCAGAGCTAACATCAATCATACTTCATGGTGAAAAACTGAGAGTTTTTCCACTAAGATAAGAAAAAAGACAAATATGTCCACTCTCACCACTTCTAGTCCTCATAGTACTGGAGGTCCTAGCCATAGCAATCAGACAAGAAGAAGTAAAAGGCATCCAAGTTGGTAAGGAAGAAGTAAAACTTTCACTATTTGCAGATGACGTGAAACTATATATATAATACCCTAAATACCCCACCAAAATCTACTAGAACTGATAAATGAATTCAGTGAGGTTGCAGGTTACAAAATCGATATACAGAAATCCATTACATTTCTATATATTACTGATAAAGTAGCAGAGAGATTAACAAAAACAATCCCATTACAATTACATCAAAAATGATAAAATACCTAGGAATAAACATAACCAAGGAAGTGAAAGACCTGTACTCTGAAAACTATAAGACATGATGAAAGAAATTGAAGGTGACACAAACAAATGGAAAGGCATTCCATACTCAAGGATTGAAAGAACAAATATTGTAAAAATGTCCATTCTACCCAAAGCAATTTTCACATTTAATGCAATTCCTATCAAAATACCAACAGCACTTTTCAACGATCTGGAACAAACAGTCTGAAAACTTGTATGGAGCCACAAAATACTTCAAATAGACAAACTGGTGGTATCACAATCCCAGATTTCAAGATATACTATGAATCGGTAGTAATCAAAACAGTATGGTACTACCACAAAAACAAACACATAGATCAATGTAATGGACTAGAGCGCCCAGAAAGATCAATGTGACAGGATAGAGACCCCAGAAATAAATCCATGGTTATATGATCAATTAATATTCTCCAAAGGAAGCAAGACTATGAAATGAGAAAAAAGTCTCTTCAACAAATGGTGTTGGGAAAACTGGACAACTTTTACATGTAAAAGGATGAAACTGGATTACTTTCTTATACCATATAGAAAAATGAGGATGCCTGGATGGCTCAGTGGTTTAGTGCCTGCCTTTGGCCCAGGGCATGATCCTGGAGTCCCGAGATGGGCTCAGTGTGTAGAGCCTGCTTCTCCCTCTGCCTGTGTCTCTGCCTCTCTCTCTTTGTCTCTCTGTGTCTCTCATGAGTAAAAAATCTTTAAAAAAAAAAAAAAAAAGAAAGAAAGAAAGAAGAAGAAACTTGAAATGGATTAAGGACCTAAATGTGAGACCTAAAATCATAAAAAAACCTAGAAGACAGCCCAGGTAGTAATTTCCCTGACATTGCCATAGCAACATTTTCCTAGATATGTCTCCTATGGCAAGCGAAACAAGCAAAAATGAACTATTGGGACTACATCAAAATAAAACTTGCAAAACAAATAACAATCAACAAAAAGGAAACAATAAAACTAAGACAAGCTACTGAATTGGAGAAGATATTTGCAAATGACATATCTGATAAAGGGATAGTATCCAAAATATATAAAGAACATATACAATGTAACAGCCAATAAATAATCAAATTTAAAAGTGGGCAAAACACATGAACAAATATTTCTCTGAAAAAGACATACAAATGGCCAACAAATATATGAAAAGTTGTTTCAACATCACTAATCACCAGGGAAATGCAAATCAAGACCACAATGAGATTTCACCTTGCACCTGCTAAGATAGAGAGTGCCAAAAAGACAAGATAACAAGTGTTCGAGAGGGTATGGAGAAACAGGAATTCATACACTGCTCATGGGAGTTGGTACAACTATTATGGAAAGAGTATGGAAGGTTACTCAAAAAATTAAAAATAGAACTGCCATATGACCCAGCAATTCCAATTTTGGGTGTATATCCAAATGGAGTGAAATTATTGTCTTTAGGAAATACCTGCCCTCCATGTTCATTGTAGCACAATAGCCAAGATATAGAAACAACCCAGCTGTCTGTCAACAGATGAATGGACAAAGAAAATGTGGTATATTGTCAAAATAAAGTGGAGGCTGCTTGAAAATCTCTGAGGCAGACAAAACCATATAGCCACATAAGTAAAACTTAAAATACCTCATTTCATGACTGTAAACAAAACTTAAATTATTTTGTATGCATGCCTCTGATAATCATAAACGAAACTTAAATCATCTTCCTAAAATGGTATAAGATAATCTCCTTTAACCAATATCCTGTCATATGGAAACTCCCATTGTAGTAACCAATTATTGTGAAGGTTAAATAATTTATTCATTTTCACTTTATGAGCCATACTGTAAAATCATGCCTGTGAACTTCATATGAATTTGGGCTTGAAGTATCCCTGTTTACAGTTCATTTATTGCTCAGTAAAATATTCACATCAAGCATAGTTCTCTGAATTTTCTTTTGGTGATATATGCAATGGAATATTATTCATCCATAAAAAAAGAAGGAAATCCTGCCATTTGCAACAACATGGATGAACCTGGAGGACATTATGCTAAGTGAACAAGTCAAATGCAGAAGGACAAATGCTGTGTGATCCCATTATATGTGGAATCTTAAAAAGTAGAACCTAACCAGAATAGAACAGTTGCTGGGGCCTGGGAGGCAAGGAGGGGATAAGGACGTGTTGGTTAAAGGATATAAACTTCCAGTTATAAGATGAATAAGTTCTGGGGATGTACAGTGTGGTAGTTATAGTTAATGATACTGTATTGTATGCTTGAAATTTGCTAAGAAACTAGACGTTAAGTATTATCACCACACACAAAAAGGTAGCTATTTGAGGTGATAGATGTGTTAATAATTGATTGTAGTAATCATTTCACATATATATTTATCATTATATTGCACATCTTTAAAAATCATGCTGTACAACCTAAATATATACAATTTTTATTTGTAAATCACACCTCAATAAAGCTTAGGGGGAAAAATGGTGAAAAGCCTATTTGGTGAAAGGCTTATGACTCTGCAAGAGGAATGTGGCTAAATCAAATTGTGCTTGTTTCGATCTTCAGCATCTCTTCAGATCCAATCAGGACTTCTATTTCTTGAAACTATTTCCAGGACAGTCTCTACTCCACCATTTGTAACGACCTTCAAAGGACTAATACTAACCAGTACTGGGTTCAGGAGAGGGATAACTCTACTTTCTACGTCCATCACTTCCCACGTGCTATAAAGTTAAATGATTAGATCTGTTGATCAGTTTCATAGTAATAGCTAATCAATTCATAGTATCACCATGTGGAAGGCACTGTGCTAAATATTTTGCATACTTCATCTCATTTAATCCTCTTGGCTTTGCAAAGTAGCTTTTTTTAATCTCCAGCTTAAACACTCTAACAATAAAGATTATAGCTCACCATTATTCAGTGTTTATTGTGTTCCAGGAACTGTTCTGAACCTTTAGTATAGATTACCTCTCTTTATCTTCCTTAATAAACCCGTAAGGTAGGAACGATTTTTAGTCCTCATTTTTTAGATGTAAAACTAGAGGTAAAGACTGGCTAAGTAACTTGTTCAAGGTCATACAGCTAATAAATAAAGGACAGGATTAAAATCTATGGTCTATGTAAATCCAGAATTCAAGCTTTTCCCCCTCAAAAACCCAGCCAAGTTCAGACACAGTTGACCTGAGAGCCAAGAGATACTGAGTCACCAGAGCCTTCTCTTTGCATGAATTTGAAAGTGTTTCAAAATCGTAAGTTTATTCTTCCTCTTGCTAGCTCCAGCAGCAACTTCTCTTAGTAAATTATCCATTGCCTGACTAGCTTCATATCAAATGACTTTTTTAATCTCCAGTTTGAATTTTCCTTTATCATGACCCTTTTAACCTCCCAAATGATTTTTTCATGTAATGTCCCTGAGGCACTGGAAAATACATCATTTGAGGAAAAATTATATAAGATAATACATTACAGAAAAGATAATACACTAAACATTGGGTCCATTAAGACAAACCAAAGCTCTATAAATGTTGGAGGATTCATATATTTTTGTCTTCTTCACTTGTGACTGTTTATTGGCAACCATCTCTCTATGCAGCACCATACTAGGCACCCTGGGCTCTCAGTTCCATGACCTTCTCTCCCTCCAGTGATCCTCTGACCTCTTTTCAGCCACTTACTCCCATGGTTATACCTGGCCTGGTCACCACAAATAATGTCAACACCCTAAAATCAACTGTAGCGCTTCTGCCTCCGATCATCACTCTCTACCCTTCAGATTACTACAGTTGTTTGACCTTATCACAACCTCTAACCACTGACTCCACCACTTTTTCATTATCCATCAATCCTCTCCTGTCCTCCCTCCCCTTTGAACCCAGTTTAAATTCCTTGGCATTACAATTGCTCCTTTTGAAACGCTATTGGCTTGCTTGTCCCCTATCTCTCCATCCTGCTTGCTTGGAAAATATCAACCCTGGCTAAATTCAAATATTGGCCAGATACCCACACCAGCTCCTGAACAGCAGCATGTAGTTGGAAAACATCCCAGCCTTCTTCACCTGTCCCTGCCTCTGGGGCTTCTCTCCCTTTACAACAGATGGTAGATTTCTGCTCTTTTTCTTTCTTTTTCTTTTTTTTTTAATTTTTTATTTATTTATGATAGTCACACAGAAAGAGAGAGAGAGAGAGAGAGAGAGAGGCAGAGACATAGGCAGAGGGAGAAGCAGGCTCCATGCACCGGGAGCCCGACGTGGGATTTGATCCCGGGTCTCCAGGATCACGCCCCGGGCCAAAGGCAGGCACTAAACCGCTGCGCCACCCAGGGATCCCTCTTTTTCTTCTTTTTTATTTAAGTATGGTTGACACACAGCATTATATTAGTTTCAGGTGTACAACATAGTGATTCACAACTCTGCATTATGCTGTGCTCACCACAAGTATAGCCACCATCTGTCACCATGCAACACTATTACAATCCCATTGGCTGTATTCCCTACCTGTACTTTGTATTCCTTTGACTTATTCATTCCATGACAGGAAACCTTTATCTCCCACTACCCTTCATGTATTTTGCCCATCTGCCATCTGGCAACCATCAGTTCTTTGAATTCATAGGTCTGATTCTGCTTTCTGTTTGTTTATTCATTTGTTTTTAGATCCAGATATGAGTGAAATAATATGGTATTTGTCTTTCTCTGATTTATTTCACTTAGCATTATATAGCAAATGGAAAAAAATCTCATCCTTTTTATGGATGTATAATATTTCATTGTGTATGAATATATAAACAACTATGTATTTATACTTATACACACATTTATATAAATATATATACACATACATATGTACCATGTCTTTATCCCTTCATCTATTGATGGACACTTGGGCTGCTTCCATATCTCAACTATTATAAATAATGCTGCAATAGTTTCCTGCTCTTATCAGGCATATTTTGTGGTTATTGCCTGCTAGGAAGACCACTCTTAGAAATAATATCTTTAACTAAATTCTTCTTACACCTTCCAGTTCTTTCTCTGGGTACTTGCCCCAAGCATAAAATCATCTTCTTGTTATCTTCCACCTTTAAAACAAAACAAAGCTTCTCTTGAACACATTCAGCTATAGCTGAATTCACTACAGCTACAACCCATTTTTCTGTCTCATTTCAGGGCAGAACTTCTGGAAGAGATGTTCATGGTCATCATCTCCACATCCTCATTTTCCATTTACTCTTTAATGCACTCAGACCTTCACCCCACCCCCCAGCCCTGGTCCACCAAAATTGCTTTTATCTGTCAAATAATAGGCTCTGTGTTGCTAAACCCAATGTTTATCTATCTGTTCTGATTTTCCTCTAAAACTCAAAAGTATGTGAAATAGCGGACTCGCTCATTCTAGCAATGCTCTTTTTTGAAATCTTGGAGAGCACTAGATTTTCTGTTTTTTCTAACCTCTCATTGGTTCCCTTCCTCTGAGTCTTCCCTAAAGATTTCTCTGTATTGCCTCACTGTGTTCCGGGCACTGCGCTCCAGGCATCTTTCCCTCCAGCTGATCTTAGTCCCACAGATACAAATAAATGCCATTGGTGTGCCTATGACTCCCAGATCACCATATCCAGACTAACATGTCCAGACTCATGCATCTAGCTGCTCACTTGACATTTCCATTTGGGTATACAATACACATCTCAAATGTGACATAGGTGAAGGACACATGATTCTACACCATTTTTTCCTGCTGTGGTTGGCCATTATGTAAGCAACACTACCATCTACCAATATTTTTGGGTCAAAATCCTAGAAGTGAAATGTGTATCACAGATAAATCAGTAGAGGCAGAAAATAGACTAGTAGTGATTAGCCAGGTGTATTGGGTTGAATGATGGCCCCTAAAAGATATGGTCCTAACACCAGGAATCTATGAATGTAACGTTATTTGGGACAAGGGTCTTTGCAATTGTAATTAAGTTAAGAATCTTGAGATGAGATCATCCCCAATTTCCCAGGTGGACCCTAAATCCCATGACGAGTGTCCTTAAAACAGACAGGAAGAGAGGACATGGAAAAGAGGAGATGGCATGTGCGGTTAGAGATTGGAGCAATGCAGCCACAAGCTAAGGAACACCTGGAGCTGCCAGGAGCCAGAAGAGGCAAAGAAGTGTTTTCCTCTGGAGGCTTCAGAGGTCATGTAGTCCTGATGACAACTTTATTTTGGACTTCTGGCCTCCAAAACTGAGAAGGAATAAATTTCTGTTGTTTTAAATGACCATGCGCTTGGTGATTTGTCCCATGAGCCCTAGGAAACTAAATCAGTGGGGCTGGGAGAAAAGGGAAGTGACTGCTAATGGTTGTGAGGTTTCTTTTTGGAGTGATGAAAACATTCTTTTTTTTTTAAAAAAAGATTTTATTTATTTATTCATAGAGACACAGCTAGAGAGAGAGAGGCAGAGACACAGGCAGAGGGAGAAGCAGGCACCATGCAGGGGACTCGATCCCGGGTCTCCAGGATCACACCCCGGGCTGCAGGCGGCACTAAACCGCTGCGCCACCGGGGCTGCCCCAATGAAAACATTCTAAAATTATATTCTGGTGATGGTTGCAAGGGTCTGTAAATTCACTAAAAACCATTGAATTGAAGGCTTTAAATGGATGGACTTTTATTGATATATAGCTTATATCTAAATAAAATTAAAAATAAGACCCCTTGGAGTTACCTTTTAATCTTCTCTCTCTCTCTCTCTCTCTTTTTTTTTTTTTTTTTTATTCTCACATCTAAATCCACCAGCAGATCTCTGGGCTCTCTCCCAAAATGTGTCTCAAATATGACCACTTCTCATTATCTCCATGGCCACCACCTTAGTGCATGCCCATCATCTCTGGTCTGTATAACCACAATAGCATAAATAATTTCTCTGCTTCTACTTGAGCCTCATCCAAATCCATGCTCCTTAAAGCAAACAAAATGGTTATCTTAGAACACAAATCACACCATGTCCCTCTCTTGCTTACCCTCTTCTCTGCCTGTTCCTGTGGCTTTACTTTCCACTTGGAACAGAATCCAAGTTCCTCACCAAGTCCTATTGGTCCTTTTATGAACTATGTGGCCTGTATTTATATCTGAAACCTCATATCCTTACATGCTGCCCTTTGCTCTACACTTTGTCCACACAAACGTCCCTTATGATCCCGGGACATACCAATCATGTCCGTCTCAAGGCTTCTGCCCCTGCTGTTCCTTCTGTAAGTGCAACTTCCCATGACTGTCTTCTTCCTGTCAAAACCTTTTCTGACCACCCTATATAGGGTTGCCTTTCTCTCATTTACTCTCAACATGTCACTTTATTATTTAGAAATTTCTGTTTTCTTTTTAAATATATTTTATTTATTTATTCATGAGAGACACACAAAGAGAGGCAGCGACACAGGCAGAGGAAGAATCAGGCTCCCTGCGAGGAGCCCAATGAGAGACTTGGTCCCAGGACCAGACCCCAGGATCATGATCTGAGCCAAAGGCAGATAGATGTTCAATCACTGAGCCACTCAGGTGCCCCCAGCAATTTTTGTTTTCTGAAGTAACCTTCTTCATTTGGTTGTATATTTATTTACAGTGTATTTCCCCCCTAGTAAAGATAAGCTCTGTGGGAATAGGAACCTTATTTATCTAGCTCACTGCTATATCCCCCCTCCTATCACAGTGCCTGACAAAAGAGTCGTCAGAAATATACCAAATAGAATAGTCTTCACTCAGAACAAATCTGATAACCATCCCACAGTGAGAAAGTCCTGGGGAACACGTCTTCCCCAAACCCTCACTGGTTGGGCAGATGCAGTGACTGAAGGCATAGGGAGGCCCATGAGTGATACAGGTGCTCATGACCTTTGATGACCTCTTCTAGGATGCGGAAACAGGTGCAGAGAGCTGTGGCTTCTTTGGGCTGCATCCTTGAACCAGTTCCCATCTCTTCACAATATATATTCCTCTTCCTCATCCTTTTTGGCTTCCAGATTCCAGTCTCTGACTGCAAGTCTAATGCATGTCTGTGGGCCAACAGTCTTGGCCTTCAATACTGTGTTGAAAAAAAAAAAATACTGTGTTGAAATGTTCCTCTGACTTGGCCCAGTGCTCTGCACAACCCTCAGTGTCCTTTGAATCCCAGAATAAGAAATTCCCTCCCCCAGCTCTGGTTTCCCAGATGCCCATGCCTTTCTCTGAAATCTCCCATCTCCACCACAAAGAAATTCAGGCAATTGACGTTAAGATTAATCAACATATAGGAGAACAGAAAAAGCATGGGATTAGTGTCAAAAGAAAAGTTCAGATCACAGCCCTATCACTTACCCTTTGTGTGACCTTGAGCAAGTTAATATTTCTGAGTTTTGCTTTCCTCCCTTTTAAACCACCCTTACAGGGTAGCTGAAATGGTAAATAAGGAAAGAGCATCTTTTTGTATGGAAGTGTTGAATCCCTATACTGTATACTCAAAACTAATATTACACTATGTGTTAACTAACTGGAATTTAAATTAAAACTTAAATTTTTTTAAAAATATTAAAGAAGAGCATCTTTTAGCACCTCTTTCTCTCTTCCTCTTTCCATGTTTTCTGAATTGAATTGAGTAGTATTTTTGAATTGAATAGTATTTTTACCATTGACCCAGCTGCTGAAGCCAGCAACCTGGAGGATCTTGTTTACAATTTCTCCAGATCTGCTTCCTGCTGCCCCCAAATCAAGCAACTCTCACTCAGGCTCCCTTCTGTCCATTTCACTGGCATTGCTCTGGTCTAGACAGTCATCTGTTACCTGGCTTACAACAGTCTCCTAACCAGTCTCCTGACACCAGATCCATTCTCCCCTGCAGCCAGTCCTTTGTAAAATGCAAACTTAAGTATCTCATTTACTGCCTTAAAACTCATCATTGGCTTCCCATTGCTACCAGGATAAGGTACTGAATTAATGAAAAATAAGAGTAAGCCTACGTGTGTATTGTAAATTATAAGTGGACTATAAAAATAGCAAATTTTGCTTTCTAACTGCAGCCACATAGTTAGAACATTAGGAATCTACTTTGAACTAATAGCAACCATCATGGTGGCTTACAACTCTGGCATGTTTGGATTCCTGGCTATGTGATGCTAATCCAATTTAGTGGATTAATTTAATTTGTCAGGTTGTGCAAACTCTGACACTTATATTCCCCTTATCTTTATCCTATAGGTTTCTTTAACTAGTAAACTCAGTGGAAAAGAGCACAGGCTCCTCAATGGCAGGGACATTATCTGCCTCCATCCTGTGTCCCTTAGGCTTAGGCTGTAGGTACATATTGCATGCTCATTTTCCTAATGAACAAATCAGCCAGGTTTAATAACAGCTCAAACAAAGCATTCCTACTACCACCAACAAATATCCTGAGCATCCCAAATACAGATTTGCAATGTTAATAATATTTAATTAAATATTTAAATATTTAATAATATTAATAATAATAATAATAATAATAATAATATTTCTTTTATAAAAAAGAAAACACCACTGTGAAAGTTGTCAGGGAGGAACAAACCCAAGTAAATCAATTACCTTGCTGTTAAAAAGATTAGGCTAAGTGAACCCAAAGGTCCCTTTCATTATAAAATTCCAATTCCAGGCTCCTGGGTGGCTGAGTCGGTTAAGCATTCAACTCTTGATGTCCATTCAGGTCATGATCTCAGGGTCTGTGCTGGGCATGGGGGCCTGCTTAAGATTCTCTCTTTCCCTCTTTCCCTCTCCCTCTGCCACTCCCCACCTCAAAAAAATAAAATAAAATTCCAAATCCTAGATTATAATATTAGGCATTTGGAATAGTAGGTGTGCGAGCTTACTGAGAGGTAATCATGGTAGACATAATAATGGTGCCCCAAAGATGTCCACATGTGAATCTGTAGGATGGGAATATATTACCTTACATGGCAAAATGAACTTAGCCAATGTAATTAAGTTAAGGATCTATGCAAGGTTAGATTAACCTGGATTATCCAGGTAGGCCAGATCTGATCACAAAGATATCTCAAAGGGAAAAAGGGAGTCGGAGCAAAGGAGATATGAATATAGAATCAGTGATATGATAGCTAACTGGTATCACAAGCCCAAAACTGTGGACAGCATCTAGAAGCTGAAAAAGACAAGGAAATAGGTTCTTCCCTAAAACCTCCAGAAAGAATGCAGCCCTGTCAAAACTTTGATTTTTGTGCCTTAGGACCCATTTTGGATTTCTCACCTCCAGACCTGTAAGATAATAAATCTGTGTTGTTTTAAGCTGTGGTTTATAGTTATTTGTTACAGCAGCAATAGGAAACTAATGCAACATTTTACCATCAATTGTCGTAACTGGTTTCCTTGTTAACTTTCTCTGCAGTTTATTTTATGCATTAAAAAAATTTCTATTCTGCTGCTTAGTTAATGTGACCTACAGCAAATTATTTCTACTCTGCTTCCTCATCTACAAAATGAGAATAAAAAATCCACACCTCAAAGTTGTTGTGAGAATTAAGTAAGACAATTTATATAAGAATTGCAGAGCACCAGGCTCATAGTAGGAACCAACAAAATGTTCTTTCCTGTGCCTGTCTCCCCAAAGCCTTATGTTTATGGATTTACTAATGAATTT
Source organism: Canis lupus dingo (assembly GCF_003254725.2). NCBI lineage: Eukaryota > Metazoa > Chordata > Mammalia > Carnivora > Canidae > Canis > Canis lupus. The sequence goes on from NC_064255.1 coordinate 22,740,597, forward strand.
CAAGATCATGACATTTTCCTGACCTGATCCTTGTTGTTAAATCTTAATTGTAGCTACTGCTAAAAATATCTAACACCAGTTGCTTAATCTGACTTTGACCTTGAAATATTTAAGTACTGACAGTGTGTTTGGAATCCTAGTTCCAGTTTTGACTAGTTTTTTCTGAATAGCTTTGGCTAAATAATTTATTGTTTCTATTTGCAACATTGCTCCCTTCTTTTTGAGTAACCTTCATTCAGGTACATAAGTTCAAATATAATCACCAGATGGTGATTAAGACAAAAATAAAGTGATAAAGTATTTTTCCAGAAAGCATGCACAATAAATGTTATCATCTTAATGATTAAATTATGCTTACTGAAACCCATATTCTGCTAGAGTTTTAAATGGTCCCTTGTTAATTAAGCAGCTTTGAAATCATTATCCTTTGGGTGTCTATTGATATCAGGGAAGAGTGACATATTAAGTAGCTAGGTTATCCAAGTGTCAAAGGTCAGTGCATTATAAATCAAAAAGATTTATACTTATCAAATTCCTACCTTTCTGTCGAATCCTAGAGGGCAGAGATCATGAATTTTTCTTTTTTTTTTTAAACATATTTTATTTATTTATTCATGAGAGACATAGAGAGAGATAGAGAGAGAGAGACAGAGACACAGGCAGAGGGAGAAGCAGGCTCCACGCAGGGAGCCCGATGTGGGACTTGATCCTGGGACTTCAGGATCATGCCCTGAGCTGAAGGCAGGTGCTAAACCGCCGAGCTATCCAGGGATCCCCGAGACCATGAATTTTTCATTCCTCCCAGTTGTGGATCACAAATTATCTGGAACATGTTAAGTTCAGTGACATGTCATCAAAAATTCAAAAGCAAGATAAGAAACCCTCAGATTACAAATAGGTTATATTACAAAGGTTTCCATTTTCTCAACATAGCTTTTTATAGAAATATGTTTGTGTTTCCTTAGAAATAACTATGTAAATAGAAATGTAATAGAAATACAAAACTCTGATTCACAGCCACTGTCTAATTCCCCAAGCAAGATACTCAGGATGGATTGGGGCATAGGAGAGAGGCAGAAGACATAGGGCATTCTTACCAGTAGCATTCTGGTGGCAGGAAAGTTTAGTTTGTACTGATCTGGCTCACAGAAAATAATACTAATAACAGCCACTACTAAAGTTAGTCTTTACGATTTATAATGCATTTTCATGTGCAGTAGGCATTCATAACCTCGGATCTGTGGGATGTCTAGTGGATCTGTGGAAGGAGTTTTGAAATTCAGGAGTGACTCCTCTGAAATGGTAGGCAAAGTCTAGACTATCTATACATTTTTTTTTTTTTTAGAAAGGATCATTCTCAAAGGGCTCTGTGGCTCAAAAGAGTTAATAGCCCAAGAGACATGGTTGCCCCCCCATTACCACTTGGTGGGGGGAATAATGAGGCATTATTATCTCAGGATCCTCCCCCAATCAGAAGCCATGCATGCAGGTAGTGGCCCCACAAAGTCCACCAGCCAGCTGCCCAGGTGAGTGGAGGTCAAAGTGCAAAGGAGTGTGAGCTGGACAGGTGGCTGGTAGAGGAAAGACTAGAAGGAATAAGGAGTTAGGTGTAGGGAATTCCCACAGGGTAATCTTGAGTGATAAGAGAAAGGGGGAGATGGATTAGATTCAAAGTAATGAAAAAAGCCTGAAAATACTAAGGCTGTATTTTTATCTAAGGGACACAGAAAATATCTGTAAAAAGCATAGTCACTCCCTGAAGGAGCGCATACCCTTGATGGGGCATAGAGAAGTTGGGACAAAAACATAAAACTATAAGTTGACTAAAAGTAACTTATGGATCTGGTCCATATCCCACAGTAATGATCACAATGTACATAGTAGGGGCTCAGTAAACATTTTGTTTATGTTAGACACCATAAGGATAAAAATAGAATTAGTGATCAACGTGTGGTACTGTTCACTGTCATTTGTGGTTAGATAAAGCATGGAATAATAGGAAAGCCAGAGAGCCAAGACCACTTTCGCTCTACCAGAAAATATATGTAATATTTTTATGAAACAAAGATATAGTTGAGTGAATGTTTAGACAAATATTGTGAAATATAAAAAAATATTGTGGAATATAGTGATATTTGTCTGATTAAAACTCAGGGAGCGAAAGCAGGAAGGAAACCTTTTGAATCCAAACTCCTCATGTGACAGGGGAGGTGATATGCCCATTACATAGAAGTTCAGGGCTATACACATCTCTCTTGACTCCAGGACTTAACAATTTCTCCACTACTCCATGCTGCTATGTTGGAAGTAGTGAGAAGCAAGGCTAGGTAAATACGGTGGTGCCTGACTAGCAGGGCATTATAGCTGGGAATACAGGTTTGGGCATTGAAAAGCCAAGGTATAATTAGAGAAGGCATTGGCCAGTGGAGGAAAACTAATCCTAGGTTTACACAATGAAGAAAGAATTAGTTCCATTCTACAATCAGTAGACATCTGATGGTTTGGCAAGTACCCAGCATCAGAATGAGAAATTTGGCATCTGGGGATTTAATGTAAACACTGAAGGTAAACAGGGCACACAGCAGTGTGGCCCAGACCTTGGACAGCAGCCACCTGAATCTAAAGGATGATGGGTGTCAGCCAAACATTCATGAGTATCAAAGATACATCCCAACCACAGCACATAAAGCCCTGACTGACTGGATGTCCATGGATGTACAGAGCAATTTCACATGCTTGGTCCATGAGTGGAGCAATAACCTATTAGAGAAAGTCTTATTAATCATTATCTTTAACTATGTGACTCATGATTTTCCCCCAAGCTCTGTAAGATGCCTTGTGCCTGAGATACTAGCGTCACCATATAGTCACCTTCCACTGTCACAGACAACATGTTTCTCTTATCTAAGATTCATGGATGGCAAACTCATCACTTTAACCATTTTTAACCACTCCTTGATATATTGTTTAGAATGGCTGCAAGCTTTTCCTTGACAACAGCCACAGTGACTGAATCACAGACTTCCATAACACATCTCAATTGACAGAAAAGGCAGAAGGTCATGAGGTCCTCTGTATATATTTGTTTTAAAGGCAGAGTCATCAAGATTCAAGGTGTTTTTCAGGAATGATTTACATACAATGAAATACACTGTATCTCAGTAAAAGTTCAGTAAGATTTCGTGAAGGCATGCCACCCACGTTACCCATGCTTCTGTAAAATACAGAACATTTCAGTCACCCCAGGGAGTTTCCTTACACCCCCTCCTGATAAAGGTCTGCCCACCCCAGGCAATTGGTGTTCTGATTTCTATCACCATGAATTAGGTTCTAGAATCTCATATAAGTGGCATCATGAATAGACATTATCTTGTCTGGCTTTTTCCCTCAAGATACTGTTCTTTGATATTTGTCCATGTTGCTATATGTGTGTCAGTAGTTTGTTCTTTTAGTTTTTGAGTAGTATGTCATTGTATAAATATACCACAGTTTGTTATCCATTCTCCTGTTGATGGGCATTTGGATTGTTTCCAGATTCTGGAAATTATAAATAAAACAGCTACAAACAATCTTATTTTTGTGGGCAGATGATTTCAACTCTCTTGAATAAACACATGAAAGTGGCTATGTTGGGCATAGGATAAATACCTGTTTAACTTTATAAGAAACTGCCAGTTTTCCAGAGAGATTATACCATTTTACATTTACACCCAGCAATGCATGAGGATTTTAATTTTCCCATATCCTTGCCCACATTTGGTGTTGTCAGTATTTTTCATTTTAGCCACTCTAGTAGGTGTGTATTGGTGTCTCATTATGATTTCAGTTTGCATTTTCATGAACTATTGAGCACTTTTATATGTGTTGATTGCCTATTTTTAGGTCTTTGTGTATGTGTGTGATATGTCTCTTTATGTGTGTACTAATTTTTTGGGTGGTAGGGTATTTTGTCTTTTTGTTTTTGGTTTGCTAGAGAACTTTACATGGTACTGTGAATATCCCCATTTACTTTTTGATAAGCAGAAAGTTTTTATTTCTATGATGTCTAATGTACCATGTTTTTTTCTCCTATGGTTAGTGCCTTTTGCATTCCAAGAAATCTTTTTCTATGCCATTTACAAATATAATCTGCTATGCTTTCATCTAGAAACTTCATAGTTTTAGCTTTTATATCTAGGTTGATGATCCATTTTAAATATTTTTTTCTGTATTATGTGAGGTAGAGATCAGGATTCATTTTTCCCCTTATGAATGTCCAGTTGTTGAAACATGATTTATTGAAAAGTCTTTCTTCTTCCCACTGAACAGCCTTTTGTCTTTATCAAAAAATCACTAAGCCCTATATGTGCCAGTATATTTCTGGACTCTTTATTTAGTTTCATGGTCCTTTTTTCCATCCTTATACCAATTTCAAACTGTCTTTATTCTGTAGCATTATACAGAATATGTCAAGCCATGTCCAATATTGCTTTGGCTATTCTCAGTACTTTGCATTTACATATAAATTTTAGGACCAATCTGTCAATTGGATTGACAGATCCATAGGATCTTGATTGCATTGAATCCAAGGAAAGAGCCCATAGGATTTTGATTGCATTGAATCCAAAGAAAAATTTTGGAAGAACTGGCATCTTAGCAATATTGCACCTTCTAATTCATGAACATCTCCCAATATATCTAGGCCTTTAATTTCTCTGAGCAAGGTCTTATAGTTTTCAGTGTACAAGTTCTTATACATTTTCCATTAGATTGATCCCTAAGTATTTTATATTTCTGATGCAATTAGAAATTATTTTTAAGGGCAGCACGGGTGGCTCAGCGGTTTAGCACCACCTTCAGCCCAGGGTCTGATTCTGGAGACCCAGGACTGAGTCCCACATCGGGCTCTCTGAGTGGAGCCTTCTTCTCCCTCTGCCTGTGTCCCTGCCCCTCTCTCTCTCTCTCTCTCTCTGTCTCTCATGAATGAAGAAATAAAATCTTTTTTTAAAAATTAAAAAATATATAAAAAATTATTTTTAATTCATATTCTATTTATGTCTCTCTTCCTTCCCCTCTTTTTAATATAGCTGTCTTAAGTATTTCCTCTACATACATTGAACAGTATATATCAGATGGCATATAACTTTTGTTTAAACCATCAGATGCGATTGAAGAAACTCAGGAAGGAAAAAAATTTATGAGAAATAAGTGAGAAATCCAGTGGGTGGAGCACCTAAGGAAGCATATTAAGGGTGGCAGACTCAACACTGTGGCCTTTTGACTTTCTCTCTTTCTTCTTCCTGCAATGCAACTCAGTGCTCACAGATGGAGCAGACATTTTAAGGGCATGAGAATGAAGAAATACGAGAAAGCCAGAAGGATCTCTGGTCTCTGAAGGCATCATGAAGCTGCCATACCACCCTACTCTTCCTACCTCCAGATTTCTTGCTGTGAGAAAAATAAAAGCCATCTAGTTGAACTTGTATGAGGGAGAGGTACCCTTGTCACTAAGGTTTCCAATTCCACGGTTTGGGGTAGGGCCCAAGAACCTGCATCTTTAAGATGAGCTTCAAATGATTTTCATGCTAGTAATCATCCTGAAGAAGCTCTACTTTGGCATGGGTAAGCAGGAAATTTCATAACTGGGGTGGAGTGGTAGCAATTCAAGTAATAAATTACCAGTGGCATATAGAAGCTTACAAATGACAGGGCACCTGGGTGGTTTAGCTGGTTAAGCCCTTGGCTCTTGATTTTGGCTCAAGTCATGATCCTCAGGATCGTGAGATTGAGCCCTGCCTCCAGCTCCGCACTCAGTCCAGAGGCTGTTTGTCCCTCTCCCTATGCTCCTTCCCTACTCCATAAATAAATAAATAAATAAATAAATAAATAAATAAATAAATAAATAAATAAAATTTTTTTAAAAAAACACAATGCTTACAAATGACTGCTTAGGCTTTACATTATGATCCAACAACATGATCTTTAAATTTTCTCACTTATGAGACATGACAGAGGAAAGAAAACTGATGTTAAAACTAGAAATTGCTTTTAGCAGATTCAGTCACTTCAATTCTCATTTAGCTTTATTATGAAATCCTACCAAGTAGCTGAAATGAGAGCACTTTCTTGCAGAGAATCATTGCTTTATAAAATATTGACTTGGGTGATCTATACCAGAAATATAAGATCTATTCAATTGTCCTAAGTGCAGTTCAAGCAGTTCCCTTTCGAAAAGACAACACTAAATGTGATAAATGGATGCTACTCCTGTTTAAATAAATAAATTGTTTTAATTGTCAATATCAGTGCAAAAATTGTAATATTTTCTTTCTGAGGGTATCTTATTTACAGACATTAGCCCTAGTTCTAACTTTTAACTATGACAGATCCCTTGCTAAAACAAATCCAACACACAATAGTCTGTTCTTCCACATAAGATAGACTTGTGATATTGTTTCTTTTCTTTATAAAGTAGCAAGCTCCCCTCAAGCATTAAAAATTGTTAAAATTAATAAAAATTATTAAGACAGCGTGAGAATTCTTAGACTGAAATTTCTGTGATGTGTATATAACAAATATAAAATAATTACAGTGGAACTTTATGCAGGAGCCAGGCACTTAAGTACATTCATAACAATCAGATGTAGACATAAATTAACTTTGGAAATTTCCTAAATGATGCATACAGTGTAACACCAACGCAGTTATTCCTGGTCTTCAATGACATGAATATTTAAATACAGAATCCATTCTTTCATACTTCCACAGCTTAAAAAGGGAGGAGTTGAGAAGAGCTGATAAGAGCAGGCTGAGGTGGCCCATATCTGTCTGTGGCCAGGGATTCAGAGGAAAAGAATGAGATTGTGGCCCTCCAGAATTCAGTCTGGTACCAGACACTGCCGCCCTTTCCTGCAACTTGTCAATTTATTGGTAGGGAGCTTGTGACTCTCTTCCTTTCCCTCAAGACTCATTCCCTTGAGTAGGGATATAGAGTGAAACCACTTTGCTACTCAAGCATTCCCAACACTCCATATTGTCTAGAATGCACTCCTCCTGTCTGACCTTGATGGACTCTTTAGGGAGTATCATAAGAGACCCCTCTGGCACTTTCAGGTTGTGTCCTTGGATTCCTTCTGAGTGCCCCCTCTCATGGGTTGAGTCTCCCACTAGGCCACCCTACCCCAACATACACCATTCAGCCAAGCGGAGCAGATTGCTATCCAAGACTCAATCTAGGACAATGAGATGTTCTTTCATCATTCACTCACTTACATGTTCCTTAATCATATAGTCACTCATTCAAGAATCATTTATTGAACATTTACTGTGTACTGGTCACTTTGCTAAGCACTGAGGAATACAGTGATGAACACGACAGGAAACTTTGTGACCTGGATGAAAGAACTGGAGATACACACTATATAATGAATGAACAAATGTGGAAAGTTAACAAGTTATGGGAACACACTGAGGAAATCAGCAGGAGATTGAGGAAAAACCACCTAGGAAAGGTCACTTCAGACAAGGTGGGTGAAGAATGCCCTGAATGAGGAAGTAACATTTGAGCTGAGACATAAGGATGAAAAAGGGGGACCCATACGAAGACCTAGGGAAGAGCATCCCCTAGAGAGGAAGCTGATTGTAAATGCTGGCAGACAGCCAAGAGCTTGGACCATTCTGTGGGAGTCAGCAGGCCAGACCATACTGGGCTTTGTGGAGTGTGTAGGTTAAATTTTATCCAAAGAGCATTGAGAAGACATTGAACAGTTTTGAACTGGGGGAGAGACATCTGATTTATGTTTTAATAAGAGAGCTCTGGCTGCTGCATAAAGAACAAATTCTAGGTACAACTGGGGATTCCAGCTTAAAGCTAGAGTAATCTGGGCAAGAGATAATGGTGGAGACAATGAGGATGGAGAGCTGGGGACATACTCAAGATATATTTTGGACCTTGAACAGACCGCACTTGCTGAAGGATTGGTTGTAGAGGAGTGAGAAAGGAAAAATGGCAGGGTGACTCCTGAAACTTGTTCTTGAAAGGCTGGGCAGGCAGTGATGCCATTTTCTGGACAGAGCAAGATGAGGGAGGCTCTGACAGGGGTCTCTCCAGGGTGCCCTCACTGTGAGCTGATTGGGTGCAGATGGGAATGCTGACCTACAAGTGTGCTTCCCTCACTTTGGTGATATTATGAAACACGGTGGCCAACTTGGCCTCATCCTCTCCTGTAATTCTAATGACTCTGTGATGTGGCTTCTATAATACCATAAGACAGAAAACAGGTAAGAAAGTAAGCAACACCAACAAGGTACCAGCATGGATTTTATTTTATTTGGCTATGGAAATAGTTTGTTTATGTATGCAATGAATGAAAACACCTCTCTGAGCATCTTCCATGATGAAGCTTTGTTCTAGAGTGATGATGATGACGATGATGATGAAGCAACAGCCAGAAAGCTTTAAACCTTCACTGTGTGCCAGGCAGTTTATTGAGGACTTCATATGCATAATCTTCTGGAACTCTCCAGCAATTCTGTAAGGGGTACAATTATTGTCACCCATGTAAGGACAAACTGAAGCTCAGAGAGCTTAAGTGACTTGCCTTGGGTAACATGGTAGAAATGATGAAACCAGGAGTGGAAATCTCCCTAAAAGAACCTCCTGAAGACCTAAATCCATGTCTGACCTTTTAACCTCTGTCCCCTCCTCATCTTGCACAGCGCTGGGTAAAGCGCAAGTGCTCAGTGTTGAGAGCTTCAATGTGCTTTTTAAACGTGCTCCATCAGATCATTCAGATGGTGTTTGTATGTGTTTGTGTTGGGGGGCATGTTGAGAGAAGCCACTCTGGTGGCTGGAATTTAAAAGATGGTTTGGAGCCACAGGATGTCTGGACTAGAAAGAGCATTTGATGCCATCCAGCTGGGCATTATTAATTTTCTTGTGAGGAAATTGGGGCACAGAGAATTTAGGTCTACATGGTGAATTTATTGGTGTGGAAATTGAGGGCCAGATAATTTAAGTGACATGCCCTGGATTGCACAAGCATTAACATGTTGAGCTGCTGCGTCCATGGGCCCAGCTCTGTCTCTCCCTGACACCAGATCTGCCCTGGATTCCACAGCGACGCCCCACACGCCTGCCCTCATGATACAGTGCATGTGAGGATTGCCTCGCCTGGGCTCACACCACACATAGCTTGCATCATCTTGCATCACTTAGTGAGTCTCTCTGGGGCTCAACTTCACCATCAGTAAAGCAGATGTAAGACAAGACTCATAGGTCCATCCATCATGCAGGTTATATGAAATGGTAAGGCTTTCATAGGACAAGGCCTGACAGACATAATAATAAATAATAAGTAATTATTTATTTTATAATAAATATAATAATTATATTATATCGGAATAAATAATTCATAATAAATACATGCATTAGGCCATATTTCAAAGTAAATTTCAAAGTAAATTTCATTTACAAGCTTTGGCTTTTCTCAGGTACCTCTGTTTCCCTTTGTTCTCATGCACATTTACAAGGCTTATTGCCTGTGACTTTGGGAGGGATGTAACAGGAAATGGCTTCCTGAAATTCTTCCCCAAACCCGAATCCCCAAGATCAGAGAGGATTCCCAGGTATAGCCCAAGCCAAATTGACAAGGGACATTCTGCAAAAAATGCAGGATGGGGAAAACGAGAGTTCTGTGGCTCCTGAGTGAAGAAGGAAGCAGGCCCCACATCCTAGAATGGGTTTCTAAACCCTCTGGGTTTTGTCTGGGCACATATGAGGTCTCCTGAAAAAGTCCTCGACTCAGAAGTATGGCAGACATGCCAAGAAACCATGCAGATGCACATAAGTGTAGTGAGAGCTGACCAGAACCCCCATTTCCCTGTGCCTTGGCATCACCATCATCTTGAAATCATGTCAAAATTTGCGGTGTTTAGAGCATCTCCAAAACCATGGCCCAACCCTCAGTGGGGAGAACCCCAGGGATGAGTTTAATTTCCTATCAGCTAGAAGAAAGAAAAACTTTAGGTTAAAAATGAAGTTGAATTATAGATAGTGAAGCAACCACTGCTTGTCCCAAATGTAGTGGATAAGTGTCCAGGACCACTCATGGAGAAAAAGAGTGAACTCTGCCAGCAGCTTGCACCCTGCAGGTACCCCAGCCCATGCTAATGGTGCCCAAGGCTGAAAGGAAGAGAAGGGTAAGCTTGGTCCTTTCTCTGAGCAACCCCAGGGCATTTGCGGAACATCCAGTAGCAGATCCAGGTTCTGTGGGGCCTGGGACTTAGAAATTTGTGGCACTTTTAAGGGGCCAAAAAATATAAATTACCAATTATAAAATAATTGCAATGTAATGTACAGCATGGTGACTACAGCTAACATGACTGTGTTGCATATTTAAAAGTTCCTAGGAGAGTAGATCTGAAAAGTTCTCATGACAAGAAAAAACAATTTGTAACAATTTGTGTGTGGTGATGAATGTTATCTTGACTTTTGTGCTGATATCACTATATGCAAGCATGGAATCATTATGTTGTGCATCTGAAACTAATACAATGTTATATGTCAATTGTACCTCAAAAATGGAAAAAAAAAGAATATAAAATCACAAATATAAAAGTAGGAACAAAAGCAAATATGTATCTAGAATAAGAAAAGAAATTCCAAGATTTTTTTGCTGACTTTAAAAAAAACTTGACGAACATTACACAAACATCACAAAATAGAAAAATAACAGTATTAAGTGTTTAATGCACCTAAGTAAGATATTTTTTTCTATTTGGCTGCATATTCTTTGATCCCTTCTACATGTGACAACAGTTTTATAGTATCCTTTTCTACATAGTAAAAATATGATTCAGTGTCTCCTCTAACATGGTTGATTGACATGTTTTTATGATCAGCTGTTGGAATGTATAAAACATGCAACTTCACAGACATTCTTGCTGCTCTTATCGCTACTAGTTTGTGGCCTATAAGCATAAGAATTCTGACAAACTCAAATGTATGTGTTGCCATCTAATATTTTTTAAAGATTTTATTTATTTCTTAGAGACAGAGAGAGAGAGAGAGAGAAAGCATGAGTGGGGGTGGGGTGGTCAGAGGAAAAAGCAAACTCCCCATTGAGCAGGGAGCCTGATGTGGGGCTTGATCCCAGGATCCCGAGATCATGACCTGAGCCGAAGGTAGACGGTTCACTGACTGAGCCACTCAGGTCCCCCACCATCCAATTTTTAAATTTAAAAAGTACACATTTTATTAATGTATACAATAATGACAAAACAGGATTTTAGTTTATTCATCGTTGGGGCATTAACAGCAAATAACAAATTACTATCTCCTTTGGTTTTATACAGAAGAAACAAAGTTGCACCAATATCTTTTAAAATTTTTTTTAAGATTTTATTTATTTATTCATGAGAGACACAGAGAAAGAGGCAGAGACATAGGCAGAAGGAGAAGCAGTGTCCTTGCAGGGATCCTGATGCAGGGCTCAATCCCAGGACCCCAGGATCACCACCTGAGCCAAAAGCAGACACTCAACCACTGAGCCACCCAGGTGCCCCTCTTTTAAGTGTTTTTATGTGAAAAGTATGTTTTGCCACTGCTCTAAAATTTTCTGACCTGAACTGCGTCGATGTAGTTGACATAAGGGAGTGTGCCTCTGGCTTTTTTGTTGTTGTTGTTAGTTTTACACAAGAACTGTAAAATTTGGAAAATCCTCAGCCAGCAATTTAAATTTTTTTTAATTTATTTATGTATGATAGTCACAGAGAGAGAGAGAGACAGAGACACAGGCAGAGGGAGAAGCAGGCTCCATGCACCGGGAGCCCGATGTGGGATTCGATCCCGGGTCTCCAGGATCATGCCCTGGGCCAAAGGCAGGCGCTAAACCGCTGCACCACCCAGGGATCCCTTAAAAATTTTTGATCAAAAAATTGAAGCATATTGTCAGAGAAATTACCCATTTATCATTTTTAAGACTAATAAGTTGAGAGAAAGGCCAAAGTGAGACCTAGGCACCAGGTAAGACCACCTCTCCTTGTCAGGTACTGACTCCGCTGCCAACATCGGAGAGCCAGGTTCCTTCTCGCTTTCCATTCTCTGTTCTTGTCCTACAGAAAGTTTCCTTTTTTGGGATATTCATGCTTTCACTGAATTCTGTCAAAGGGAGATCTAACCCAGAAAGTTGAGTACTCCTGAGGTTGAACAACGAGTGGTATAGAGATTAAGACATGGAGGCTAGAACAAGACCTGCAGCAAGATTCTTGCTTGGATATTCCATTTGAGCAGTTTAAGGAGTGCTGTGTGTTTTTAAATGGGAAGCATGTGTCTCAGTGAGTTGAACTTGTGTCGGATGTGGTATCTCACCAAATATCTTACTCTTGGTGCACCTCCCTGGCTCAGTTGATAGAGTGTGTGACTCTTGATCTCAGGGTCATGAGTTCAAGCCCCATGTTGGGTGTTGAGATTACTTAAAAAAATATCCTACTCCTAAGTTCTTTTCTAATGTATGGCACATTTTTAATGGATGTGCTGTGTTATCTAGTATATTCCTAACAGAATATTACCCAGACATTATTGAGAACTGAGTACTGTATTTAAAAGTGTACATGCCAGGGGCACCTGGGTGGTTCAGTCAGTAAGTGACTGACTCTTGGTTTCAGCTCGGGTCATGATCTCAGGGTCATGAGATCAAGCCCCATGTTAGGTTCCATGCTTAGCATGGAGTCTGCTTGGGACTGTCTCTCCCTCTGCCCCTCGCCCCTGCTCTCTCTGTCTTCAAATAAATAAATAAATCTTAAAAAAATAAAAATGTACATGCCTGAATGTTAAAAGAACCTTTCTGCACATTAGCTACTGATGCCTTACTTTTGAACCTTGGTTTCTCCTCCATGACTCACATCCTTCCAGGGCCCAGCATCCAAGAACATGCTCACATCACCACGGGACATCTGGTCCTATACTTTTGTGTCAAGAGGCTGGGTAAATCCAGTGGCCAGCCATAGAATTATCTCTGGAAGCTATTCCTAAACCTGAATGGTCAAGAATCTGACTCTACACACCAAAGAGACTGTGATCACATAAATGTATCCCACTAAGCCAGACTAAATGTATCCCATCTTAACTTCACCTACCCCAAAACACCCATATCCACACCCTACCAGAGGAGAAGGTGGCATGGAGCGACACAGTGATCCTAACCACTTGTGGTTAAGTCCTCTGACTTTTGCAAATTTTACTAAAACACAGGACCCTGTGAAACCACTGTGAAAGGCCTCACCCAGTCTTTGGAAGGAGCTTATGCACCTGACAGGACCTGAAGCTTAAGCTTTATTGCCATCCCAATAGATCTGCTTCTCAGAACAGCAAAGTAACTCACAAGCTAATCTTTCCCAAAGATGAATTTTTGTGTAAATGGAGCCACCATTCCTTAATTCAGCTGAGTGAGACAGTTCATTTTTTGTATATTTTTTTTATTGGAGCTCAATTTCCCAACATATAGCATAACGCCCAGTGTTCATCCCAGTCAAGTGCCCACCTCAGTGCCCGTCACCTAGTCACCCCAACTCCCCACCCACCTCCCTTTCCACTACCCCTTGTTCGATTCCCAGAGTTAGGAGTCTCTAATGTTCTGTCTCCCTCTCTGATATTTCCCACTCAGTTTCTCTCCTTTTCCCCTTTAATACCTTTCACTATTTTTTATATTCCCCATATGAATGAGACCATATAATGTTTGTCCTTCTCCGATTGACTTGCTTCACTCAGCATAATACCCTCCAGTTCCATCCACGTTGAAGCAAATGGTGGGTATTTGTCAGTTTCTAATGGCTGAGAAATATTCCATCGTATACATAGACCACAGCTTCTTTATCCACTCATCTTTCGATGGACACTGAGGCTCCTTCCACAGTTTGGCTATTGTGGACATTGCTGCTAGAAACATCGGGGTGCAGGTGTCCCGGTGTTTCATTGCATCTGTATCTTTGGGGTGAATCCCCAGCAGTGCAATTGCTGAGTTGTAGGGCAGATCTATTTTTAACTCTTTGAGGAACCTCCACACAGTTTTCCAGAGTGGCTGCACCAGTTCACATTCCCACCAACAGTGCAAGAGGGTTCCCCTTTCGCCACATCCTCTCCAACATTTGTTGTTTCCTGTCTTGTTAATTTTCCCCATTCTCACTGGTGTGAGGTGGTATCTCATTGTGGTTTTGATTTGTATTTCCCTGATGGCAAGTGATGCAGAGCATTTTCTCATGCGCTTGTTGGCCATGTCTATGTCTTCTTTGGTGAAACTTCTGTTCATGTCTTTTGCCCATTTCATGATTGGATTGTTTGTTTCTTTGCTGTTGAGTTTAATAAATTCTTTATAGATCTTGGACACTAGCCCTTTATCCTATATGTCATTTGTGAATATCTTCTCCCATTCTGTAGGTTGTCTTTTGGTTTTGTTGACTGTTTCTTTTGCTGTGCAGAAGCTTTTTATCTTGATGAAGCCCCAATAGTTCAATTTTGCTTTTGTTTCCCTTGCCTTCATAAGATGTATCTTGCAAGAAGTTGCTGTGGCCAAGTTCAAAAAGGGCGTTGCCTGTGTTGTCCTCTAGGATTTTGATGGATCCTTGTCTCACAGATAGTTCACATTTAGTTGCCTGAAAACAGAACAACCTGACTCTGAAAAGTCATTTCTGGACTAATAATTACTTACTGTGCACCTCCTTGCCTAAGCACTGTGCTGAGCTGTAAGGCCAGAGAGAAGAAAATGTGGCCCCCTGCTCTTGAGGGGGTCACTGATAGCAAAGTGGATCTCTGTACCCTGTGGCATGTGCCATAAATGAGAAATGAACAGATTTTAATGGCACACTAACAAAGGCATGCGATCCTTGGATAGAGGGAGTGGTAGGGGGAGGGGGGCACAATTTTTTTGCGGGGAGGGAGGTAGGGAAGTGATGCCTGAGCTGAGTTTAAGGGTAAAGACTGTTTGGGTGGAGATGAGGAACAGGAATGCTCTTCTGCCTTCACCCTGGGCTGTGTTAAGTCATCTTCTGTAGTGACTTCCTAAAGCCTAAAGGTGAATGGACCAGCCAGCTGGGTAAAAAAAAAAAAAAATCCAGTGAGTAGAAGGAAGATGGAGAGTGTGTTCACAGAATCCTCACTGCAGCCATAGGAAGTGATGAAACCCCTAAGCCCTCCCTTTGGAAATATCACCAGTCTCTGTTCACAAAAGCACCCCCTGGTGGAGATGCCTAGTAGGACAAATACACTCAGCCTTTCTAAAAAACTCAGGCTTTAACCTGTACGTACCTCTTTGACCCAGAGAGCTCTGAAACATGCATCTGTGTATTTTACTAATAAATGTTGGAAAAGAGTTATGGTGCTAATATGCTAGTTACTTCATTACATATATTCAGATTAAAAATGTAAAGATATGGACACAAAAAATGAATTGAAATAAGAAAAATTTAGTATTTCCCCTCCCTACCCACTGGGACCATCCTGCATGCCCTTGGAGCACATAGCATTATTTTGGAAACCTCTGAAAACATATGCCAACTTTGCTGGACAGCAGCATGGGGCAAGGGTTAAACATGTAGACCCAGAGGTGCCTGGTTGTCTTGGTCGGTTGAGTGTCCAACTCTTGATTTTGGCTCCAGTTGTCATCTCAGGGTCCTGAGATAGAATCCCAAGTCAGACTCTCTGCTCAGCGGGGAACCTGCTTCTCCCTCACCCTCTACTCTGCCTTTCCCCGTTTGTGTTCACTCAGTCTCTCTCTCTCTCTCTGTCAAATAAATAAATAAAATCTTTTTTAAAAAAATGTAGACTCAGGAGTCAGCTGGCCTGAATGTGAATGCTGGCTGCACCACGTCCTTGCTGGGAGACAATGGTAATATCCTTTTTAAAAAACATGAATGGTGGGGATCCCTGGGTGGCTCAGCGGTTTAGTGCCTGCCTTTGGCCCAGGGTGTGATCCTGGGGTCCCGGGATCGAGTCCTACGTCGGGCTCCCAGCATGGAGCCTGTTTCTCCCTCTTCCTGTGTCTCTGCCTCTCTCTCTCTCTCTATCATAAATAAACAAATAAATAATTCTTAAAAAAAAACATGAATGGTAACTGCAAACACCTCACAGAGTTCTTGGAAAAGTTTGTTAATATAAAACATTGAAATCAGTACCTGGCACATGGCAAGCATATTATAATGTTACTTATTATTTTCCTCAGTGCCACTATTAAAAATACTTTTAAATATGGGGTGCCTGGCTGGCTTAGTCCATGTTGCATGCAGACTCTTGATCTTGGAGTTGTGAGATCGAGCCCCACACTGGGCTTGGAACCTACTTAAAAAAAATTACTTGAAATTTTTTTTAACATTGTCCTTTAAAATTTTTTTTAAAAGCCAGGATAGGAGGAAAAGGAAAGATAAGTCTGGAAGGACTTCCTGAAAATGATGATTCCCGGTTGAATTTGAATTCTGAGTTTGCTGGATGAAATGGAAGGCAACAAGAGTCAGCTCAGCCCTTTCTTAGCTAAACTATATTGTTAAAACTTCTTCATGGATGTTAGTCTTTGTTCTTGTGTCTCCTTACTATCTTTCATCCAAACTCCTCTCCAGAGCCTCTGTGTTGTTTCCAGGGGCTTTTTCACTTACTGCCTAAAGGAATGCACTTAATGGCTGATGTTTGCTCACTCTCCCTATATGTCCTCAGTTTGCCCTATAATCAAAAAGTAAAGCCAGCCCACCCCCCAGCATCCCCAGTAGTCAGGGGTGGGCTTGGCACCCTTTTCTGTACTGGAGGGGTAGGCATTTCTTTCTTTTGCTGTGCCCTATTCTTTCTACCTCAGTGTGCTCACAGAACCCAGAAGTATAGTGCACATATTGAAACCTCAAAGATAAAAGAGTCACACTAAAGCTGATGAGCCAGCTTTACTGGGGAGTTCCCTGAACCACTACACAAGCCCTGGGCTTCTTTTTGTATTAAAAAATATATACCTCCCTACTCACTGTTGAGCTGCTGTTTGCTGGGGGTTTTATTACTTGCTGCCACACACATTCATGCATCTCAATTGGCCATGTCAATAAGGGATGACTAATAGAACTGAATGAAGAAAGGCCGTGGGGGCATTGTGGGCTCCCTGAGGAGGCCTGGACATTTAAACCATTAGAAACCCAAGAACTTGGGGTGCCTGGGTGGCTCAGTCAGTTGGGTGTCTGGCCTTTGGTTTCCACTTAGGTCATGATCTCAGTAGAACGTGGGATCTACCTGCTTCAGGCTCCATGCTCAGTAGGGAGTCTGCTTGAAAATTCTCTCCCTCTGTCCCTCCCCGTACTACCCTTTCTCTCTCGCATTCTCTCTCTAAAATAAATAAATGAATCTTTAAAAAAACAACAACAAAAAACAGAAAGAAAGAAAGCCAAGAACTTTACTCAGAGGCTGCAACTACTTTGATGCTGATTATTGCTGCCATCTAGTGGTACCATCTTGGAACTAAAAACGCTCACTTGAGCCCTGAACTGTCATTCCTGCAGATCTTTCTTCTCCCATCATTCATTCATTCATTCACTCACTCACTCACTCACTCACTCACTCACTCACTCATGTGTTCATTCTACAGATATTTTATTAGAATGTAGTATATGTGGCAGGTTCTCATAGATACAATAAGGAAATACAATAATGAAGGGAAATCCAGCTCCTTACCACCTCCTCCACCCCGAAACTTACACACTTGTGGGAAGATAGCAATTAACCAAATTTAAAAATGAAAAAATATAGCTGGAAAGAGCTCTATGAAAAGAACATGGTGCTATGAGAATCACTGGTAGGGATTTTCCTTATTGGGGTGATGGATAGGAGGTTAGAAAAGGCTTTCCTGAGGATGTTCTGACTGGCCTTAGGAAGGGAACTGTCTGAGCAGTGAGACCAGTCATGAAAGTGAACCGTAGCAAAGGGAAGGAGTGTGTTGAGTGCATGGGAATAGGAGAGGACCATGTGTCTAGATCAGTACTTGATACTAGGTATTCTAGTTCTTGAATTGAGGCTATGGTTGTTAATTGTAATGACCACAAAATTACTTTACCTAATAAGTTAAAAGGATACAGGCTAACAGACAACTACAGGACACTCCACAGCAACAGCAGAACACACATTCTTCTCAAGTGCACGTGGTACATTCTCAAGTCAAGACCATGTGCTAGGTTATAAAATGAAGCCTCGATAAATCGAAAAGGATTGAAAGTATACATGTATGTTCTCTGGCCACGATGGAATAAAATTACTAGCGAATTAAAGTGAGAACTTTTTATGGAAAGAATTTTATTAAAATTTGTTATTTTTGCATTTTACAAATGTAAATATTACAAAGTCTCAAGCTCTGAGTATTATAATATGAATTATTCAAAGCCCATGTGCCATAATGGAACATTGAATTATGGCATAATGAACTTTGTAATGTGACAATGTAGCTCTTTATATAATAAAACAAAGCTTGTGAAAAAATTCTTTACCATCTTGGTTTTCAGTTCGAATACTCTGACATAAAATAAAAGGAGTAAAGTAATAGTATGTTATTGGTGAAATAAACAAAGGTGGGCGATCCACTCAGAAAACTGTGGGACATGATCTAGGGCACTGTCACCGGTGCAGGGAGAAGGGGATTCTCTGGGGAACTATGCAGCACGAAAGTCCATTCAGAATGGCAGTGGTTTTGTTGTGAGCACTGAGGGCAAGGGAGAAGCATAAGTAAAAGAAAAGTCCCAGGTTTGTGACATGAACAACTAGGAGACTGGCAGGAGCATTTCATGAGCTAAAGAGGAAAACACGAGCTGAGTTCAATTTTGGAAGTGTTGAGTGTGAAGCATCTGGGAAACATCAAATGTAGTGGGTGCTGGTAGCAGTGAGGGGAGGTAGACAAGTACACCCATAAGAAGCAGCATTCAGTGAGGCAGGAGGAAAAGCAAAGAGAACATTTTGTGTTCTTCAAAATGCAAAAGAAAGATGGCTTGATCTCTCCTCCATGCTCACAAAGCACTTGAAATGGCAACTCTAGTAGCACTTAACTCATGGCCTCAGAAGTATTCTTGAGTCTATCTTCAGCTCAGAATAGAGTTCCGTGAAAGGAAGTTAGCAAACAGTTGTTCAAAAACTGCAGCGGTGATGCTAAAATGAATGAACAAATGAAGAGGTACCAAAGGGAAGGGAACAGCATGCCATGTGCAGCAAGTGGAGTGAAGAATGGAAGGAAGAGAAGATTAAGAAAATAAAAGCAATTATTTCGCTTTATTTCTAGCCTCCAGGATCTCTCAAGCTATGCAGGAAAGCCCTTGTGTATACAGCCAGCCCAACACCGTTCAGAACCCCCTACCTATGTGAAAGCTGACGGCCCTTAAAGAATTGAATGCCACCTCTCATAATACAGGCTGGTGGATGGTCCCTTGGTCTTCGGGGTTTTGGCATTTCATCAAGAAGAGGTGGTTACAGACTCATCCCCAGCTGGGGGCTCTCGGACTAAAATTCATATGGAATTAAATAATTCTAGCCACTTTGGGAGAGGCAGCTTATAATAAAGTTGCCCACCCTCTCCTTGCCTCTCCAGGTAATTTCTCTGACCTATTTCTTTACTAAGTAATCATCTTCTTCTGTGTTGGAACTCATGGGTTGTCTACAAGCTTCTTTATTATTGTCATTGCTGATTGCTTTTGCTTTGCTGTCGTTTC
Source organism: Canis lupus dingo (assembly GCF_003254725.2). NCBI lineage: Eukaryota > Metazoa > Chordata > Mammalia > Carnivora > Canidae > Canis > Canis lupus. The sequence continues at coordinate 22,760,283 of NC_064255.1, forward strand.
AATGAATTCACATGATGGAAATGGTGGGGAAAATGAAGTCAAGTGCTTGAGGGATGGTGGATCAAGATGGCCATTACAAGTGGGGATCATTTGTAATCTGCAACTTTTAAAGGATCATTTCCAACTCTCAAATATTAAGTTACATTTCAACTCATGTCCCCCAACATTTTGTTTACCTCAGATTAAAAGTAGGATTTGTTTGGGTCAAAGTCTGTACTACGTTATTTTAATTACTGTTGTAAAGTGTCAGACTGACTTTGGAACAGAAGGAAACCTAGAGATAAAACACTTTGTGAGACATGATTTTTATCACCTGCCACTACAAATAAAATGAAAGGGAGTTTCCATTTATATGAGACCCAGAAAACAACATTTTTACTGCCTCATGGATTTTCTAAAGATTTTTCTAAGATATAAAGATAACATTTGTTCATCACATGTAACTAGTAACTGGAGAAAAATGTACAAAAGAAAATGGAATCACTTATAATTGCATCATATCGGGAATCACTGTGAATGACTGTTCACATTTTTAGAACTTGCCCCAATAAACTTTTTAAAATAAATAATATAATTTAAGGCATAATTGTATATATTTTGCAATTTAACACTTTATAAGGAGTAACTTCCTGTGTCATTAATATTTCTTATAATCATAACAACTGTTTAATATTTCCATCTAAGGGATGTACCATGATTCATTTAACCTTTCAACTGTAGGTTTAAGAAAAACAGCAAGGAATATTTTAGTTTATCGATCTTTGTGTGAATTTCTGATCATTCTACATTCATGGAATGGATTTACTGCTCAAATGGGTATAAACATGTTCAAGTCTCTTGGTGGTCAAGCATTCTCTTAATTATTATGGTATTTGCCAAGCAATGACTTGTGACCAAGAACTATATAGAAGATGCTGGGGATATAGCAGTAGACAGAAAAAGAACATTCCTTTTCTATGAGAAAATTATTTGCTACAAGGGAAAACTGACATTTAAAAGTAAATAAATAAATAGCAATCTAGTATTAAAGGAGGAATTAACAGTATTTTTTAAAAGATTTATTTATTTAGAGAGAGAGACAGAGGAGAAAAAAAGCATGAGCCGGGTAAGGGGCAGAGGGATAGGGACAGGGAGATAAAGAGAATCTCCAACAGACTCCTTGCTGAGTAGGGAGTACAAGGTGGGGCTTGATCCCATGTCTCTGAGATCATGACCCCAGCCCAAGTCAGACACTTAATGGATTAAGCCACACAGGCACCCCAAATTTAACAGTATTAAGTAGACCTAACATTGGAGAGAAAAGAGAGTGTTGAATGAAAGCTCCACCAGAAGATGACTTTCAGACAAATCCTCAGCCATTCCATCATCTGAGGGAAGGGCATTTCAGACAAAGGGAATAACGAGTCCAAAGATAAAAGCATGAGAAAAGACTTGGCCTATTTTAGGAAGTGAAAGGAGACTGGAGTCCCTGTTGTGTGTTTAGCTTGGGGAATAGTTCCATCTCAGGCTGATACTTAGAAACCAGATCATGCATAGTCTGGTGGGCCAGGGCAAGAAGCTGACTCTTTGAACAATGGGTAGGCAGGAACTGTTTTTCAGTAGGGAAAGTTAGGATCATAATGTTTGGAGAATTCTCATCCTGATTGGTAGTTGGAGAATAAAAAAGAAGGTAAGAGCCCTAAAGGAGAAACCAGTGAGAAGGACACTGCAGTAACCTATGTCCCAGAAGGTGGCTAGGGAAATCAAAAGAGGTAGGCTAATTTGGCATATATTTTGGAGTATCAAGGTATATAGAATATATGGAGTATATAGAGTATATAGCACCTGGCAGTTAATTATCAAATAGTAATAGGAAGTTGAGGAAAAGGTGGGAGTGGGGAGGTGATAGGAGATAGTTCTAAACTATCATCTAGTGCTTGAGTAAATGAGTGGATGCTGGATAACATAGTATTATTATATACATGGGAGCAGTTGCAGAAAAAATCTATTTTACACATATTAAATATGAGATGCCTATTAGACACCAAGTTGAGATAATAAAGACAAATGATATTGGAGTTGGGAGTAGAAAATATGGAATAGTGAGAAATATGAACTTGAAAATATCAGTAAAAGTGAAGAATCAAGAGAGGTTATTAAAGATGGCAAGTGGCAGTGTGTTTATATACTGATGGGAATAATCCAGGAGAAAAAGAAAAAGAGAAATTGAAAATGCACAGCATACAGAGGATTATGGAAAAACTGAAGTCCTAAGAGAACCCTGGGAGACAGGTATACCAACTAAGGTATATGGAACTGGGAAACTTATTCACCAACTTCCATCAGTCACTGGTTGAGATTGCCACCCAAGAGGTGGCAGTGGGCAGTTATTCCCCAGCATTTCTGGCCTGCCTTGGACATATGCTGAGCCAATTCTGGTGAGCAGAGAAAGCCATCAGGCTGACTACTAAGTGCTTTTGTTAGAAGCTTTGGGTTGGCATATACAGGAATGGTGAGTGCCAAGGGTAAATAGGGCACCAAAAGGATCTACTCTCCCACGTGATATTTTCTTCATGGAATCTGAATTTTAAACATAGAGACAAAACTGATGACAACAACAACAACTTTGGGTGATACTGAATAGGTGTCAAGAAATAAAAAAAAATTGTTTTACCCATAGCCTTGTGCCTCTCATACAGAGAGACCTGAACTGGGGAATTTAATGAATGTTAACTCTCTAGGTCTCAATATCCTAATGTGTAGAACGATGGGAAAAGTAAGTAAGTAAAAAGAATAGGGCTTCCTTACAACTCTAACTTTCAACTATTTGAGTTTAGGTGTAAGGGAATTCTTCTTTGTTCTCATTAGCTGTATCAAAGCATTTCAGCAGGTATTTAGTATCTACCATCTAACCACTTCAACTTATTACATATCTCTTTTGAGTATCTACTCTTTGCTAGTCACTGTTCAAAGCGCTTTATATATGATATCTTTAATCATGGCAGGCATCTGAGAAAGGTAACCTAAGTCATTTTACTGATGAGGATTCTGATTCTGAGAGGTGATATGATTTACTCAGATCCTTCTAACTTGCAAATACTTGTTTGGTTTTGTTTTGTTTTGTTTTAATACTGCATGACAGTGAGATGCTGATGACTATCTGCACAAGGAAAGGAAATGAGGAAGCTGTAGTAGGCTCTTCACTCTCAGCAAAGGCTGCGGCCGCTGACAATGACCCGAGAGCAGCATGAGAACATGGGAAGACTTTCTCCGAATTCAGCCCATCATTCCAAGTGCACTTCTTTCTTTGGATGCATGAGCGGAACTGAAGAGAGTGCACGAGGGTTCTGGAGTTTACCGACTAATCAGACGTTTTTAAGCCCACAGAATTCCTTGTTATTATTAATGTCCCCTTAGGCTGCAGCCAGTGGACGGTTGACCACAACAAAGATGGCGACAGCGGCCTCACCACGGTAACGGCGACGCTATTTGCCAACGAGCGCGTCAATGCTTACTTCCGGCCTGCCTATTTAACGTCACTTCCGACCCCGGCTCCGCGGCGTGTGCGCCGTGCTTCCCGCTGCCGCGGTGCCAATGCCGAGCCCCGGGGCTGTGGGATCTGAGTGAGTCTCGCGGAGGGAATCCGAGGGAATGTGGGGCCGGCAACATGGAAGGGGAAGCTGGGAAGCCCGCGGCTGTTGTCGCGGTTGTGACTGAGCCTCGGTTTACCCAGCGATACAGAGAGTATCTCGAGAAACAGCAACTCCTAGATAGACAGCACCGTCTGGAAAAGATGCCGGATGGCACGGTGGCGCTGCCGGTGCTGGGCGAGGCGCTCCCTGAGCGGCACCTGCAGGAGCTGCGGAACCGTGTGGCTCCAGGCAGCACCTGTAGGGTAACGCAGCTCCGGGATCCTGTTCCCTCAAAGAAGGCCCAGGGTGGTTCGCCCGCCCAGAGGCTGCGTCTTGAAGTGAGTCGCTGGGTAGAGGGCCGGGGAGTGACGTGGTCCGCTGACTTGGAGGCTGATTTGCCCCGATCTTGGCAACGACACGGTAACCTCTTGTTGCTGAGCGAGGACTGTTTCCAAGCCAAGCAGTGGGAAAATCTGGAACCAGAACTCTGGAAGACTGTTGCGTCGGCACTTGGCGTCCATCGTGTGGCCAAACGAGGGCGGGTATCACCCGATGGCACTCGAACCCCAGCAGTGACTCTGCTGCTGGGCGACGATGGCTGGGTAGAGCATGTGGATAATGGGATCCGATATAAGTTTGACGTGACCCGGTGCATGTTCTCCTTCGGAAACATCACGGAGAAGCTTCGAGTGGCATCGCTGCCCTGTGCTGGAGAAGTGCTGGTGGATCTGTATGCGGGGATTGGTTATTTTACATTGCCCTTCCTAGTCCATGCTGGGGCTGCCTTCGTCCATGCCTGTGAGTGGAATCCCCATGCGGTAGTTGCTCTGAGAAAGAACCTTGATATCAATGGAGTAGCACATCGGTGCCAGATACACTTTGGGGATAACAGAAAACTGAAGCTCTCAAACATTGCAGACAGGGTGAACCTGGGGCTGATTCCCAGCTCGGAAGAAGGCTGGCCCATTGCCTGCCAACTGCTAAGACGGGATGCGGGGGGCATTTTGCATATCCACCAAAATGTGGAATCTTACCCAGGGAAGACTCTCCAGCCTCCTGGAAGCAGTGAAATGGAAAAGGAGCATTCTTCTTATCCTCAGCAAATTGTCACCAACCAATGGACAAATGGCGCTACCAGGGATTCTAGGAGAAAAATGCCATCAGCAGCCACCAAACCAGAGTGGCAGAGGTGGGCAGAGTCTGCAGAAACTTGTATTGCCACCCTTCTTCAGCAGGTGCACGGGAAACCATGGAAGACCCAAATCCTGCACATCCAACCGGTGAAATCCTATGCTCCCCACGTGGATCACATCGTGTTGGATTTGGAATGCCGCCCCTGTGCTCTACATGGCTAAAGAAGGTGGATCCTGAGACACAAGGATCTGCATGTGAGTGACCCTTAATACGCAAGTTTAGGCAGGGCTCTCCCCTCTCTTTTCTCCTGGCAACCTATTTTAATATTTTGTGGCCCTGAAAGCAGGCTCTAGATCAATCCACGTCCTCTCATTTGTCTTCCATTAACACATTGAGAATGAACTCTCTATCTGGGAGAAACCGTATGGCTGACTCACTGAAGTGAAGCCTGTGCGGTGAATTCTGACCTCGGTCCTTCCTGTCTTACCTTGGGAACATCCTTACTTGCAAAATGAGGGTTTCTTTGAATGGTCTCACGTGGCTGTTTAATAAGCAGTTGTACACAAGCTTTGATTAATTTAGAGTGAAAGACACAGTGTTGTTTCCAAAATCACTCTAGCTACAATATGGGAAACCGGTCGGAGAAGGGCCAAGATGGAAGCAGGGAGACCTGAGAGGAGGCTTCTGTGGTTGTCCAGGGAGGAGATGGTGGCGGCTTGTATTAGGGTGATGGGCGTGGGAGGCAGGGAAGGGGGCAAGGGGAAGTGGATGGAGTTGAGATGCGAAATTGATGGGACTAAGCAACAGAGTCTAAATCAAAGCATTCAAATTGTTCTTTGTTATTAAGACTGACTAAACTAGGAAGGAAGTGGTTAAGAATTACTCTATTAACTTCATGCCCTTTATCATTCCTAAATGAGTGTTGGGGAAGATGTCTTATAGATTAGGTTTGTTGTAGAAAAGAGATTAAGAAGGACTGTTTCAAATTATGGGGAAACTAGATTTCCGGCCTTAAGTTTGTGCAATACGCTACCTATTCTATTTTTAATTTTTAAGAGATTTTATTTGAGAGAGAGCAAGAGTGCATGAGCATGAGTGAGGGTGGGAGGAAGGCAGAGGGAGAGAGAGAAGCAGACTCCCCGCTGAGCACGGAGCCCAACGGGAGGCTCCCTCCCAGGACCCTGAGATCATGACTGAGACGCTTAATTGAGCCACCTATGTGCCCCTAAACTAGCTATTTTTAAAGTTCAAATCTTAGATTTTAACAGGCCTCAGATTCCCTTTTCCTATTTCTTTTCTGGTGGACATCAGGGCCAAAATAAGATGCTCTAGGGAATGTGAGCCAATCTGCAGAGTTTCTCAAGCCTCACCTTATTTTATGGCTGTCTGCCAGCCCCATTGTTTACCACTGGAATGTCTAATTGCAGAGAATCACTGTTTACCTTTGGGATGACTAATTTTGCGAATCACTTCAGAGCTTTGTTTTGGTGCTCTTTGAAACCATCTGGGTTTGTTTGCCTGAAGAAGGAAACATGAAAAGTGTGGCTTTATCAGGATTATGATCGTAGCTGGCATTTGGTTGGCTCGGTCGGGTTGGGCTGGGGCTGCTTGTCCTTTTCTTGTAATAGTGTCAGTAAGGACAGGATAGGTTCTGTTTCTTATTCGATGCATATTAAGAGCCTTCTATGTATATGAACTGCAGGTGCATTAGATATAGCCTCAGTTTCTGACTCACAACCTAGCAGCAGAAATAACACAAAAGCAGAAAGAATTGGAATACGATAAGGACCATATGAGTGAAAGCGTGATATAGAAGTGCAAAGGTGGAGAAGAGAAGTGCTGAGAAGGGGGAGGTCTTCAGAGGTAGTATTTGAACTGGCTCTTAAAAACTGGGTAAGATTTTGGGAAGTAGAGTCAGGGTGGAAAAATGTTAGTGGGAGAAAAAAACAAGTGCGGAAAATTTGCTCAAAGTGTTTGGAGCATCGTCAGTAGATCAAAAGAAGTAGTGAGAGATGTGTTGAAGATGGAGGTTGTTGAAGGATTAAAAAGAAGTGTCTAGTACTCAGTAAAGCCTCCAGGAAATGTTAGCTCTCGTTGATCCCACCACAGAAGGGGGCCTGATTGTTCTTTACCCATCCCACAGATTAACCTGTCTTTTTGGCTTAATCATCTCCTTTTTTACATATTGGGTTTCTTCTCATGTATTCCTGCAGCTTTCAAGCCTCAACCCAAAAAAATGCCATGCTGGAGCTTGAACCAATAAGAGGAGAAGGAAGGCAGGGAGGAAACAATGGGGAAGGTGAGTCAGGAAGCCACCTGCCCAGGGGCTGAGGAATTACCTTTCATCCATAAGCTATGGTAAGGCAGCTGAAGTCAGATTCACCTGAATGAATCCGTTCACTCTGCTATATATCCACATATAGCAGGGTGGATGAGGGTTGAGGGTTCAGGGGTGCAAGAAGATTGACATGAATTCTATCTTCATGAATTGAGGTTCCACTCATACACCTCCCGGCTTCTGCTTTGTCTGTGACCTGAGGCAGTCTCTCAAGATTCAGTTTCCTCAGGCCATACATATGGGTTAACAATCCATATGTATCCTGAAGGATACTTGTTAGGTTTAAATGAGTTAATGTACTTGAACTATCATCACAATGATTGGCACATAGTGGATACTTCATTCAGTAGTCCTTGCAGGTGAACTACCACTTCCTAGTTGGGGTGTAAGGAACTGCTGTACATTTGCTTTAGTTAAAGTAGAATGTCTTGATTTTGAAAAGCCACTCATTGATTAGTTGGGATGTACTGTGTCCTCTTTCCGTTAAGCACTGTGATGAGGGCCAGAGACACAGAGGTGAGTAAAGCCCAGTCCTGAGGGGCACCTGGCTGGCTCAGTAGGTAGGGCACACAATTCTTGATCTCGGGGTTCTAAGTTTGAGTCCCATGTTGGGTGTGGAGATGACTTTTAAAAATAAAATCTTAAAAACTAAAAACAAGCTGAGTCTTGTCCACAGTGGGGTCATTCCTGGTGACCTGGACACAGAGGAAACAATGTTAATACAGTGCACTAAATGCGGAGACAAAAGGGTTTTTACAGGCACAGGGGAGGCAGCCATCCAGGTTTGGAGATGTGGTTTGGGAGAAGTGGAGAGTGTGCCTAGGAAGGCGAGAGCAGGGGATGCTTCAACTGAGAGTTAAAGACTGAGCTGGAGTTATGTGTGAATGGAAAGGAATAAGGGGCCTGTAAGCCTTTTTCTCCACCTTCAGTATGTCCATTTACATTACAGTTTTCTCCGAGCACTTGCTGGATTGGCCTGGTCAGGAAGAGGCATCTAATGGAACCAAGGAAAAAAGACTGAAAGGATCAGGAGGCTCCTGGAGTGTTTGTCACCTCAGCCCAGGAATGTGCACAAGTGCTGAAGGCCTCTTTTGTGAGCATCAGTATTAGTTGCTGGTTAATGCACCCACTTGCTGGAGAGGTTGTGATTAAAAGTCAGTAATGATAATTTTATTAAACTCTCTAAACCATGAGTTACCTTTATTCATTAACTTCATAATATGAATAAAATATGTGCATATATTGATACAGGAGTATAGTGTATACATTTTAAACATAAATACATAGAAATTTAAAATGACGAGAAACAAATAGCATTTTTAATTCACTTTCTCCCACCCTGGGCACACATGTGAGGAGAAACCCAATAGACTTTATTTCTAACAGCCTCAGCGTGCTGCCACTTTACGTTGGGCAAGCCATATCATTTTCTTGGCCTTTGGTAGTTTTCTCTTGTGTATACTGATCATTACTCAGCTGATACTTTGGGGACATGGTTAGCAAGGTGTTTGGGTTCTTTGTAGCTGTCTCTACTCTGGTATTCCACTCTCTGGACTCATTGCTGGCCTCCACCTGGCTTCCCCCTTCTCAAGCCATAGCCCAGAAACTTTCTCTAGGCAGCAATTCAATGGCTCGCCTTGTTTGTGGCTCCCATGGATCACTGTTTTTCATTGCCTGTGTCGAGTGCCCTGAGGGTGGTGGTTCATGTGTTTTGTGTAGCTTTTTTGTTTTTTAAACTATTTAGAAGTTTGTAATAGTAAGTGTATAAATTTACTAGGTTTCACAATCATTGAAGAAGTTCATTCTAATAATAAATATATACAAGAACTTAACCTGACACAGAATTTCAACACATAAACCACATAAAAATTTCTTACCACTATTGTGCTTAGAATCCCTACCTTTATTATAAACTGAATATAAAAATAATAACAATAAATACATCTTTCTGATTAGCTATGATAATACCTGCAAGGTTACTTGATCAACAACCACACAACTTGAGGGAGGCCAAAAACTGTCAGAATAGCTATTTGTCTCTTTGGCTTTTCATTTTTATTTATTTATTTTTTAAAAAATATTTTATTTATTTATTCATGAAAGACCCAGAGAAAGGCAGAGACATAGGCAGAGGGAGCAGCAGGCTCCTTATGGGGAACCTGAAGTAGCACTGGATCCCAGAACCCTGGGATCATGACCTGAGTCAAAGGCAGATGCTCAACCACTAAGTCACCCAGGTGCCCGCTTTGGCTTTTTAAAAATCAAAGGTTGAATCAAAGGCAAATGGAAAATAGTGAATATGAGGTTAAGACTATGTTTTGGTACATACCACATACACCATACCACAGCACATTGCATACACACATACTCACATCATCTTGTCACCTGTATTGAATGGCCCATGCAGTAAAGCTGTAGGTACACTATTAGGTAGATAGATGGCAGATGGATAGACTATCCTAGTTTCTCTATTAGTAACTGAATTTTTTTTTAAAATCAAAACTGTATGCATAGTTTCATAACTCAAGTAAAGGTAACGAAAACTATGAATAAAACTGCAGTTCCACAATACCACAGTGAAGTGGCTATATCCTACAGCTCCTTTCCTCATTTTTGTGTCCACTTTAATGATTTCAGCTGGGCCTGTGTGTCAAAGGAGATGCAGGATCTAACCAACATGTACCAACAGGAGCCATGAGAGAATGGAACTAGGCCCTGAGAGTTCTGGATATGAAATAGTTTGCATTCCTGTAGGACTCCACTCCCATTATAATATGGTCCGAGGAGACCTAGACAATCTGAATATCACACAGAACATCACAATAACCTACTATATATATAGCATCATTACTAATTAGGTCAGATAAACAATAAGCTAGTGTCCTGGCATCCAGAGATGGAAAATAATCACTAATACAATCCAGCAACCTGTTACAGTAGTGACATTTTTAGGACTGCTGGTCTGCCTGAATGCTAAGACATCTCCTTCATAGTAAAGAACAAGTTTTTGCCTCTTACCCACTCATTAGTAGTCTTCTACCAAGGAACACACCAACCTCTGTATGGTTCTCTGGGAATTCAGAATTTAGGAATACTCTGGCTCATGCTGGGTGAAATAGAAGGCTGCCATTTTTCAGTGAGATCCGTAACACATTAAGGCTCTATAGCAGGTACAGGCTGCAGTGGAATTAGCTTTGTTCCACAGGCCATTGAATCCAGGAGATTCTGTGGTACAATATATGTGAGCCATGGGAGTTTACGGCAAGCTCCAATGGGAAAAAAAATCACAAGGTAGTCATAGGCAGACATCTGTAGCAAGGTCAGGTGATTATGTAGTAGAGAACCATGTATCATCCAGAAATGGTTCTCAAATACAAATGGGCATTGGTAAAATCTGAGTATCTCCTGGGACATCAGGTAACCCTGTAGCCAGTGTTGCCCATCACAAGCTGAGTTTTGTCAGACCCTTCAAGTCAATCCCTCCTAAGATGGAAGCATCATATCTGGGATGGATGACAAGGCCAGAAGAAAGTAAAAAGTTGCACAGACAGGTGGCCCAGCCTCCTATGTCAGATTTATAACTCTTGCATCAGTGCTCTTCCCTCAGGTCACAATTACGGCCACTTGAGAGGCTCTTCTGTCTTGATGAAGGACAAAAATGCACAGCTAAGTTCTTTGATGGGTTCTTTGAGAGACTGCTGCTACCCCCACAGCCCTACTCAGAAGTGAGGGGAGTCCTCCCAAAAGGCAGAATTGGGAGTATTCCTGGTCCTCCACTTTGTATGGAAAGAGAAATGGCCCAGGACACCTGGGTGGCTCAGTGGTTGAGCATCTGCCTTCAGCTCAGGACATGGTCTTGGAGTCCCGGGATTGAGTCCTGCATCAGGCTCCTTGCATGGAGCCTGCTTCTCCCTCTGTGTCTCTCATGAATAGATAAAATCTTAAAAAAAAAAAAAAAAAAAAAAAGATGTGTGTATTAGAAAAAGAGCAATTAAAAGGAAAAAAAAAAAAAAAAAGGAAGGAGAAGTGGCCTGAAGTGAGAGTACCTGCATGGCAAGTGGCAAATAGGCTGATGAGTTGATAGGCACCTGGAGTGGGAAAGATTAGATCAGGGACAAGGAAGCCAGGAGAAGAGGCAGTGGAGAAATCTATGGGATTGGATACATGAGTAAAGATCTTTGTAGTGCAGAACAGTGCCTACCAGAGACATGCACCATGGAAGAGGAACTAAACAAGTAAACAAAAAGACTTGGCCAGTTAATTCCAGCAGTTGTAGTCATGAGCTTCCCCAGTAGCGTAATGGGCTCATGAATAAAGTCATATTGAGGGATGCAGATTAGCAAGATGCCAACAGCAACAGCGTGGCCTCTAGCCCCTAGTCACGAAGGAGCCACTCCCTAGTATTCAGCACTGAGCCCTTGATACAACACTATCCTTCAAGGAAACCAAACAGCTAATTGGTAGCAAATGGATTTCACTGGACTTCTGCCATGGAAGGGCAGTGATTCTCCTTGACTAGAATCTTCCCATCTGTATGTATGAGTTTGCCTTTCCTGCCCACGAGATGTTGGCCAGCATTACTACCCAAGGGTTTACAAGCGTTTGATCCGTCAGCATGCAACCCACATAATGTTGCCTCTGACCTAGGGATCCACTTTACAGCAAAAGAAGTGTTTCAGTGGGCACAAGACCATGTGATTCACCGATCTTATCACACCCTAGAAAATGCTGGCCTGGTGGAGTGGTGGAAAAACCTTTTGAACCCAAACCAGAGCTTGGAGATAATACCCAGTGAATGAGATGCTATTCACCAGGATGCAGTATACACTGTAAATCAACGTCTAATTACATAGTGCCATATCCTATGTAGATAGAAAATGCACAGCTAGGAATGAAAGGGTAGGAATAGAATTCCTCCTGTGGTGGGCTAAATAATGCCCCCCAAATATGTCCATGTCCTGTTACCCAGAACCTGTACTTACACAGTAAAAAGGACTTTGCAGATATGATTAAGAATCTTAAAATGGAGAGAATATCCTGGATTTTCCAGATTGGCCCAATATAATCTCAGAGGTCCTTATAAGAAGGAGGCAGTACAAGTAGTAGGAGGTGTGATGTGTGTGGCAGGATGGAATAATGTAAGGAAGGGGCCACGAGCCAAGGAATGCAGGCAGCCTCTGTAAACTGGAAGAGGCAGGGAAATGGGTTCCCAGAGGACTTCAGGAGGAACAGAATTGTTGACACTTTCTCGACTTCTGACTTCCATAACTCTGAGAAAAGAAATTCATGTTGTTTTAAGCCACTAAGTTTGCGGTAATTTGTTACAGCAACAGCAGGAAGTTAACATACCCACTTACCGGTTCCCACTGGCCCTCCCTGGGGAGTTTGTGCCTCCCATCTCCACAACTTTGTGAGACTGGGGGGCTGGTTCATCAGGAGTTACAGTACTGGACCCTTTAAACTTTAACCTGCTGAGGTTCCTGTCATGTCAGGCTCCGTGCTAAGAGACCAGCAGGCAAGGAGTAGTCACCATTCTGGCTGGGGACAAGTGAATCTCATCATCAGGAGGAAGTAGGGTTATTGTCACACAGTAAGGACAGGAAGGAGTGTTATTTCACGCTTACTTCACATCCACTAGGACGTCTCTTAATACTCCCCTACCCAATATCAAGAGTAAAATGGCGACTTCTAGAATGATAGAATAAGGACCCCTGAAAACTGGCCTCTCCGTGAAGGCAAAGAGCACTGGCAAAAATGGTCAAAATCAACCTTTTTTTTTTTTTTTTAAGTATTCTAGAAACTAAAGGCTTGCAACAATCTGAAAAGCACTTAAGAACTGCTAAATCCTGGGGCACCTGAGTGGCTCAGTGGTTGAGCATCTACCTTTGGCTCACGTGTATCAAGTCCTGCATCAGGCTCCCAATGGAGAGCCTGCTTCTCCCTCTGCCTGTGTCTCTATCTCTCATGAATAAATAAATAAAATCTTAAAAAAAAAAAAAACAACCTGCTAAATCTTGATTAAAAAGGGAAGCTTCTGGCATTATGACATGCCCTACTCCTGCCCTCCACTCTAATACAAGTTAAATTGTTCTTAACTATAGGGAGAATGCTTCCAGCGTGATTCACCACTAAATGATGGGCAGCCTTTGTTAGACCCATTATATTGCTTCATTTTTATCCTTTTCCACTGCACTGTAGTGTCACTTTTATCATAAATCAGGTGACCATATACGTGGGGCTGTTTCTAGACTTTCTTGTTCCATAGTCAGCTATTCTCTCCAAGCACCAATTATACCATCTTGTCTAAATTACTATAGCTTTACAACAGGTCTTGATATCTGAGACTGTATGTCCTTCAACTTTGCTCTTTAAGATTACTTTAGTTATTCTTGACCTTTTGCATTTTCTTAGAACTTTTAAAATCAGCTTGTCGTTTTTTTGGGGGAAAAGAACCTGTTGATATTTTTTACTGGGATTACATTGAATCTATAGGGTAAAATTGAAATCTTTACAATATTGGGTCTTGAAGCTCTTACTCTACTCAGTTGGGAGCAGCTCTGGAATAAGAAGTGATTATTAGAAGCCCGGACTACAGGATTCCATCTAGGGAGAAGGGTCTTATCCATCTTCTTTGGGCTCCCTGCCTCAGCAGATGTTTCTAACTTAGTATTGCTTATACTCTGCCTGTCAGCAGTATCTTGGCCCTCAGATTATACTTGACCATCTCTTTACATGATTGACATATTTGAACCTATCACCTATTTACATTCTAATATAAATTAAGTACTACAAATGTGACTTTCACATAAAACAACCCAAACTAACAAATAATATCTTAACAGTAGTCCTGAGCCATACATGGAAGCATTGCAAAGTGTTGTATGTAGTATTGTAAGGGTTCCAGTATTTCTCCTAAAATTTGTTCACCATACTAATTACTATTACATACTGTATATTATACTAAGTACTTAAAATATATTGTTTTAATTTGTGTAACCAACATGAAAAATCACTTGCAGAGGACCAGATAGGCTCTGGAATCAGAAAAATACCAATTAGAAACTTGGCTCTGCCACTGTTACTGTTACTTTCAACAGGTTTTTTGAGATTAAACTGGATAATGCATGCTATAGATTTCATATCTTATCTGGCAATATTAACCTTTTTTTTTCTTTTTCCCAGGTGAGGATTCTGATTATTAGAGTTTAAGTACTCTGTCTAGAGACAGAGAACTAGCAAGAAGCAGAAGTGGGCAAGCATACTGCCAAGCACATAGAAAGTGCTCAGTAAATGTCTGTTACATGAATGAATGAACCAAAGTAGTCAGTATATACTTAACATGGATTCCAAATGTCACAGTGTTCTCTGTTGTTTCTTTTGTTAACTGAACAACAGACTCTTCCAATTCATATTGCATTTACAAAACCAGAAAACTCAAGTAGAAGCTGAATTTTGATGGGCATATCTGAAATTTAATGAAGTGAGAAAAACCATCAGGTAATTTCAGGCCAGAAATTATTTTTTTAAGTAATTTCCAAGGTGTGAGAAAAAGTTATGGAACATATTTATTTCTTTTTGAGCTATCAGTTCCAGTCCTTCCTACTAGCATTCTCTTCTTCCATTTGAAGTAAATACATAATTCATTGGTGGGGAAGAGGGTGGGGTGGGTGGTTCTAAGTCCTTGTTTCCTATTGCTTTCTCCCACTAAGGAAGCTGCCTGCACCTGCCTTCTGGTACAGCTATGGAAGATACATGGTACAATAAGCTTCACCAATTGCATATCACTCTTGAAACTTGAAAAATAATGAAAATAATTCTCTAATACCTTTTTTACTTAAGATAGCTCAGAATCATTTGCTGCTGTGTGGAACAAAGACTTGGTAAATGCAAAGATCAATAGAAAATTCAGATAAGTTTTCACACATCTTACTTCCAAAGGCTTTTTAGAACTACTAAAAGGCATTCAGCCATTAAAGCCAAATGAACAGATTGTTATTCTTAAACACAGGTAATTTATGTATATAGAGTGTATCTGTATGAATACACACACACCGTTCACACTGCTCTGTATAGATTCAATATGAATATGTACCTGAGTTGTGCCACACTCATCAATGTAGAAGCCAAGCAAAGATTAAATTCAGTGAATTGCAGCTGTTTCTGAAGCTTATTTAATTTTTTTTTTCATTGTGGTGGGTGCTATGGAGCGATTATGCTTTTTAGGAATTTAGCTTCTGTTGAGAAGATGACTAACACAGACATTTCCTGATATAAAATTGAGAAAACCTCTTGCAAAGCTAAGCAACCCATAGCTAGTAAGTTCCTTTTGTAAAAAAACGATTCCTCTGAGTTTTTCCTCATTGTTCCCCTGTTCCAATCATAGCATCTATCGAGTGGTATGGTAATCACCAACTTTTTGGTAGTACAGGATTTTTAGTACAGAAAGGGCATCCCTTCATCTTTACTTGCAGGTGACTATTTCTCCTAACTTAACCGGACCCATAAAATATAAGCAGGCAGGGGCGCCTGGGTGGCTCAGTCGGTTACACATCCGATTCTTGATTTTGGCTCAGGTCATGATCTCAGGGGCATGGGATCAAGCCCCGTATTGGGCCTCCCTGCTGGGCATGTAGCCTGCTTAAGATTCTCTGCCTCTGCCCCTCTCTTTTTCTCTCCCTCTCTAAAAAGAAAACAAAACAAAAACATGTAAACAGGCAACTGGAGAAACTCAGACATGATGAAACTGAACTTAGAAATAAAGGCTTTGAGATGCCAAATGTAAAAGCACCCCTGGAGTAGGTAAAATCTTTTGAAAGCTTATGTTTTAATATTCCTAAGCTTTCTAAAATCCATCTCAGTAATATACATTTAGTTTTAAGGTAGTATTTTGAAGTACTTTGCCAGGGTCTTACTAAACCTTCATTTTATAGATGGGGAAAGTCAGCTCTAGAGTGCTTTACCATGTGAGATAAAGATGACTATTACCACCACTCCTGAAAGTTCTTGGCCCAAATGGTATTTAGTTTGAATTACAAATTCTTACACTAAGGGGGCACCTGAGTGGCTCAGTTGGTTTAAGTGTTTGCCTTTGGCTGGGTTCATGGTCCCAGGGGCCTGGGATCGAGCCCCAAGTCAGGCTCCCTGCTCAGCCGGGGAGTCTGCTTCCTCTCTCTCTGTTCCCCTCCACCCCTTGCTTTCTCAAGTAGATAAAATATTTAAAAAAAAAAATTCTATACTGGGATGCCTGGGTGGCTCAGCGGTTGAGCGTCTGCCTTTGCCTCAGGGCATGATCCCAGAGTCCCAGGATCAAGTCCCACATCCAGCTCCCTGCGTGGAGCCTGCTTCTCCCTCTGACTGTATCTCTGCCTCTCTCTCGGTGTCCTTCATGAATAAATAAATAAAATCTTAAAAAAAACTTCTATACTAATAAAATTTGTGCCATTTAAGAAACCATTAAAACAATAAGGGCCGAAGCATTTTTACAAGATTTTTATTTACTATTTACTACATTTAACTTTTAAAATAAAAATCTGAGGAAAACCCATGAACTATTTTATTCTCCATTTTACATAATCCTAACATAATGGTACTCGCCTAGCCTTCTCTACCACATTCCTGTTTTAGATTAATCCTTGTGGACTCTTCTCTGTAACAGCTTCTTTTTGCTTTAAATTGCCATCAGGGCAGAAAAACAGGTGAGGTGAGAAGCTAATTTACGTCTCTGAGGTTTTCTATATAAATAAACCTTAATAGTCCTCTCATCTTACCGAGTTTGCTTTCCTTTGGGAATTTTGTCAGCACCATGAGTTTATTCCCCAGATGTGTAATTTGGGAAAATTAACCTGGCAGAGGTAAACAGACTAAAGTAGGAAAAACGGTGATCATAATAATCACAATGAGGATATTGCAGTTAGTCAGGCAAGCTACAGTAGGATCTTGGGTTGATAGTGGCAGTGACAATAGAAAGCAGACAGGTACAAAAGACTGAGGAAAGAATGGGTGCAATGTGTAGCAGACTGGCTGTGGGTGAGAAGAGGAAGATGCTTGAAGTTCTAAGCTTCAGATAGCCCTGGGTTCTTTTTTTTTTTTTTTTTTAATTTATTCATGAGAGACACACAGAGGCAGAGACACAGGCAGAGGGAGAAGCAGGCTCCATACAGGGAGCCCGACATGGGACTCGATCCCGAGATTCCAGGATCACGCCCGGAGCCGAAGGCAGATGCTTAACCGCTGAGCCACCCAGAGATCCCAGCCCTGGGTTCTACTCTTACTAGCTATGGTCACACTAGCTTACTACTTATATATGTACTTTGTAATTTTGATGACCTATGTAAGCCTCAGCTTCCTTCTCTCTGAAACAGGTAATACCTACCCTCTCTGATGGCAGAGAGTGAAGCATAATGCATGGTGCCTGGCACAAAGTAAGCACCAGATAGATGGCAGTCGTTATTAGTGGGGAATAACAACAAAAGGTTAAAAACATGACACTGAGCAAGAAGTTTGTGAGTCAATCATCCTACCACACGTAACTCCACCCAGAGACAGTTGGGAGTTTTATAATCCTCCCCTCTGGAGGGTTTTTAACTAGTATAGGATGATCACCCATATAGGTCCCTGACATGAAAAGGACAGCAGAGTGCAGTTTGGGCTAGGAGCCTGAATGAGTCAGGATCCTTCTTCTTCCTGTTTTACCTCCTTAAGATGGCCAGGTTAGTAAAGCAGACTCTGACCTAATTTACACTCATTTGCTGCTGAAGGAAAGAAAAGTAAGGATGGCCAAATTATGTTAGTTACATGGGTAGGCAAGAAAGTACAGGGGAGGAAAAAAGACCTCTTCTTTCCTGGTCTTAAGTCCTGTGGCTGGGGCCCTGGAAATTAAATTCACAAACAAGAAATTAACAAGAGAAAAACAGTTTATTAACTCCTGAGTGCACATGCCCACGGGAGACAGTGAAGATGACTCAAAGGGGGGGCCTTATATATATACGATTTGGGGCTTATATATTATCTTAACAAAAGAATAATATGGTGTGCGGGGGGCGCCTGGGTGACTCAGTCCTTAAGCATCTGCCTTCGGCTCAGGTCATGGTCCCAGGGTCCTGGGGTGGAGTCCGAGCGTGGGGTGTTCCTGATTCTCCCTCTGCCTCTCACCCCTGCTCCTGTATGTGCTCTCTCAAAAAAGTAAATAATTTGGGGGGGCGCCTGTGTGGGTCAGTCTAGACATTAAGCATCTGACTTGATTTCAGCTCAAGTCCTGATCTCCAGGGTCATGAGGTCAAGCCCCTTGCTCAGTGCAGAGTCAGCGTGAATTCTCAACGTCCCCTCTGCCCCTTCCCCTGCTCACTCTCTCCCCACTCC
This sequence comes from Canis lupus dingo, assembly GCF_003254725.2. NCBI lineage: Eukaryota > Metazoa > Chordata > Mammalia > Carnivora > Canidae > Canis > Canis lupus. The sequence goes on from NC_064255.1 coordinate 22,778,724, forward strand.
CTTAAATAAATAAATAAATAAGATCTTTAAAAAAATAATAATTGTGTAGAGTAGTGACAAAAGAAAAAGGGGTCTAGGCTTTCAGGGGTCGCAAACTCACGGTAAGTTTAAACATGGGGGAAACTGATGGAAGAGAAGGCTCGTGGGAGACAGTCTAAGAGGTGCCTTGTTCTTCGAAAGGCAGGAGGAGACCCCTTTACAAATGGAAACTTACGGCCTACTTTTCAGACAACTGTCAGGAGAGCAGGCCGGGATCTTAAAAAAAAAAAAAAAATTATTTGTTTTAAAGCTGCTGCTGTTTCTCGACTACCTTCAGTTCAAAGTACCCCTTACGTCAAGTGGCGCGGGTGGCATATGCTGGTCCCGACAGAAACCTGCGCAGGAGAGCGGCGGCCTGGGTGCGCTCACCTCAGACCAGACACGAGGACGAGGCGCTCAGTCGGAGGCCCCGACGTTAGCACACCGCGGCCCGCCAGCGTCCTCGGTTCTGCCCGGCGGCGCAGGGCGGACAGGGCGGCTCTTCCGGCAGCGCGGCCGCACCCACCCGGCGCCACGTGGCGCGGCCGCCGCCCCCCGCGCGCCCCGAGACGCTCCTGCGGGACCCCGGGCGGCCGCCTCCCAGCCCCCGCCCCCGCGCGAGGTGCGGCAGGTCCGGCGGGCGGCGCCCTTCGCTTCCCTCCTCCCAAGCAGCTCTGAACGCTTCCGGGACGTTTAATGGACCAGAATAAAACAGCTAATAATTCCCGCCCACGCAAGCAGGGAGTCCCTCGCAGAGCCAGCGCCGCCTCCGCCTCCAGTAAGGAAGCCACTCCGTCAAGAAGGCGCGGCGGCCCGAGAGCGCCTGCGCCGTGAGGTGGCGCCAAAGCCTCGAAGGCGGGCGGAAACCATGGCAACGCGCGAGACGATTGCTACGCCGTGCGTGATGACGGTGTGGGGAGCGCCCCCAGCGCGGGATTATGATGCAATCAGTGGCGCGGGCTCCGCGGTCTCGCGTGACCGCGGGCGCAGCCTCCAGGCCTCCAAACAGCAGCAACGGCAGAGGCAGGCGGGCGAGGTCAAGATGGTGGCTCCGCGGGCGGGGGAGGTGTTGGAGGGAGGAGGAGCCAGACCTTAGCCAGCCGGAAACACCGACACCCAGAGGCCTCCCGGGAGCCGCCGCCGCTACCTCCGCCGCTGCCGCCTCCGCCGCCTGCTCCAGCTCGAGGGACGCGAGCGGGCGGCGGGGCGGGCCGCGAGGGAGAGCCGCGAGGAGGGAGGGCGGGGGCGGAGTCACCCGCCGTAGCCCCCGCCCCCGGCCGCGGCCCCGGGCCCTGCCCTGCCCCGCGCGGCCCTGCCCGGCTCGCCCAGCCCCGGTGTGGCAGCGGCTCATGGCGGCGGTGGGGCCCCCGCAGCAGCAGGTGCGGATGGCCCATCAGCAGGTCTGGGCGGCGCTCGAGGTGGCGCTCCGGGTGCCGTGCCTCTACATCATCGACGCCATCTTCAACTCCTACTACGATTCCAGCCAAAGCCGGTTCTGCATCGGGCTCCAGATCGTCCTCCGGCTCCTCGGTGAGGGCGGCGGCGTAGCTCGCGTCCCGGGACGGCTGTGAGGGCCGCGGCGTGCTGCGGGGAGCGGGCTCCGCGCGCAGCCTGTGGGGAGCGTGTGTACGGGCGTTCGAGGACCAGCGGTTTTTTTCGCCAATAGGGGCGTCTTTGCAGGTTGGGAGGAGGGAGGAGATGACACTTGTCTCCGAGCTGACAGCCGAGCGTCCTCCTAGAGTCAGCCCTCTGTTGGTGTTTGCGCCCGAGGGTGAGGAGAGCGCGCGGATGTGCGAGCCTGCGGCGCTTCGCCTGCTGTTTCTCCTGGGGAACGGGCGCCGGCCGCCTGAGGAAAACAGCAGCCGTTTGCCCCGGTCTCGCCGCCTGTGACCTTGGGCTTGTAGTGCCAGGGCCTGGGCCTCAGTTTCCCCCTTTCCCCAAATGCGGAGTACTGGTGTGTTGTCACTTCTGTATCCACGAGGTCCACGTGATCGTGGCGTGTCCGTGGTAAATGACATCCACGCGAAAGAGTCCGGGTTTTGAATGTCCTGCCTCGAAACCATTACTAGAAACGCTCGTGAAGGAGGCGATGCCTGTAACGAGTCCTGAAATTTTCCATGAATAGAGAGGTACCGAAAAGTGGTTATAAAAACGTGGCTAGAAAGTGATGAGACTTTTCCAAGGGAAGAGTTCTGAAAATCAGTGTCTTTGTTGCACATGAATGGAGTGTTAAAAATCTCTTACGTTTCACTCCCCATCTACCCTTGCATTACCAGAGTGAGAAGCATTTATGCATACAAGAATTTTTTAAAGTAATTGAAACTTGGCAAATTTTGTTGATGAGGGAATTCTTGTGATCGGTGTTTAGGAGGCTTGTGATTTTGAAGCGTTGCTGAGGAAGGGTTGATGATGAGATCCTAACCAGGCCTTTCTGAATTAGGAGCCATCTGTTGCTTCTTTATTCCTCAAAAAAAAAAAAAAAAAGAATTTTGTTATTGGCAGTTTGTTTGGTACTTTACCTTTGTAAAACATTTTCACTAACCTAAACTTTAAACATCCCTCAGAGGTGGATTGTGTTGTTCTCGTTTTTAAAATGAGGAAACTGAGAGCTATAGAGGTCAAGTGTGTTTTGCTTTAATATACAGCAATTAAGTGGTTGTCAGAGCCTGGGCTTACAAAGCTTCTGACATCAAGGGTGGTTCACTTTCCTCCTCCATACAGCTGCTATCCAGATACAGAATGGTATAGTAATGATCCTATACTAGATCTTTAAACTAACAGATGTGAAAATGATGATCTTAGCACCAGACTTCTCAGGAACCACTAGCTGCTTAATCCCAGTCATTCCCACTTACCACTGCAAAAGTGTAATGCCCTCATTATTTGTGGCAAAAGTGGGCCTGTGTGATTTCACAGTATATACAAATACGAAATCATGTTTTACACCTGAAACGAATGTTATGTCAGTTATACCTCAGCTTAACGCATTCACTAGTTTTAATATTTCATACTCAATATATTTTTGGTTAACTCTGATAGTCATGGGTAAAAGTGATTTCAGTAAAATAACATTAAAGTGAAATTAATAAAGGGGACCTGTTGGGAAGGCATTTTATTTTTGCCAATTAGAAACCACTCATCATGATCATAAATTAACAGGCTAATCTCAGTATAGTTACTTAAGTATTCCAGCTGAGACGGATGAACTGCCAGCCCTCTTTCCCCGCCATACCTACCCACATTAGGAGATGATATGTATGCAAGCTAGATCTATGCCAATTCTTGGTATGGAGAGAAATGAAGAAAAAAAATATTATTTTTATTCCTCAACCCCATGGGATGAGAGAGAGCTTGCTAGAGAGAACAGAAGCTAACAGACTTCTAGGGAACTTTGTCATTTTGGGATAACCCAAGTGCTGCTTTGGAAACTAATCAAGTATAACAAAGACAAAAGGGTCGGAGGATGACTTTCCTCACTTCTGTTTTGAGAGGAGGTCATGATACAGCAACAAAACCCGAAAAACAAAACTGCTGTGTTTGAGAGGATTCATGTATTCATTGGCAAATGTGTAGCCACTGCCTTGAATATGCTTTTGGCCTGTGACTGCATATCCTCTGACAGTCTCTTTGTGACCAGGTCTTTAATGCAGGGCTCTTAGAGTTGAGCTTTAAGGAAAAGGGAGTAGTCAATTAAATCATATGTATTTAAGAACACTGAACAGTAATTTTGGTATTTGTAGTAAATCATGGAAGTTCGTATTCGACAAGTTAAAGTAGAATGTGACCTCAGGCAAGTTAACTGCTCTGTACCTCCTGTTTCTTATCTTTACATTTTTAAAGGTGGGCAATAATGGTCTGTCATAGGATGTTACGGATAATAGTTAGGATGTAAGCTCATAGAGCAGTATTTGGGACCTAGTAAAGTCTACTAAGTATTAGCTATTAATAAGCCTGATAACTTTTAAAGAAATATTCCTGTACTTCAATTAAGACCATACTGTTTACAGATATTTTGGTCTTTTGAAGGCATCAGTATAATTTTGGTGCTTTGTTCCCAGAGTTTTCTGTTTACGCTTTGTGAGAAATACAAAATATTTTCCAGATCGCTCCTTACCTTATGCCACTATAGTTTGCTAATTTTTCACATTTGTGAGAATAAAATTCTTAAAAAAAAAAAAAAAGATTTATGTATTTTAGAGAAAGAGCATAAGCAGGAGAGGTAGAGAATCCCAAGTAGACTCCCCACTGAGGGCAGACCCTGCCCATGGGGCTCTGTTTCAGGACCCTGAGATCATGACCTGAGCTGAAACTAAGAATCAGACGCTTAACTGACTATGCCACCTGGGCACCCCAAGAATGACAAAATTCTTAAAAACTAGTTTTTTGCTGAAATTCACCCTGAATAAAAACACATCTTCAGTATTTGAGGTCCAGTCAATGAGGCAGCTTATGTTACTGAAAGTGATGGATTTGTGTGTAATAGGTGCCAAAGGATAGTTGAAATTATTCTACACCTGATTAGGTTTTTTTTAAATAATTGTAGACGTTTCAGTATTACTATATATAAATCTCAAAACTTGTCAGTCTCACCTTTTTCTGTAAAATGAAATTGTAAAAATGGAAGCATTACCAATTTTATATCTAGTCTCTGAAGAATTTCCCTTCCCCTACAAAAAAGTACTACCACAGCACCTTTGGTATCAAAATACTAGGAGAATTTCAGCAGATGAGAGAATATAAAGCATCTCATTTGGAGATCTAAATAAAATCCAATCACAATATATAAAGTATTTAAGCATATTAAGCTATTCTTAGGAGGTGTTAAGTGCTAAATGAAATGCAACCCAGTGCAACATAATGCTGAATTAACAAATCTAAGGCAGAAAATGCAAGCATAGGAGTTTGTTTTACATGTAATGGTAATTCATTGAAGTGGAAAGGCCTTTTTAAATATACAAGAAAAATAAATAAATATACAATAAAATCCCAAAATTGCAAGGGAAAATTCGATACATTTGAATACATAAAAAATGAAAAACTTTTATGATAAAACTTTTTTAAAACAATTCTAAAAATGACAAACTGAGGATACTATTCGCATTGTATGAGATTGAATAAGTTTTACTCTGTCATTAAGAAAACCTTATACTCCCAGAGAAAAATGGGCCCAGGATAAGTAGTTCCCAATAAATGAATGCAGATGGTCAATAAGCAAAAGAAAAATACTCATAATTTTAAAAAATGCAGTAAGAACAAAATTTCAGTTATCAGATTAGTGAAGAGTTAGATCAAATAAAAACTTGTTTGTCAAAGGTGTGGGGAAATGAGTAAAGTTAGACAGTTTTGGTATGCTGTCACTTCTTTGTAAAGGCATTTGGTACTGCCTAACTAAAACTCAGCATACACCTTTTGACTCACAATTCCAATTCTGAGAATTTGACCTAAAGACATAGTTGTACTTGTTCAAAGACTATGGGAAAGGATTTTTGTTGAAGCATTGTTGGTAATAACAAAATAAATTGTTAATCTAAGTATTTATTAAAAGGGAATCTGTTCTTTGTGCTAGGTTTAGACATACAATAAAGGTTTTGAAAAGAATGAGAGCGATATTTGGTGCTGTAGAAGGAACTCAGAAAACCTTTGAAGTGAGAAAACATTGCAGCAGTAGTAATTTTGACACGATAGGGATAGATTAGGAATTTCTCGACAGCAACACTATTGACATTTTAGACTGGGTAATTTTGGGGGGAGGTGGGGGGTGCTGTTCTGTGAATTGTAGGAATTTTAGCAGTGTCCTTCTACCCATTACATACCCGTTACATACCCTCTTCCCCTTTTTGTGATTGCTAAAAATGTCTCTAGGTATTTATTTATTATTTTTTTAAAGGTTTTATTTATTCATTTATGAGAGACACAGAGAGAGAGAGAGGCAGAGACACAGGCAGAGGGAGAAGCAGGCTCCATGCAGGGAGCCTGACACGTTATCGCAGGTTCCCTGGATCACATCCTGGGCGGAAGGTGGCGCCAAACCGCTGAGCCACCCGCGCTGCCCCTGTCTAGGTATTTAGATAGTGCCAAATGCCTGGTGTGGGGGTGGGGAGGTTGGGTTGGTAAAAAATCTGATCCTGGTTAGGAATCACTGAAATGGACAAATAGACCAATAGCACAGAATGGAAAGCCCAGAAACAGAGCACCCATGTATATAGAGAAACTTACTTTGTTTCAGAGGTAGAATCGAAGTACATCCATTGAGGTAAATACAGATTATTCAGGTATTGGTCATTCACTATATGGAAAAAATTATGCTGGATTCCCTACCTCACATCAATATATAGACAATTCTAAGTGGGTTAATACCTAAATGTGAAAAGCAGAACTTTAAAATTTCTAGAAGAAAATATAGAAGTATTACAGAGGGTTTTTTTTTTAACCCTAGAATAAGTGAGAAATTCTTTAAACATATATGGAAGTTAGGGTGCCTGGGTGGCTCAGTTGCTTAAGCCTCTGACTCTTGATTTTGGTTCAGGTCATGATCTCAGGGTTGTGAGGTTGAGCCCCACATCGGGCTCTGTGCTGGGTGTGGAGCCTGATTAAAATTCTCTCTTCCTTTCCCACTGCTCCTCACCCCCTCTAAAAATACATGTATGTAAAAGTAATATAAAGATTGATAAATCTACTAGTATTAAAATTAAAAACCTTTGTTAATCAAAAGGCAGTATCAGAAATGTGAAAAGACCAGCCACATACCTGGTGAAGATATTTGCACTATAGGTAACTGACAAAGAATTTGTAGTCAGAATATTTTTAAATGTCTAAAATTCAAGAAGGAAAAACAACTCCATAGATAAGTGGATAAAAGATAAATTGGCAATTCACAGAGGAAGAAGCATGAGTGGTCAATAAATTGGAGGAACTGAGTGGGAAAAATTAGAGGCAGACAAACCATTAGAGACTCCTAATTCTAGGAAACAGGGTTGGGGGATGGGGTAACTGGGTGACATGCTATGAGGAGGACACTTGATGGGATGAGCACTTGGTGTTATACTATTTGTTGGCAAATTGAATTTAAATTAAAAAAATGTAAAAAGAAAGAAAAATTGGAGGATCCCCTTGCTGATAACTAATCAGAAATGCAAATTTTTTTTAAAGTTAAAAAATATACTCCCTTTTTTTTTTTTTTTTTTTTTATACTCCACTTTTCAATGAGATCCTCTTCAGGTAAAAAGCGAAAAAGAATGTTTATGAATGTATATTTATGTAAAACTTTATTCTTCCTCTAACAACTATAGGGTTTGACTTTTAAAAATATTATATTCAGATTTATTTTTAATAAAAACATGTTAAAATCTTAGAAGCAAAAACTTAGTGTTCTTATTAACAAAGGAGTTAAAACACCCTTTTTAGCCCAAGATGAGATTTTGATAGAAAATATTTCTTTATGCTCTGGTTTATTTATCAAGTATACCTATAGATTAATGTTTTAAGATGTTTTATTTATTTTGGCTATATTTTATTGCTGAGTGCTCCTTTTGGATTAAGGTAATCATAACATTCCTGTGCTATTCCATCTTTACTGTTACGCATTTAAATGTTTTTCCACAGTTTTTTTATTATGTTTAAAAAGTATTTAAAGATACCTGGAGAGTAATCAATGTTACGTCTTATTTCCTTCTAAGTTTTAGTCCTAAGTTTCCAGACAAGGTTAAAGAAGGTATGAATGTATTTTATACATAAAAGTATTAAATGCTTTGTTGTACACCAAGCATAGTAGTATTTTTGTTTGCTTATTTTTGGTGGTCAAATTGTAAAGGCTCTGAACTCTTTTCATGAATTCAGTTCTATATATCTTCAAAGCTCCTGAGTTGATTTTGATACTTGCCTGTTTTTCTACCCTGAGAACTTGAGTGAAACTCTAATCACTGGAGAATTGAATCCCAAGATGAGCTTTCAATTATTTCTCTTCTCCAGTGTCCCACAGTGATTTTTCTTCATAAAGCTGCATTTATATTTAGTCTTGATTGCTTCTTCAGATCACTCTGATATCCTAATGAGAAACTCTACTTCTGGACCTAATTTTCTTAGGCCTCTATGATAAATACGAAGAGTTTTATATCTGAAGTTAAGAAAATGCAACAAACTTTGACATTATTGACAATACTCCCTACAGGCTATAAAGGGGAATGTTACTTGAGACTTGTTACTTGGCAAGTTGGCTTTTTCTGTGAAATGAGCGCTGATTTTTCCCCACATTCCATACATAGGAACATAAGTATAAAATAAAAATGTAAGCACCTTACATACATGCAACCTTTGGGTAGGAATCAAAATAATTTTATGCTACTCTTGAAATATTTCATCATTATTATGTTTTGGGGTATAATTTTAATCAAGAGAATAGTAGTATCTTAGTGTTACTTGATAGGACACATCCAGACTTTGAGTATAGTCTCACAACAACATCTATCATCTCCTCCCCTTTTTTCCCTTTGATATGGTTGGATAAAGCAAAATAGCACTTTTTCTACAGAAATATTTCTAAAAACCAAATCATTCTTTCATTTGTGTGTAAAAATAAGCTTCAAGAAAAAAACTATTAGAATAAAAAGGACTGGTTTATACATTTCAGCAGAGTTCATGAATATTCACAGGTAAAGATTAATTTACTCCTTTGACAAAATTTGACAAGTTAAGAAAAATACTTTACAGTCCCTGTTTAGCTTTCTCCTTTTTAAGTGGCATAAAATAGAACAAGTTATTTGGGTTTTGTTTTTACATGTCTTCGGAGATTAGAGTTTTGTCTCAGGAAAAATACTGACTTATTCTTCTATGTAGAGAAAAGCAAGATGACATACAGTGGCTGGCTTAATTCCATTTCTTGTTACTTTACTTGAAAAGGTTTCTAAACTTTCAAAAAAAAAAAAAAGTCTATTTGCTCTTGAAAGGGTCTATTTCCAGCTGTCAGCTCTTCGGCAGATTATTAGTGGCCCATTTGCTCCAGGAATCGGGTGGTTCTTAGAGACCTTTGTGTCTTTAAGGTGATTGTGTCCTTTGGTTCTCCTTTTCACAAATGATCTGATATGTTGGCACAGGATAGATTTTAAGATTGCGGGTAAAGCCATCATTTAGAAGAACTATCCCTTGCTTTTATATGCAGTAGGTTGTAAATGCCTCCATTGTAATAGGCAGTATCTTTCTTGATTACGTGCTGAAATAAAGTAGATGGATGATGTTTAATTTGGGGTTTGCCACTTTTGCTGTGCTCCCAAGCTCTGGTTTCTCAGCTTTGTCTTAGTTTTTCATAGGTTTCAGTTTCCAGGTAGGCTGTATTTTGTACTTGCCTTTAAAAATATAATCCATAATTCTACATTAATAACATTTCCCCAGTGTTATTTCAATGAACAGTGAAATAATTGTATTTATTTTCCTCAGAATATTTTGGGATTCTTACTGTGCAAGGTAGGAGACCTTGCTCCCTATCACAAGGATACATTTTATAACAGGGTAGGTGACCTACTCAGATAACTACAAACTACAATATCAGGTAGTATATGAATATTGGACATTTCACTGAATTCTGTTGGTAATTTGAAAGATCAGTAACAGAAAAAATTGGTCTACTGGGTGGATAGGATTTGAACAGTCAGGATGTGGGAAGCTCATCATACCAAGCAAAGAGAAGAATGTAAACATAGCTTCAGTTATGGCAGAGAAAAGGGGTATTTTGGAAGAAGTAGTCTGGAGTGGTGGTATATGTGTTGGGAGGAATACTACTCTAAAGCACATTGGATCCTTGAGTGTTCGGACAAGGAATGTAGATTTTTGTTGATAGTAATTTCAGGGTCTACTGCTTCTGAGCAAGGAAATGAAGAAAGCTGATTTGTGGATAGATGGATTGTGGATAGATTCGGACAAGAGTTTTTAGAGAACGGCTAACAGGTTGGTGTCACTGAGAAAAGGGAAGTGTAATAGGTGTTAGTAGAATTGGCAAATAACGGTCAAATTTTAGGAATGTGGAGCTAGAGGTGCCATTAAGTAAATAATGGCACCTTTAACTGAAATTGGAAATCTTAAGAGCTATTTGAAGTGAGTTAGGTTTTAGAAATTCTGAGTGTTGCAATTGTAACGTAGAAGTGGAACTAGGTGAATATTTGGATATCCTTTCCATAGTTGAACCTTGGGAAATAATGTTTATTGTGATCTCACTGAAAAAAAATTGTCAGATCACAGAGAAAGATGATGCTGGATGCACATCCCACACATCTCACTATACTTGGTTACATATGGAGTGTGTGTGCGGGGGTATTACCATTTTTTAAAACATGTCTTGGTTTTCTGAATGTTATTTTTTGTAATTTGAGGAACAATAAAAAGGGTTGACTATTTGTAGTAAAAGATACAGTAATGTACAAGAAAAAGAACTTGGAGGATATTTCTGAAATCTGCAGGAAAGTATATAGAGGAAAAAAAACCTGAATTGGGACCCATGGGAGAATGCACAAATTTAAGGAGCAGGACAATAAAAGTCAATAGAGTTCACAGAGAAAAAGGAGGCATTAAGTATAAAAATTAAACTTGATTTCCTAAAGAACACTTTTAAGGAAAAAAAATTTAAGATTTAATAGGAACAAATATTTGCATTTTGGTTATTTTTGGTTCTTTTTTTAATATTTTTTTAAATTTTTATTTATTTATGATAGAGAGAGAGAGAGAGGCAGAGACATAGGCAGAAGGAGAAGCAGGCTCCATGCACCGGGAGCCCGACGTGGGATTCGATCCCGGGTCTCCAGGATCGCGCCCTGGGCCAAAGGCAGGCGCTAAACCGCTGCGCCACCCAGGGATCCCTATTTTTGGTTCTTAATGTTTTTTCAAGTAATGGAATTGTTTTAAATATTTTTAATGGTTATGGAATTATAAAGGACATGTTCTTTCAAGATTTAAAAACTTGTTAAAATATATGTATCACTAATGAAAATAATTTAGTAATTTGGAGTCGATATATATTGTACTACTTGAATTTTGAACTTAAAAGGAATAAGATTTTTTAAAACAGTATGTTTGATCTGTTGAACTTTGACTTTACAAAACGTTTCTTGGCCTTTAAGCCTAAATTGTCTTGAGGTTTAATGTTCATAACTTTGAAAATATTTGTATTTCTGGGGTGTCTGAGTGGCTCAGTCAGTTAAGTCTGCCTTTGGCTCAGGTCATGATCCTGGAATTGTGGCCTGGATCAAGCCCTGCATAGGGCTTCCCTGCTCAGTGGGAGTCTGTTTCTCCCTCTCCCCCTTCTCTCTCAAATAATTTTTTTTTTTTAAAGAAAATATTTGTATTTCCTAATTAGGGGAAGAATGGCATAACTATTAGTACAGAAATATTTTTTTAAATGTTGCATTCAAGGAGCACCTGGGTGGCACATTGGTTAAGGCGGACCTGTTTGTGTCTGTCTTTGGCTCAAGTCGACCTTGGGGTCCTCCTGGGATTGAGCCCTGCATGGGGGCTCCCTGCTCAGTGGAGAGTCTGCTTCTCCCTCTCTCTCTCCCAGCTTGTGTTCATGCTCTCTCTTAAATAAATAAAATCTTTTTAAAATGTTACATTCAAATGACTTTTCTTTTCTTTTTTTTTTTTTTTAGGTATATTTGTATCCAGTATTGTTCTGATCTTGTCACAACGATCACTTTTCAAGTTTTACATATACAGTTCAGCCTTTCTATTAGCTGCAACTTCAGTGTTGGTAAATTATTATGCTTCTTTGCACATTGACTTCTATGGTGCCTACAACACATCAGCTTTCGGAATTGAGCTGCTTCCTCGAAAAGGGCCCTCGCTATGGATGGCACTCATCGTTCTGCAGCTAACCTTAGGAATTGGATACATTACACTACTACAAATTCATTCCATCTATTCACAATTAATTATTTTGGATCTCTTGATTCCTGTGATAGGTTTAATCACAGAGCTGCCATTACACATCCGAGAGACTTTAGTTTTTACTTCTTCCTTGATTCTTACATTAAACACAGTGCTTGTCTTGGCAGTGAAACTTAAGTGGTTTTATTATTCCACACGATATGTTTATCTTTTAGTGAGGCACATGTATCGAATTTATGGATTACAGTTATTAATGGAGGACACATGGAAGAGGATTCGTTTTCCAGATATACTGAGAGTCTTTTGGCTAACAAGAATTACAGCTCAGGCTACAGTGTTGATGTACATTTTAAGGATGGCAAATGAAACTGATTCCTTCTTTATTTCTTGGGATGATTTCTGGGACCTCATTTGCAATCTTATAATTAGTGGCTGTGATTCTACACTAACTGTACTGGGCATGAGTGCTGTAATTTCCTCAATAGCCCATTATTTGGGCCTTGGAATATTGGCCTTTATTGGATCAACTGAAGAAGACGACAGGAGGCTTGGCTTCGTAGCACCTGTTTTATTTTTTATTTTGGCTCTTCAGACCGGCTTAAGTGGGCTAAGACCAGAAGAGAGACTTATTCGCTTAAGTAGAAACATGTGCCTTTTATTAACTGCAGTCCTGCATTTCATCCACGGAATGACAGACCCTGTATTAATGTCTCTCAGTGCCTCTCATGTGTCATCTTTCCGTAGACATTTTCCTGTGCTCTTTGTCTCTGCTTGCCTGTTTATTCTTCCTGTTTTACTCAGCTATGTTCTTTGGCATCACTATGCACTAAATACATGGTTGTTTGCAGTTACAGCCTTTTGTGTGGAACTCTGCTTAAAAGTAATTGTTTCTCTCACTGTGTATACGTTATTCATGATTGATGGCTATTATAATGTCCTTTGGGAAAAGCTTGATGATTATGTCTACTATGTTCGTTCAACAGGCAATATTATTGAATTTATATTTGGAGTAGTAATGTTTGGAAATGGGGCTTACACTATGATGTTTGAGTCAGGAAGTAAAATTCGAGCTTGTATGATGTGTCTACATGCATATTTTAACATCTACTTACAAGCAAAAAATGGCTGGAAGACATTCATGAATCGTAGGACTGCTGTTAAGAAAATTAATTCACTTCCTGAAATAAAAGGGAGCCGCTTACGAGAAATAGATGATGTATGTGCAATCTGCTATCATGAGTTTACAACATCTGCTCGCATCACACCATGTAATCATTATTTCCACGCACTTTGCCTTCGGAAATGGCTGTACATCCAAGATACTTGTCCAATGTGCCATCAGAAAGTGTACATTGAAGATGATATTAAGGATAATTCAAATATATCCAACAACAATGGGTTTATTGCACCCAATGAAAATCCAGAGGAAGCTGTAAGAGAAGCTGCTGCTGAATCTGACAGGGAATTGAACGAAGAAGACAGTACAGATTGTGATGATGATGTTCAAAGAGAAAGAAATGGAGTGATTCAACACACAGGCCCAGCAGCTGAAGAACTTAATGATGATACTGACTGATTAAAATAGCATTTACTAATCATTGAGGTTATTTGTTTAAAATTCAGTTCATCCAAAATGGAGTAATATGCTTCACTTCAGTGTGTAACCAAGCACAAAAACAGTATCCATGTTGAATCTGTGAATGGTTTTCCGTTTACTGTGATGTGCTACTGTAAATATACCTCTTTAATTACTTCTGGTCTCTTTGGTGACCTATTTAAATTTGTGTACATTATTGTACATAGAATAAAATGTTTTCACGTTTTTATGACAAAATTTGAACAAATAGCTTTTTAATAGATGTAATGATAATACAGTGCGTCAAGTGTGCCAAAGATTCCTCAATGAAAGCATATAAAAGTATCTAACCCTGGACCCTAGTTTTTCTTTAAAATGGGTGGAAGAATGAAAGTATGAATCAAAGGAAACCATATTAAGGAAATAAAATAATTTGGACCACAGGATGAGGCTATATGTAGAATATTTTAAAATGAAGGAGGAAATAGGCTGCCAGAAGAGACTTTTTTGAAATTTGAGTGTAGCATGTGGTTGAGCTGGGTTCGAAAGTCATGGTTCAGAGATTGTGTAAGAGTTGAAAAACAGGCTTTTATCAACTAAACTTTGGTATAAAAGCCAGAATGTGCTAATTGTTTAATTTTGATGTAAATAAAACCAGTATATTTGTTGGCCATTCTATTTGCAGTGTTGACATAAAATTGTCCTTTTAGACTTTTGGGAAGAGATTACAAAATATTTGGGTGTTTTCATTGTTAATTGATACCAAAATTCTGGTCTGTCTATGGATTAAAACTGAGGGGGATGGTGTGTAGTAATATGGAATAATACCTCTTCAAACAACTTCCAGAGAATTCCTTTATTTATTCTTTAAGTTTTACTATGAAATTTTACATACGTGATGGGAAATGGAAAGAACATATCAATTACATGTCAGGAAAAAAATATTTTAATGGTATTGTTATATAGTGTATTGGCTAATTCCAGTGGATCCTGCTCTCTTACTGCTGACATTATCTCCAGTATTTGACTAAAAGGAAACAAAACAAAATGGATCCAGGTTAAATTTCCAAGTACATGCTCTGTTTTCAAGGTTCCATATAAAGGAAACTATTGTTACTAGCACTTTCAACATAATCTTAACAGGTATAAAGTTTTCAGCACTATCAACAGAAAAGTTTATTATATTTAAAGTAGAGTAATTTGACACAAATTTCTGGGGCAGTCTTGCATATAACTAGAGCCAAGGTCAAGGTTCAAATAATTAAAAAACCAGTCCATATTATGTCAACCACAACTAATGGAACTAATTCAATGAAAATGAAGAGTTCATTAAACTGTGGGTCATTATGCATTCATTAGTGGGTCATGATGAGCTTTCAAAAAATTGTAAGAAAAGGAAAAAAGTACATTGCACTTAGTAAAGGGAACTAAGGTTTCATTTCTGGTTGGCTTTTATATGTGTACATGTGTGCTGAGTCACAAGGTATGTGGTATTGTGGGTATAGCGAAGTTTGAAAGCCACTGCTAAGAGAATTAGTCCCAGAAGCTCCAAGAAATTGCTGCATCATCACCAGCACGATGACAGTAAAGGAACTTAGAAGTTACTGGAACAATGTATGGTATTCGTGGGGAGGCAGATGCTTTCTTTTCCTGTACTTTTTCCTTACAAGAGCCAGACTAGCCCAGGTGTCAGATCTTTCAGTTTCTGTGCAGAATAATAATCAGCAATAGTGTTCTCTAGCAATACTATATATAATGTGTTTATATATGAGTTAGTTCTAAAATTCAACTTAAACATAGATATGTTCTTTAAGTTTTTTGTCCCTGGTATAGGTTTCTTAAATACGAACACCTCAAGAAATTAGAGATTAACTGGAACTTTTTAATTACATAATTGTAATGCAAAAGCCTTTCTTAATATAGACCAAATTTTTGTTATCTGATTCAAAATGTGCTAAAAGCAAATGTATTAACATTTAAATTGACATTAAAGACCCAATTTTCTTAGTAAACTACAGAATTTTCCTCTTAACTACTACTAAGTTGGAACTCACCCGCATAATACTGTGTGCAATCAGTATGATTCCTGCCACTCATCTTCCTTTCAGTCCTTTCTCTGTACTGATACAACTTTAAAACAAACAAACAAACAAACAAAAAACTGTCCCTTCCCTGCTTTAAATTCTTTGGGTCCTGATGAAATCTGAACACTAAGGTTGGCAAACGAGCCCTCACCACTCTGGCCTTCCTAGACTTCTCACTTAGCCGAGCAGCCTACTTTCTGCCACAGTAAACTCACTGTTCCGCCCCCAGAGCAGTCAGCCCTTCCGCAGTCTGCCTTTGCTCCCAAGGTTTGTCTTGGTCTGGCATAATGCCCAGCCATACCCCATAAGCAACTCAAGTGTCCCCTTCGTTAAGCTATTTGTCCTCAAGGGAGGTGGCTGCTATGTGCTATGATCCTCTCTGCTGGTTTGCTCTCGGAGGGCAGGGGTCCCGGTCGGACTCCAGTGTCTTCTCCAAAGTGCCTGGTGGGTGCAGGGCAGAGACTGGCTGGATTCTTCTCGGGAGACCCGGTAACTTGTACCTCTTTCCTAACATGCGGGAGCTTCAAAATGTGTTTTGAGAAATTTATAATCTAAAAGGAGGAAAGATCTCTACAAAAATAATTAAAACTGTAAATAGATGGGTTTGATAAAAATGACTTTAAGTAGGAATGAATCAGTAATTAGCATTAGACTAGAGGCATGTGTGCTTCTGAAGTGTGGTTTAAAAATTTTCAGTTTGTAAATGCTGGCTTTCCCAAGCTCCTCCCAACTGGTGTTCATGATTGCGGTTGAGATTCAGGTTTTCTTCTTAATAATCCGCATTTGGAAGACCTTAGAATTTTGTTTTGCAAATATGTCACTAAAGTCAACAGCTACGTTATACTTAACATTTAGGCAGTATAGAAAGCTGACTTGGATACACCGTGGGCAAGTATCTTCCCCAAGCTGGCTGCTAGAAAAATACTAGTTTCTTGTCTCCAGTGTCCTTTTAAATCTCTGAAGAATGATTCTGTCTTCTGTCTGAATTTACAAGTACCTACATTTCATAAAAGTTGTGATTCTTTACTAACCAGACTTTAATTTCCTCAGCCTATGAGTCTTTAAACATTCAATTTTAAAATCTTTGCCAACATCAGCATGTTAGTAAAGGAAAATCTTTCCAGTATTTTTTTTTAATAGAATAAGTCTTCAGTTTTCTACCTGCTGAATTTTAGATCTGGTTTACCTAATATTGTTATCTGTTAAAAACTACTAAAAAATACATGTGGAAGGAATTATTACAACCTAAAAGTTAACAGTTCAGTTGCCTGAACTGGTAAGCCATAGTTGACTGATAACAGCCTAGATTTAAATTATCTGCGTATGCAAACAAAAACTGGATGATGTACCTATTAAAATGATACAAACTTATCCTGTAAATTATAAGCTCTATAGCTCCTTAACAGTTGGATGGGGAAACAACCCCTCCTTTCACATGCTATATACTATAATCCAAAAATGATGTTGAATTACTGCTTGGTTCCCCACCCCCTTTTGGGTTAGAAAAAGAAACTCTTTCTATAAACTTGACCATTTTGTTCAGAAGCTGAAAGAAATGTGTTACTTCTTAGGTTTATTCAGGTTGTCAAATCATTTAAAAACACTAAAAGGTATCCTGCTAAGAGTGCATTCTGACAACCATGAGCAGGGAAGCTGCGTGAGAATCTTTTCTCCCTTTCCTATAAAATGACAAATGACCAAAATCACATGAAGTTGATTTTGGTCATTCTCACTCCTGTAATAAAACCACTTATAATGAGTTGAGGGGTTGAGATGATGGGAAAAGAGGAGCTGACCTAGAGCAATTCTGGTGCAGATCCTCTCAAATCACTGCATTAAAATGGTGGCTTTTGACTGGAACGTCATTGGAATGTCACCCAACTTCAATTTTGTTCCTAAAGTTCATTTTCTAAATGGCATTTGGTGGTTGACTTTAATGTTCTGAAGACCATGAAAACAAAATACTTACATTATATGGCAGGGTTCATTCCTGTCTTTTACGCAGTGCCCATTTTCCCACTTCTTTTTGGTAGGAAATGAAGTTTTTATATATTTTGATCCAGCATGTGTACTTTTCACTCCACACCAAGGTGCATCTACAGTTAAGCAAAGAAGTTTCTTAAGAGGTTTATTTTTCAAATCACTGTTTTCTTAACATTATCAAACAAATATATAACTTATAAAGTATAAGTCATGATTCAGCTTTAAAAATGGTAAAAAGCAAAATCTTAAGCATAGGATTAAATCTTGAACTATACACATTTTTAAATGCATTTAAAAAATGTGAATGCCTATTAAGACTCACTTTCATTATATTTTTTGCTAATTACTACTGGTGTATGGCACCTTAAAGCCAAAATAAATACAGATTGTAACCTGAAAACACTTAAGTCTCTATTTGCCTCTAATGAATGTGAAACAGTAGCTTTAAATACTGGGGTTATTCACTTACCTCTTTCTTTAATAAGAATTTACACATTTTACAAGCATTGTACTTTCAATAAGATCAATTTCATTTTCATGACTCTCCAAGGAAATAAACCTGATTTGTTCAGAATGGCTTAATTAGTCTTTACTAAAAAAAGCCCATATATGTAGGTAAAGCCTTGACTTCAGGGTTAGGTAAAATGTTTAAGTTTCTAACCCTGTTTTAAGAGGGAACTGGTTAATTTCTAAAATTCCTTGACTAAACCAGTTTGATTTAAATTCTTGTACTTAATTTGAAAAGTACTGTAGAATTAAACTATTACAAAGACAACACTGTATAAAAAAAAAATTCTGAAGTTTCTGAAACCCCAAGGTCCCAGATTCCTTTGTTAGGGCTACTTGTTTAATAAAATATTTACGATTATAACCTCCTTAGTTACATTTTCAGATATCCCATTTTTAAGTGCTTAGGCTTAATCTAACTTCTAAAATTGAAAACTTTGATTGCATAGATACTTTTCTATCAATTGATAAAACTCCAGAGGTTTTCTGAAAAGCGTAATTGTTGAAGGTAAGTGAGCTATTTTTAAAAATTGTACTTAGTGTAGCTCTTTTTTTATATGGTTTAATATGAAAATGAAAGTTCTAAAAGCATAAACTTACCAGTTTCAATCATTAATTTTTCACTAGGTATTGATTTCAGAACTTCCAAATTGGCCTCAGTTTTCAGTGAGCTTAAAAAAAATTTACAGATATATTTAATGAAGTTTTTTTCATGTTACAGATTTATCTACAACAGATTAGAAAACCTAAAATCTCCAAACAAAACTGTTTGGCTATAACAGCAGTGTACGCATTTCTATCCTTACAGAATCCAGATTAAGATCTATGCCAACCATACCCAACCTTTAAGGGGAAACAATTTTTTGTGTTTATCAGCTGTCTCAAAAGTTTCGGATTCAGTCTGTGTAAAACAACTTTTTACAGAATTTGCTTCCCTGGGTAATTTGCATACCTAGGCTCAAAATGCTGAGTTTAAAGGTATGGCCAGTTCTTTCATGGGCCAAATACTGCCAGGAAGGAATCAAAGTAATGTTCACTAATCGCCAAGTGAATCTTCACAAAGAATAAAAATCACAATCACAGAACTATGAGTATGTAACAAGGAATGAAAATGAAAACCTAGTTAGGAGATGTCCTATTCCCCACATCTGGAAACAGGATCTTTCATTACTCTTGACATTCTGAAACTTGATGTGTCTGGGCAAGAGGCTTTTTTCATTCATTTAGGGGAGTTAGAAGCCTTCCAGTTTATAGATGTGTGTGTGTTTAGGAGGTCTTCCAGTTTAAACCCCTCCCCCCAACTCTGGGAAAAAGGAATTTCCTCCTTTTCTCTCTCCTCTCTTTCTGGGACTTGTATTAGTTTTATAAATCCTGAAATGGTCTGTTAAGCTCCTGTTTCTTTCATCCTTTTCTGGGAAATTAACTTTCATTTCCTTAACTTTCATTTTCAGATCCTGAGACAGACTAGATGGATTACTGGTCCCAATTCTTCACTTTCCTTTAATAGGAATGTACCTGCACCGTTGCCATTGTTTCTTAGTAAGGAGGAGGAGAAGGTTGACTGGCCACGGCCTCGAGACTTGCTTTGACCAGATGACATGGCCAAAGGTTTGAAATGCACTTTTTTTTTTTTTTAATTTTGATGGCACTTTTGTGATCTGAGAGTAGCACGCTCTAAATAGCCACTGCCATTTCAGCCTGGGCACCCAGAATGAAAACACAGCTCAGATTTGTATTCAACATGTGCCTGTGGCAGAGAGATCTGCCTCTATCAGTCAACCCCCAGCTGATCCAAAGACCCAGGAGTATGAAAAAAATGCTTCCTATAATATGCCAGTGAGTCTTAGGATGGCTTGCTATATATTGTGATGATGATTAAATACTGTCTTTACGCTACATCTTTATTTTTAGCATATATATAACTTTTTACTGTGGAAAGGTTAAAATGTATGTAAGACTGGAATACAGAACCCCCATGTATTCATTACCTGGCCCCCATCTATTATCAACTCCTGGCCTATACTATCCATCCACTCACTCCAAATCTTTCCATATTATTTTGAAGGAAATTTAAAATGTATAGTTTCAACACTTTAGCATTTATTTCAGAAAATATGTCAGCATGTATCTCTAAGCATGAGGTTTTTTTTTTTTTTAATGGAACCACAATACTATTATCACGTCTAAGAAAACCCAACTCTTTTATCATAATATATCCACTATTCAAATTGTCTCAATGTCATACATTCTTAAGTTTGTTTGACTCAGGATCCAAATGAAGGCTGCACCTTGCAACTGGTCAGTGTTCTAAATCTCTTAACCTATTAAGTTTTTATGCATCTCTTTTTCTACTTAAAATTTGTTGAAGAAACCCAGTTGTTTGCCCTGAAGAGTTTCCCAGTCTTGATTTCATCTGTGTTCACCTGGATTTGTATCTGGGCTCTGTATTCTGTTCCACTGATCTTTGGGTATGTTTTTGTGTCAGTACCATACAGTTTGGTACAGTTTCCCAGATGTTTTTTTAATAGAAGTATAGTGGACATACAATATTCTATTAGTTATAGGTGTAAACCAGAAATTTGATATTCGTTTACATTACAAATGGTCATCAATAAGTGTAACCGTCTGTCACCAAACTTACAGTATTATTGACTATATTCTCTATATTGTACTTTGCAGCCACATGACTAATTTGTAACTGGAGTTTGTACCTCTTAAATTCCCTTAAAAGAGCCACCAGTTCTCCATATTTCTGAGTTCATTGTTTTGTTTTTTTGCTCATTTATAAGTAGGCTCCACACTGAGTGTACTTTATTTGAAAAGTATTGTAGAATTAAGCCATTATACAGATGATACTGTGTAAAAAAAATTCTGAGGTTTTTGAAACTCCGAGATACTTCATTAAAGACTACTTAATAAAATATTTATAATTGGACCTCCTTAGTTGCCACATACTCTGACATTCTATTTTTAAGTGCTTAGGCTTAATCAAGCTTCTAAAATTGAAAGGTTTGATTGCATAAATACTTGTGCTAGTACCACACTGTTTTGAGTACTATAGCTTTGTTTTTCAAGATTGCTCTGGCTCTTCAGGGTGTTCTGTGGTCCTGTGCACATTTTAGAATTTTAGTTCTGTGAAAAATACTATTGGTGTTTTGATAGGGATTGCATTGAATCTGTGGATTGCTTTAGGATGAATGGACATTTTAACAATATTCTTCCAATCCATGAGCATGGTATATCTTTACATTTATTTGTGTCATTTTCAGTTTCTTTCATCAGTATCTTACAGTTTTCAGAGTATAGGTCTTTAATTTCTTTGGTTACATTTATTACTAGGTATTTTGATCTTTTTGACACAGTTGTCAGTGGGATTGTTTTCTTAATTTCTTTCTGCTAGCTCATTTTACTAGAGACCTACCTGATTTTTGTATATTAACTTTCTGCAGCTTTACTGAATACGTTTATTCTAACAGTTTTATGATGGAGTCTTTAGGGCTTTCTAAAAATACAATGTCACCTGCAAATGATGACAGTTTTACTTCTTCCATGCCAATCTGGGTGCCTTTTTTCTTATCTGATTGCTGTGGCTAGGATTTCCAGTACTATGTTGAATATAAGTGGCAAGAGTGGACATCTCTTTAAGCTTTTCACCACTGATGATGATGTTAGCTGTGGGTTTGTCATATATGCTCTTTATTATATTGAGGTATGTTCCCTCGATAACCACTTAATATGTTGAGAGTTTCTATCATGAGTTGATGTTGAATGCTTTTTCTGCATCTACTGAGATCATATTTTTATCTTTCATTTTGTTAGTGTGCTGGTTCAATTTGCAGACATAACCATTTTTGCATGCCCACTTGGTCATAGTGAATGATCCTTATTTTAATGGATTGTTGAATTCAGTTTGAGGATACTTTGTTGAGAAATGCTTTATATGTTTATGCGGGATATTTCCCTGTAAATTTTCTATTTTGTAGTGCCTTTGCTTGGTTCTGGTTTCATAGAATGATTTTGGAAGCATTCCTTCCTCTTCAATTTTTTTGAGTAGCTTGGGGAGAAACGGTATTAACACTTCTTTAAATATTTGGTAGAGTTCACCTATAAAGCCATCTGCTTCCAGACTTTTTTTTTTTTTTTTTTAATCACCAGTTCAATTTCATTACTAGTGATCAGTCTGTTCAAATTTTGTTTCTTCCTGATTCCTTCTTGGAAGATTGTGTTTTCCTAGGAATTTATCCATTTCTTCTAGGTTGTTCAATTTGTTGGTGTATAATTTTTCATAGTAGTCTCTTACAGTCCGTTGTATTTTGTGGTGTTATTTATCTTCATTTCTGATTTTGAGTCTTTTGTTTTTTTAGTAAGTGGCTATATAGGTTTATCTATTTTGCTTATTTTTTTAAAGAACCAGCTCTAGTTTCATTAGTTATTTGTTTTTCCTCATTTCTCATGTCTGTATTTCACTTATTTCTGTTCTGTTCTGGTCTTTATTATCTGCCTTCTAATTCTTGACTTTGTCTTTTTCTGGCTTCTTTAGGTGTAAGGTTAGATTAAGATTTTTGTTTCTTGAAATAGGCCTGTATTGCTCCAAACTTCCCTTTTAGAACTGCTTTTGCTACATTCTAAATATTTTGAACTGTTGTGTTTTCATTTGTCTCAAGGTATTTTTTTTTTATTTCCTCAATCCACTGGTTCTTCAGTGTTTAGCCTCCATGTTGTTTTTTTCAGTGTTTTTACTGTAATTGATTTTTTAAAAAGATTTTTTTTAAGTAACCTCTACACTTGAACTCACAATTCTGAGATCGAGTCACATGCTCCACCGACTAAGCCAGCCAGGCATCTCTCTGTAATTGATTGCTAGTTTCATACTGTTATAGTCAGAAAAGAGGGGATCCCTGGGTGGCTCAGCAGTTTGGCGCCTGTCTTTGGCCCAGGGCGCGATCCTGGATCCC
This sequence comes from Canis lupus dingo, assembly GCF_003254725.2. Classification (NCBI taxonomy): domain Eukaryota; kingdom Metazoa; phylum Chordata; class Mammalia; order Carnivora; family Canidae; genus Canis; species Canis lupus. The sequence continues at coordinate 22,801,712 of NC_064255.1, forward strand.
CGGGATTGAGTCCCACGTCAGGCTCCTGGCGTGGAGCCTGCCTCTCCCTCTGCCTGTGTCTCTGTCTCTCTCTATGTCTATCATAAATAAAATATTAAAAAAAAAAAGAAGAAAGAAAAGATGCTTGATCGGATTTTAGTTTTCTTATGTTTACAGAGACTTGTTTGGTGGCCTCACATGTGAGCTGTTCTGGAGAACAGAATGTTTCATGTGCCATTGAATCTATTGTTTTTGGATGTAGTGTTCTGTATATCAAGTGCATCTGGTCTAATATGTCATTCAAAATCCATTTCCTTATTGCATTTCTGTTTGAATAATCTATCCATTGATGCAAGTGGGGTGTTAAAATCCTCCACTATATTTGATATATTATAATATATATAATATATAATAAATTGATTCAACTATCAATATCTCCCTTTAATGTCTGTTAATGAATTGCTTTATTTAGATGTTATGTTGGGTGTAGATATTTACAACTGTTATATCCTCTTGTTGGACCCCTTTATCATTATGCAATGCCCTTGTCTTATTACAATATATTCTTTATTTATTTTTTTAAAAGATTCTATTTATCTATTCATGAGAGACAGAGAGAGAGGCAGAGACACCGGCAGAGGGAGAAGCAGGCTCCAAGCAGGGAGCCCGACGTGGGACTCAATCCCGGGTCTCCAGGATGACGCCCTGGGCCCAAGGCAGACATCTACCCAACCTCCGAGCCACCTAGGGATCCCCTCCAATATACTTTAAAACAAAGACTGTATCATTTAAGTATTGCTACTGTAGCTTTTTGTGGTTGATGCTGCTTCTGTTTACATGGAATATCATTTTCCTCCTTTCACTTTCAGTCTGTGTGTCTTTAGGCCTGAAATAAGTCTCTTGTACACAGCATATAAAAGTTTTGGGTTTTTTTAATCCAATCATCTTATGCTTTTTGATTGGAGTATTTAATCTATTAATGTTTAAAGTAATTATTGGTAGGTATATGCTTATTACCATTTTGTTCATTGTTTTCTAGTTGTTTTTGTAGTTCATTTTTCTCTTGTTCTCCTCCCTCTGCTTTCTTTAGTGTCATGCTTAGATTTCTTTCTCTTTAGTTTTTGTGTATCTATTATAGGTTTTCAGTTTGTGGTTACCGTGAGGTATATATACAACATTCTACATATATAGCAGTCTATTTTCAGTTGATGTTAACGTTTGAACATATTCTGAAAGGACTACCTTTTTATTCCCTCCTTTTCAAGTTTATGTATATAGTGTCATATTTTATATCTTTTTGTGTAATTGTTAGAGATATAATTGATTTTACTGTTTTTAACCTTCATACTAGTTTTACCAGTGATTGTTCTATCTTTACTATGTTTGCTTTTACCAGAGAAATATTTTATGAATTTCTTCTAATCAACCTTTTCTTTTTTAAAAGATTTTTATTTACTTATTTGAGAGAGAAAGAGAATGACAGCGAGCACGAGCAGGGAGATGGGAGAAGCAGGCTCCTGCCCAACGTGGGGCTCAATCCCAGGGGCGTGGGACCATTACCTGAGCTGAAGGCAGACATCTAGCCAACTGAGTCACCCAGGCACCCCTAGTTAGCCTTTTTTTTTTTTTTATCTGCTTAAAGAAGTATGTTTAAGGGGATTCCTGAATGGCTCAGTGGTTGAGCTCTGCTTTCAGCTTAGGGCCTGATCCTTGAGTTAAGGGATAGGGTCCCACATCAGGCTCCCCTCAGGGAGCCTGCTTCTCCCTCTGCCTATGTCTCTACCTCTGTCTCTCTCATGAATAAATAAAATATTTTTTTAAAAAAGTACATTTAACATTTCTTGTAAAAACACGAACTCTCAAGTTATGTCTGAGAAACCCTCTCTCTCTGTGAATTCTAAACGATAACCTTGCAAGGCATAGTATTCTTGGTTGTAGGCTTTTTCCTTCCAGCACTTTGAATGTATCACACTACTGCCTTCTGGCTGCAAAATTTTAGCTAAAAAAATCAGCTGATAGCATTAAGGGGGTTTCCCATGTATGTAATTAGTTGCTTTTCTCTTACTGCTTTAAAGACTCTTTAATTTTTAACCTTTTTGTGATTACATGTTTTGGTGTGGACTTCATCTTGTTTGGGGCTGTGGGTGTTTCCTGGACATACATTTCTTTCCCCAGGTTAGGAAAGTTTTCAGCTGTTTCTTCAGATTTTCTGCCCCTCTCTTCTCCTTCTGGGACTCCTATAATGTGTTAGTGCAACTGATGCTGTCCTAGAGGTCTCTTAACTTCATTTTTAAAAATTCCTTTTCAGCTTAGATGGTTTCTACTACACCATCACCCAGGTCATTGATCTGTTCTGCTGTATCCTCTGTTATTTTTCACTTCAGTTATTGTATTCTTTATCTCTAATTGGTTCTTTTTATATTTTCTTTTACTGATTTCATCTACTCCTTTCAAGTTCACTGAGCATCTTTATGACTGTTACTTTGGACTCATAATTTAGATTGCTTGTCTTGGTTTTGTTTAGTTCTTTTGTGGGATTTTGTCCTGTTCTTTCACATGGAATAAATTCTTTTGTACTTTCATTTTTTCTGTATTTTTTTCTTTGTATTACATCACTTACATCTCCTGGCCTTGTATGTGGTGGCCTTATGTAAAAGGTGTCCTGTGGGGCTAAGTAGTATAATACCCCATGGTCACCAGGGATGTGTCCAATGTGGACTGTCTATGCCCTCCTGTTGTAACTGTGTTGCAACTGCCGTGGGTGTGCTGGTAGGCAGGACTTCCAATCCATGAGCATGGTTCCAAGCCCAGTTGGCTGCAAAGCCTTCTTGAAGTCACTGCAGGGATGCGGGGTGGGACTAGGACATGTTCCTAGCTGGAGCTGCCCAGGAGATCTGGAAAAGAAGTAGCTGCTTTGTGGGTTCACCAGTCCCACACAAGGTGACTACTGGGTGTGCTGGGCAGGAGCCATTTTGGAAGGACACTTGCCTGATCTGGCAGGTTGGGTGAGGTGGGTCCAACAGGGAATGCCAGGGCAGAGTGAGCTGTGCTATCAAGATGGTTGGACAGTGTTAGAATTGGCCCTTGTTAGCACCAGGCCAGCGAGGCTTGAGAAAAGCAAAAGATGGCACCTGCTAGCACTCCTAGTCCTGGAGAAATTTTCAACAAATCCCTGCCCCTCCAGCACACACTCTAAAATTAGCCAATAAATCTCCTTCCTGTATACCCCTGACACTTTTCAAACTGCTGCCTCTCTGCAGGACGTTGGAGGGAGTAATATAGTGTGCTGGCCCTTTAAGAGTAGAGTCACAGTTTCTTCTAGCACCCTGGCTCTGCTGGAGTAAAGCCCTGCTGGTTATCAGAGCCAGCTGTTACAGGGACTTGTCTTCCTGGTGCAGATCCCCAGGGCCACTGAGGTGCAGGAGACACCTGATGCAGGGGCTTGATCCCCTTGCTCCTCAGGGAGGACCTCTACACCTGTGATATCGCTCCTGGTTGTGAGTTACCACTCCACACTTGTGGTTCCCCACCATGTCTCTGCTCCTCCTCACCCTTCTCAGTGTGGCTTTTACTTTGTAGTGTGGAAGAGCTGTTCTGCTACTCAGGTCATTTTCTGAAATGAGTTGCGTTACTTGCAATTGTTGCCTGAGTGTGTCTGTGGGAGGAAGTCGGATCCTCCTACTCCACTATATTCCCTGGTCTTGTCAACATGAAGAAAAATTCTGTCCTCTGTATTTCTCACAGGGTATCTAGAGTACCATCTAGAATCCTAACCAGATTCAGGTTGGATTTTTTCCTTCTTTGGCAAGACTTTCATAGGTGGTGGTATGATCTACTACCTAGAGAGGCCCACAGTACCTGGTTTAATTTTCTGATAGGAGGCAGCCATGGATGCCCAGTGCTTAGGCCTCTTAATTCACCAGAATCTGCAGAATGTTGATAGAATTCTATCAGCCCTTTATTTACTAGAATACTGGTATAAAAAGTTCCTATGTCTACTATTAGGTACCCAATGGTAGTAGGTAGAGGGCAAAAATATGTATCTTGCTGTTGAATGTGTTGATTCCCTCACTTTCTCCAATGGTGGTATTAATACAGACATTCATTTCTAATCATTAAGGAACTCTTAGTTTTATGTTCTTTTTCTTGTAATAGTCTGTTCATATTTTATGAACTTAACATATAAACCTTTACTGTATCAGGTCTCTTTTAATGTTCTTTTCCCTAAATTGTTTCCTCTGGTGTTAACTTTTCTGCTTATCTTGGTCTTTTTCCTTCTGTTGGTTCATCTCATTTATCTGGTGGTCCTTAATTACCAATTTATACTTAAGAAGACTTGAGTTGCCAGTGTTGTGTTCCCCCTGCTTCTGTGAAAACAGAAGACTGTTTTACTGCCAGTTCTCTGAGTGGGGAAGTTCCTTGTGGGATAGGCCAGGAATGGGCATACAGATCTGTAATTTCATTTAAGAATGAAAAGGGAGGGAGCTGCGAGGCTTTTGCTTCTCTAAAGGCTTTCCTCTGGGATCAGCGCAAGAATTCCAAGTCTTGGCTCTTACAGTTAGGTTTGTTCCATTTTCTTGAGAAAAGATTTTTCTCTTTGAGTAGAAATGCTTGCTTCAAGGCAACCACTATAAGGAGTGGTATCTTTCTCTAGAAGGCCTTCAGTCACCCTAATTTGGTCCTATTTATCACTAATTCTAAAACCCAAAGCCTCTCTGAGATTTTGCCTGCTAAATTTTGCTACTGTCTCCCCTGGGGCCCTTTAGTCTAAGTTGTCTATTACAGAAAGTCCAGTCTTGTTTCTTTGCTCTTACTGGTTTTCCATTTTGAATATGTAGGATTTTACTTTAGAATGATTTTAGGACAGGTTTGAAAGGGAAATGTGTGTCTAGTTTGCCATAAATACTAGCCTTTTTATTAGTGTTCTCTAGAAAAAAACAACTTAGTTTCAGCCAGCTTAACAGTTGATCAATATGAGTATTTTCAAAATGATAGGCTTGATATATGTACTAAATTTATAAATTAAATTAATAAATTATTAATTATTAATTGCATATTTTAATCTCTTGAAAAGAAATCATGCCTGACTTAGTCTTTTACTACATATATTCCATGATTGTAAAAAGTGATCTAAATACAGAAATATACCCTACCAGAAGAAATATTTTTAAATCAAAGCCAATTATATCTTTAATAAGGTTTCTCATTTAAGGGCGAGCAGCTACAGGATTCTGTAGTCAAATCTGAAACTGTCCCATTTTCTTGGAGGAAAATGTTATAATTCAATCCTTAGAAACCAGACTTTATGTCACAGTATAGACTCAATTACTATAAACTGAGAGTCAGATTAAGACTAGAATACATTGAATTTCAGAATAAGAAATACATTGAATTTCAGAATAAGAATAGAGATATTAACTGATTAAACATTAACTGAGTTAATATAGGAAAAAAAACCCTCATGTCATTAACTTAAAGCCATATCCTTATAAATTCAAGGTCATACAGAAATTTTTTAAGATGTATATTTCAAGTTGATGAAATACAGGCCTTCTACCCTCTTTTTTTTTTTTTTTTTTTTAATATTTTATTTAAAGTGCAAGCCAGGAGAGGGACAGAAGGAGAGAGAGAGAATCTCAGGCAGACTCCGCTGTGAGCATGGAGCCCAACAGTGTCCAATCCCACAACCCTAAGACCATGATCTGGGCTGAATCAACAGACGCTCAACTGACTGAGCCACCCAGGCACCCCATCATCTTGTCTTAAAAATCATTTCAAAATTAAAACAAAACAAAACAAAACAAAACCAGAAACACATTTTTTGGTGAAACTAGGAGATATTTCTCTTAGTAACAAAACTATAAAGCAGAAAATAGACAGTAAAATGATAAATGATCTCTGTTTATGTGCTAAGTGACTTATGTGCCATGTGCCTGCAAGGAAAGACTGAAGACAAGCAAACCAATTCACCCAAGAAGTTCTAGGAAATGGAAGATCTAGGTACTTAGGTTGTGATAAGGCAAGGGACTGAGTGAGGGCTGCTTTAAAAAAAGTAGGGAACAGAAAAGACAGAACGCTCAAATTACTTTTCAGGGAACTGGTGCAGAAATGACTATTTCTGCTTCCTAACCCTGGCCTGAGAGAGAGAAGGGGCGGGGGGAGAGGGGTGTGTGTACAGTCTCTGGAGAAGCTAAATCAAAGGCTGGACAGGAGAACGAGGAGTGCAGAGGAGTGCAGGGGTGAAGCACGGGGCTGCAAACAGCCCAAATGCTGACTGGTCGGTGAGGTCCTCTCCAAACTTATTCTGCTCCAGAACACAGGTACATTTATGAATCTCTACCCTGTTTTTCCAGCAGAAATCAGAGGATCCCTCTCTGAAGGATCCTGAAGGCAATAAGAATTGCCTGACATTTAAAGAAAGTCATGACAGAGACTAAAACAAAGAAGAAAAAGAAATTCAGAGGAAATAAAAGCATTATATGGCAAACAAAAAATAACTTTATAATTCATATCTTTAGAGAGAGAAGAAGATCTATCTGTATCTGTCAAACCAGATAACCATCGGGGAAAAAAGAACTTTCAGAGATTAAAACCAGAAGCTGGAAGTTTTATTAAAAAGCTGAAAAACATTTTTGAAAGAAGGGGGGAAAAGAGAGAAAATACAAGAGGAAAAAAAAAATGAGATCACAGTATGAGCCTGGGAGGTCCAAAGGAAGAACAGAGAAAAAAAAAAAAAAAAAAAATCCCAGGACTGACAGAGATGAACTTCTAGCTGGAATGGGCTAGTATAGAGTGCACAAACTCTGAATGACAAAGGCATCAAAATGCCTTTGTGAAGTCTGATAATACCAGAGGTAAAGAACTAAAATATTCCACCGGGAGAAAACAGTAGGTCAGAGGATAAAGATTAGGAATCAGAATAGCCACTGACTTACGTTTAGCCTAGAAATGGAGCCCTATAAAGTCTCATGAAAATTACTTCTAGTCTAGAATTTTATGCCCAGGAAAAATACAAGTGGAAAGGTTTGTTTTTCTTTCATTAACTATCCAGGCAAGCTTTCAAGAGCAGAATAAATTCATGTGAAACATGTTCTAGCAAAACAAAACTGACTACACGGGATCTAAATAAGAGTTCCATCGCCGAGTAGACACTGATCCAAAATGAAGATGGAAGGGTTAGGAACTGGACAGGTAATCTAGACAACCAGATTATCTAGACAGTTTTCCTCACACGGAAAAACAGACAAAGGCATTTTACACAATGGTTGGAAAGTGTGAAAAGGCTTCAAGCTTTGAAGAAAACCAAGTAAATAAACATGAGGAAAGTTGCTCTAGGGAAATAAAGTGGTGTATCTGACAGTTCAGAGGAAAACAATATTTTCAGACATAATAATGGACACAGTAAAGATGCATACAACCTAAAATTCTGAACTCCGTACACGGACAAGCCTGTGGAGGAAAGGCTGCAGGTGGCAGGGCAGTGCTGCTTGTGAGAAGTAAGATGCTCACACACCTGAACGGAAACAGGGTGAATTAAGAGAGAACTGCACAGATGTAATACTTAGATTATATGACGATAAAAAGCAAGTGGGGGGGAGGTCTCTGGAAAAGCTGACTTACAGGTAGAGGGCATGGTGAGGAGACTGTGGCTACAGGTTTTTTAGAACTACTTTTTAATCCATTATTCATGTATCCCTTTCCATAGTGGTTTATAAATTATTAAGATATAGAAGCAGCATTTAGGACATATAAATAAGTCTGAACTCTGTAACAAATAATTTCATGGTTCTATTTTCCTGAGGTGATATTTTACTAAAAAATAATATAGTCAGCTAAGCAGTAGTTTTTAAAGGAATAAAACACTGCAGAGGGAAAGCCCAGGGACCCAGCTGTGCTAGCTAACTATTACTGGGTTTACAAAGTTTGGTGTGGTGTAACAGCAGAACGGTCAGTGAGCGTGGAGCCAGAGGACACTGGTTCTCACACTGTGAGTTACTTTATACCTGTTTCTTAACCTCTGTGAGCCTCAGTTTCTTGGCCTAAAGAGATCTATAAAATGATTATGTCATAGTAGGACTTGCCCCCTAGTCGGATATCACTTGTGTATATGCGTACACAATGCTAAGAACATGTATGTTTTAAAGGGATAAAATGACCTGAGAATAATTTGCATTGCTAGAGAAAGCTAGCTCCTGATCTCAATACAAAATTGTTTTCCATAACTGCAATACAGGGTTAATAGCTTATAACTTGCAAGGTTTTTTTTGTTTTTTGTTTAAGTACGCTCTATGCCCAAAGTGAGGCTTGAACTCACCACCCCAACCAAGATTAAGAGTCACATGCTCTACCGAGCCCTGTAACTTTCAAGTTTTAACTTGCAAGAGTAATATTGTATAATTTCTTACATACTTATTGAAATTTGCAGGCCAAGATCAATATGATAAATAAATACATTTAAATCTTTATCTGCGATTCACTGTAAAACAAGGAATCTACTTAATATAAAACAAACTTAAGGACCTACCAACCATTAAATCCTATATAGAGATCCAAGTCAATCAAGGCAGCTGCTGCTTCCTTTGTACCATCAAATGAATGCACCTAAGGACATACAGGTATAACTTTATTTAGTAATTACTTTCTTCAAAATCCTAAATAACACTGATAAGACTTTCTAAGGAAAAGTATAGATGCATTAGGGCTTTAAATGTGGTGGCCCCTACAATCTTTATTTTCAAATCCAATCTCACAATTAAAATAGGGCATCTCCAATGGTATAAGGCAAGAGGGGAGATGGCTGCCTAGACTTTCTCTCTGTGGCTGTGCTGATGGCTCTGCATCAGCATTACTGCAGTACCTCCAGGAAAGGGGACTGGAGGTGGGAGCCACATTCTCAGGCAAAAGCATGGGAAAAGAAAAGTTTAAAATGTTATAAAACCATGTAAAATGCAGATGTCTGGATGGCTCAGCGGTTGAGCATCTAGACGCCTTTGGCTCAGGGCGTGATCCCAGGTGTGGGGATCAGGTCCCACATCGGGCTCCCCACAGGCAGCCTGCTTTTCCCTCTGCCTGTGTCTCTGCCTCTGTGTGTCTCTCATGAATAAATAAATAAAATCTAAAAAAAAAAAAAAAAACCCATGTACAATGTATCTTAAAATGTTCAATTTTTATGTCATGGAATACTTTTTTCTAGAAGACAGATGACTTAAGGGACAAGTTTTAAGACCTATAAAGAGTTCTAAGAATCTCACTAAAAAAATGTAAATTATTACACAGTAATAATTATCTCAGTAGGCAAAAAGGAATGAAATGGTGTTGTTCTTCAAATATATAGGGATTAAAGCAGTTTTTCACACGTTAGATATATTTATGTAATCAAAACAGTAACAACACTTCTTTAAATACACCTAATAAGTGGGGCACCTGGGTGGCTCAGTCAGTTACACATCCAACTCTTGGTTTCAACTCAGGTTGTGATCTCATGGGTTGTGGGATCAAACCCTATGTGGGGCTTGGTATGGAGTCGGCTTGGGATTCTCTCTCTCCTCTCCCTCGGCCCTTTCCCTGCTCATGTGTGTATGCACTTTCTCTCAAATAAGTCTTTTTTTTTTAAAAAGATTTTATTTATTTATTCATGACAAACACAGAGAGAGAGAGAGAGAGAGAGAGAGAGAGAGAGAGAGAGAGAGGCAGAGACACAGGCAGAGGGAGAAGCAGGCTCCATGCAGGGAACCTGATGTGGGACTCGATCCCGGGTCGCCAGGATCACACCCCAGGCCAAAGGTGATGCTAAACCACTGAGCCACCGGGCTGCCCTAAACCTTTTTAAAAATAAATATATAAACACACACACCTAACAAGTGATGTCATTAATATATTCATACAGCATCCAGAGTCTGAATCCACTATGAGTAACATGCTTCTCAAAAATAAAACTGTTACACAGCTGCCCAGAAGGGTTTATTCTTCCCCTTAGCATTTCCAGCTGACTAGAAAATATATCATCCATCAAAATAATTTTAAATAAGACTCTTCATAAACCATTTCAGGAAATTAGTTTTATTTTATTTGGTGATCTCTCTCTCTTTCTAAGATTTTTTAAAGTAATCCTACACCCAGTGTGGGGCTTGAACTTACAACCCCAAGATCAAGAGTCACATGTTCTACTGACTGAGCCAGCCAGGCACCCCTTGGCAATATCTTTTTTTGATAAAAGTCAAATGTTTAGGTTGGATTTTTTGCTGTTAAGTAAATTTTAATTTAGAAATACAGCAAATGGGCTAAGAGGTAGAACCATTAATCCCAAGGGCATTAATGAAAGCCTCTAAGCCTCTCTCAGTTCCCAAGTACAGTTCCTAAAGGATAAACTGCAGGGCCAGTAAACAGTAGATAAAAATGTGTGCTGTAATGCAGAAAACATTATCACTAACAGTCTGTGAGACATGAAGCAGAGGCTACAGACTGAACAGACAAAAAGCTATAAAAGCAAAGCAATGTGGGTATACAGTAAGTGCTCAGGGCACTTACTCTTAACTTAGTTGGACTTAGTATGACTGTTTTATATGCCCGGATAATAGCTTTCCTGCTAGAGACTAGTGAGTCGCTCCTAAAATTACAGGTGAAAATTTGTGCCTCTGAGCATTTTTCTGAGGCAGATTTTCAAAAGAATCCATGATCCAAAAACGATTTAAGAAACACTGCTTTGGATGCCTAAGCTAAGTGGGAGGCAGATATTATTTATGGGAACTAATTGAAATGACCACACAGAAGTAGAAGCAAATTACAGAAAGGAATGTCTCTAATCAGAGTGATAATAGTAAATGAATACAGTTGGCAAGAAATTAAGAAGGCAAACCTGAAATGAATATTAAATACTTTATTAAAATTAGTTTATATTTTGCTTGGAATTTCAACTGAAAGACACTGAAGAATGTCTGATGGAAGAGGCAGAGAAAAAGTTATCACTCACCCTACTAGAATGTAGGAGTAAATTCATGGGGTTTTCTTGTGAACAAAGTCTTTATCATTCTTCTACTTTCAACAAAATAAATGTAATTAAATCAGTGTGATTTATGTCGGTATCACATCTGGCCCAAGATCCTATAGTAAAAGTCTGTCCTCCAATAAGAGGGGTAAGAATATTTATTGCTGATATATGGATTACTTCAGAGGCCAACCTGGGTCACAAGGAAGCCTCTGTGCATCACCTACTAAAAACAACTCTTCTACTTACCACTCCACCCACACACCGGTCTCTGTTTCTTTTCATTATATCTGTGAATTAAAAACAAACAACTTTTGGCAAATACCTTGCTTGATTTCTGCAAAATTCTTGAATTCTAAATGAGATTTTAGCTTTAACTCACCCAAAAATTCAGCATGTGAGTTCCGACAGTGAAGAAACATTGGTAATTTTGTTTGTTCTGCCAGTTCAAACTGTTTTTCAAAATATCTGCATAATGCCAAAAAAAAAATTTCCTTGTTAATTTTATTTTAGCATGAGAGAAATAATTATGTTAACTATTCTAAGGAACTTTTATCAGTCTTGAGATTATAGGACAGAAGTAGTGAACTCAGACATTTAAAACACATCTGGCTTAGCCAAAGGCTTTTCTAACACACAGCCTCCTTTGGAAGGGATACTTCATTTTCTGGGATTACAAAATTATTTTTAAAAATGTTTCTTAGCTTTCCATTGTAACTGGTGGGTAAATTAGGTAGCACTTTACTACTGGATCACTAGAATTAAAGAGCTGTAATGTGTAAGTCCACAGTGATGGGAGCTGCTCCTTCAAATAATTCCTTTTAACTAGCTTTCCCACCAAACCCCAGCAAAAAAAGCAGACACCCTCCCATCACTTGTGGGATCCCCTCCCTGCAGCATGTGTTGGAGGGGAAGAATTACACCACCGGCCTCTAGCCCAGAGCTGGCTGGGCACCCTCAGTCACAGTCAATTCGCTCTAGTGAGAGGCCAGGCAAAGCTCTATACTCAGTGTTTGCTATGTGCTGATATACAAGAAATTACTACCACTAAACACAAGGATTTATTAAATAAACAGCATAAAAACTATTTTTCAAAGAAAAATTATGTGATAAAATGGCAGCCCTGAATGTTTGGAGAATACTTTATAAAAAGGTTTTTCAAGTGCCACATGCCATAATCTCATCTGACCCACAAAATAACCCTAGAATAGGACAAGAGCTGGTGTCAGAGGATGTAGGACCTCATCCAAGATCATAACGTGACAAACTTGCAACCAGAATTCAGTGCTCTAATTCCAGGTCCCACCCAAAATGACTATAGGTTGTGATATTTCAAAGAAGCCTTTCTGGCCCCACGGCATAATGACAAGCGCCAGATGTAACAGCGCTGGGAGGAGGGGGTAAGTGGGGGTTCCCTGTCTTCTCAGTGCAGTGCTCACTCATTCTCATTCATGTTCATGCAGTAAAGATGAAACCAGAAGTTAGATAATAAATTTATTTTCCTATAGGAGTTTACCTCTTCTAGGCACCTTAGTTTTAGGGAACACTTTGTGTTTAAATTCTTTTTTTTTTTTTTTAAGATTTTATGTATTTATTCATGAGAGAGAGAGAGAGAGGCAGAGACACAGGCAGATGGAAAAGCAGGCTCCATGCAGGGACCTGATGTGGGACTCGATCCCGGGACTCCAGGATCAAGCCCTGGGCTGAAGGCAGGCGCTAAACCGCTGAGCCACCCAGGGGATCCCCTGTGTTTAAATTCTTTTGCTATATATTCCTCTGTCTTGTCTCCTTGAAGTACAGGACAATCATTTTCCTGGAGTACCCTTTCCTTTTGTACTCTTGAAAATGCTAAAGTTTAAAATTAGAAACAGAGGCGTCTGAGTGGCTCAGATAAGGTTAAGCATCTGCCTTTGGCTTGGGTCATGATCTCTGGGTCCTGTGATGAAGCCTCACATGGAGCCCGACCACTGGGTTCCAGGCCCAGTGGGGAGTCTACTTCTCTCTCTCTCTCTCTGCACCCCAACTTGTGCTCTCTGAAATGAATAAAATATTTAAAATTAAAAACAGAAGTGTACTTCTTAAATAGTTTTCATAATGTTGGTGGTCTTTGTCTTTATTATCCAATATTTAGGCTTTTAAATCACCTTTTCACAGTCTGCTAGGCTAGAATAAGGAAAAATAATTTTAGTTTTCACAGCGTAGGAAACAAATGAAATCATGAAAGAAAAGTCACTATTTCCATAATCTCTAAAGTAATTCAAATGTCAGCAATTAAGTGTGCTCCAGTCATTACGTAAACTTTACCATGTATCTGACTTCTGGCTACACACCACACACACACTCTGCTTCATGCTTCCCACTCTACTGGAATCATTTCTTTCACACACAAAATTCTATGTACAAAGCCACACAACCGAGCCACAGATTTATAGAATCTAATGATCACCTTGGGAATAAGCCTACCCCTCATAGCAGGCAAAAGTACAAATTATGAAAATAACAGATGTTTCAAGCAATGTGCCTCCAGAATTTTGCATATGAGAAAAGAAAGGTCCATGCACTCAAGCTAGCTAGGTGTCTTGAGGCCAATTATTCCTAAGGACATAAATCGAGGAAAACTGGTACTTGACATTAAGTACCTATTGCCTTTAAGGAAAAAAACCCCATCATGGTAACTAGAAACAGCCTAAGTCACAGGGTAGGAACTGGCACCTATCCAGAGACTTCTCTGCTTTTGTGTTTTATCTTAGTTTGCATATGAAAAGCACCGTTTGCTTGAGTTAGATTTCTCCTTTTAGTGAAGCTGCAATTTGCTTCTGACTATATTACTGCTTCTTACATTTTAGGGTCAACAATAACTAAGGGCTTGAAAAGGTCAGCTTCAGAGTCACTGTTAGGAATTCGGATCCAGGCAACTCCAAAACGCCCGCAATGTTCCAGCAGCGCAGCTTGCAGCTTAACTGGCAACGAGCCCACCTCTAGGCTGGCTGAGGACAGGGATGGCCTCAATCTCTCATCTCTGAGGTTCCCTAAATCCCCAAATGATTAGTTTGAAATCTTGTCTGATGTTGGATTTCTTTTTCAAAAACAGAGACCTGCACAGTATTAACATTTTAAAGCCCCAAGAAAAATTCCACAGCAAATTCCTCCCACTTGGAAGTGAACTGAGTTCTAAACTTGCAACAAGAAAAGGGAATGTAGCATCAGGCAAAGAAACTGAAAACACAGGGTATGTTTATCCACAACAAAATCAGTCTTTTCCCTTGTGTTCATGCTTTTCGGTTTTTTGCTCTTTAAAAAAATACTTTTCAAAAGCCCCAAAGAAAAAGTATATCCTGTATTTTCTTTAGAATGAAAATATTTCTAAGAATAACACCACAACCACAGTGTATTGAGCACTTACTTGTGCCAAGCATGTTACTATGGGGTTTACATACCAAATGTTAAGAAAGGCAGTATTATCCCCATTTCAACGATGAAGAAATTGAGGTCTACAAAGAGACATACAGCCACCAAATGGCAGTTATGATTCAAACCCAAAGCTGTTGATTCCAAAGAGAACCACCCTGCACACTTATGTACCACTTTACTTACCGTTACGTCTCAGACAGTATTTCTAGCCCGTGTCTACTGCACATTAGATCTGTCTTGCCTACTAATCCATCACACCACTGTCTATTTTTCTCTTCTCATACATCTTTTTCCTGACTGCATTTTTACTTAAAAAACAAAAACAAGTCATACACTGGTTAATTGTCCCAGATGGTATAAAACAACAGCTTAAAATCTAAATTCTTCCAAGAAAAGATCCAACAGCAAAAGCTGAATTATAGGGTTTTTATCCATGCTGCTCTCCAGGAATCAAAAACACCTCTTCTCCTTATTAAAAACTCAGTGAACGAGGTGCCTGGGTGGCTCAGTTGGTTAAGTGTCTGACTCTGTTTTGGGGTCAGGTCATGATCTCAGGGTCATGGGATCTAGCCCCATGTGGGGCTCTGTGCTCAGCACAGGGTCTGCCTTCCTTGTCTCTCTGCTCCTCCCCCTGCTTGGCTCTGTCTCTCACACTCTTGCTCGCTCTCCATCTATTTCTAGAGTAAATAAATAAAACCTTTAAATAAAAAATTAAAACTCAGTGAACATTTATGGAGTACCCACCATGTGCTGAGAGTACTGTGCATGGTGCTACGGGCACTACAACATGAGTGAGACTGGGTATGTGCCTCTGCAGACCTCAGACACTAGTCTGCTGTGGGATGGGAAGGCGTAACATAGCTGTACTTCTAGGACAACATGAGAAAGGCTCCAACAAGTACTACGCACTGTGTGTGTGTGTGGGAAAGGAGCTGCATGCTCTGAGCACATGCTAGGGGAAAGAGGGAGCAAAGGGGTATTTGCTTCCGTAACAACAATCCAAATGGGATTCTACTAGTGTGCTTTTTACTAAATCATTTGATGTTTTGTTTGATGTTTTAACTTAAAAATCTCAAGTTGAGCCACCCATCTTTTTAAAATTTATACCATACTTTAGTTTGTCCTTAACTTTATCTACTCTGGAAGAGGCCTAGCTCACACCCCCTTCACCTTATTAACAAAGTCTTTCCTAACTCCCCCAGAAAGTCCTTCCCTCCTGTTGTCATATGCCTTTTTGTTAGCATTTCAACCCATTTTAATTCTTTATGTCCTCTCATCAGAACCAAGCCTATTCTTTGTATCACACTAAGGAGACACTTGATAATCATTTACTGAATGGAGTTTAAACTCTCTAGTACAGATCAATACCTGGGCAGTTGGCATCTGTGTTCAAGCAAACTATATCCTGCTATACATATTGTTTTAAGTTCTGATCTTCTTTTTCTTTAAGATTTTATTTCTTTATTCATGAGAGACACACAGAAAGAGTCAAAGACATAGGCAGTAGGAGAAGCAGGCTCCTTGTGGGGAGCCCAATGCAGGACTCAATCCCAACACCCCAGAGTCATGATCTGAGCCAAAGGCAGACGTTCAACCACTGAGCCACCCAGGCGTCCCTTACGTTCTGATCTAAAGGTGATGGTGGAAATATCCTCAGAGCAGTAAAACAGAATTATCAATGTTTACATTAAATACAAAAAAAAAAAATGAGTTTAAGATATTTAGGTTGCATTTTAGAATCAGTTTAAATGCATCTATCTGGATAAAAGTCTGTGGGCGGGCAGGGAATCTTGAGGGACTCTGCCACTGTCGTTGATTGTCGCACCCTACACAGTCCTGTTTGCTTCAAGAGGTTCATCTTGGCCAAAAACAGACTCTAAGATGGAGGAATTAAGATATGTGGGCTTAACCTAAGAAACATAAACAGTCAACTATTTTTTTTTATTTTATTTATTTATTCATGAGAGACATAGAGAGTGAGAGAGGCAGACACACAAGCAGAGGGAGAAGCAGGCTCCACACAGGGAGCCCGACGTGGGACTTGATCCTGGGAATCCAGGATCATGCCCTGAGCCAAAGGCAGATGCTCAACTGGTGAGCCACCTAGGCATCCCTATTTTTATATTTAAATATGAGTATGTGAACTTTTAAGGTAAGTCAGCTGATCTATAATGATATTCAAGGGAGGTTACCTGCTAGTAATCATGCGAATGTCCCTGAAAAACACAGCATCATGTCACTAAACAGCTCCAAGAGGATTTATTCTAACATATGTCACCAAACAGCTCCAAGAGGATTTATTCTAATGTTTTATCTCCTGGATAATTAATACGTTGTTTTTGAAATGCAACAAAATGCTCATGTCTTAAATTAAGTCTATGACCTAATTTTCCTTTTTGGCCTGTAACACTACCCACTGGTATGCTGACAGGAGCTCCAACTAAAAGGTATAGACAGTGAGTTTTGGAAGTCTACAAGGCTTATGAACTTTGGGGTTTTCTGGGAAGCCACCACTCTCCGCATGACTCCTATGAAAAGACCCCACATTCTTAGTTGACAATATCCATTGCCCAGCAAGAGTAAAACAGGTTCTTCCTGCTTTGGTGATTGATCCTGTAATCTCTCTTTAATACTCCTTGCTCTTAAATCATGCCCCCATGAGTGAATTTAAATCATTTCATTGGAATGGTTCATGCATGAATACATTCATTAGGCAAAGAACAAAAGTCTCCATCATGTAAAACTCATCCCTTATTTCTACTATTAAAATTAAATTATATGATTAATCAATTAGGAAGGATGTTTCCATCTCTTATGAATTCCATACATGCAATTCCAGTATGCATGGAATTTGTTTCACTTAACTTCTGATATACAAAGGAAAAAATAAAAAATCCTGATGCTTAATCCAACTACATTCTGAACGGATAAAAGCTATTAAAAAAAATCTACTCAAGATTTTGCGATAATTTCTGAAGTCAATAAATTTCCTTACTTGAGCTGAGTATCTCTGGGACAGAACTGTAGTCGGTCAAAATCTTTAAAAGATAAAAAAAGAACCAATAAGTACTCATTATCTTTAGTACAGAACAAATCACTTTCAAAGTCACTCTTAACAGAGTAGGTTGGCACTTACCCAGTCCACACTCTCCTATTGCTACAACTTTCCCCTTATTGTTTTCAGCAAGGTTTAACAATTCCATTAAGTAATGATCAGGGTCATTCTTTTCAAATTCATCACATCTGGTAGGATGACATCCAACTGTACTGAAAAACATATCTAGCACAAAATAATGTCTTAGGATTATTTTCGAAATATTTTCCATATTATATTTAATATACAAAAATGATAGAACATCAAATAATTTCAACTGGTTACTTTT
This sequence comes from Canis lupus dingo, assembly GCF_003254725.2. NCBI lineage: Eukaryota > Metazoa > Chordata > Mammalia > Carnivora > Canidae > Canis > Canis lupus. The sequence goes on from NC_064255.1 coordinate 22,819,469, forward strand.
TAACAATAGTCATAAACTACCTGAACTACAAGAACTACATAAGCTTAATCATATAATAATTTTTGGAATATCTTAACAAAGCAGAACAGGAATATGAAAATTGCCTTAACATATTTGTAAAAGGAATTAATTCAACTCTTTCCAAAGCTTGGTATTTATTGAGTCTTGTAGAATGGAGAATTCTCTTAGGAGAATGAAATGTCGTAACTTAATTATATCTTTTATATTTACTATTCACATCACTGTCTTGTTTCATCTATTCAATATGGTAATTATATATATATTTTTTTCTTCCCCTTAAAAAGGGTGACTCAAAGAGATGGAAGGGGGATTTGTTTTTCTAATAAAAAATAAAGTTCACTTATTTAGAGACATGCAATTATTTGATAGCTGTAATTGTATGGAACACAAATGTGAAGTCAAAAAGGGCTTCGAAGTGGCTTGCACCTGAACCCATGAGAGAGGTGGGGACCATCCTCAGCCTTTTCAACAGATGTTTACACACATGGAGGGAGAGGTTTTAAAGCAGTGAGGACGCAGGTACAGGAAGATGAGTGATGAGGGCTGACAAGGGAGATTCAAGAACTTTTAAAAGCATATCTCTTGGGCAGCCTGGGTGGCTCAGCGGTTTAGCGCCGCCTTCAGCCCAGGGCCTGATCCTGGAGACCCGGGATCGAGTCCCACGTCGGGTTCCCTGCATGGAGCCTGCTTCTCCCTCTGCCTGTGTCTGACTCTCTCTTTCTCTCTCTGTGTCTCATGAATAAATAAATAAAATCTTAAAAAAAAAATCTCCTCCTCTCATTAAAGAAAAAAAGCATATCTCTTTGGGGGTAAAAAATATGGAAGACAATATTTTTATACCCCCAAAGGCATCTGAGAAGATGACTACTTTTATCTTAATCACTAAGGAAAAATGTCAGTGGATGCTGAAGAGAAGTATGCATTTTTGAAAGCTTTCCATAAAAAATAACTTTTAATAAGTAAACCAGTAATTTGAAAAGTAACACAGAAGGCCTAACTCTTCAACATCTAGCACAAGAAGCATGCTTGCCAAAAAGCAGAACCAAAAAGAATTAGGTAAAATGAATGCCAGATAAAGGAGATGTTTTCTTTAACTAGGATTCCCTTAGGAACCAATTCCAAAACTTTATAGATTTTAAATAAGTGCAAGATGTATGAACATAAAATGAGTATTATATATTATTACTTGCATTCCTAGGGCCTTACAACAATGGTTTGCATGATAAATATTTAATAAATGATCCTTCAGTTTAAATTTAAAATGTGCAAAAGAAAAGCAACTCACATCTTTTTTTTTTTTTTTTTTAGGCAACACACATCTTAAATACATTACAACATACAAAAAAAAAAAAAAAAAAAACCCTACATCAGGGATATGTGAGGCTAAACCACGGTGAACTTAATTCTCGTTAACTGAAATCTTAAAATAATCCTTAAGTACAGTGAGAGAGAAGGTTTAATCAAACATCTGATACACCAAGTAGCACTTTGAATTCTTTCCTCTTAACACTGTCCCATTGCAATCAGTCTATTTTTCTATTGTTTCTACCATCACAATCCATTGTATTGTACCTGAGGCAGGTCTTAGAAAGATTTCTCCAAAATAACTTAATTCATATTTTTGGGAGGTAAAAGTAATATGAGGATACCATTTGTTTGTGCCAAATGCAGTGCCTCTTTACTGTCCTGCAGATTTCCACCTGTAATCATAAACTGAAATAGAAAGAAATAAAATAAGCCCACTTGAATAGAGTATCAACAACAACTTATCAAAAATGCCTTCCTAATGCTTTTTTCCAGAATGCTTTTCTCTCTCTGTCACACTTACCCTTCCTTTAAAATCTCGCTGAAAGGTCACCTCCTATGTAGAGTGGTCTCTCCAAACATACAAGCATACATACCATGCAGATTTTGTCACTCCTTCCTATTAAAATGTATTCACAGGTGTGTTTTTCCTGTTAGATCACATTGAAAGACTGAATAACTAAAGACTTCTGAATTTAGAATTCTATTCATCTAAGGATTCAGTAGTGTTTATTAATTCAACAGTTCTCCAAGTGCGGTCCCAGAACCCCCAGGGGAATGTGAAGTCAAAACTATTTTCGTAATAATACTAAGACGCTATTTGCCTTTTTCTCTCTCACTTGGCCACAAGTGTGCAATGAGATATATCAGAGGCTACATGATGTGTAACAGCACAAGACACTGACTGCAAAAACAGATCTCCAAGTTCAGCAGTCTCTATTAAGAGCCAGACATTCAAGAGATATTTAAAAAAAAGATAAAACAATTCCAATCACGTCACTGCATTTTTTTGGTTTGGTAGATACTTATTTTTCATAAAAATATGCTACTTATGTTATATAATGTCTTACTGTTAATAGATATTTTACATTCTTATCAGTTTTAATTTCTAATACTAACAGATAAAACACACGCACAAAAGCTCTGTGGGATCCTCAAGAATACTGAAGAATGTGAATGGGTTCTGAGACCAAAAGTTTGACAATCACTGGATTAACGTATATTGAATTCTTTGTAAGGACATGGATGGCTCCTGGCACAAAAGCACACTTCTAAAGAGGCAGCCCTCAGGGTCCACCGGCAGTCAGAAACAATGTATGAAAAGGAAAATATCACCAAAGAGCAATGTGTGGGTGGTGGCTACTGAGGCAGTCCTGCTGAAGTATACAACCTTCTAAAGAAGTGACTTATAAAACACACTGATTTTTTTAAGCATCTCACTTCAAGCTAAAATGAAGAATTCCTTCTAGGTCCACACCTAAAGAGAAAACGTACACAACACAGGAGGAAGTGCAAATGATGAGCAGATGTTTTCATATAGCAACCTAAACTTCATATATAATAGGCACTGAGTATCTATTCAGGGAACGCACAGCCATAATTAAATCCTCAACTCCTTATGAAACACAGGGTATAAGATGTTAACAAAAATACTGGGAGAACTTGACTGTTTACTAACACTACCTAATTCTTTAATATAAGACCAGGTGCCCATGTCTAGTATTTCAATTCTGTAAAATAGTTGCTATTCATGTCTATCTTTTATTTTATCTATGACTTTCTCAAATAGGTGAAAAAGTAAGGACAAGACTAGAGGACGTAATTTCCTCTCCCAGGTCACAATGGTGATATTAGAAGGATGGTGGCTTCCACCATCAACCTAATAGAGTAGCGAGTATCTATGCAGGTACAATACCAAGTGCTTTGCTCTCCAGCTTTATTTAACTCTCACAATTCCCCTTAATTAGGCATTATTATTCTCAAATTACAGATGCGAATACTGATGCCTAGAGAGATAAGCACCCATGTTACAAAGCTCTGGAGAAGGAAGCTGGGGCTGGAACCCAGCTGTGTGATACCATAGCTGTGCTTTTAATCACTACATTGTAGCTGCAAGGCACTACATTAGATTCTGATTTGGAACCACATCCAAGTAAATTCTGTTTCTGCCATTCTTACATCCGAGTGTGTATGTTTCCAATGTCAGGATTAAATTACTCATGGCTGACACGTGAAAATTTAGGAGCTTGGTGTTTCAGAGTTTGCAGAAAAGCATTTTATAAAGTGATTTACCATGCAGAGAATAACTGGATAATCAGCAATGAATGCTGTCACTTTTATCCATTCTTATTACTTGTGAACAGTGACTCTACATTTCAGAGCTGGGACTACAGAATTCGGAAGCCAGCAGGGTCATTAGTCTGTTACATCTGAAGTTATTCAACTGAGAAGCCGCAACTACATATCCTGACGCCACACTGTCCTAACCTCCAGTGTACATATGTGGGTTCGCCTGATATTTTTTAAATACTAATTAAAAAGTATCTCATCAAATAATTTGACACAGTTAATACTCATTTGCTTAGAACTCTTTAAAAAGTGGAATTTCCCTGATAATCAAATAAGTACTATAAAAATTAAAGTGTCTTTGAAGTTATTTGAAAAGGTGTATCCATACTATAAAAGCTAAACTTGGTGACAGATACACGTCTTTCTGATAACCACTGAATTCTAACAAATGATAAATTATGTTATAAAATTTATTAAGAGTTGCATCTTGAAAACCAAAAAGCCTCCACCCCAAGATTGCTAGAACTCATACAGCAATTTGGTAGCATGGCAGGATACAAAATCAATGCCCAGAAATCAATGGCATTTCTATACACTAACAATGAGACTGAAGAAAGAGAAATTAAGGAGTCAATCCCATTTACAATTGCACCCAAAAGCATGAGATACCTAGGAATAAACCTAACCAAAGAGGTAAAGGATCTATACCCTAAAAACTATAGAACACTTCTAAAAGAAATTGAGGAAGACACAAAGAGATGGAAAAATATTCCATGCTCATGGATTAGCAGAATTAATATTGTGAAAATGTCAATGTTACCCAGGGCAATTTACACGTTTAATGCAATCCCTATCAAAATACCATGGACTTTCTTCAGAGAGTTAGAACAAATTATTTTAACATTTGTGTGGAATCAGAAAAGATCCCGAATAGCCAGGGGAATTTTAAAAAAGAAAACCATAGCTGGGGGCATCACAATGCCAGATTTCAGGTTGTACTACAAAGCTGTGGTCATCAAGACAGTGTGGTACTGGCACAAAAACAGACACATAGATCAGTGGAACAGAATAGAGAACCCAGAAGTGGACCCTGAACTTTATGGTCAACTAATATTCGATAAAGGAGGAAAGACTATCCATTGGAAGAAAGACAGTCTCTTCAATAAATGGTGCTGGGAAAATTGGACATCCACATGCAGAAGAATGAAACTAGACCACTCCCTTGCACCATACACAAAGATAAACTCAAAATGGATGAAAGATCTAAATGTGAGACAAGATTCCATCAAAATCCTAGAGGAGAACACAGGCTACACCCTTTTTGAACTCGGCCACAGTAACTTCTTGCAAGATACATCCACGAAGGCAAAAGAAACAAAAGCAGAAATGAACTATTGGGACTTCATCAAGATAAGAAGCTTTTGCACAGCAAAGGATACAGTCAACAAAACTAAAAGACAACCTACAGAATGGGAGAAGATATTTGCAAATGACATATCAGATAAAGGGCTAGTTTCCAAGATCTATAAAGAACTTATTAAACTCAACAGCATAGAGACAAACAATCCAGTCATGAAATGGGCAAAAGACATGAAGAGAAATCTCACAGAGGAAGACATAGATATGGCCAACATGCACATGAGAAAATGCTCTGCTTCACTTGCCATCAGGGAAATACAAATCAAAACCACAATGAGATACCACCTCACACCAGTGAGAATGGGGAAAATTAACAAGGCAGGAAGCCACAAATGTTGGAGAGGATGCGGAGAAAAGGGAACCCTCTTACACTGTTGGTGGGAATGTGAACTGGTGCAGCCACTCTGGAAAACTGTGTGGAGGTTCCTAAAGAGTTAAAAATAGACCTGCCCTACGACCCAGCAATTGCACTGTTGGGGATTTACCCCAAAGATTCAGATACAATGAAATGCCGGGACACCTGCACCCCGATGTTTATAGCAGCAATGTCCACAATAGCCAAACTGTGGAAGGAGCCTCGGTGTCCATCAAAAGATGAATGGATAAAGAAGATGTGGTTTATGTATACAATGGAATATTACTCAGCCATTAGAGATGACAAATACCCACCATTTGCTTCAACGTGGATGGAACTGGAGGGTATTATGCTGAGTGAAGTGAGTCAATCGGAGAAGGACAAACATTGTATGTTCTCATTCATTTGGGGAATATAAATAATAGTGGAGGGGAATATAAGGGAAGGGAGAAGAAATGTGTGGAAATATCAGAAAGGGAGACAGAACATAAAGACTCCTAACTCTGGGAAACGAACTAGGGGTGATGGAAGGGGAGGAGGGCGGGGGGGTGGGGGTGAATGGGTGATGGGCACTGAGGGGGGCACTTGACGGGATGAGCACTGGGTGTTACTCTGTATGTTGGTAAATTGAACACCAATAAAAAATAAATGTATTATAAAAAAAAAAAATAAACCCTTAATTGAAAAGTGGAAAAAAAAAAAAAGAGTTGCATCTTGAGAAGCCTGGTAATTCAGATAGGCTTTAAAAATTTTTTTCGGAGACTCTGACATTTACATTTCTACTCACATGAAAGAACTATCCAAGCATGAGGTCTGTGTCACTTAAATTTTGATATATTTCATTTACTTGCTAATATTACTTGTTGACAATGCACAAATGCCACGTGTGGCATTAGCTCTTTCTCTTCTATTCTACAGTCTCTTAACCAAATTTAATTATTTGAAAAACATTTAATGAAAACAAAATGTTACCTTTTTAACTCCAATCTGGACAGCCCTCTCTATTACATCTTGTAAATCATCTGTGAAAAGCAAATCCACATTA